>NC_067474.1:35658684-36402227 GCF_947179515.1 Apodemus sylvaticus
GGGTGAGTGCGGAGAACTGGCAGTTCACTCCATGTGACCACATGCCACCAGCAAACCCTTGGAATGAAACAGGCATTCTGACCAATGCAAGGAAATGTGAGGCCGGTGTGTGTCTTTAGAGATGTATAATTCAGGTGCTGTTTTGGCTTCAACAGAGGCAGTGTCAGAAGGACCTTGGGAAGTGTCACTCGAGGTGAGAGGTAGGGGAATCTGACCTCTGACTCTGCTACTGTTATATTGGAGTAGGGGAAATGATTTGCTTGCACACATGGGAGCTTGCATGTTTGTGTATATGTATTCTGTATGTGCTCATGTATGTGAATACCTATGTGCTGGTGCATGTAGCCATGCATGTGCCTCTGGAGGACAATACCAGGATGTCTTCATCGGTTTTTTTTGTTGTTGTTGTTTTTTGTTTGTTTTTTTGTTTTTTTTTTGTTTTGTTTTTTTGTTTTTGTTTTTTGGCAACAGGATCTTTTCATCGAACCCAGAGCTTGTTCTTTGACTTCTGCCTGTCTCTCCCCTCCTGTGCTGGGGTTATAGGTGCTAGCTCACGACCACACCCATTTTCTTTTCTTTTCTTAATAGCAATCCTGGGAATCTAAACTCAGGTGGGCATGCTTGCGCACATCAAGTACTTTACCAGTTGAGCCGTCTCCCCAACTTCTCCAATTTTATTTTATTTTTTTAATAAAAATGGATGATTTGTATACTAAACATTCAGAGCTACTGTTTTGGAGACTGTGATAGTTTGAATAAAAGTGGTCCCATGAGCCCATAGGATTGACACCACTAGGCAGTGTGGCCTTGTTGGAGTTGGTGTGGCTTTGTCAGAGGAAGTGCATCACTAGGGGGTGGGCGTTAAGGTCTCACATGCTCAAGCCAGGTCTAGTGTGATGTTCAGTTCCTGCTGCCTGTCTGGATGTAGAACTAACTGTCCAGCACCATGTCTGCCTGCAGGCCACTGTGCTTCCCTCAGTGATGATAATGGACGTAGCCTCTGAAACTGTGAGCAAGCCCCTGTTGAATGCTTTCTGTTATAAGAGTTGCTGGGATCGTGGTTCCTCTTCTTAGCAATAAAACCCTAACCAAGACAGAGACCACAGGGTCTCTGTCCTGAAAAGGAGCAGAAGCGAGGGTAAGAGGGCAGTATGGTAGTTCTCTGAACTTCCACTTGTGTTCTCACAGGACCTCCAAGTTCTGCCTATGAGGAAGTGAGTGTATAGAGAGATGAAGCAACTTCTTCAAGGCCATATAGTTAGTAAGAGGTGCAATAAAAGGCAGAGACAGCCCTTAAAGATTTTTTTTTATTTATTATATGTAAGTACACTGTAGCTATCTTCAGACACACCAGAAGAGGGTATCAGATCTCGTTACCGATGATTGTGAGCCACCATGTGGTTGTTGGGATTTGAACTCAGGACCTACGGAAGAGCAGTCAGTGCTCTTAACAAAAGGATGAGTCATCTCTCTAGCCCCATCCTTGAATTCTTAACTTCATTCACCAAATCACGAACAGATTTTAAATTTCCTTATCAAGGAATTTTTGGACATCGTTCACTAGCTGGCCATGAAAGAAAGAAAATGTATTTCCTACTTCTTAATATTTGTTTAGGCTCCTCTCAAATTCATCGGGGAAGCCCTGACATCCACAGTCCATGGGACCATCACAGGCATCCTCTGCCACAGGGCTCACAGTAACCTCTTTCCCTGTGAGCTATGGAAGAAGGAGCCCCGTCTTGTCTGCAGAGGAACCCCCACTCCATGTTTTCTACACATCACCTCACCACGTCTTATCCCAACTTTAGGTTTTCTGTTGTTTGTAGAAATAAAACAAAGTTCCCTCTCCTGTGACTTTTCCTTCTGACTACTGTGTTTGGCAGTGCTCATTCATTTGAGGTGATTTTGTTCTGCCTGGGAAAATTCTCAGCCTGGCGAGGTGACTCATCTGATGAAGGTCCTTGTCACCAAGTCACAGAATCTGGGTTCGAAAGGAGCTAAGTACCACAAAGTTTTTCAAGAGTCGGTCTGACTTCTCCACCCATGCTGTGGTACGTGCCCTGTCCCCAAATGAATGAATCGATACACGAATGTATGTAATGAAAAATTAAAGAATAGCTGTAGCTGATGACTCTCGATTTTAACACTGACTTTGGGGCATGTTGGAAAGGCTCTGATGAAAGTGTTTGACTTTCAGATTAAGAGTGGAATCACACAGCTCAGTGGGAAGACTGTGGGCTCTGGACCGCAGTAGACAAACAGCAATATCCTGAACCACTTGGGCTCCTGTTCCCTCAACCATTTAAATGTGGTTAATAAAACTGACCTCATAGAGGGACTGTGATGATTACATGAGAAAAAGGGTCTCTAGGGCCAATCTCAGCATCTGGTACAAGAAAGGGATCAGTTCTTCACCTGTTTCTGGAAGGTGGAAAGGAGAGGCTCTTCCCATGGGACAGGAGCTTGCTGCAAGGTGACACTTGAACCGAATCCAAACTCAGAGGAAAAGGCCTGTGGGCAGAGGCTGACCTACATGATATTTCATCTTTATATGAAATCAGTTGCAATTATCTCCGGTTCTTTGATTCTGAGATACCCAGATACAGTAGAACCATTGTCAATGAGCACTTTGAATGTATGAAGCTCTGTCAGGCCCACATTTGGCTGCTCAAGTGTGTATCTCAGCTGTCACTGGCTATGAGACTTGGGTAGACCTCATTCTCAGTTTTCTTCTTCTGAGTAATAGAGAAAATAATGCTGTCTGGCTTAAGCATTATAAGAAGGATTAAAAAGGAAGCATTTCCACAGTGCCTTACAAGCAGTAAGTACTCAATAAATGCGATCCTGTAGCCTCTCACGATATGAGGTATCTTGTTATTCAGGATGTACTGTTGGAAAAGCTGGCTTAAGGCATCAAAGCTTTTTTTTTTGTCTCTATGCCTGAAAAATCAAATGGGCAGAGTACGCACCTCAGTGGTTAGAGGCGGGTAAGAGTGAGGAAGAGCTTCTTGATCACCTGTTAAGTAAGGGGCTACGTGCATTCAAGTATTTCTCTGAGAAGTGTAACATAGTTTCCACACCTACAAACCCACACTCCTTTCACTTTTGATTCCTTTTGCACCTAGCCTACTAGCTAGATTGAAGTTTGCATCCTTCTTTTCCCCACAGCTGGGACTAGAGATGACCAAAATCCTAAAAAGAGGGATGGTCTAGAGAGGTGAAGTAACACTGACAGTCCAACAGTTGGTTGCTTGGTAAGTAAGTGGTGGAGGGGCGGCTAAGATGCTGGGGTGGAAAGTGTCTGAGCACCTAAATGAATGCTGGGTGACCTCTCACAGGACCCACCAAAGTGAAGGGCATCATGCCAGGGCCTTAGGTGGCTCCCTCAAAGGTAATCTTTCTACCAGATGCTCTTATTTTATTGCTTGAGCTGCTAATGGACACAGACACAGTTGTGCATCAACCTAGTGCCCCTGTTCTAAACACAACAGCAATAGCAACAACAACAGCGACAGCAACAGCAGTAACAGCAACAAATCTGACAGCTGGGGAAAACCTACCTATCATGTTGATGGAGAGGTGCTTCCCAAGGAGGACTTCCACCTCTGATTCTAGAGAAAGTTGTATAGTTTCTATCAAACATAAAATAAGGAAGTTCAATAGCTAGAAATTCAATATTCTGCTTGAGGTCTCACAACCAAGAATCGAGACAGAGTTGTCATCCACTGGGATCCTTGTGAATTATCAGTACAGAAAAAAAATTAAAAGACCTTGGTCTAAATGGAAGATTGGTGCTAATATAGGTAACAAAGGATCTAGTTCTAAAAACTATATTGTGTGTCTTAAACTGAATTGTTTTAGAATGTCATCTCTGTAGATGCTTCGTTTATGGTAGAATATTAGACTGTAGCACTTTCACCCAGACTTGGAATTTCCACACGTAGAAACATCTTAGGATCCGACAGTGAGACATACATGGTATGAAAACGTGTGTACAGCTTTCTTTGTGTGTTTACTTACCTTTTCCTTGGCCATGAATTTGTCAGGACAGTACATGAAGGCCATGAACAACCCCTTTATTGGTCAGTGATCGGGAGGCTTGAGTCGAGGCCTGGGTAGCACAGATACACTCAGAGTGGCTGGACAAAGATGTGCAGGAGTGTCTTTGCTTAAGGACTTAGGCTTATACACCTACTCAAATGACGAAAGTGAAGATGCAGTTCTGACTCCAAGGTGTAAACTTCTTGAGAATACTTTTTTAATCGTAAAGTACTTTCAAGTCCACCCAAAACTTACAGGAGTGAAAAAAGTACAAATAACATTACCCAGTTTTTAGGTAATGATTTTTACCTATCATTACTATTGACTTATAATCTACATACCTGTGTGTGTATGTTTTGGAACTGTTTACTATATAATGGTCCTTTACCCCTAATTACTTTTGTGCATATTCTTAGCACAGCAATATTTTGCTATACAGTCACAGTACAACTCTCTGTTTCAGATAATTTCAGATACTATGCTTTCTGTATAACTTAACATCACGTTTTCATTTTGTTTCTTGGCCCAGGGCTGGCCCGTGTGCCATTTGTCTTCTTAGAAGCAAATCCTGGTTAGGGTGGCCAAGTGCAGTGAATTGTCATGTACTGGACCTCCTTTGATCTGGAACCTTTTTATTGCCTGAGAGCTCTGCCCCACAGTATTGAGTAATGCGTGCTGTGCTTAGATTCTCTCATGAATCCATTATTTGCCACCATGCCCCATAGTTAGTCTCATAACTCACATAGAGGCAAATGACTAGCATCACCCTTCATAGATAAAGCTAGTTTTGATCACTTTGGGAAGATGGGTGCCTGGATTCTCCGGTATATAATCCTATCTCCTCGTGACTAAGAAGTATGTTGCAGTACTTTAATAACATGCATATACCTCATTCTCTCTCCAACTTCCCCCTAGATTCAGCTCACGTTGACCATTCTTACCTGGCTGGGCTTCATCACAATGGTAATGGGCAGGATTTTGAGAAGTAGGCCCTATGCAGTCATAAGGTGATTAGCTTCAAATGTTTGGACCCAATAGATGGTATCTGCTTGCAAAGAAGAAAGATCCTTTTCCTTCTCTTTAACACAGGAACCAGTGAGTGTTGAGGTTAACTGCCCAGATTTCCTGCTTGCTGGCCCATTATGAGATTTAGATGAACGGTTACCTCTCTCTCCTGGTAGATCTTTAGCAGTCTGGCTTCGAGGCTTGGAGAAAGTAGTATGGATTAGGACTCATTACAGGGCTCAGAAATCAGTTTATTATGTTTTTTCTTTCTTCCCATCCTACCTCCATGGATTGATCTACACTTGGACTTCTTGGGGTTTCCTTCACTTAACTCGATAAGTGGTTTTTCTTCTCCTGACTCCTGACCTCGAGGATAGGAAGGGGGTGAATAGTAAAGAGAGACACCTACATCTCAAATATTGACAAAACAGTATGTAGTCAGAATAAATAAATAAATAAAAGAAAGCAGGCAGCAGACTCAGAGGAGTTTACAACCCTGCCCCCCTGCAGAAGCTTGCACTTTGGGGCCCACAATTCCCACATTAGGACAGATAAGCAGGAAGATAGCAGGGGCCGTGCCTCTCTACCTGGAGGGGGGGTGCTCTTCCTGTGGCAGAAACTATCTGTGCTCCCCAGTAAGTCCAGGAACAATCTCCACTTATTACTCCAGCTCAAAACCCAGGACTGTTTACAGCCTCATGCCGACAAGACACTAACCCTCCCTCATTACTGTCACGGTGGGGATTTATCTGCTCCACACTCTCCTTGCATGGGGCCCACATTTTCATCCAGTAAAATCACATACTGTTAACTCAATATATACAGTGAAAACAGCATGAATAATGGAACCTTTAATCCTTATTTCTCAAAATTAGATTTCCACTTTATCCTTCTCCCCTTTCCTCTCTTTTTCTTAAAAAAAAAAAAAAAAAAAAAAAAAAAAAACAACAGAAAAATCTCAGTGCCAAGCAGAATAGATGTTGTCAAGACCTTAGCTGTAAGCAGAGTCTGTGGTATTTCCATTCCATTACCAGGTACCTTTGCAGATCCAATTTCTCGGTGGATTGATTGTATTTCTTCCCCTGGTCACTTCACACGTGACTCATGAGAAATTAACATCATCCTTGCTACAGAGAAAGAGATGGCTGGCCCATTGACATGGTGCATTTCAGTAACTGAAGTAAAAATTTTATGTCTGGTTAGTCTCATCTCTGTAATATCAGAATGTAAAGGCACATTCCTGTCTCTCTTTATGACTTCTCCTTAGAAAAGAAATGTATTGGGCCATAATAATTTGGGATATTAAATCAGTATACCCAAATACTAAACCAAACTTAAGGAAAAGGTTTATCAAAGGCTGATAGGAGGTAGCAAGATCATTTTGTTAATATACAAAGTATTATATAGTGTGTAGACCAGTAGTTAGGATGTAAAGCTTGTTAAATTTCACTACATCACAGATAGAACAGTAAAGCCAGATTTTTACTGGCTGATCAGATGATATATATGATGGATTCGGCGTCAGCTTCTTTCAAGAGTTTAGAAATGGTCACTTTTTTTTTTTTTGAGAACCTAGCTCTGGGAGCTAGAGAGATGGCTCAGTGGGTAAGGGCACCAACCCAAGGTTGTGAGTTCAAATCCCAGCACCCACATGGTGGCTCACAACCATCTGTAAAGAGGTCTGATGCCCTCTTCTGGTATGTCTGAAAACAGCTACAGTGTACTTACATAAATCTTTTTTAAAAAATGCTTTTTTTTTTTTTTTTAAAAAAAGAACCTAGCTTTGAGTGTACAAGTGCAGTCATGTAGATACACATGTATATACTGTTTACATACATAGTCTCTGCGTGTGACGTGATGACCACATAACTTATGTTATATGAAGCATGTTATGGTTGCTAAGAGGGCAGTCTCTGGCATCTAGTGACCTTAATTCCAACTCCAAGTTCCTCATGTCCTCGTCTATAAGCAGGGATGATCATGAGCCCTCCTTGCAAGTGTGTCATGAGGAATTAATGTTGCGGTGTATGGAGTTTGGTACACGAGTGTACAATAAATGTAGCCATCATTATCTGAGAGGCAATTTAGCATGGAATGAATTAATTGAGCTATGGCTCAAATGATCCTGATTAGAAACTGCTATCTCAAAAGACAAACAACAACAACAAAGCAAAACCCAACCAAATTAAAAGACGACAACTACATTTAAATACTCAAGCTAAGATAAAATGGCTCTACATTGATCTCAGAGGTACCTAAGATACTGTATGGTTATGGGGTTCATCCCATGAATTTTAAGAATTAAAAACATCTTATGATTTCTCTTCTTATGATTCTTAGTTTTGCTTAGTTTTGAAGATCTTTCTGCCTATTTGTCTGTTTAGATTATTTATTACTTATTTTTATTTAGTTTATATTTAATGTGTGTGTGTGTCTGTGTGTATCTGTGTGTGTCTGTGTACCCAGGTGAAGGTCAGTTACAGCTTGGATCCTGTTCGCTACATCTCTGAGCTTTTACTTGCTGAGGTATCTCCCTAACCCTGGATGATTCATTATTTAACAGATGAAAGCTTCTCTTGATGATGCTAAGAGATCCAAGTCTTCATCTAGAGCTACTTCATGACGGAGAGCAACTTGTAGCTCACTGTGCTGTCGTGCAGAGCTGTGAGCATCCTGGCAACAAAGCACTGCTCGTGTGCCAAGGTAGCCTCCGATAGAGCTGTTCTCTGCTCCTACTGGCTGTCAGCGCTTCTTCATTTTTGGGGAAAAAAAATGTCTGTGAAGAAGGGAGAGGGAAATAGGATTAGACCTGACGCTCAGGTCCTGACAGACGGTCAGAGGGCATTACCTATCAGCAGGAGACATGGAGCCAACTCTTTCCACACGGCTGTGCCCTTGGCACCTTACCCCAAAAGCATTTAATGCTTTTCACCACCAAGACATGGTGCAAGCATTAGCATACACCTCTGGCAGGAAAGGAGACATTCCCATTTTTACCTCACAGGGAGACAGATGAAGGCAACACGAATGAAGTTTTGCCTCATTCATGCCCGTGCTCATGGTGAATAAACCCCTTCTTCAGTGCAGTGTGTGGAGTCTTGAAACTTGGGGCTTCAGAACCTTTTCTGTGACTTTGTCAGAATTGCAAGGTCACTAAACGTTCAAGATGGATAGATATATGGGCACATGCGTGTGTCCACGGATGTATGCACACAGATCTGAGTTTAAAGGGCAGTGTCTATCCATGATGTTTTAAACAAGAGAAGACCAGATAGACTGGATGCCAGTGCTATAATCTATCCCCTCCCCTCCCCTTTCTTTGAGGTGATGTGAACTGCCACTGTCCCAGAACGCTAATCTCTCTTGCCCCGTGGAGAGCAGGTCTGGCCATTGCTGGTGGGTGCCCATCAGCAGATGGACAGTTTTACAAGTGACAGCGCTGCTTCGAGTTTGCTCTGTCCAGTTAAGACCGACCGAGCAGCAGATTTAATGAGCGGACGTGCGGTTGCGTTAGGAATGTGTCATCTTCCCAGAAACTAGATGGCGTTTACATGGAACGCCAAGCTTTCCGGAACTTTCCTGAATCCAAGGACGACAAACGGCTTGGTAATGCGTGAAGTTCTATTAATTGATTACAGCTGTTTTCCGGCAATACGGAGACCACTGCCACTCTACTCAGTGCTCATTGTAACCTACCTTCAGTACTACTGCCTGACAAGCGCAAGGCCACGGGTAAGGTCCGTTTAAATAAAGCCAACTGGGACCCGGCAGGTCAGCGCTGCTTACAGGATATTTGATTATTATCACGGAGTCTTAGCTCTGACTCCTCTCTGGCAAGGATGCAGCCAAATGAATTATCATCAGCTTCATTGAGTTTGTACTTAATTTCATAACTTACTGTGTTTTAGAATAGGGGAAATTCATTCAAAAATTGTCGTAAATCTAAAAAAAAAATGCGGAGTACCCAAATAAAGTTAAAACAGTGAAATAAACGAAACCCATATACATGTTTATTTCTGAAGCTACATTGGTTTAGATTACATGGTGTGACTGTGGAGTTCAGTGACTTGCTGCAGATTGCTTGGCTTTTCCTTGGACTTGAGGAGACACCTTCATAGCAGAAGACGTTGGGGCTCTTATCACGTCCGAATAGCAACACAGGTATATTGAGGTTGTGAATATGGCTTAGTCACCAGTAGTCCCAGCTTGGCTTACAGCAGGGGATATGGGAGTGGTTAGTCAATGAGTCCAAGTATGTAGTGTGTGTGTGTGTGTGTGTGTGTGTGTGTGAGAGAGAGAGAGAGAGAGAGAGAGAGAGAGAGACAGTGTGTGTGTGTGAGAGAGAGAATAACTGCATTATTCATTGATTTGAAGTCCATTAATTTGAAATTCAGTTTAGATTTTTCATAAATCATACTCTTCTTTTTTCTAGCCCGTAGGCCCTGGCATCAGTGGTGATGCTACGATAAAAACTTGTCTAGATGGCTCAGAGCAGTCACCTCTGCACTCATGCTTTTTAGAGCTAAGATGAAATAGAGGGCCAGGCAAGTCCCTTGTGATTGTATCCTGCTTGCCCCCAGTGATAGGCACCTGTTTGCCATTATCTTTTCTTTCTGGCCAGCAGGGGGTAGTCTGACATCGGCTTGCTTACAGAAGGCTTGACTGGCAGCTCTCTCTTGAGCTGTCTTGTAGCAGAGGAAGAGCTCTCCAAGCCAGGACAGGTCTGGCTACTGTGATGAATCAGACCTGCCATTCAAACACAGTGCTCAATGATATCAGCACAAATGCAATTGTTCCTCAGCTTTAAACTGCAGCTTGGCTACAGATGAAAGCAAGGAAGACAGCATTTACTCCCTTGCACAAGCGCAGCACGCTTTGACACTCTCATATTTGTTTCTTCTTCCTGGTTACACGTAGGTGTCAGGCCTCTTCAGAGTCTGTCCCCCCTTCGCTTGCGTCAGAGCCTCCATTGCTGAACCATTGCTCTTGACAGGTTGTCTTTAGGAATGGGGAGACTGGCCACTTCTCCCTTCTTGGACCACATCGCTAATTACAAACGACGATTTCTAGCATGCAACACTTCTTAGTCATGAAGAATGGTAAGAGTAGGGAGTAAGCACGCACCAGGAGAGTGGAACTACGGGCCTGGGATGCCTATCATGTCGAACGTTTTGGAGACCGGAAGTGCTCTAGAGGTGGGGTTCTTACTGTGAGCGCGGAAGCAGAACTTTCCCGAAGGGCCTCCGCAGTGTTTTCTTTTGGTTTTCTCACTAGAGTGAGCAGGAACTGGAGACTCTCAGTTGTCTCTGCAGCCATCAACAACGGAGTTAGGGTAGTAGAAGAGGTCTGTGTCTCCAGCCGCCACCACGCCCAGCACTGCCTCCTTTGCAACTGCTTGAGTTAGAGTCACTAAGAACGTGGACAACAGAGAACACCGGTTAAAAACACTGGAAAGCAGGAACAGATTGGAAACTAGTCTGTACACAGTCTGCACATCCGGCTTCATATTTCACAGTTATGGAAAGTTCTTCCCCATCCGCGGTTTTAAAGAAACTTCTTGGTTTCTTCATCACACCGTGAGGACTTTGTAACACTTGGAGGGAGCTGAGATGATAACACTTATTAAAGAGACGCTGTAGCACTGCTTGCAGCCTAACTGCAGACTTGAAGGAGAGGCAGGCACTGAATGTGATTATTAATATATCCCCCTTTCTCCCGCAAATGTCCCAGTTCAGGTAATAAATAATATGGCTACTATGCGTGTTGTATAATAAGCTCTAAATGTTTACAAATTGATTAAATTTGGGATTCCCTCCTTGTTAATATTTCAGTGTGCCTTTCCCTCTGAGTTGCATGAAGCTCCTTTTAATGTTGCCAGCACACTTTTTAAATTTTTTTCCCTTTCTGCTCTGATAAAATATTTATCATTTCAGGAAGTCTCCTGTTTCCTTTTAGGACCAATCCCTGTTTCTGTCTCCTTCTGGGATACCGTCTACAGTTCAGAGAGATGATTCTGTGATCGCGTTTGGGTTTGCACACTTCTGAAAGAATGAGGGTCTTCACATCACAAGCCTGCCCTTTTGTTGTGGCGCTGATTTGTTTTATGTCACCTCAATCTGTGCTTTAGTGCCTCAGTTCTTCTGTTTATTAAATGGGGCTATCCCTGCCTAAAAACTGCCTTATGGGAATGTGACAGGGGAAAAATGTAGCTGGGTTTTGTAAAGTGCTTTGAAGTTTCCAGATGAAAGATATTGCCACAATTCAAAGCATTAACTAGAGATATATGCCAAATAATTTTACATATGTATATTGGCTTTCAGTGGATAGCACACGCTCCTGGAAAAAAAAAAAGAAGTCACTCTTCCTGTGAGTCCTCACACTGGTAACTTGCAGAACCGCTACGGGTCCTGCATAGCCTTGCCTTAGTAAAGAGCTCTTAGTGTACCAGTCGGAGGGCCTTCTTTTTTTTCCACCACCTGCAAATCAAGGAAGCAGGACACATTTTCTCAGGGCACAGGAAGGCAGCAGCCTCTGACAGAAAGACAGCTGCCTAAAGGCCCTGCCTGGGATGCACACGATTTCATTAGCATTTTGATTTCTGTGATTCAACTGACAGCGCGCAGGTTGTCTCTGCCAGATATCCGTGGCCTACCGAGGGACCCCAGGTAGAACTGCCCAGAGCAGGCTGACTTGCGAGGACCTGCCACAGCAGCCCCACGACCGACCGCATCCCCAAACATTTAGGAATAAGAAAAAAAAATCTGTTGTTCTTTGGTCGCCAGGACTTAACAAGCCTAATCCCTGGGAGAGGCGATAAAAATTCATTAATCTAATTAAATACTTCTTATTGCCAAAGTGACTTTGTAGAGTAGCTTTGCTGAAGGATAACTGCAAAATAAAATGGGGTCCCAGCAGAGAAACAAACGTTAGACTTGAGCAAGCTGGTGCACGCTTCATTAAACTCATAATTATCCTTTGGTTCTAAGTAGCTGATAATATTTAATGAGTATCCAAGATAATTTAAAGAAAATGTTTACTAATGAGGTACAAACAGTGCCACGCAACACAGATACCTAAGGTGCCATAACTGTGTATCTTCCTGATGCATCTTGTTCATTGAATACTGAGGGAGAGGCCGCAGGCATTGTCACAGACGTTTTAAGCCAAGTGGAGTAAATTTGAAGGTAAAAACATATTGCTGGAAGCCAAATGTGCAGCAAGTTCTTCTATGAGGCAGAGAGAAGGCTAAGGAAATTTATTACCAGGATGGCAACTTGAGAAAACAAAAGCGATCGAGAAAAGCCCAAGTGCCCTGTCATGTGAGAAGTAGCAGAGGGGTTTGGATGCCTGAGCTAGTTGTGCTGTTGTCCCTCAGAAAATGTAAAGACTTGTTCCCATTGTCAGTGGGGCACACAATGAGGACCGATAGCTGGAGGGTTCAGGGAGGATGGCACAAAGTCAGTGCAATGTTGACTGAAAACAGCATGTCCTTCTTGGATGGGGAGGGCCCTTCTGAGCACTGGCAGGGGATCATTAGCGGGGAGTCTGTTAGTCAGGGTTTCTATTGCTGCACAAACATCATGACCAAGCCGGGCAGTGGTGGCACACGCCTTTAATCCCAGCACTTGAGAGGCAGAAGCAGGTGGATTTCTGAGTTCGAGGCCAGCCTGGTCTACAGAGTGAGTTCCAGGATAGCCAGGGCTATACAGAGAAACCCTGTCTTGAAAATCCAAAAAACAAAACAAAACATAACAAAAACAAAAAACACAACAAACAAACAAACAAACAAAAAACCCATCATGACCAAGAAGCAAGTTGGCAAGGCAAGGGTTTATTCAGCTTACACTTCCACATTGCTGTTCCTCACTGAAGGAAGTCAGGACTGGACCTCAAGCAGGTCAGGAAGCAGGAGCTGATGCAGAGGCCATGGAGGGATGTTCCTTACTGGTTTGCTTGCCTGCTCTCTTATACAACCCAAGGCTACCAGCACAGGGATGGCACCACCCACAAGGGGCCCTTCCCACTTGATCGCCAACTGAGAAAACGCCCCACAGCTGGATCTCATGAAGGCACTACCCCAAGTGAAGCTCCTTTCTCTGTGATAACTCCAGCCTGTGTCAAGTTGACATAAAACCAGCCAGTACAGAGTCCAAGAGAGAACCAGAATTTTCTTTTAGTTTTATACCCATCTGTGTAGAGTTACCTATCTGTTTAATTCAACAGTGGCTGTGTGACAATCTCTGCTTGGTGCCGTGTGAGCAAGGGACATGGTCTGGTTTTCTGTGTCACTTTTTCCTTATCCCAAAGACTGTCATGTCCGCCTAGGCACCCCCAAAATGCAGTGTGGTGAGGAACTTCAGGTGACCTACACATAGCGCAGGCAGAAACAAATCCTTGATATTTTTTGACATGAGACTTATATTCTATTGCAACATAAAAGAGCCTATCTTGACTAGCAAAGTCTCTTCTGTCTTCATATGACCTTTAAAACATTTCTATAAGCAAGGTTTTAAATATGCTTTGATAAGAGTCCTTTCAGGATGTGATGGCATTCGCAATTTTTAAAAAGTGCCTATTTAGTTGTGCCACCTTTCTCACACATGATAGTTGTACAATTGTCAAAGGGCAGAATGTAAAAAAAAAATCACAAATTACTGTGAGGTAAGTTGAGAGGTAAGTCAGTAATAGAGTGATTATTTAGTAAACATGAAATCAGCCACTGTCCTCGGGGTGTTCCCCAGAACATAAACTGCCAAATTGAAAATCGTTACAGACACCCACAAAACACGCTCACCCTCAGTACCCTCCGTTCACAGTAGAAATAGTTGAATTGTTTTTAAGGGTCATATAGCATACCATGTATTTCCTTAAGTTCTAGAATTGTGCGTGGGGGAGCAGAATGCCGATGTGTAGAGAGGTACGGGAAAAGCAAGGGCAGCTGATGGACAGATAGGAATCGGTATCTTCCACTCGTGCCAGGACTTCCATGTTCTCTCTCCCCCTCACCCTGCACACCACATCTGCTGCAGCACATCTGCTCCTGCACACCTACAGTGTGGTCATACTGGACCTTTTCCTCTTCTTTTTTGTAACATATGAGAGTTGGAAAGCAAAGCCAGATCCAAACTCTTACCCCACTTCAGGTCAAGAGAATATCGATTGGAGAGTGTACTAAATTTGGTCAATATCCTTTTATGTTTATTGCCTGGCAGGAATGTTTTTGAGATCTCTGTGTGTGGTGTTTAGATATTCCATTAACCCCAATATCTGCCATTCTTTACCTTTGCCGGGTGACAGAGCAATGGATTTTAAATAAACGGGCAACCACATTCTCTTACCCTGGCTCATCTCTCAACAGGGAAACCAACACTAGGAACACAGGCCGATGCATTGGGGAAGATTTTGGTGATGAAGGCGGTCAGAAGGAGGCTAAAGTGTATTCATTTTGGCACAAAAAATGTGAGCTGTGCCGTGCTTTCTTGCCCATGCACCTTAAGAGGAGTCAAGTGAAACATTTTACAAGCTCTGCCCTGATCAACGATGGTAAGGCCTGAGTGTTGGGTATAGGAAGATAACGGGAGAGAGGACAAAGGTGAGCGAGTGGCTGGACTACAGGAACACCAAAGGAAGGCCAGACTCGTCCAAGTCTCCAGACACTAACAAGTCTCACAGCACAAAAAACATTAAACAGCCCAGCAGTCCATGTCCCCGGCAAGTGCAAGTCTTTGTAAGGATCAGTCCGCAAACACCTGCAGCTATCCAGTGTTCAGTGCCTTGGGTGTTGCGGTAGGCTGAATAATGGACACTCAAATATGCCAAATCCTATTCCCTGGAACTTGTAAATGGTACCTTGTTTATAAAGGGGGTCTTTGTAGATGTAATTATTAAGAATCCCAAGAAGACTGTTTTAAATGCCACCATATGCCCTTATAGGAAAGGCAGATGAGTTAATAGGAACAGAAGAGACCTGTGACTGTGAAGGCAGATACATTGGGGAAGATTTGGGCAGTAACTAGTCACCCAACCAGGAAAAGGCAAGGAATACATGGTCCCTGGGAGAGAGCGGCTCTGCTGACATTTGGACTTCCAACTTCTGTTTTCTGCAACTGTACGAGAATAAATTCCTGCTGTTTCAAGCCATCCAGGTTGAAGTGACTGTTACAGTAAGTAGCCACAAGAAACAAACACAAATTCCTAATGAGAAAATATAAGCAGATTCTGGGCTATCGTGTCTTAAGTGCTGTTGGCTGCACATCGAGCATTCTGGAGACTCTGTGCTGCCCCTGACTTTACCAAAGGGTTCTGGCGTTCTTAAAGGGAGCTCATTGCAAGGAGCACAGGTTCTCCTACAAGTGTAGATCTGGGTTAGAAGGGAAAGAGGAGGCCAGAAACCATGACATCGGACCTTCGACACCTTGAGATGTCCTCATGTAAAAAAAAAAAAAACAAAAAAAAAAACCCGAGTGTTTCTGGTTAAAGACTATATGCATGCAAATTTCAGTCTTTTCCAAACCAATGGGAGACCCACTGCCTAATGGGAATTACGAGGTCTATAAGCTGTAATGGCTTGGCTTCGGTTGCTGCGCAGGAGGTAGAATCCTTATTAATAACAGGAGGTCAGCAACATGCCCCAATGAAGTTTTCATATGTACAACGCTCACCTGCAGGGATCAGGTAAGAGGACTGTAACGGTCCTTACAAGGCTCACAACAAGGGGTGGGTTCAATGTAGGAAAAGTGGAATTTTAACAGCTGCCTCTGCTGCTTCTTAGAGAGCTTTTGCAGATGTGTTACCTATTGTGTGGCATAAAAGGTGCTGGCATAGTAAGCAGTCATCAGTACAGAGCAGGGAGCTGTCTGCTCACACCCTGCAAATATAGGCACATGATAGCAGCCTGAATACTTCATCCTGTAGACACAGTGAGATCCATAAAGCTGTCGTTTAGCCATTTTAGAGTTGAATTTTTCTCACCCTCCAAAGCACTCCTTCAAAAACTAGCAGGCATTTTACAACCGAGCAGACAGGACGGTTTTTAAAGCTGCTTCGAGGGGCACAGTAAATGGAAATTGCGATCTTAACTTCAGGCCAGTCGGGAATGCAATCTCTATTTTATGTAAAATGAAATGATACCTGGTTAGCTTTATTTTTAATACTCACCTTTATTATTTTTTCTGAATTTTACGGATGCTAATACATATTCCATTTATAAAGGTATCTTTCCCACTGTTAATCTATGCAAAGTGATTGTTTAAAGCCATTAGAAACTTCCCCTCCTCAGGTCATTCCCCGATTCACCTGCTCTTTGCTGCACTCATTCCCCACCATGACCAATAAATAGCTTCCCCCAGATCTATTCTGGTAACAAGAAATAGAAATTTAAGTCAATTTTCCAGGTAATTGAAAATGCAAAATCCTCATTCTATCTTGGACGTAATTGGGGCAAATTATCCGAATATATTAGTTTGTACTTTCCCAAGTTGCGACCATTTAAGTTCTACAACCACCAACCCTATATTCATGTGCTTCCCAGGACCTGCTCATCACCTGCCAAGACAAAAGTCTAGATTTTTTTTCCTAAAAGAGATTTTGGGTTTTGTACTTTGTTTTCTGTATTTGTTTAAGAAGAAAGAAGATTGAGGAATCTAGGCAATCTTAGTTTCTTAATTATCTGAAATTTTAACTTTAAAGAGTTTTCTTTTCCAGCCTGTATTTTAGGAAATTATGTTGTATATACATATGTTCATACATACATATATATTTACATACATACATGCATCATCCATACATATATACATTCATACATACATATATACATATGTGCATACATGTGTACATCCATATATACATGCATGCATGCATACAGACATATTCAGATAAGTAACAAAAAGGGAATAGTTTCTATTATTTTCAGTTTTTATGCGTAGTATATTTTTTAGGAAACACATGTTGGTTTGGAGAAACTGCTGAAAAGAACAGGCTTCAATCCCAGCCCAAGTCAGTGCTCCTCTCTCTCTCTCTCTCTCTCTCTCTCTCTCTCTCTCTGTGTGTGTGTGTGTGTGTGTGTGCGCGCGCGTGCATGTGCATGTGTGTGTGTGTGTGTCTTTTCGCGTTTGGTGAGGACGCACACTGATCCAAGCTGAAAGGAGGGAAAGGATAGTATCCTCAGCACCTACAGGTTGCAGAGAGGAGCCCAACCTTCCAGCAAACCAGTAAGTTCAGAGTGCCTGCACTGTGGAAGAAATTACTTATCTCTGTCACACACCATAGGTCCTTGGTATGCTTCTGCTGGATTTTGTTGCTAGGAGAATGCATTGTTCTGCATTACTTTAGATTGCACGTGACTTTGTCTTTTTCCCCTGTCCTTAGAGAGTTGTTTAACTTCTGAAAGATCCTGTAGCAACTCCATTTTGAACCATCCCCATGGCCTGACATGCAGATCTCCCAACATGCTGTATCATAGTTCCAGTTACGGATTTGTTTCTTTTTTCATAATCCCACTGTTTTATTACTGTCAACCAGTTGAAATAGTCTTGCTCTTTGGGCACAATACTAAATCTCTAAAGTATCATTTTGAAGCCTTGAATAGTTAAACATCTCAAGTCTACAGTGCTCCAGCAGATCTCCCCAAAACTGTGAGTCTAGCCATGGTTCCTCTCAAACCTCTCACACCAGGTCACACAAAGCAGAGAAAAATTGCAGGGAGCTACTCTTCAGAGCAGCGAGCCAGGACTCTCTTGGGTCACTAAGTTACTTGAGAAACAGTTACCAAAGTTATGGATTCTTTCCTTGTTGATATATTGTACACATACAAACAACATTTTGGGTATTAATACCCTGGGACCCATTTATGAACTTCCATCAATAATCCAGGCATTAGATATTATGTTATAAAATGTAAAATGAAATGAACAATCTATATCCTATATACAACGGGTCAGAAAACTATGACCAGAGAGTGATTTACCATCTAAGAGTTCTGGCTACCTTAGCTTAACGGACTGAGGAGCAATAGGGACCTGCCTAGGAATTATTGACTTTTTCCTTTGTTCATTTATAGCAAAGGAAATAGATATGGTACATTTAGTAGATATACTATAGGGTGTAATGTTCTCAACAAAAATAATTAGACTTTTGTGCACAGTTTTCTGTGTGTGTTGTTCTAAGAAGGACAGTGGCAGTTTTGATAGCTGTGGCTGGTATTTTAATCTAACACTAGACAAGATAGACATTTGTGCCAAGAAACATGGAGGCTCAGAAGAACCTGCATGTAGATAGTTAGGATTCATTGTTTCAATTATTGATCAATTCATAAAATGTTTACTAAGAATCTCCGAGTATCTAGTCCAGCTGTTATTGAAGATCCAGTGGATACGATCTAGAGTAAACATCTATGTATTTTTTTCAAAGAGAGATAATTTCTACATGTGTATGAAAAATCAGAAGAACCAGTATGTGGTAGCTACATATGCTTATTTTTTCTTCAGGAATGCCAGCAGTCAGTTTCTGGATTAGGAAAAGTATGCTCTCAAAGAACATGTGGTGAGACTGGAAGTACGAAGCAATGATGATGGCTTTTAATTCCGGTTCTGTCATGACTGATGCCAGGCATCCCCCAGTGTAGAGAACACGGAATGAAGCTTGTATAGTAACGTAGGAGAAGGGAGGCTTCACGAGGCCTGGAAAATCACCCTACAGCTCGCATTGCAGGAGAAGCTTTCCCTCCTAATAAGCTGTAAGATGAGGAGCCTTTTGTTTTTTTTTGAAAGACTAGAGGAAAGTCTAGTGAATCAATTATCTCCAGAACCTTAAAAGAGCCTCTTCTTTTGTAGACAAAGATGAGAACAGCAATAAAGGCGTGCAAGGAGCCGACACACCAGCTGCCAATAATATGCCTGCCTGGCTCTGGAAAAGGCTGACTGCAGGTGATAAAGCCGTCAAAGTGTAAAGGACACTTGCCAGGACTGGAAAAAGAGACATGTGGAGTGCCAACAACCTCTGGCCTGCTTTACTTTAAAAAAAAAAAAGAGGCAAATAGAAAAAGATCAGAACTCAAGAATAAAACGTCATCTGGAGATTTTTCTATATATAGTAAAAATCTAACTGGGAAGGTTCTTGATATTAGAATTGTTTTATTTTATTTTTTTTTTGAGTCAGGTTCTACGTCCTGCAGGTAATTTTGAACCTGTGAGCTTCCTATCTCAGCGTCCTGAGTGCTGGAATGGCAGGTGTAAGCCCTCGAGCCTGCCATGCTGCTGTTAAGAATATTTTTGCCTGATTTTGTCTTCCCCTTCCGGTATGGGAAAACTATAGATGTATAGACAGGATGAAGACAATGACTTGAAAGTAAAAGTCAGAGATAACATTTTGAACTATCCCATGGCATCCCAGTAGCTGCCTACACTATAACCAGAAATCCTGGGAGGTTTGTAAATTAGAAATTCTGCCAAAATAAAATGTTTTCCTCCACTTTAGGAGCTAAACATAAGCTGGGTGGTGGTGCACTTGGGAGGCAGAGGCAGGCAGATTTCTGAATTCAATGCTAGCCTGGTCTATAGAGTGAGTTCCAGGACAGCCAGGGCTACACAGAGAAATCCTGTCTCGGAAAAAAAAAAAAAAGACAAAAAAGGAGTTAAACATATATGCCACCATTAACAGCCATCACATTACCGAACAATACAGTTTAGTGAGTTGGGTAGAACATTAAGAGATTTATAGAGGAAGAACCCAGACTGGACTTCTATAATGTAAGGCTGTCCAGAATCATTTATGCATCATTTCTAAATGGTCATACTTACTCCTATAGTGAACATTATCATCCTAATTTAGCTTTCCGGAAGCTAAATTTCTTAGGATTTCTTTCATTTAGAGACTGAAGTTTTTCATTTAGATGTGAAAACTTGAGTCTCTGTCTCTCTCTGTGGGTGTGGTGCGGGGGGACACAACCTTGAGTTTTGTACACACCAGCTCTATCATTGAGATATACTGCAAAAGCTAAAATTGTGATGTTAGCACAGAAATAAGCAGTCAGAGATGAAGTGTTAGTGAGGAATTCACTGGTCAGCATGGGTTGGGGAGTCTGGGATGAGTTCCAGACTTCTCTATGACTTCATTGATCTGCTCTGAGGTTCATGCTGGCTTGTAATGATTGCAATCATTTTCTGTTGCTGTGTCAGAACTTCAGAGACTGTGTTACATATAAAGAAAGGATGTTGGTTTTTGGCTGAGGGTCCTAGAGTCTTAGAAGTTGAGGTGATTTCTTGGCTTCTGGTGAAGGCTATGTTCTATGTCATGTGGTGGCAGAGCAGTAGAAACAAGAATCGTGCATGTGCAGAAGAGGTGTGTGAAGGACAAGGAGAGGTGATGTCAGTCTCAGGAATGTCATATCATTACAGTGCACTCTGGTGACAAGTCTATATTAATCCTTTCATGAGGGGGGAATTCCACCTTGTCCTTGCCACCTCTTAAAGAGTGTCCGCCTCTCAGTACAGTTAGGTTGCCAATTACATTTCACCACGAATTGAATATTGAATCCTAACAAATATAAGAGGTTAAGCAGTTGGTTTGAGATTACTTGGTAAATTTGAGAGAGCACAAGAATTCGAGCTAGGCTGCTTCAACTCAGCTTATCTATGGAGTACATTTAACAGCAGATCTTAGATTCATGCGTGCTCTTGCCCTTACTGCTCGGGCCAAGACGCAGACCATCTCTTTACCCCCCTTTCTGCCCTTCTTCTAGAAGTCAGCAAACCAAATCAGAACCATAGTCCATTCTTGTAAACAGAATTTCCAGAGAACATGGATATTTGTTTGTGTGTCATTGATGGTAGCGTAGTTGTCTAGAAACTGCATGACATTCGAAGACTAAATACTGTCTTACTCTTTATGGAAAACGTTTCTTGACTACCAATTGTAGGGGAATGACTACTGATAAGTGAGCCTGGCCAGCGAAATAGAATGTGTTGGCTTCTCTCATCCAACTAGCCCCAATACTCATCCACTCCAGCTTCTATGAGCAGTGATAGCATTTAGCATGGTCTCTGACTAAGAAGGCCAGTGGGAATGTGGATTGTGCAGATGTGTAACCAAGAGAAGAAACAGACACCTCTTAGAGGATATGTAAACTTTGTACATGACTTTTTTCTAAAATAGTTAGTTTAAAAACATGTGTTTTCTCACTTTGTATTGGATCATATTGATAGATTTTAACTATAACCAGAAACATAAAAGAAATGTGATCAGTTTGTTGGCATTCAGTAAATGTCTTTATTCAAATTAGATGCTGTGCACTTTTAGATATATGTTAAGGGTATAATGAAAATCTGTAGGTCACAGCTTTAGATCTAGAAGGTCAATATTGTGCCAAGACTTGGACTTTTAATAAAAAAGTGGTCTAGAAAAAAAAATCTTATTCTTAAAACCTTAGGCAGAAGTTACTCAATTAACTGTGTCTCTAGGTTAAACCTTCCTTTTATTTCCCCAACTGAGAAAAAATAATCAATATTTTCTAAACTCTGCCCCTCTGTCTTATCCTTTGAAGCTTTGTGCACACATGCAATGCACACTTGTGTTTTAATGTGCAAATAGCTTCTTTGGTCCTCGGTGACCCTAGCTCAGCCCCGGTCCCTCTCAGACTCTCTCCATCCCTTTACTCCCTTCCCTGGGAGTCCCTCCGGCCTGAGATCTTCATGCTACACTGAATTGTGTCTCCTCTGCTAATCTTCACAGTTGCTGAGTCCCTGATCTCTCTGTTCCTAGCACTTAGCACAGTGTTCAAAATATTCCTTAGAAGACATGGTGCTAGTTATATGGGTGCAGTGCTCGCTGTGAAGAGAAACACTAGAGGGCTTGATTGCGCTTGCTGTTATGCTGACAGAGGGCAGGCCCTGTGAAGACACAGAGAGAAGACAACCAGGAAGAGAGTCAGCCCTCATCGGTAGGCTGGTTTACCTCCACCATGACTCTAGACTTCCCTAGTGGGAGAAAACAAAGTATCTGATGTCTAAGCCAAAAAGAGAGTAAGAGGAGGGGAGGGGGGCAGAGAGGACAGACAAAGGGGAAGCAAACACAGGAAGAAAAGAATGGGAAAGGACTAGAAGATAGAAGCGCTTTCCGGTGGCTCAGTCGCAGGGTCATCTGGGGTTTGACTGTGAGACGTTCCCATCAGGAAATGACCCTAATATACTAGAATTTCCCTTCACGTCTCTGATCTAGTTTGCCTACTCTTAATTATGTGAAAAGAGTTTTATAAAGGGGAAAAGATGGATCAATTTGTAAAGGAAGTCACAGAACTCAAGTTATCGATATTCTGGTAGTTTTTGGTTTACTTTTATTCATGAGGGCTATATTTTTATTATTTCCTTATCTATTTCTGTATGCATATGGGCAAGTTGCCTGTGTATTTATGTCTCATGCTCGTGCAGTGCCTTTGAAGGTCAGAAGGAGTCATTGGATCCTCCGGAACAAGTTCCAGATGGGTTTGGGCCACCGTGTGGGTGCTGGAAGACAAACCTGGTCCTCTGCAAGGACAGCTGGTGCTCTTAACCACTGAGCCGTCTCTCTAGTCTCATACATTCTTATATATAGAAAATAGGTGTTAATCATAATTTAAAACAGTGAGATAACTTTAAATATTATAAAAAGTTATCACTTATTCCAATGTTAAAACCATTAAGCATGTTGCTTAAAGCATGTTATCTAGCATTACCATTTTAAATATTCATTTATTTCTCTGTATATATACTCGCGCTCTCCCTCACTCTGTCTCTCTATCTCTGTATGTCTCTGTCTCTTTCTGTCTCCTTCTGTCTCTTCCTGTCTCTGTCTCTGTCTCTGTCTCTGTCTCTCTCTCTCTCTCTCTCTCTCTCTCTGTGTGTGTGTGTGTGTGTAAAGGTACCCACTTGTTATGGTGCACATGGAGGACAGAGGACAGTCTCAGATGTCATTGCTTTCCATCTTGTTTGCAATTGAGTCTTCCCTATGCTATGCTGAGAAATACTGGTTAGCTAGCTCCAAGCAGTCTTCTGATTCTTTATCTCTGCCTCCTATCTCAAGAGGAGTACCGAGATGAGATTATATAGTGTCACATCTGCCTTTTATATGCGTTCCAGGGAGAAGAACAAATGCAGGTCGTCAAGCTTTCTTAGCAAACACTTTAACCTGCAGAGCCCATTTTAAATTCTAAACAAAATATCAGTAACTAGGAAATATATGAGTCCTCCATCCATCCTTGTAAGAGATTAATAATGATATCAATGCGTTAATATGGAAACAATGAATATGGGGCAATTTCAAGCTTTGTTTTTCTCCTGACTTTTGTTCTGGAATGGAATTCTGTGTTTGCTTGTATTTCCATTGATCTTGGTGAGTATGCATAGTCATCTTTATCGGCAAGTCTTCTGCATCCTATACAAAGACATAAATGGAAAAAAATTTGCAGAAAAGATTTCTAAAAATTTCCCCAAAAGGAGAAAATTCCTTGTCCTGTAGATGTAGGGAAGATTATTTGTTACATGCCTGCCAAAAGGAGCGTATTGAAGCATCCAGGCCAGGCATCTGCAGACAACCAAGTGCCACAATGAGGCACAATAGTAATCCAAATGAACTCTTTCTTCCCCAGGTTGCTTTGGTCATCGTGTTTCAGAACAACACTTTTATATGCATGTAAGGTCAAGTATTAAGAATGCAGTTAGAACTTATGCTGATTTAGGGATGAGCCAGTTGTAGATTGCTATCTCTGACTGGTAGTTGGCTAGGCTTATTATAATAGGTGTGAATTCCCTCCTAATCAACAGACCTTATGTCTAATCAGCTTAACGATATAAGTAGGGTTACTTATATCGTTATCCTCCCCAATATAAGTAACCCTACTTCACCCTCCAGCAAAGGTGTCTTTTAGCTATATTTATGCTCAAGCCACTTTGTTTTTATTACATTAATAAAATACCCTCTACAAAACTGGTTTCCACTGAAGTCATCTGTACCTGTTTTTTTTGTGATCATCATTCCTTCTTCTTCTTCTTTTTTTTTTTTTTGTAGAACAAATACCATACAATAGCCAATGTTTCTGGCAACAGCAACACAATAACCAACAGATAAGTGTCTCGTTTTTTGCTCATGAAAGATGAAAGAGAGAGAAAGAGAGAGAGAGAGGGAGGGAGAGAGAGACAGACAGACAGAGAGAGACAGAGACAGAGACAGAGAGAGACAGAGACAGAGAGAAATAAATAAATTGACAAATAAGTTGAAGAAAACAAACAGGGGCTTCACAGAGAGTTGTCCAAGAAGATGATTCTTCAAATAGTTTTCTGGGGAGAACACTATAAGATCCTAACTTTAGTACTAGAGTCTGAGAAAAGGATAGAGTTAAGTTGCTTCAGGACTGGAAAAAATGACCACATAGGCTATCGAAGCAGGAAAATGCTCAGAGATATTTACTCATCTGAAGGGTTGGAAAGGAGTCAAGGAATTAAGTGATTGATAGGTGTGGTGAGTCCTGGGGCAGGCTCAGATCCTGTAAAGCTCTGTGGACAGTAATAATTTTTGGTCCAAACACACCGGTACAATTGCATTAATTGTTTAGAGTGAGCATCATTTGATTGGCCAAGGCCTTGTGTTAGATATTTTTATTCTCATTTTGATCATGGGTCATGGCAAGGACAAGTGTACTGTAAAAGCATATGTTTCATTACTTCTCAAAGAGTTGCTTTAGGTGAACTGCCAAGAGCTGAGAGACTTGGCCCCCAGACAGTGGCCATGCCAGTCCCGAGAACGTGAGCTGGAATGGCCCGGAGTTCTCTCTGCTCTTCTCTGACCTTCCTGTTTATCGGAGTCAGTCTGAGACGCTTGCGTTTCCTTTGGCAGCCCACACAGACACGTATCCTCCACCATGCCAACAGTATTAATCTATCAAGAATTCTAGGCCAGCCTGTTTTTGTGTCCCCATTAACCTCTGGCTAGCCCCCACACTGCTCCAATAAAAAGAGTTCCATTTCCTAATCAATGGTCATTTCTCAATGGAAATCATAATTATGACTGAGCAGAATTTAGTTAGCACACACAGCTTTACGAGAGGATGAACAGGAGTGTGGTGACAGAGCCACAAAAGAGTAGTCTGCTTACCCCGTTGTTTTGTGGGTTACATAGGATGGCCAAAATTATTGAGGATTGGCCTCAAGTAAGGCCAATTTTGAGAGTGAAGAATGCTCTATTCATAATTATGGAATAAAAAAATGACATTAAGTTATATAAAGTCATTAGCATTCTCACCCTATGTCTAGAATCATGAATATATACCATGAATGGCTATATCATGAATGGCTATACTTCTTAGCCTTAGCCTTGTAATAATGCACAACGTTCACTCTTTCTTGATCCTTACAGTCAAGTGGTCTAAATCCTTTTAGCCACAGACAGTAGCATAAAACTGCAGACTGTCCTCAACAGCTATCTTGTAATTGTGTTTATGCCAAGCCTATGGAACTGTGTCAAAACTTGTAACAACATGATTGTCCTGAGGTTCTAGCCTAGTGAAGAAAGCAATTGAGATGCCTTAGATAGGTTTACTTTTCTTGGTCTATCTTCACCCCATTGCATGAAGAAAGCACCCTTGAAAGGGGTGTGGTGAAAGTGAGATCGAGATTATTTGCCTGATGATCTCTGACTAGACAAGCCACTAGTGGACACTGAAGGTGGAAATGACTTAGCCTAAGGACTGCTAATGATTTGCCACATGGAGACTCTGTTGTGTAGTCATATAGCAAATAGACAGTTGAGTTTGGAGAGATGGCTCAATTTAAGAGCACTGGCTCCTCTGAATGCAATTCTCAGCATCCACATAGCAGATCACAACTGTATGCAACTCTATTTCCAGGTGACCAAACTGCCCCCTACAGCCAACCACTGGTACCAGGCACATATGTGGTGTACAAACATACATGCTGGCAAAACATTCATATACATAAACATTTTTAAACAAAAAGAAGAAAAGAAATGGCCTGTCTTCAGTGAATGGAAAGAATGGGTGTTTAATTTATCAATATTAATATTGTTGAAAAATAGAACTCTGAGTAGTCTTGGTTGGCAAGAGTAATTCTTCTTAGATTAGCTTTTTAAGAAGTCTTATTTAAGGCTGGGCAGTGGTGGTGCACACCTTTAATCCCAGCACTCAGGAGGCAGAGGCAGGTGGATTTCTGAGTTCAAGGCCAGCCTGGTCTACAGAGTGAGCCAGGACAGCCAGGTCTATACAGAGAAAAATCAAAATCAAATCAAAACAAAACAAAACAAAACAAAAAGAGTGAGAAGTCTTGTTTAAATATATATTGACATATTTGTTTAAAGAGCACAATCTTTGGATAAATTTCACATTGCATTATGTTCTGTAGCAATCATATTTCAATTATACTTTATCAGCTAAATTAAAGATGTTCTTCATGCAGACTAGGGCTGTAGTTAGGTGGTAGAGCATATGTTTAGCATATATGAGAGCCTGGGTTTTATTCCCTATGGTGCTGAAACTGTGTGTGTGTGTGTTGGGTGGGGGGGAGTATTCAAATACTGACTCACAAGAGTCTGTCACAAAAATAGCAATGATTTTTAAGGTGTAAATTAATCATAAACAGAAACTGTTTCTGTTTCACACGGTTTTTCTAAGAAGAATTTGTTTTCTTAGTATGAGAGATGGAAGACATGTGGTGAGGCGATTATTTTGTTAGATGATTTAAGCTAACAAAGTATCTTGTACTACTGTTCTCCACTAGGGATTTTGTAAGCTATTGACATTTCCAGGGAGATTCACCTGATTCTCCAATGTCCCATCTCCCTTTTCCCCCAGTCTACTGTTATTCCCACTCTTTGTATTGCTCTTTATATTGGAAATAAAAACAAGCCTTCCCTCTTGTTATACAGTGGTCCCCTCAAGCCCCTAACTGTATATTCAGCTCAAGACAGCTCAGTCTTGAAGCAAATATTCTAACAGAATTAATAAATAAATGAAGGATGAATTTATTAACAAAACAGAATTAATAAAATAGCATTGATATTATAAAAAAAAAAACCCTATCAACCAGCATAAAACTCTAGATAAAGGCTTAAGGATTTTCAACTCCACTAAGTATTGTTACACCTTGACCTGTGTTGTTTAGTTACCATAAAATGTAAACCTCATATTTGAAAGGGAGGATTTTGGTAGCTACATTTTTAAGTGAAATTATTTTTTTTAGTAATTTATTATATTTAACTCAATATACCATCATCTCAGCATGAAGTCAATTAGAAAATATTAATGAGCTATTTCGTATTTTGTTTTTCACTTACTAAGTCTTAAAAATCTGTGACGGGTTTCAGTCCAGACTAACAACTGTCCATCACTAGCCTCATAGCTACACCTGGCTGTAACTAGAACATCAGACCTGACAGTGGTGACTTAGATCATCGTTACGATGTGGTCTGTGACAGTATCCGTTCCACAAAATGTTTCCACGTTCCAAAGCGTGAGAAGAATAGAGGAAGGGCTTAGAACTCTGCTAGCAACTGATTGTTTTATAATATCGGAGCATGAGATCATTATTACATAACTTGATTTTGTTGTATTTAACAGAATACTAGTCTATATTTGATTAGGGTGGAAGTAGGAAACAGACTCTTTCAGACATCTTGGGATGTTTCAGACTCAACTTCTTATCCTATGTCTTCGCACTATTTATTTGCATGTTAACTTTGGCGTCTGCAGAGATTCGCCACTTGGAAGTCACAAACACCCCTCCTTGTGGAACTCTGCCACTGTGCTGTTTCTCCTACTTCTAATGTTTTGTGATATTTACGTGTGATATTTGCAACCTTCCTTCCTCTGAAGAAAATTTAAAAGATTATTGGTCTTCGTAGGTTCATCTTCTCCAGGGGAGAGTTTGGCTGGAAGTGAGCTGATTTAGAAGGAGTAGTTTGTTGAGCGTGTGATGATAAAAGGGAGAAGCAAAACTAAGGGAAAAGCATAGCACACATGGAAGTCACATGAGAGGTGGGCCAGACACAGAGGAAAAGGGCAGCTCAGCAAGACCGGAAGGAAAAGACAATGTCTGGGCCACATGTGACTCAATTGTGGTCAATTGAAAACCACAAATTTTCAGCAGATGCAAAATGGTGGGATTAGCACTTTTAAAGGGCATCTAGGGGTTGAATGGATGCCTCACTTGGTACAGTTGGCACACTTGATTCTTGACACAGCATAAGAACCCAAGTTCAATTCCTACACCCCGTGGAAAAGCTGTGTGATTGCACCAATTGTAACAGGGAAAGTGAAGATAGATTCCTGGAGCCTTGTTAGCCACTTGGTAAGCTCCAGGTTCAATGAGAGACCCTGTCTCAAAAAATCATTTGGAGAGTAAAGGAGACACCTATGTCAATTCTCATCTGCACATGCACATGCATAATATAAATGCCCATTTACACACCCATGCATTACAAACACACAAAAGGCAAAAAGATGACTGAAGAAGACACCTAACATTCGCTTCTGACCTTCACATCCACATCCACACAAACAAACGTACATAGATGTCTGTGCACATGCACATGAACACACTCACAGAGTTCTCTACATAAGGTAGAGAGTGACAGAGATACCTAATGCTGACATCTAGCCTTGTGCATACATATGAATACACACATGCACACACACACACACACACACACACAATCACCTCACACCCATAAAGAAGATAGTTCTTCTAGTTCATATAAATATTAATTATTATTCACCTCCTCCTTTTTCTCTGAGACTTTTTCTCACTAAAGAACTTTAACCCATGATAATTTTTATCTCCGTGTAAGTTGAAAAGCTTTAAAGTTTATTTTTCCAAAAGCTATTTCTCATAACATTTCTGTTGTGTGCCCTGTTTTTTAGTTTTTTTTTAAATGTGGAGCACAATGTAGGAAGTGCTGACTTGAGCAATTTCTTTGTCCTGGAACCCCCTCCTTGTCTGTTTTCCTGTTAAAATTCATCTCGCAAGACCCAGATTCCATGCGGATATGTAGTCTTTACGGGGTGCAAGTATCTTGTGGCTTGTCCAGATCCTGCTGTCACGCCTGTAGTCTCCCTTTTTTATCCCTTGTTCCAAGATTCCTTTCAGATATAAAGGCTGCAGTCCCCGGCTGTTGGAGGACTCGACTGTCACTTCATGGACATTCAGCAGGCCATGCCATAGAAGAGCAGGTTGTACATATGTGGTAATTTACTGTGAAGACAGGGATGTGGTGATTCAGTTTTTTGTTTGGTTTTGTATCTTTCTCACACCCTCACTGTGCTGAGAGTGCTTTGCTCAGAGGCATCGGATTGGAGTTTAATTAATTCTCACCCCTTGAGAATCTCTCTCCACTACTCTAGGTCAGGCAAAAATACAGTTCCTTTGTCTTCTCCGCAGAAGTACAGCTGTCCCCACTTTGTCTCTTGCCATCCATGTCCTTGTCTATAGGTGTCCTAGAAGAAGGACAGCCGCCTGGGGTAACTCTACACTCCTCAGTGCATGGGGATCTTAGGGGCCCTGGCAAATTCATTTACTTCTACTCTTTTCTCCCAGATGGAAGGTCTGAAACCTTCTACAGAAATCCCCCCAGGGCACCCCTAAAACACAAGCAAGAAAAGACTAAGACCTGAAATAAAATGTGGCCTCACCCATCTTGTGTTTTCTCCCTGGTTGTGAGCCCGGGGAGGGAAGGACTGTGTGTCTGATAAGTATTATTCGCAGCCCTAGCCTCAGAATAGTCTTTCTTTGCTCTAAAAGGTATTACAACTGCAGGCTCCCTTTTTGTGATAGAGCTTGCCTGTGGTGAAGGGCAGCAGGGAGTAATGGCTTTTGTCAAGGAGTCTCTTCTCCCCTACGGAGGTGTCAGCTCCCCTCGCTGGGGCTTGTTCCCCTCACTCCTTGTGGGAAGAACTGTCAAAAGCTGTCAGGATAAATTCTCTGCTCTTACTCGCGCCTCTTCTTTCTTCCTCTCTCTCCCTCCCGCCTCTCTTTTGATTCTGTCTTGATGTCATCTCTTCAAAGTATACTACCTGTAAAATATTGATTCACAGCAGGCTGCATCTGCCAGGATCAGATTTCTCTTCTGCTGGCAGCAGTAATAAACCACCACAGACACAGCAGACCTGGTGCCAGCCTCGTCGCGGCCTCCCATACACAGCCGTCTGTCTTTTGCCCGACTCTACATAATAAAAGAGTGTCCAGAGACATTTCAGAAGTAGGGAGACCAAGCAACAATCGGTGGGGACATAAAAGAGCCCGCGACACTAAGGATATAAAGGTCTCCCCTTATGCAGCACATGAATCAGATGCTCCGTGGTCTCCGAGGGCAACCGGAGAAATAGCAAAGAAAAAGCAAAGCCACCCAGCTCATTGTCAACCACAATAGTATCCACCACGGCCCACTTCCCATGTCCTCTCCTCTCCTCAGCGTCTTGAGCCAGCTTGTGGATGATGGTTTGAAACACTGGTGACTTAGGAGGCTCACTGAGCCCAGGGGGACAGGGATTTGGTTTACCTGAGACTAACAGAGGGAGCACACGGGTATCATGGCAGATGCTTTGAGCCTGGGGTGGTGCCCGGATCTGCCACTTTTAGTTAGGAAGTTTGCGCAAAGTCCCTGCTCTTCTGTTTCTGCGTCTTGTTGGGTTAACGGGATTTATAGTTGTAAGGCATTTAGAAGACCGCCTGCCTGGCATACAGAACTGTTCAAATGTTTTCAAGTATATACACACAGTTTTCCTGGTTGGAAATTAGAAGTCCGGGTTAATGAAACCAGTGCTGGCATGTCTTTCTCCTTCTGGGATGTCTGTACCTCGTGCTCTTGGCGATGCCCTGGGGAGAGAGGCAGCTGGGAGTTGAGTGGAGACTTGAGTGAGCCCCGAGAGCCAAGTAACCCTCGCCTTACCCTGTGTCCCATGTTCAAAGCATCACAGCCCCTCGGGAGGTCGGCTGTGGGAAGAAGACTTGACTGATCTTCAGTGTCACGTGTCTCTGACAGTCACAGGCTGGCCGGGAGAGGAAGGTATTAAATAGAGAAGCGGCCATCTAAAGTCAGTAAATCCGTCATCAGGCCTGACAGCTGTGGGTTTGCATTCTTGTTTTACTGCGACTTTGAGCAAGTTGGTGAAGGTGGTTGTGGCAGGCAGTCCTGGCCTCTGAAGAGTTATGATTTCCTACTGTACGGAGCAACTGAAGGGACTCTCCCACTTATCACCCACTGGGGAGCCTTCCCTTTTGCAGTGCAGGGGAATTTACCCCTTGTGACCAACTGTTAAGCTTCCTTTGAAGCCTGTTTTAATTCAGGGTTGCTTCTGCTTGTGATGGCTTCAGAGTCAGTGGGGAAAACATTGATGATATGACAAACTAGCAACCTGTATTTTTTTTTACATACTGTTAAAGAAATCATGAGTGCTTTATACTTGTGTTCTTTTGCTTTTATTGGGAGAGCTGTCCTTTGAGACCCCTCCGCTCCTCTCTTTATATTCTTTCTCTCGTTTGAGCCTCAAAGCCTCTCACACAGGAGCAGGCTTCCCTTTGATGAGGCAAGCTGGAGAAAGTTTCATCTGGAGTCTGCCACCTTCCGTGATCCGTGATCCGGGGTCGGATGCTACTGCAGAGTCAAGTGCAGCGCCCCTGCCCCTCCTGTGTGCAGGAAGGGTCATTTCTTCAGAATGAGGCACAACTCTATTCTCGCAGTCCTCGAAAGACACTGTGATGTAATGGGCTTCTTGTAGGCTCACTGTGTTCAGCCTGTCCCCTTGGCATGCTTTGTAAAACTACTATTTTTTTTTCTGGCCAGAATTCTGAATTACTATATTTCCTTTCAGCTATAAAGCAGGGGTTTAGTCCTGTGCAAAATATCTCTTGACACCCAATTAATTGTGGGAGATTATGTGGGCTCCCAGGATGGTAACTGAGTCAAAACATGGAGACACAGGGCAGGGCTAAGCCTTCACCCTGATCTAGGCTCTGCCAAAAACTCAACAGAATGGGCATGACATGGCTGTTTTCTATAGGAAGGGGAGATAAAGGCAGGGTGATTTGGAAATCAAATGCAGTTGCATGATTAAACTACCGGGGCTTGGAGTTCAGGTCTGCAGTTTGATGATCTCAAGCAAAATGACTTTACCTCTCTGCCTTTACATCTGCATTTCACCACTCACTGCTATAAGGTCTGTGCATGAAAACATATATGGAGTCCCTTGGACAGAGGCTAGCACACAGCAAGGCTCAGATCACCATTAATGACTGTCGGTTACTGTGAAGGAGCACTACAGAGTCATGCCTTTCTTACAATAGGTTCTCTTGGGACTGGGACAGAAATGAGATTGAAAGGCAAGTTGATAAAAAACTTGAAAGTCATGATTGGTTTTTGCCTGTCAGCAGGATGTGCATACTCTTCCTCTTACTTACAATCCCCAGCAGGAAGAAAACTGGTAGGGACTCAAATGCTTTTCAAAGAAACCAACACTTAGCTGCACATCTGTGAGCTCAGCCATTGCCGCTAGGTAAAACCTCTCACCAGCAGTCCCATTGATCTGGTTACAACTTTATTGTTCCTTTCAATTAGAAAAATATCTTTCATTGTTGACTTTAATCTTTTCCACACGGGAGCCTGTGCTAATTTGCACAATTGGGTTAACCTACATCATGCCAAAGGTTTCTGTATATTCATTTAACCAATATTTATTTTGAATCTTCATATTTCCCTAAGTGCAAAGGTTTAGTCTCTATTTTCATAATCCAAAAGAGTGAAATAGACTAGAATAATTCACTATGCTAAATATTCAAGCAGCTATAAATAGAAGCTGTTATGTAAATGCAAAGGAGGAAAGCTTTATGACCTTGTGAGTTTTCGCTTATGGAGACCAGGGAACACAGAATGGCATCCTAGAAATGGTGGCATCTACCATTCTGATAGTGATATTACATTTTAATGCCTAGGTGGAGACTTTCACAAGGGACACAGTGTCCTGTAATGTGACTGACTGAAGTCGGCTTTGTAAGGATAGGGACAGGAATCATAGAGGGAGAAACTCATCATTCAGCTTTGCAAGATTAGAAAACAAAAGAATATCCTTTGTTAATGGTGGGAAATGATGAACAGATATTGCATTGTGTATTATATAGAATATTTCTGTTATAGATCCTATTGAGAGGGACAGAGACAAAGTCAGAGATACAGAGAGAGACAGAGACAGAGAGACAGAAAGACAAAGAAAGAGAGACAGAGAGACAGAAACAGAAAGACAAACAGAAAGTGGGCACATTGTTTTGTACTGAGATACCTGACAAAAGAGAACAATGCCAAGATTTAAACAGAAACATCACTGGATCTCTTTTATTAATAACATTAAGAAGGGACACACATTGGCTACCACATTACTTAGGAAATTGTTTGGGTACAAAAGCCCATCCCTTCATAAGTACACACAGCCAAGGGTGTCTGCGTCACAAAGAAGCTGGTTCAGGTAATAGCCTGGTAGCATCCACCATGGCAAAAAGAAATGATGAAGCACTGAGAGGCAAAGGGAAAACTCATTTGGAGAAGAAGGAGAATCAATAGCGTTAGCTAGCAGGCTTGCTCATCTGTAAAATGAGGGCTTTGGGGCTGGAGTGAGTCCAAGATTCTCACCAGCTTTGACACTTCATGGACCTATGGATCCAACAAGGAGCAGACAAGCAATACAAGAGGCTCCCTGACCCATCGCTTTCTTCTCCAGAATGGACTGACCCACATACACTGCTTGAATTCAGGATATTTATTCACGTAATATATAGTAATTAAGTTAGTTATTTGACAATTTCATATATGTATATTATGTATTCTGTTCACTATGCTCTGTTCTCTCACCCCTGTCAACCTCCAGTACCCCATACAAGACTATTTTAGGTTTAAGACTTTTGGTTTGATTTTGGGACCTATTAAATTTAACCAGTGTCCTTGGATTGGGACTATACCCTGTAAACTGGTTCAGTCACCAGTGGGTATAGCACTGAAGGAAATAACCACCTCCTTCCAGTAAGAAATAGTTTATCAGTGAGGGGGTAAGACTCTCTGAGCCCCTCCCCCATCCATGCCTGGCTATTTGTTGACGGGACCATTCTTACATAGGCCAGGGTAAGATCCTTACTTGTTAAGAATTCAATTATTGTAATGGTTGTATATTGCTTAGAAGGAGGTATTTTATAGTTGTCTTCTGGCTTTTACATTATATGCCCCCACTTCCTGCAATGCTCTTTGATCCTTACAGAGGATGTTATAAATGTCTAGCTGAGGGCAAGACACTCAATTGTCATTTATTCTCTTTGCTGGTCATAATTCTGCATTCACTGAAATTCACTAGGAAAAGAGGTTTCTCTGATTAAGTTAGTGTAGCAATTGTCTTGGATATGAACATACATATCTAGAAGGAAGTTTGATACTATATTAATTTAGATGAACAAGAGTTAAATTTCTTCCTAGAGCCTATAATCTTCCATATCATGGGCCTTTCAGTAGGTTTACAGTGCCAGGTATGAATTTCATCCTGTGGAATGAGCCTCAGATCTATTAAGAGAGTGGTTGACCATACCCATGACAATCATGCCACTATTGTGCAAGGGCCTGGGATGCTGGTATCACAGTGGTTTATAGGATTCACAGTTGAATAAGATCACCAGTATCCTTTCTCCCACAAAAGACTGCATAGCACTTTCTGGTACTATAAAGGCTAGCCAGCAGGAATAAGTATAAGTTATTGTTGCTGTAACCAAATACCCAACAATAAGTTACTTAGTAGAGGAAGGGTTGACTTTGGCTAATGGTTTTAAGAAGAGATACAGTCCACTATTTCAGAAAGGGCATGACCACGGGAGTTTGATATGGCTGGTGACAATGTATCTACAATTAGGAAACAGAGAGGACCAGAGTTGGGTCCTATAAACCTCAAGGTCCATCCCCAGTAAACAGCCTACTCCACTGAAGGTCTGCCTCATTTGGTAAGCCCTACAAAGTTTCAAGATATCACAAGCTGGGAACCATGTGTTCAAACACATGAGACTATGGAGGGGCATTTCACATTCAAATTTCAATGAGATGTTAATATAGTATGCTTTAATCACAGATTTAGTTTTCCTTTTCACAGTCTAAACTGGCTGAACAGCTTTAGAGGATGGCTGAACTCTAGGACAGAGGAAATTCAGAACTCTAACTGTCACACTGTAGGAAATCTGCCAATCTACCAAGAGGTTTCTTCATAGTTGTCAAGTACCCCAAATACCTCTCAGTTGTGTTTTTTTTTTTTTTGGAAGATATTTATTCATTATAGTAATTACATTGTTTATGTAAGTGCCAAATCTCCTGATCTTGTACAAGATAGTGGCTTTTCTAGAGAAACACTGTTTAAGTTATGTTTCTGATGTTGTGATAAAGCACTGACCAAAACAACTTGGGTAAGAAAGCTTCTATTTGGCTTATCTTTCTACATCATGGTTCATCATCAAGAGAAGCCAGAGCAGGAGCTCAAATCAGGAGCTTGGAGGCAGGAACTGAACCAGAGGTCAGGGAAAGAAGTTGCTTCTTAGTTTGCTCTCCATAATTGCTCTCTTATATATCGCAGGATTGCTTGCCCAGGGGTGGCAATGTGCACAGTGGGCTGGGCCCTCCCACCTCTATCATAAATCAAGAAAATACCCCTGCAGACATTCCCACAGGCCAAAGGGATAGAACCAATTTCTCCATTGAGGGTTCCTTTTCTCAGTTGCCTCTAGTTTATGTCAAATTGACAAAAATAAATGAGCATAAATACACATCCTCTGATTTATGGATGATGGAACCAATTGGAAATCTTGACATCTGGTCTTGATGCTTTGATGGAAGAAGACTCAGTAAATGTTTTTGTGGAGTGTTCCAGCTTTCTTATTGGTTGACTGGGTTTGATACTTCAGCTAATCAGAAGAATAAAAAAAAAATCTTCCTGATGACTGCCTACCTGACTTGTGAGAATCCCATGTTTCTGACTTTGGTTGTACTTGCTAAATGGTGCAGTATGATAATGATATTAATAGAAAAGGACAGAGACAGATGGGGAAGGGAGAGGAGAAGGCGAGGAAGGGGGAAGGAAGAAGCAGGGAGAGAAGAGAAGGGAGGAATGGGTGGGGAGAAGAGAGAAAGAACTGAATCTGGGGAACCAGCAGCTGAAACTATACTCTTAAATAAGAGTTTATTCTTATTTGTTTAATTATGAAAACATTATAATTGAAAAATTATGTTTATTCTGTCAACTTAAGAATGAAGCACAGCATAATTCCTAATTATAGTCTAAGTAGTTATCTTTATTTCCACAGATGATTATAGTTCTTACTCCTCATCAAAGAACTGTCACCTTGCAACAGGGGGAGATCATTATGGAAAACCACAACCAATCAAAATGCAGAGAACACATGACTGTGTGGTGTACAGTCCTTCCTACCTGATAGAGCATTAACACGACGCTCATACCTAGGTTCAGAGATCACAGTGGAAGAGGGGTAGAAAAGGTTATGAGATTCCCCCCAACCCAGGAAGTCTGCTGTGAGATTGTATCTCCTGGAAATGTCAGAGAAGCTACACGCATGAAGCAGAGTGTACAAGGATGCCTAAACAAGGACCATATCAATCAACATACTACATGGGAGGAGAAAATATCATGGACATCAACCCTATACAAAGAATTATAGGCAAGAGCATCCAAATTGGTTGTCCAGTAAAAAACTCTGAAATCATGTACAATTAATAACATTAAATAGACTGAGCATGTGGTACACACACATACACACACACACAATTAAAAAATTGAAGTCTATACATTTGAGAGAGAATTGGGGTGTGGTGTGTGAGAGGGGTTGAAGGGAAGAAAGGGAGCAAACAATATAATTATATTTTAATTTAGAAATAAAGCATAAGATCATCTATTGTCAGAACCCATATATCGTTTGTTTTCTTTTGTTTTTACTGGCATTATCCAACTACAATGTAAAAATTAACAAGATCAGGATAATGATATACTTGCAGGTCAAAACATTTCTTGTTAATGCTCAATATTCTTAGTTGTATTGGTATTCAGTGTACTCTTTTAGATGCTTGTGGTGAGCAGAGACCCTAAAGCAGTGTAGTTTTCAACCTGTAGGTCTTGATTCCTTTGGCAAGTCTCTATCTAGCTCCAAAAATATTTACATTATAACTCATAACACTAACAAAACTACAGTTATGAAGTAGCAATAAACATAATTTTGTGGTTGAGGGTAACCACAACATGAGAAAACTTATTAAAGTGTCACAGCATTAGGAAGGTTGAGAACCGCTACCCTAAGGGGTCTAAAAGAAATACAGTGAGGAAATGTCTTCCTGTAGTGTCAAAGGCATCTCTATAGTCTCATAGAGTTACATAAGTAGTGTGTTCTGGCTAGCTTACTGTCAAAGTTAGGGTCAGCAGGGAAGAAGATACCTCGGTTGAGACATGTCTCCTTCAGACTGGAGGCAAGTCTCTGTATGGGACAGTAATGTTGTGGGCACAGTGGGCACAGCCTACTGTGGGCAGTGCCGCCCCTGGGCAGGTGGTTTCCTGAGGTATAAGAAAGGTAGCTGAGGAGCCTGACAACAAGTCAGCAAGCAGCATTCACCTGTGGCCTCTGGCTCAGTTCCTGCATCCAGGTTCCTTCTAAACTTCCTGCCCTGATGTCCCTCAGTGATGAAATGTGACAAGGAAATATAAGCCATTTTGGTTAGTACTATTACTTTTTTATCACAGCTGGTTTTGGTCATGGTATTTTATCACAGTAATGGAAAACAATTAGGGCACAGTATCACTGTAAAAACAGTTAAAAAAGATCACAACCAAAACCTGGACATAGAAAAATTGAGCATATATAGAAAAACTGTTCAATTAATATAATGAAAAAAAAGAGAAAAGGGGTAATTTTAGTCAGAATTGTTGTAAGCATGCCAATATGTCAGATATACTGTGTAGTTAAGTAAAAACAAATAGAGCCTCTCTCCTAGGACATATATAACTGTCCCCAGAGACGTTTGTGTCCTAAGCACCTCAATGGCTCTCTTTATGAATGACTTCTCAGTGTGTAACTTATACAACAGTTTTATCACACACTTATATCTCCTTGAAAGCCTCTGTGAAAAACGTTATTGAACCATCATTTTTTTGGAAACTTTTTGAAGCATTTCCTCTCACATTTGTGTAGACTCAAACTTTCGTACATTTTTGTTGTTTTGTTTTTGTTAGCACATATTAAGCATACATAACAGATCTCATTATAATATTTTCAAAATGTCTGTAATGCATTCTGATCTCTTCATCCCCGTATCTTCCCTTGTCTCCTCCAATTCCTGCTCTGTTTCTTCCTCCCAAGTAGTCCCCTTCTATTTTCTTTTCTTTCTTTCTCCCTGATCCATGGTGTTCCTCTTTTTCAAGACACAGTGAGTTTCACTAGAGTACCTACAGGAACTTGGATGAGGGACATGAGTCCCTTAGTGGCTGTGCCACTGAAGAGAATCCCTGCCCTTCTCTCCTCAAGTTGTTGTTATTTCTCTTTTGAAACATGGAGTGATGCCAAGAAATTAACTGCACCCTGACCAAAGTTAGGTTAAGTGCATAGGTTAAGTGCATAGGTTGTACCCTTCCTTCCATTGTGAAACTCAAGGAATCCTTCATCATTACCACAAACTTGTTGTCAAGAGTAAATTCCTTCTTAAATGTGACCTCAGCACTCTATTCACCTAACTGCAACCCCACTCCCAACTCTCACAGATTAGCTACTCTAGAAAGGCATACCTCTGATGGGTACAGAGCAACTTTCGACTGCTTGGCGTTCCTGTCTTGAGTTTTGGGCATCTGGTAGTAAGTTCATAATTAGAAATGCAGGAAGATAGCTCCAGTGGCAAGGTGAATTCCTGCTGAGCAAATGATACCAGAGAAGAAAAGCTCCTCTTTTCCTCTTTGCGTGAATAATAATAATGATGAAAAAGGACCTATAATTGGATTTCCTTAAAGACTTGGAGAACTAACATCTTTATAACTTTTTGGATTGAAAGTTAGTCCTTTTGAATTCTATTAACTTCACAGCCTACAGTTTTTAGAAAGTGAGGTGATGTCGGTTCTGAAGGAAATCAGGGACAATGAAGTGAGCAATATTTGCATTCACAAGCTATTCTGTGTTGGCAGATTGTCATCTTTTGTCGAAATATCACAGTTTTTCAAAAGGACCACTTTGAAGATAAAGAATTATATTTAATCATTTTTTGGTTAATAAAAATGTCATTTTGAATGTTCCCTTTGACAATCAAAGGTCCCATTGCCCTTTGGGACAGTGCTGCCCACTTCAGGTAGACAAACCACAAGGAAGGACACGGCAATCCTCTAATCCTCACCTCAGGGAGAACAATAGCCCATATTTGTACCCTTCCTTCTTAAAGTTTCTAAGGCATTCATTTTAGCAGAAAAGTGAGAACTTAACTTTTCTAGGGAGATTCCTAGCCTGTGATCTAAGGAGATGTCAGCTCACAGCCACAGCAGAAAAGAGTTTCTGGAAAACCACAGATATGGAGCAGACCCAGTTTGTTCTAGCCCAATCACGGTTTAAAATTCTAAACCTCAGTGACTTGTTATATGGGAGAAAGAGTCAGGGTCTTCTTTGTATAAAGAGGAGCTCTGAAAAAAATGATTTTCCTTATTCTAGGAATACTTGAAGAAATCATGATTAGATCGAGGTTTCACTTTTGGAAAATTAAGGATTATTTATTTATTTATTTATTTTACTTTATAAGAAATAAATTGGTAATTTTGGTACCTGTAGTACCGACACAGAGGTACAGTAGAGGCAGAGAAGTTATCACAAATGTAACCATTATGTTGAAAGCATGACTTCTAGGATTTGAAAAAAAAAAGCTACTTTGTGTTCCTTCTAGCTGGTCATCAAAATTAAGGACAAGGAAGGAATTTTCCTCTGCCCCTCGATAAAATCACCCTCTGGAATTTCCCACTTAACTTCTAGGTAACACATTGGTATATGGGCTGCAGTTATGTTTAAGTTTTTGAAGAGATATCTACTGGCATCCTAGGACAATTATTTCACCTCTTAAACTAAAACCACAGTAAATTTAAAAGTAATACTGTTTTGTGTCAATCAAAGCTAAAACATGACAAGTGATTATAATTCATTGTACCAAAGGTTAGGCTACTATAAGTCTGCTTTGAGAGGTAACAGGCTCTCTGTTAATTTGCTCCTCTGTGCTGGTACATACAGCTGACTTATTCTGTCCCCACGTGCCTGGTCAACACGTGCAGGGAGAAGAGCTGAGGCAGTAGAGTGCTTTCCTTGTTTCCAGGCTCATTTTGAGGGGTGTGTGGGGCTTCTTCCCTGAGGTTCTTTTGCTTGGCCGTGGCTTCTTTGAGCTCTGTGCAGTCACCTGCCTCACCATCAGTGGAGCTGGGGTGACAAGTGCTGCCGTCACACCTGAGGGTGGAGGACTCTCACGTTGACACAAGTTACTGAGAGATTATCTCTATATAAAAACAAAAACAATAAAAAAATACTAATGGCCTGATAAAATAGCCAATGACTTGATTTTTTTAACGTAAAATTTTTTATTGATGCTCTGGGACTGTCACATCATGCACCCAGTTACATTCACTTCCGAGTCCTTCCATGGCTGCCACCCCCACTTTTCATGACATCCACCCCCAAAGAAGGAGTAAAATTAAAAATAAGAAAAAAAAAGTCCAATTGGAACACGATCAAACTCTCAATGGCCCTGCTTAAATAGAATTGAGTCTTTCCCCTCGAGTACCCCCCACCCCAGTATCCATCAGTTGTGGAGAGATACACATCTGCATCCCCGTCACAGGCTTTAAGAGTTCTCTTCAATGGCGTCCTGTCTAGGCTGCTACTTTTGAGGGGCTGTGGTTGGGGTGGGGGTAATGGTTGTCTCAGGAGCCTTCCATGCCTCTCCCTCTTAGCTGTACATCTGTAGCCATGGACATCATGGCCAAAGTGGCCTAGCTTTTCACAGTCAGTGGGAGCACGGGTCATGGACCTCCACGTGGTGTCTGGCGAGGGCACAGAGCGCAAACATGACATGTGGCTGACCTAGGACCATGGACTCAGACAATGCCCTCAGAGAAAACCTGGGCAATGGCATCCATAGTGCCTCGGGTGGCAGAGGAGGCTTCTCAGATCTTAATGGTCCCCCAGTGGCAGCATGTCCCAAGGGCCTCAGCACCACCTCAAGCATCAGCACAGACCATGGACATCTATGGGGCCTTCAGTGGTAACTCGGACTATGGGCATTAACACAGACCCGGCCGCAGGGGAAACACTGACCCAGATATGGTCCTCATTAGCAGCATGGATGTGAACATCACCATGGCCTTCGGTGGCAGTGGAGTTCACTCAGGGCATTTACCACAAGTAGCAATGCCAGCCACCTGGCAGCTTCGACTGTCTGCTGTGCATGTGGCAGAGATGGCCCGTTATTATTTTTTCATCTGCTTTCTGTGATTTCTTCGGTAAGACTTCTTTACTGAAGCCTGATCTTTCCCATGCCGTTCGCTCCACTCAGCTAGATGGCCTGGAGTGTCTGAGTTCTCACTGCCATGCTTCTATAGGGACATCTATGGGCTAGGCAGCTCTTTGTATTGGTTTTTATAGTGCTATGATCAAAGCAAGAAATAACTTGAGGGGGAAAGGATTTATTTTACTTCAGTATTTGGGGGTCTAATCCATCATGAGGGCAGGAGTGGGTCACAGTGTTCCCCATATCTTTATAGGTCAGGAGGAAGCAGAGAGATAGGAGTGCTGTCACTTATCCGACTTGTTCATTTCCCCAGCCTGCACTTCAGGGATGTTTTTAATGCCTCTGTCAGTCTAGCCTGGAACTGCCCTAACAAAACATACTTCAGTAGTGCACTGAGCCCTTATCAATCCAATCAGGTTGAGAATTAAAATTAACCATGGCAGATCCACTCTTTGTGAGTCTGATACCGTGATATATTCTTTAAACCATAATATTACACCCTCACCCCTAAAGTCTCATATTTATCTTATTACACAAAATGCATCTAGTTCAGCTCCAAAAGATCGTCATAGTTTCACCATCATTCAAAAGTACAAAGTTGTTGCCACCACCATTTGCACCACGGAGCCAGGCGACTGACTCCACAGCCTTCTGTGCACAGCCTGACAGGAGAGAGTGATCTCTCAGCAGCACTTTATCTTCTGAGCACAGACATAAAATCTCCACTTCCTATCTGGAGGGGAACAGCTGGGAGCACACAGGACACATGATCAGTAGAGCAGCTGGGGCAGAGGTCTTCAGGCTGCCATTTACCCCAGGGAGTCAGGTGTCTCCACAGCCTTCTATGCACAGACCCTGACAGAAGAGAGTTGTTCTCCCAGGAGTGCTGACACAGGCTTACAGGCCCACAGGAGGGATGAGCTCCAGCCAGAGACAGCAAGACCAACTAGCACCAGAGATAACCAGATGGCGGCGAAAGGCAAGCACATGAGCCCTACAAATAGAACCAAGGCTACAGGGCAACATTAGAACCCAGTTCTCCCACCACAGCAAGTCCCAGATACCCAAACACACCAGAAAAGCAAAAGTTGGATTTAAAATTGTATCTCATGATGCTGATAGAGAGCTTCAAGAAGGACTTAAATAACTCCCTTAAAGAAATAGAGGAGATCATGGGTCAACAGGCAGAAGCCCTTAAAGACGAAACACAAAAATCCCTTAAAGGATTACAGGAAAACACAAACAATCAAGTGAAGGAACTGACCAAAACCATCCAGTAGCTAAAAGTAGAAGCAGAAATAATAAAGAAATCACAAAGTGAGACATCTCTAGAGATAGAAAACCTTGGAAAGAATTCAGGAGTCATAGATGCAAGCATCAACAACAAAATACAAGATATAGAAGAAAAAAATCTCAGGTGCTGAAGATATCAAAGAAAACATTGACTCAACAGTAAAGGAAAATGCAAAATGCATAAAGCTTGTAATCCAAAACATCCAGGAACTCCAGGACACAACGAGAAGACCAAACCTAAGGATTGTAGGTATAGAGGAGAGCAAAGATTTCCAACTTAAAAGGCCAGTAAATATCTTCAACAAAATTATAGAAGAAAACTTCCCTAACCTAAAGAAAGAGATGTCCACGAACATACAAGAAGCCTTCAGAACACCACACAAACTAGACCAGATCATAAAGTCTTCCTGGCACATAATAATTAAAGCACCAAATGCACAAAACAAAGATAGAATATTAAATGCAGTAAGGGAATAAGGGCAATAACTTATTCCCTTATAAACTTATAAAGTTTATAAGGGAATAAGTTATATTCCCTTATAAAGGCAGAGCTATCAGAATTACACCAGACTTCTCACCAGAGACCATGAAAGCTAGAAGATCCTGAGCAGACCTCATACAGACTCTAAGAGAATACAAATACTAGTCCAGACTACTATACCTAGCAAAACTCTCAATTACCATAGATGGAGAAATGAAGATATTCCATGATAAAACCAAATTTACAACAGTATCTTTCCACAAATCCAGCCCTACAAAATGCCAACACAAGGAAGGAAACCTCAACCTAGAAAAAGCAAGAAAATAATTTTCCAACAAACCCAAAAGAAGATATCCATACAAACATAAAAATAACATCAAAAATAAGAGGAAGCAACACTCACTTCGAACAGGAAGCAAGATTCCTTAATATCTCTTAATATCAATGGACTCAATTCCACAATAAAAAGACGTAGACTGACAACATTCAGGATCCTTTCATGCTAAAAGTCTTGGAAAGAATAGGAATTCAAGGCCCATACCTAAACATAGTAAAAGCAATATACAGCAATCCGGTAGCCAACATCAAACTAAATGGAGAGAAACCTGAAGCAATCCCACTAAAATCAGGGACTAGACAAGGCTGTCCTCTCTCTCCATATCTTTTCAATATAGTACTTGAAGTTCTAGCTAGAGCAATTAGACAACAAAAGGAGGTCAAGGGGATACAAATTGGAAAGGAAGAAGTCAAATTATCACTATTTGCAGATGACATGATAGTCTACTTAAGTGACCCGAAAACCTCCACCAGAGAACTCCTACAGCTGATAAACAACTTCAGCAAAGTGGCTGGTTGTAAAAACAACTCAAGCAAATCAGTTGCCTTCCTATACTCAAAGGATAAGGAGGCTGAGAAAGAAGTTAGGGAAACGACACCCTTCAAAATAGCCACAAACAAAGAAACGAAGATATTCCATGATAAAACATGGAATATATAAAAGTATATAAACTATGTTGGTGTGACTCTAACCAAACATGTGAAAGATCTATATGACAAGAACTTGAGGTCTCTGAAGAAGGAAATCGAAGAAGACCTCAGAAAATGGAAAAATCTGCCATGCTCCTGGATTGGCAGGATTAATATAGTTAAAATGGCCATCTTGCCAAAAGCGATCTACAGATTCAATGCAATCCCCATCAAAATCCCAACTCAGTTCTTCACAGAGTTAGAAAAAGCAATTCTCAAATTCATCTGGAATAACAAGAAACCCAGGATAGCTAAAACTATTCTCAACAACAAAAGAAATTCTGGGGGAATCAGTATCCCTGACTTCAAGCAATACTACAGAGCAATAGTGTTAAAAACTGCATGGTATTGGCACAGTGACAGACAAGTGGACCAATGGAATAGGATTGAAGACCCAGAAATGAACCCACACACCTATGGTCACTTGATCCTCGACAAAGGAGCCAAAAACATCCAGTGGAAAAAAGATAGCCTTTTCAACAAATGGTGCTGAATCAATTGGAGGTCAGCATGCTGAAGAATGCGAATTGATCCATTCTTATCTCCATGTACTAAACTTCACTCCAAGTGTATCAAGGACCTCCATGTAAAACCAGACACACTGAAACGAATAGAAAAGAAACTGGGGAAGACCCTTGAGGACATGGGCACAGGGGGAAAGTTCCTGAACAGATCACCAATAGTTTATGCTTTAAGGTCAAGAATTGACAAATTGGACCTCATAAAATTACAAAGGTTCTGTAAGGCAAAGGACACTGTTAAAAGGACAAAAAGGCAACCATCAAATTGGGAAAGGATATTCACCAACCCCACATCTGATAGAGGGCTAATATCCAATATATGCAAAGAACTCAAGAAGTTAGACCCCAGGGAACCAAATAACCCTATTAAAAATAGGGTACAGATCTTAACAAAGAATTTTCACCTGAAGAAATTGGGATGGCCGAGAGGCACCTTAAGAAGTGCTCAACATCATTAGTCATTAGGGAAATGCAGATTAAAACAACCCTGAGATTTCACCTTACACCAGTCAGAATGGCTAAGGTCAAAAACTCAGGAGACAGCAGGTGTTGGCGAGGATGTGGAGAAAGAGGAACACTCCTCCACTGCTGGTGGGGCTGTAAGATGGTACAAACACTGTGGAAATCAGTCTGGAGGTTCCTCAGAAAACTGGACATGACACTTCCAGAGGACCCTGCTATACCTCTCCTGGGCATATACCCAAAGGATTCCCCGGCATGCAATAAAGACACATGCTCCATTATGTTCATAGCAGCCTTATTTATAATAGCCAGAAGCTGGAAAGAACCCAGATGCCCTTCAAAGGAGGAATGGATACAGAAAATGTGGTATATTTACACAATGGAATACTACTCAGCAATTAGAAACAATGAATTCACAAAATTTTTAGGCAAATGGTTTGATCTGGAAAATATCAGCCTAAGTGAGGTAACCCAATCACAAAAGAATACACATGGAATGCAATCTCTGATAAGTGGATAGTAATTAGCCCAGAAGCCCTGAACACCCAAGGCACAAATTGCATAACAAATGACTCCCGTGAAGAAGTATGGAGAGGGTCCTGATCCTGGAAAGGATTGATCTAGCATGGGAAGGGAATATAAGGACAGAGAAAAAGGAGGGAGGTGATTGGAGAAGGGATGGAGAGAAGAAGGTTTATGGGACATATGGGGAGGGGGGATCCGGGAAAGGGGAAATCATTTGGAATGTAAACAAAGAATATAGAAAATAAAAATATTAAAAAAAATCAAAAATAACAGGAAGCAACACTCACTTCGAACAGGAAGCAAGATTCCTTAATATCTCTTAACATCAATGGACTCAATTCCACAATAAAAAGACATAGACTGTCAAAATTCAGGATCCTTTCATGCTAAAAGTCTTGGAAAGAATAGGAATTCAAGGCCCATACCTAAACATAGTAAAAGCAATATACAGCAATCCGGTAGCCAACATCAAATTAAATGGAGAGAAATTTGAAGCAATCCCACTAAAATCAGGGACTAGACACGGCTGCCCCCTCTTTTCATATCTTTTCAATATAGTACTTGAGGTACTAGCTAGAGCAATTAGACAACATAAGGAGGTCAAGGGGATACAAATTGGAAAGGAAGAAGTCAAACTATCACTATTTGCAGATGATATGATATTATACTTAAGTGACCCCCCCTCCCAGAAAAACTCCACCAGAGAACTTCTACAGCTGATAAACAACTTCAGCAAAGTGGCAGGTTATAAAATCAACTCAAGCAAATCAGTAGCTTTCCTATACTCAGAGGATAAGCAGGCTGAGAAAGAAATTAGGGAAATGACACCCTTCACAATAGCCACAAACAGTATAAAGTACCTTGGGGTGACTCTTACCAAACATGTGAAATATCTGTATGACAAGAACTTCAGGTCTCTGAAGAAGGAAATTGAAGAAGACCTCAGAAAATGGAAAATTTTTCCATGCTTGTGGATTGGCAGGATTAATATAGTTAAATGGCCATCTTGCCAAATCAATTTACAAATTCAACGCAATCCCCATCAAAACCCCAACTCAGTTCTTCATAGAGGTAGAAAGAGCAATTGTCAAATTCATCTGGAACAACAAAAATCCCACGATAGTTGAAACTATTCTCAACAGTAAAAGAACTTCTGGGGGAATCAGTGTTCCAGACCTCAAGCAGTACTACAGAGCAATAGTGTTAAAAACTTCATGGTACTGGTACAGTGACAGGTAGGTGGCTCAGTGGAATAGGATTGAAGACTCAGATATGAACCCACACACCTATGGCCACTTGATCTTCGACAAAGGAGCTGAAAACATCTAGTGGAAAATAGATAGCCTTTTCAACAAATGGTGCTGGTTCAACTGGAGGTCAGCATGCAGAAGAATGCAAATTGATCCATTCTTATCTCCTTGTACTAAGCTCAACTCCAAATAGATCAAGACCTCCACATAAAGCCAGACACACTGAAACTAATAGAAAAGAAAGTGAGGAAGACCCTTGAGGACATGGGCACAGGGGGAAAGTTCCTAAACAGAACACCAATAGCTTATGCTCTAAGATCAAGAATTGACAAATGGGACCTCATAAAATTACAAAGTTTCTGTAAGGCAAAGGACACATCAAAAGGACAAAACGGACAAAATGGCAGCTAACAAATTGGGAACAGATCTTCATCAACCCTACATCTGACAGAGGGCTAATATCCAATATATACAAAGATCTCAAGAAGTTAGACCCCAGAAAACCAAATTACCCTATTAAAATGGGGTACAGAGCTAAACAAAGATTTTTCACCTGAAGAACTTCAGGCTGAGAAGCCCCTTAAGAAATGTTCAACATCTTTAGTCATTAAGGAAATGCAAATCAAAACAACCCTGAGATTTCATCTCACACCAGTCAGAATGGCTAAGATTAAAAACTCAGGGATAGCAGGTGTTGGTGAGGATGTAGAGAAGAGGAACACTCTTCCACTGTTGATGGGAGTGCAAGGTGGTACAACCACTCTGGAAATCAGTCTGGCAGTTCCTCAGAAAACTGGGCACAACACTTCCAGAGGACCCTGCTATGCCACTCCTGCGCATATTCCCAGAGGATTCCCCAGCATGTAATAAGGATACATCCTCCACTATGTTCATAGCAGCCCTATTTATAATAGCCAGAAGCTGGAAAGAACCCAGATGTCCCTCAGTGGAGGAATGGATACAGAAAATGTGGTATATTTACACAATGGAATATTATTCAGTACTATTCAGCCATTATAAACAATGAATTCGTTAAATTCTTAGACAAATGAATGGAGCTAGAGAACCTCATCCTAAGTGAGTGAATCTGGTCTCAAAAGAACACTCATGGTATGCACTCACTGATAAGTGGATATTAGCCTAGAAGTGTGGAATACCAAAGACTCAATCCACATATCAAATGATGTCCAAGAAAAAGGAAGGAGTGGCCCCTGGTTCTGGAAAGACTCAGTGCAGCAGTGTATGGGAATACCAGAACAGGAAGTGGGGAGGGGGTGGATGGTGTTACAGGGGCAGAGAAGAGGGCTTGTGGGATTTTTGGGAAGGGGGGATCCAGGAAAGGGGAAATCATTTGAAATGTAAATAAAGTATATATAGAATAAAAAAAATGAATCCTTATTTCAAAAAAAGACATAGACTAACAAAAATATTTTTCATATAAATCTTCAATTTTATCAGAACATGTTTGTAATTCCTCTTTCAATTAATCTAGTAATTTTTTTATGTGTACCATTTTATGTGCACTGTTTTTCATGATAATCTTCAATTTTAATATGTTTTTCTATATATTTCTTCTATTTTATCAGAAATGTTTTCCATGTAAATCTGATTTTATCACAAATATTTTTAATTCCATCTTCAATTAATTTAGAAAGGTTTTTTATATCTACCATTTTATCTGTATAAGTTTCCATGAAATAGTCAATTTTAATGTGTTTGTCTATATATTTCTTGAATTTTATCAGAAATATTTTCCATGTAAATCTTCAGTTTTACCTGAAAATATTTATAATTCCATTTTCAATCAGCATAGAATTATTTTTATTCCTACCATTTTATCTGTATAATTTCCATGATAATCTTCAATTTTAACATGTTTTTCTATATATTTCTTCAATTTTATCAGAAATATTTTCCATGTTTATCAAGTTTCCAAGTTTTCAAGTTTACCAAAAATGTTTATAATTCCACTTTCAGTCAACTTAGGTATACTTTTATGCCAACCATTATTATACCTATATAAAAATTTCCATGATAATCTTTAATTTTAACATGTTTTTCTACATTTTCTACCATTTATCAGAAATATTTTCCAAGTAAATCTTCAATTCTATCATAAAATGTTTTTATTTCATTTTTCAATTAACTTAGCAAAGTTTTTATGTTTACCACTTTACTCTTTAATTTTCCATGAAAATTGTCAATTTTAATGTGTTTTTCTATATTTCTATTTTATCAGAAATATTCTCCACGCACATCTTCAATTTTATCATAAAATGCTTTTCCTTCCTTTTTCAATAAAAGAACATGCTTTTCCAAAAAATAAGTTCAAAATTCTCAGGTTGTACTTACATATTCACACACACACACAGAGACACCCACAACAGAGAGAGACACACACACACAGACTCACACATAGACCTCATGAAACGCAAGGCCATACATTTGAAAGAAAGCAAGGAGGAGTGTGTGGGAAGGTTCAGAGGGAGGAAAGTGAAAGGGGAAGTGTAAATTAATGTAAAACAAATAATAAACTAAAACCTTAAAACAAAAAGCTCAACGTTCAAAAATCACTTCTAAAGCTCAAGGCAAACTCTTAACTGCGAACTCCTGCGAATGAAAACGAGACCAAGTTTCATGCTTGCAACAGACAGCCGCGCAGGCTAAACACTCCAGTTCCAAACGAGGAATGCCTCCACAGCACAGAAGAGACAGGGCCAAAGCAAGACTGATGCACTGCAGGGGAAACCCTGGGCCCTGTAATAACCTCTAGCTCCTGGGACTTGTGATGGCACCATCAAATTTCAACAGGCAGGCGGCCCCTCTCTCCAGCTCTGTTCCCTGCAGCATCCGGGGCCTCCCTCTTGACCAGCTCCACTCAGTAGCCGTACTTGCTTGTTCAGTGACTCTCCCTCACATTTCTGTCACCTCAGATATCCTGGAGTCTCTTGGACACATACACTTTATTTCCCAACTCTACACACAGTCCATTTGGAAGCTCAGTTCAGAGATCCGACCTTTCAAACATTGCCCAGCGGCTTTCCGAGAACTCGGCGGAAGCCTCCCTGACTCCCCCGTTTCTGTGTCTTGCATGCCTATTGAAACAGGCATCTTGTGGAAGACAATATTCTGTGCATAAAGAATTGATGAAAAAACTGTGTTATTTTTAAAATTAGCACACAGATATATTTTCAAATAAAATCTGTTTCAGGTGAACGTCTTTCCCATCTCATCTCCCCTTCCCATTGCCCCAGACGTCTGCCTCCCCCAGAGGCCACTCTGCTCTCATTTCCTGTCATCGTTTGCCTGTTCCCTTCCTCTGCACCTCATCTCTCGGTTTCTTAGTCTCTTTCCGGGTGTTTTATCTTTTATTCATGCGTATTCCCTTAAGTATATAATATATATATTATACACATATACACTAATAAGCCAGGATACACATTCAGCTTTGCCCTACTTAGTTTAGATCACCCCAGTTAATAAAATACTCTTCAGATTCACTCATGTATTACAGTCCACAATTCCATTTTCCTGTTCAGCTGAGTAACACTCCATTGTGCATACGAACCACGTTTCCATTTCCACTCATCCTGAAGGCCATCTTGGCTGGTTTTATTATTATGAATAGAGCATTTACCAACATGGATATGTAAATCTCTCTTTGGTAGAATAGAGTCCTTTCAGCCTGTATAAGGGAAAACAATATTAATAAAATACTTGGCTTTAATAAAGAGCACAAGCTACCCTCTTTTATTGTTTAGCTTAAATTACTTAACATTTATTATTAAGTATATTTATATATATGTACGGTATATGTCTCAGTACCTGCTTGTGTGTGAACATGTGCACATGTATGTGTAAGTGTTGATGCGAGTGTGCACACATGTATGTGGAGGCCATGAGTCAATATCAGATGTCATCCTCAGTGACTCATTTTGATACAGGATCTGTCACTGAACCTGTGAATACAAACTTTTCCTTACTCAGCTAGGTTGGCTGGCCTGTGAGCGCCTGGAATTCACCTGCCTCTATTTCCCCAGCACTGAGATTACAGACAAATGGCTACACCTAGATATTATGTGGGTCTTGGGGCTCCAAACTCAGGTCTTCAGCCTTGTGTAGACAGCACTTTACAGTCACGATCACGTCCCCACCTCCCCTTTCTCAATATCTCTTCCAGCGAAGACAAAAATGTCTGGTCTTGCCTTCCAGAGTTTATATCTAGGAATAGCAAATGGTATTTGATAATCTTTTTGACAAAATTAGCTTTGGTATCAGCCATGGAGTTGCTAGTTTTCTGTCCCGTGATGAATACAACAAAGGCAGTGATTTCCAAGGCCTTACGGTGTAGTGCGTGCTTGCTGTGTTCCTTTCCCTCAGATAGTGGCTTTTCCTGGGTGGCAGTGAGGCAGGAGATGACAGAACTGAGCTTCCAGGTGGCCTGCACTTTGCATCAAGTCAGCAGGAAACAAACATCTGCCTGGGGTGCCAGGGCACTCTTGTAACTCCAGCTTGGGAGACTGAGGAAAGAGACTTGGGAGTTGGAAGCCAGTTTTGGCTACATAGTGAGACCCTGTCTTTAAATAAAGAAAGAAAATGAGAAAGACAAATTAGAGATAGAAAGAAATGATTTATGTCACTAAGATTATCGAATTTATTTAAAAACATAGTTCAATCTGACTAACAATGCCTGTCCATGATCTTGATGTTTCTTTCTGCTCAATTTATTTTTAAAACTGCATTGACATTCCATGCTGTTGAATTTTCAGACGGTGGCAACTACAGCTGATGTCTGTCTGAGGGCTTAGGTGCGTTCAATGGAGATGTTGGGAGGAAAGCAGAGTTTTAGGCCATGTGTTCTTCTTGGTGGCCATGGAAATTCCTCAGAAGTAGTCATTTGTAGGTAAGAATTGTGTGGAAGCTAACAGGACAGATCTTCCTTTGGCTTCCATCTTGTAGCTTGATGCTCCTGTGCTTCTGCCCGTAATCTTTCTCTCTATTTATTCTCTTCTTTTTGAAATCTCAAAACAATTTCATTACTTCAACGACAAATGGTACACATCTACCTATGTGAACCATTTCTAATTTTCAGACCCACAATATCTTCTCCAGTCCTGCCCTTGTTACAGTGTGTCTTGTCATTTGGGGCAGTTGGCCTTTTGTGTCCTTACCCTAGGTTAACCCAAGGGTAACCCTTTCCTACTTTGACCACTGAATAGCCATGCCTGCTTAGAGCCTCACTCTGAATTATTTGGATGGCTATTTCAAAACCATTCACATTAATAATGAGCAATTTTACTTTTCTTGCTATTTACTTGAAAAAGAAGAGGGGGTACCATAGGAGTGTGTAGACTTCCCTATGATTCTGATGGCAAAAACTTTACAAATGTTTCTATGACTGTGTACTCACGTCAGGTAGCACAGCAGTGTGCTACTGCCGTGGATAGACTAGGTCATTCTGGTGAAGTATCAATGCTGGGGAAATGTGAGAGATGATGTTGCCTGTATAGGCTCAGGCTGGAATGTGAAGGATTTCAGCCATGTCCCATGGATGTTAAGGAGACACAAACAATTTCAAACATTGAAAACATAGTTATAGGACTGAGGTCAATGTTCTGAGTGGGTCTCTTAAAAGTAACAATACTGGGATCAGGAGACAATGGCAGTGGTCCCAGTATCAGGAGACAGGTGACAGGAATCAGACCTGCTGACAGGAAGACAGCAAAGCACAGACGTGAGAGGAATCAAGAGGGAAGCCTGTGAGGGCCTTTGGGTACTTAACATCAGTAGATGAAGCACACACTGTGGAACTATACGGGACTCCACAAATATGTAACTATTGCCACAAGTCAGTAACAGTGCAGAGTGGACTATGTGCCAAGACTTTATAAATGGAAATGTTGGGTAAGCCTTACAATACTGGTGGAGGTGGGTACACTAAACATCGTCCTTTACATGAAAAGCCGTGGCACAGAGGCCATGTCCAGAGCTATCCAGCCCAGGAGCAGTGGGGCTGGGCTTTGAACTCAGGCAATTCTCCTTCTAAGGGATACCCATTTCCATCATTCGTTATACCCTCTATTTTCAGAAACCACAGTCTTCTTTTCCTTTTAGTCTGATCAAACTTGTAGGGCTTTATAAAGCATTATTGGATGCCTAACGTCATTTCTCAATTGCTAATAGACAACCATCCTTCCCAGATTGAGGAAATAAATCAATTATATTCCAGGTCTTTCAAAGCATTTTCTGAAATAGGGTCTGTGTGGGTCAGCCAAGAATGTATTAAGTAGGATAACAATATCATTACCAACTCTTTCACTACTTAGATTCCATATTACTAGATATTTGCAACAATGATTGCTCTATAAATCCACATATAAAATTTAAGAGAGAGAATTTTCGAAGATGTGGTTTCTATAGAGTTTTTTGTATGTATAGTGCAAACATAGATTTCAAAGTGACCTACTTAATTAAGGGTATACCATTAACAGGGAAGATGAACAAAATTATACTACAGACAGAAACAACTTGCAGACTTTACTGTTAGTTTAATAGAATACATTCCTCTTGTTCTCTGTGGCTTATATGATCCTATCCTGCAAACTACAAGCACTTCTGTGTTAGAATGTGCATTTCGTTGGCGGAAATCTCAGAAGCTAGTTTTGACAATGGTAACGGGTGCTTCACATATGGCGGATGCATTTGCCTCAAGGACCTTCTCAGTTAAAGAATGACTTACCAATCACTTATGAATCCTCTCAGTGTCCAGAGTGTGTGAGGTACACAGTGTTTATCAGTAAGCTTTATTCTCTTAGAAAAAAAGGAAGAAAATCAAAGGGAAGAAGAAGGAGAAGGATAAGGGAAGAAAGGAAGAAAGAAAGAAAGAAAGGAAAGGAAAGGAAAGGAAGGGAAAGGGAAGGAAAGGAAAGGAAAGGAAAGGGAAAGGGAAAGGGAAAGGGAAAAGGAAAGGAAGGGAAAGCAAAAGGGAAAGGGAAAGGGAAAGGGAAAGGGAAAGGAAAGGAAAGGAAAGGAAAGGAAAGGAAAGGAAAGGAAAGGAAAGGAAAGGAAAGGAAAGGAAAGGAAAGGAAAGGAAAGGAAAAAAGTCCAATCTTATCAGCTGGAGTTGCCGTGACAATCTCTACAAGCTCAAGCAAGCTCCCTGACTGTAGATGCACACACACACACACACACACACACACACACACACACACCAGGATTAGTCTTGCAGATTTGATTGAGGTACAGGATTGAGGTACAGGTAAGCCTGCCTCCTTGCCTCGCTGTTCTTCCTCTGCTCCCTCTGTTTTCTCTTTTCCTTTCCTTTCTTTCCTTGAAATGTTCAGAAGTGACTCTAATTCTGCCCAAACACTGTAGGGGAGAAAACCTAGTTTTGCGTTTTTTTCTTCCTTCATACTTAATATGAAAACACAATTTTCTTACGGTCTTTCCTGATTTACATTTCTGCTCCATTGGTGGGTTTCTCCCTTGGTGTTCAGCAACATCTCACTCCTAATGACTATTTATAGCCTCCCAGGGTTTCTGTGGCCCTAAGTATCACTGCGGAATTTATCAGAGTTCTTGCCTATTCTGATTGCCTAGGTGCACCTGCTGTGGGATTTATAGCCTTGAAAATAAGTACCAAACACCTAGTGGCTTCTGAACTTTTTTTCTTTTTAAATAAGTCTTTCAGGCAGGTTGCTTTCCACCCTTCCCTCCTTAGGAGGCCCACAGTGGCTGTTTCTACATGATGTTGAATCATCCAGATGAAAAGTGAAAATTCTGTCAATCTCCTGTGCTCAGCTGTAGTTTAATGTAAGAGGCATTTGTATGGTGGCTGTGATGAAAAGAGGATGGAGAGAAGAAGGAGCTGGATCTCTGCCTCTCACGTCCTCCCCAACTCTCATCCCGAATCACAGGCTCCTTTATTTCACCATTGTTACCTTGTGACCCAAAGAAGCAGTATCTGCTGTTGAGACCAAATACGGGCACTAAATTCTTCAGTTCCTCATTTTTTCCCTCCTCATCCTCTATCTGTTCGTAGTCATTGAACAAAAGCTAAATATTTGTTACATGCATTCACTATATTACTATTCACAGAAAACAGGAATCTTCTATGTTAGAAAGATGCATGATGCATTCTGCTGTGTCTATCACTTAAAAGAAAGAAAAACACTGAGAGCGTCCTAATGAAACATGGTAGATAAATTATCCAAGTTATGGTTGGTTATTTCAACCATGATGACAAAAAGCAGGGGGCCCATTTAGACCCCATACCAGGCAAATCCAGTGTGTGTGGCTAATGTGGCAACTTGATGATTTCAGAGATTCCTGGGAGACAACCTTGTTCTTCTACGTAGCCTCAGGACCAATACCCCTGGGCACTGTTTCAGTGGTGTGTCTAAGATGGTTTCAGGAGAGCTTAGTTTGCTGTGTCATCTGAATACATCTTCAAAGCAGCTATCAGCCTAGTGTTTTTGTTAGGATTGAAGGATGGTCTTTATTTAGCTAGTGTATACCTAGAATGAGACCTTTTATTATGACTTCAGTGTCAAGAACGCTTGATTTGGTAAGGCAGTGTGACTGAAAACGGGAGATTCCCTCCGATAACTCAGAACCTAGTGGGAGTCTTCTGTCAAGTTCAAGGTGACATGACTCAGCCTAGTCTCCTATTCATCCTAGCTCCACCCTCCTGCTTATCCTAAGCAGTAAATACTGAAGTTCTTTCTGTGGCCATGGAATACCTAGTCTCCAGGCACTATTGTACTTCTCTGGGAAAATCTTTGCCATCTGGAGGAGACATATAAGATCTCACATGCTACCTGGAGATCCAGTCTGATTCCTGACCCCAGGGCATGGAAAGGGCTTGTCGAACCCTTACACAAAGCCATCAGCTCACGAGAATGAGAGATGCGTGTCCTAACTCCTAGAGATTTTTCTTTTCCTTACTGTCTCCTCTTTTCCTGGCTTAATATAGGCTCAAAGTCTCTAATGCTTCTTTTAATTTTCAGATTGGGACTATTTGGGCTTTTCTTTAATAGTCACAATCTATTCATGTTATGCTAACTCCACCTACTTCCTCCACTGCGGAACTGGATCATCCATGCCCTTCATATAAGTTCTTTGTTCCTGCTTCTAGATATAATGCTAGTGTGCTATTTTCCCTCAAGTATCAGCTTCCACAGCAGCTATATCATTTTTTAAAGACTCATCCTCAATGCCATCACATATCTTTACACGGAAGCATATTGTATCTAAGAGTGTGTGGAGACTTGCATCTTCTCCAGGTTTTGTAAAACACATCTGTATCAGCACCTGCCTAGCCAACTATTTGAGACGACGAAGCCAGTGGGAAATGACAGACAAGTGGTTGGATTGTGCCCATCTATTTTTATTACTTCGATGCCGATTTTCTCCTCTACTTTCCTTACAACATCCTACCCAAAGTTGCCTGCCTGCTTTGTGGGTCAGACAAAGACCCACAGATAATCCCAGTGAGGAGGAAAATCTGGACTTCCGACTCACCAGGAGAAATTTACAGTGATTTCCAGTTACAAAAATATGTCTTCAGTTTCAGTAGTGTTTTGTGGCAGTTATAGCGATTGATTACTATGGTTTAGTGGCTCAGATGGCAAACCTTTCCACCTTGGGTCTTGTCTCTTATCCTTGATATTTCCTAGTCAGCAATCCTCCCATGCCTCCCTCTCAGACTTTGTAAGAGGAGAGACATCAGGGATTTGTTGCATCCTGGTAGATGCTTTCACTCTTCCAATGCAAAGAGAAAGCTATTGGGCATGGAGTCACATGCACAGGGGACAACAGAACTTGGTCTCTCCAGGGAAAAGTAGCAGCAAGGAGTTGCACTCTCTCTCTTTGCTTCCCTTTGGGGACATTGGGTGGGTGTCAGGGAGAAATAAAGCACCTTTGTTAGTTTCTCCAACTGCTATGTGGCGAGAGGAGAACCAGAACAACAAACCACGGATGGCTCTCTGCTTTATTCTCAGAAAGAATACGCAATTACTGGCCTGTGTGCCTGCACCAGTGTCTTCTTCAATTTCCAACTCTCAGACCAGTTCATTCTACTTCATCAGGATAGCTTCCCTCATCCAGTTCTGCAGCCTCAGTTTCCCAAATGGCACCAAGTATCTGTCCTTAGTAGCAATAGTTAGAGCAGAAGCTTTGTAGTTTTGGTGCATTTATTTGCTTCTTTTCCCTAGGAAGGCCTAAGCTTCACGAGGCCAGGAGGAGTCTGACTCAGGTTATCCTAGCATCCCTAGCCCCTGCAACAGTGCCTAGCACATGCTAGGCAGGTAGCTTGTGTTTGTTGGATGCTTCATGCAGGGCAGGTATCACCAAAGAAACTGGAATAGAAATCTTTTTTTAGGGCTATGTTGGGATTGTCACCATCAAGCCACTGTGTGAATAATATGGTGAGACATGACTCCAGGAAAAAATAGCATACTTTGGATTGAGGCATTTCTCTGCAGAACTGCTCAGATCACTCCATGAGTTTTCAAGGAAATTGCTAACTAGAGTGCTTTGATTAGTATGGACGAGGAGTGTGTGACCAAAGTTGCATGTGTTTCTCTCAAATAACCACAGTAAAATGGAGTTAGCGCCTCCTCCGGTGTTCTTTTGGAGATGGTGGAATATATCAACAGAATGATTAGGCTGGACAGGATCTCCCTGCCACTCTTCGCCTCCATTTTATTTTCCACAGTCAGCAGGTGGGAGTGTTGGGGCCGTTTTGATCTGTATTGAAGACAGGTAACACACACTTTGAACTTTTTGCTTTCTCCAGCAATTTGTTCTTTCTGCGGTTCTCCCCTTTCACAGAGCCTTTCTTCCAAACACATCATACCTTCTTCCTGCAATGCCTGAGTCCTGCTGTCCTTGAAAGCATGCTTTGATCTTCCTTCTTTTTGTCAGCAATTCATTTTGGTAGAGTTGCTCAATGAATTGCTGGTAACTGCTCTTATCACGGTCTGAAATTATATCCCTGGGGAATCCTCTGCAGCTTTCTTGTTTCAATGAATATTCAAGTACTTGTCCAAGAAGTCTCTTTCCCACTGCTGAGAAGTTTATTTTTCCCTATATAACTCACATCCAGTTATATGTGTGTATAGACAAATAAATGTTAACATGTATGCATATATATATATATGTTTTTTCCGTGGAGAAGTTATCACTGATATTGTTTACTCATTGACAGTCTAAATTCATATATACACATTCCAATGTAGTGGGTAAGCTATTTAAAAAATGGTAATAACATCATCTTCATTTGATAGGTATTCTTGTGACATACACTTGTTCACTTGTCACTGGGTGTATTATGTTGATCAAACATAATAAATGCCTGTACTGTTTGTCATAAAATAGAAGTGATTGAAATTAACAATAACGTAAATCAATAAATAATATTATAAAAATAGGGGCTAGAAAGTGGGAATAGATGTGGTAAGCCAAGATCTTTTAAGAGCGTGTGGTCTTCAGCGAGTGAAGACTGATAAGGTATATGTTGGGAAACAATGGACAGGCTGATGGAAACTACAGTGTTCTACCTTAGCATCCCCTCTGTTCTGCTTGTCTGGGTGTGGCCTCCCTGTGAACAAGGTTGTGCGTCCAGAGGGACAGTATCTCAATGCATTAATAAACAAGCCACATGCAGTCGCATACATCTTCAAATGCCAAGTACTCATCTGTAAACAACATTTAAGGCATGTCCTCTTACCCCTGCTCACACGGAAATTCTGAAATCGAGGTCTCAGTGAGCTGAAGGGTGAATCTTGGCTCTGAGCCCTAATTGGGGACTTAAGTACTGAATATTGTATTTCTGTCTTTTGATGGGCTGTTTCTGAGTCAACCCACATTTATGATGATGGTACAGTATAGACAGAACTAATCTCATAATTAGACAACACATGATATCCTAATTTGCTTTTTGATTGGTGACGAAATACCATTCAACAATATCTAGGAGAAGAAAAGCTTTATTCGGTTTATACTTCTGTAGTACAGTTCATCCCCAAGGAAAGTCCGGCACGATTTCAAGCAGGAGCAGAGGCAGGAACCATGGAAACATGTTTTCTCCTGTCTTTCTCCCTTTGACTTTCTCAACTATCCTTATACAGCCCCATCCCACATGTCCAGAGGTGGTACTTCCACAACTGGCTGAATTTCCACATCAATCATTAATAATATTAAAAAGTGGTAGAAAGGGGATAACATTTGAAATGTAAATAAAGAAAATATCTAATAAAAAAAAGGAATTAGGAGCACATCTAGGAAGGATAATGTTAACACCCCAACCCCTGCCTGCAGCTGACTTCAGGATGAGAAAAAAAAGATAGAACAGAAATGAATGTGGGTATAAGCCCAAGAGAGTCATAGCTGGATCTTGAGGCAGAATTGTTGCAAGCCTCCTGAGGAATCACAACACTGATTTCCATAGTGTCTGTAAACCATCTGCGCTCCCACCAGCAGTGAATGACTCTTCCCCTTTATTCACATTTTCACCAGCAAGAGCTGCCGTTTGTTTTATTGATCTTGACCATTCTGACTAAAGTACATTGAAATCCCAAAGTAGTTTTGATTTGCATTTACCTGATGCCCAAGGATGCTCAGCCATTTGGGGTTTGCCTGCCCAGAACTCTCTGCTTAGTTCTCGATCCAGTCTTTAACTGGATTATTTTCTTGAAGTCTAATTTTTTGTTTTGTTTTTTTTATGTATTTATAGATTCTAGATACTAACTCACTATTGTATGTGTTAATAGTAAAGTTATGTCCTCATCATGTAGACTGACACTTTGACTGAATGATGGTCCTTTGTGATACAGAAGCTTTTCAGTTTCATGAGATTCCCATTTATTAACCATTGTTCTTAGTGTCTATGCCATCAGTGTCCTGTTCAGAATGTTTTTGGTTTTGCTTTTTTCCTATGCCAATAATTTCAAGACCATTGCCATTTTCTCTTCTATTAGGCCCAGGATACCTGGCTTCAAGGTGAGGTCATTGATCCATCTGGAGTTGCATTTTGTGTAGTGTGATAAATATGCATCTATTTCATTCTTCTATATGCAGCCACCCAGTTTGACCAGTACCATTTGTTAAAGGTGCATCTTCTTTTCCAATATGTATATGTAACTTTAAAAAATCAGGTATTCACAGGTGTGTGCATTTATGTTGGGTTTTCAATTTGATTCCATTGATTAATGTTTTTATGCCCAAAATTTTTTTTAACACTAAACTCTGGTTTTTTTTTTTTTTTTTAAGTTTTCCAGTTTGGTATAGAATAGATTTTTAAGATTGCCCTCATGATTCTCCCTTGATTTCCTCAGTGTCTGCTGTGATGTCCCCTTTTTCATCTCTACTTTTATTAACTTGAATCTTCTCTGTACATCAAATTAGTTAATTTGATTGAGGACTTATAATTATGACTGATTTTCTCAAAGAATCATTTATTCTTTGTATTTTTGTTGTTGTTTCTAATTTATTGATTTCAACCCTGAGTTGAAATTATTACTTTCTTTCTAGTCTTTTTTGTATAGGCAGTTAGTATTGTGAACTTCAAATACATGAAATTTACAATATTCAATGATATGATATGATATTCAAATAACTAATTCAATTCAATTATGATATGATGTTCAGTTAATGAGTTTCACTTAAATTCCTGAGTGACTCTATGTTGTGTCAAGTTACCAAAACAAGAATAACGTAACATTTTGTATTTTATTTCTAACCATTCTGTCTTTAATAAGTCATGGCAAGAGCTGTCTTCCTAGACATGAAGCATGGTCCCTGTAGAATCCAGAAAGCCTATTGAGTGTGTCTCCTTTTTGTAACAGGAAATGCAAGATTCAGCAATGAATCTGTTAACTTGTAGATGATCCTCTGGCTTATATCTAAGCCACTAAAAGCCCACTCCATACAACTTTACTGAAATGACAGTTCCCCGACTCTCCCAAAAGTCGCCCTTCTACTCAACTCTTTTATTTGTCATGGGATCACCAACCTGAGGCTGCTCCCATGCCTTTATTTGCATCATAGCGAATCAAAGCCCACCCCAGTTAGCTCAGTCCGAAAGTTTTCCTTACATGATCTACTAGATCATAGTGGAATATGGCTTAAGTAGAAGAACAAGCTCTAACATACACACTATGCTGCCACTACACTGGCAAATGGCTTCTTTTTTCATTCTTATTAAATACTTAATAAGAGTTTACTTCAACTCCAAGAGTGCTGATTGTAAGTACAGACCAGGTTACTGAAGAATGACAATTCAGTGATTCTGTGGATCTGGAATCTAGTCAGCACTGCCTTTGCTGTCTGATATTTATTGCCCTTCTAACTAACAAGAAAACTGTGATAAACTGCAATGACACTTTGAAACCTGGAATATTGATATCAACTGTATCTAATAATCCTCAAAATGCCAATGACAAGACAACAATTTATTGTCTAATAGAGGTTATTTAAATCTACATACTTAGAAGGGTGTGAAGAAAAAAAGAAAGGAAAAGGTTATAGACTAAAAGAAAGCTGGTAATATAAGAAAAGGTCACAAATTGAGGCATACTAACTACTTGAAATGCACTTTGAGTAAATATTGATAATGTTAATAATGACATTCAGCATTTAGTGGAATGTGTTTAAATTGAGATAATTTGTGAAAGAAGAATGGTTATGTGCCTGGTCTAATAACAACTGAAGGTAAAATTATGAGGAGTGCTATATAATTGTCTCCCAAATGACCTTAGAAGTACTGTAAAGACATGCTAGAAGGGAGATTGGAAAAGTGGTGTCGGTGGGAAAACTTTGGGGATTTTTTTGAATATATTAGATTTAGCTATCTAATATTTTAGTGAAGAATAATAGTATATTTAATTGGCTGTGAAATAACAATTGCTTCTAATTTTCTTGTATTTCCACAAACTATTATCTGCCCGACACAGGTGTAACTCGCCTGCAGTGTAGTGATGTAGAGACCGGTTCTAGTGTTTCAGAATTAGTTTCAAGAGTAAAAGAAGGTTAATGAATACGACAGAGGACAGAGCCATACCAACTTGAAGTCACCCTCAGCTTGAATGTCTTTAGCCAGGCACAGGGATGTTGGCACAGTTTGCACATTTATTAACCTTTAGTGAGGCTTTTTCTGCAGTAGCTAGTCTTCATCAGAGAGAAATGGACAAAGGCACAAATGCCTAAGCCAGGTCTTCATTTGGAAAAAGAAACACAAATAAGCCAGCAAAGAAACTGCCAACAATGTTCTAGAGTTTGCTAGTTACAAGCCCACAAGTGTACGGAAGCTGAGTGCAGACTACAGACTCAAACTGTCTGGCTCCAGACACCGGCTTTTGTACTTACTGGGTTGGCTATGGATATGTTTTTAACTTGGTCTCAGTTTTCTTATGTGTGAAACACAATTGATTAGAGTGACCAACAAAATCTTTCCTGTTCAGTGTTTTGATTTATCTATCTATCTATCTATCTATCTATCTATCTATCTATCTATCTATCTATCTATCGTCTGTCTGTCTTCCCGCCCGCCTGCCCGCCCATCCATCCATCCATCCATCCTTCCATCCATCCATCCATCCATCCATCTATCTATCTATCTATCTATCTATCTATCTATCTATCTATCTATCTATCTATCTATCTACCTAATACTTTAATTCATTTTTAATGCTTCTAATTGAAATAAAATTACATTACTTCCATTTCTTTGTCCTGCTTTCACCTACTTCAAGGTAACATATCTCCAACCCCTCTCAGGCCACCCTCAAGTCCATAGCCTCCCGTTTTTTATTATATTTGTTACATACATATGTTTGTGTGTAGCTGTTTGTATTCTAATAGGGTCTCCTAAACCTGTTTGCAGGACAGGGTCTACACGTAGCTTCTGGGAACCCGCCCCCAGTTAATTCTGATTGGGAAATAAAGACGCCAGCACTCAATAGCTGGGGAGGAGAGAGAGGCAGGATGTAAGTTTCCCCTGGCTGGGGACTGGGAGGAAGGAGGAGGGAGGAGAGAGGCCTGCCTAAGGAGTGTGCACAACAGAGAAGCAGAGCCGCCATATGAAGGGCCCAAGAGAACATGGCTGAGAGGGCTACTCAACTGGGTCAAGGGCATCCAAGATGGAATATAGAAATTAGTAAGTAGAAACTTAGCATTATTGGCAAGAAGTAGAGTCTAATAACATGGAGGCTAGGCAGTTGCCCAGCTACTGTGTTGCTTAAGGCATATTAAAATATAAATACTCTGTGTGTGTGTGTGTGTGTGTGTCTTTCATTTGGGAATATAAACCATTGAGCAACCTGCTGCAGGATTTATTAAGACTTTAATAGTACATCTGTTTACTATTAAAACACACACACACACACACACACATACACACACACTCTGATAAGTCTATTTGTTTGTTTGTGTTTTGGTTTCAAGGCTGACCCTTCTGCATTGGGCCATACATCTTTGGGACAAGGCAATTCTCCTTCGCATGTACTTTTTTGCCTAGGGAGGGGACCCCACAAAGTGTTCCTTGTCCCATGCCAACGTGTATGTTGATAATTCTATTTTTGCAGCTTTTATTTATTTATTTATTTATTTATTTATTTATTTATTTATTTATTTTTAGAAGGGACTGTTCTACAGCAGAACAGACTTTTGGCATCAGACTTCTGATATTCTGACTCTTGCAAACTTTCTGTTTCCTCTTTTCTGATTTTCTCTGCGCCAAAGATGCAGGAAAGATGTAGATGTATCTGTTGTGGCTGGGGTCTCACTGATGGATCTGTGCACTGTAGGCAGTTGTGATTTTCTGTGATAATGTCATAATCTCCATTTGCTGTAAAAGGCAGGCTGCTTTTATGAGGGGTGGAAGGGAGCCGCCCTTACCTGTGGGTATAAGCATTAGACTTAGAACATGGTAAGGGCTTTCCAGCTCCCACTCAGCCAACTCTCCAGTGGGGGATCCCGAGAGTTCATCTCACTTCCACACAATGCCCACACATCCCACAGTCTGCCAGCTCACTCCCCAATTACCCAGTAGAAGCATGGCTCTTAAAGCTTGATTAGTTAGCCAATTAGATTTATGTATATTTAAAATCACAATTACAAGATGCTAATACAGTAATTTAAGAACCAACTGATAATGATAAAAGCTTTATCCCAATATTTCTAATCTCGTAAAAACTTAGCTATTTGTGACTAGTAAATGCCACACAGGTCCATGCCTGAAGCCATCTCAGTTTACTTCCCTTCCTTTCTCCTCCTGTGACCTCTGTTCCCCCAAATCCTAGCTCCACCTCCCTTTTCCTATCCAATCACAGGCCTTCCATTGCCCTAATATGATTGGACATGGAAAATCCTGCAACACTTTAACTCCAATTAGAGTTGTTTGCCGTTGACACGTGAGCGTCAACAATTATACCTTTATGCATATCTTACTAAGCTGGTCATTGTCATGGTTGGTAGGTCTGCAGCTGGGTACGACTGTTTAATTTCTCCTCTCCTTTGGCAGCTTCCATAGCTTTTTTTTTTCCAGAACAATTAATGCTTAGACTGTAGGAAAGAGGCTTTCAGGTCAGAAGCAAATTGAGTCATTTGAGCTTTGAGTCATAAGTGTGCGCTGTCTTCAGCAGTGCAGGCCCATTGCCAACCCATGAAAGGCCATCAAGGGCTACAGTGATAATCTTCATTGTTTTAGTAGTCACTTGGATTGCCTCTAGTGAAGGTTTTTTGAATGAACATTTTTCAGGTACCATATATTAATATCACACATTATAGTATACCTTTAATAAGTATCTACTAATTATTATTATTATTATTATAAATACTTGGTACATGGTAGAACATTAAGTGTAAACCTGACATAGACTCATATATTGTACTGCCATATTGCATCATGTTCCATTGTATTATCTCTGTATGATCTCCTATATGAATTATAATAGGTCAGATGATACAGCTAGATGCTTTTTAGTTTGCAGTAAAAATGTAAATAGTAAAATAAACTCATCAATTTTTGCATGTTTTAGTTCTCAGACTATGGGCTACAAATTCCTGGTAATTTCTAAATTACTAAAGAAAACACAGTTTTCCTAGGAAATATAGGAAGTGAGATGGGCAGTTGTTACCTTTCACTGTAACCATTCCCATTGGTTTAATGCTTCTGTGCTGGGGGAAAAAAGAAAACGAAATGAAACAAAAAGGAAAAGAAAATGACAAAAAAGTTCAGGAAACTCTGTTCTTAACAAAGTGTGAGCTGTAGGGTCCTTTTGTCCTCATAAAAACAAACCAGTCAACAAATAAGCAAGCAAAAACAAATGAATAAACCAACGGCTTAGTAGTTCAAGGAAAATGTTGCTGTCAAGTACATATAATAGGAATCACACAGGTAACCGCTTTAACATATACTTAGGAGTGTTTACCAATAGTGATTTCCAAAGCCTTTCATTATTCCTTAATGGACAGCTGGATTTAAATGGTGCAGTTATTTATAGAAATTCCCTTGTGATAGTGTACTACAGACTCAGGCCCCAGTTAAAAGGACAATCATCTAGTCTGTTAAAGCAGTCTTTAGTGTTTCCATCACAAACCACTTCATTTGGGTTCTAATTTTTGATGATCCAGTGGGAAGAAAAAAAGCACAATTTTAGAAACTAAGATTTTATTAAAAGAGGTATATATAAATAATGCATTTCTACAGCATATATATATGTGGAAAGAGTTTTATGATAGAAATTAAACTTACCTGTCCAAAACAGATGAAAGTAATATTAATCTCTAGTTGCTATCTTAAGAATATTGGTGCACACCTTTAATCCCAGAACTTGGGAGGCAGAGGCAGGTGGATTTCTGAGTTCAAGTCCAGCCTGGTCTACAGAGTGAGTTGCAGGACAGCCAGGGCTACATAGAGAAACTCTGTCTCAAAAAAAAAAAGAAAGAAAGAAAGAAAAAAAAAGGAATATTGGTGCACAGTAAATTTTAAATAAATGAGTTCAAATCTTGGATTAAAATTTTAAAAATTATATTATAATTTCTAATACTCCTTTCTTTATTTGTTGCAGAGTTTTCATATGACTTCAATAAAATATTAAGTAATTTGCCTAGATTAAGTATAAATTATGAACAGTTTTATATGTAAATATATATATATATAAAATTTATAAAAGCAACAATTTTCATTTTGAAATTTGTTTATGTGATTTATAGTAATCCAGCTAAACTTCATCTTATAGTTGCTCTAATGATATATATTGGACTAAAATAAGATTTTATTTGTCATATTTGGAAGGATTTGTGCATATAAATTTTAGGAAAGATTAAAATAATAAATATATCCTTTAGTTGAAAAAAAGAATATGGGGGCTGGAGAGATAGCTCAGTGGTTAAGAGCACTCACTGCTCTTCCAAAGGTCCTGAGTTCAAATTCCAGCAAACACATGGTGGCTCACAGCCATCTGTAATGAGATCTGACGCCCTCTTCTGGTGTGTCTGAAAACAGCTATAATGTGATCATATACATAAAAATCAATCACTCAATCAATCAATAAATCTTTATATATATATATTCTTTATTTACATTCCAAGTGATTTTCCCTTTCGTGGATCCCCCCTCCTAGAAAGTCCTAGAAGCCCTCTTCTCTCCCCCTGTTCCCCAGTCAACCCCTTCCAGATTCCCTGTCCTGGTATTCCCCTACACTGCTGCACTGAGCCTTTCTAGGACCAGGGGCCTCTCCTTCCTGTTTCTTGGGCATCATTTGATTAAAAAAAGAAAAAGAAAAAAAAGTATGGTGCACAGTAAATTTTAAATAAATAGGTGCAAGCCCTGGATTAGAATTTGTAAAAACATTTTTTTCCTTAGCTCTTTCTCTTCAGGTGCCAACATAGAATCTGGCTGTTTTTATCTGAGAAATCACTGTAAACCAATATGCTAATCACTGACTATTTATCTTTCCTCTGGGCTGTTTGCTTTGTTTCAAGCTTTCAGTAATGGCGAAGGAGCTGGAAGAGGATAGTTGTCAAATCCAAACCTATCTTGAACACATCTTTTTGCCTCAAATTTTCCAATTGTAAACCAGGAGTAGTCATATAAGTTACAAGTGAGATTAGCCATGTAGAACCCATAAGTACATTATCATGGAAGACCTGTGCACTGTACAGATTCAGAAGTTTGAAATTTTAGAAATGTTTTGGAGGAATGAAACACTTTTAGACCATACAAACAGTACCTGCTAGGAGTTTCCCTGGTAACCGACAGTTAATACTGGCTTTAGGAATGCTGTCTTGTATGGGTTCTCACCTGATTTCCACCGTGATTACACTGGAGATGAAGGAGTCTGACATCCATCCATGAACACTCATTTAATACTTAATGTGCACCAAGCATTTTTCAAGGTACTGACTAGAGACACCGAAATGAATATGGAACACTGTTCACTGTTCCGTGTGTCGATGTCCTGGGATCCTTTCCCTCTTTCTGCTCAAGCAGCTTTTGTTACTGGGAGAGTTGCCTGTGAGTTTACTTGGTCTCTAAAACAGGCACATTTTTGTGCTTCCTTCCTGGCCGACTTTACCTTGAAAAAATGCAGATGCACTTCCTTTCATCTTCCCAGTGTGGTCGAAGCCTGTTCTGGTCCTTTCCTGTTTGTTGCTATGGCACCATTTTTCCTCTCCAGCAGAGAGCCTCCCCACCCCACCCTCACCCCACCCCCACCCCACCTCCACCCCACCCCCACCCCACCTCCACCCCACCCCCACCCCACCCTCACCCCACCCCCACCCCACCTCCACCCCACCCCTGCCATGACAGCCGAATTGGCCATGTTCATTCTGATGAGTAATGGACCTGGTCACCCCTCAGTGCCTTCCTGATTTACTCACAGGTCTCTGGGGGCAGGGGGCAACACCAGTAAATAAATCCCTTGCTTGACTTACCACAGGGCTCTCTGGATCCCGCTGAACTCTTTCCGGTGCTGTTTCCTGACTCCTTAGCTGGGATGCCCCAGTTCAGCCAGTCTGGATGGCAAACCCCAAATACTTCCAATGCCCTAGATGGATGTCTGTCTGTGCCAGACACATTTCTAGAGGCTTTGATGTGCTGTAGCAGAACCACTACCCTGTGAATCTTCTGCTCAATATCAGGGTGCCCTTAATCTCTGATTTTTTTTTATTAACTTTCAAAAATAGGTTCAGTACACATGTGGGCTGCTCATTTGCTCCACCTTATGCTCAAAAAGCCAGCTGTGTCTCTATCCATGTGGTGTGATTAGCCAACCTTCCTGGCTCCTCGGAAAGCACAGGGAAGCAGTCGCTATCCTAGGCCACCTGCACGTGTACATGCGTGTCTTTGGATTGTGTGGTAGTTTGAGTAGGTTTATATACTTAGATGCGTGGTTATTAGGGAGTGGCACTATTAGAAGATGTGTCTTTATTGGGGTAGGTGTGGCTGTGGCCTTGTTGGAGGAAGTATGTCGCTAGACGTAGGCTTTTGGATTTTAATCGCTCAAGCCAGGCCCAGTCTATGTCTCTGTCTCTGCCTCTCTCCCTGTATGCCAGACCCAATTAAATTGAGTTTAATTAATGTTTTAATGTTTTAATTAATGTTTTCCTTTCCCAGAGTTGTTATGATCAGGGCATCTCTTCACAATAGAACATTGACTAAGCCAGGTTATATGTGAAATAGAAGAAACCTGAGTCATGGTGCAGACTGACAAATGTCTCTCCCTTTCCTGATGGGATCTATTTCTGTGAATTTCTGTTGCTGTCCAAGCCTGACTGTTTCTGGTAAACCGTTTACAAGCATTTGTCTCATTGCTTCAGATAAATACTTTTGCCTTCAGAAAGGAAGACTACTGAGAAAATTAGAGATGCTCCCAAGAAATCCCATTAGGTGACCTGCTGGCTTTGGTCTATTCTTGTACACTGTCCCACACCCTTTACAAATGATTCTAGAGTAACTTTTGCCTTTTAGTGCACTAGCAAAAAAAAAAAATTCCATCAAATTATGTTTCTAATTACTTTAGACATTTGAGCTTCTGCAAAGCCTGACTGTTTCAATTTAACATTTACTGGTGTGTTCCATTTGTAAACAGGGCATCTGAAATTTCGACCTAGTTTATAGGGAGTGCTGACAACAAGGAGAAGGAGGAGGAAGAGTTCTACCAAAAAGTTTGGTAGTCAAATACGAGCTTCACACTTCATACTCAACCTTCTGGATAACCTCAAGGCCCTGCCTTCCTTTCTTTTTCTCCCACTCTAAGCCCAGAAGCCCCTGTTAGCAGTGACTACAGACTGGATATTATCCAAACTCTCAGTGAATCACAGCTGACAGTGCTGCTATTTCTAAGCCACAGAATCGCTCTTTGAACAAAACGCAAGTGCTGTGTCTTTTCAACCTGTTCTTCAACAGTGGAAGCAGCAGGATTCCAGCACTGTATAATAACTGTCAGAAACAATTTCTGCTCTGTAAGTGAGGTGAAGCAAAATGTCAAAATATTTGAATACATTTCATTGAGGATATCTTCTTTTAAATTAGTGAAGGCTGGAGAAGAAGAATCCCATTCTTCCACATAATAAATATGCATGGAACTGAGGAGCCACGTGCATTCTAATAAAGCCCAGTCCTGGTGTGTTAATGCATTATAGGTCCACAACAATAAAACACAATAATTACTAGTTAAAGCGATGCCAGGGTTGGCCTTTTACCAACATCCCGAACATATAATTCATAATAAATTTAGGAAGGCTGAAGCGGCCTGTTAATTAACCTATTTTATGCAATGACTAGGGTGGAGGAAGCAATCACATAATCCAGAGAGGCGCCCTCCCAAATGTGCACAGCTCATTACTGGCTGGACTCTGCTTGTTTTGGATCCACGAGCCTCAAAGGACCCAGATCCTTGTTTGTGTTAAATAGATGAGAAAGTTTGGGAAGAGCGATAGTAAAGCGATATTGGATTACATAACTATTGGAGATTTGAAAAATCACAGGAAAGTATTGACATTGAAGGCTGGGGTTAAGGGTTTCTTTTTCTGGTCAACAGCTTAGGCATGAGGTGAGAGGGATGATGAGAGAGACAGGAGACTTGGTCAGGATAGTGGACTGTGCACTTTCTTCTTTTTGCATTAGGTTCATTAAAATGATTGAAAGGATACCGACATGACACAGAGCTGATAGCAGGAAAGAATACCAGAGAGGATCCTGGACTATCCAAAGCAGAAGGGATAGAGTTACGAGAGCAGAGGGTACCACAGAAGCACAAACCCAGAAGAAACTTCCTCTGTACTATTTACTACTACTACCCAGTGATAGTAAGAATAGACAGAAATCAGGGGAAAGCCTATTTTCAAATAATGTTATAGACAGTGGATACAGTCCAGTGATACAGCACTTGCTCTATGCATAAGGCGCTGGGCTTGAACACGAGCACTGGATGAGGGTCCTCAAATAATGTTTGAAAATGTGTAGACTTGCTTTCCCCTAGTTCTCTCACACTGAGCATAGAATGGTTGAGGTACTGCCCACAGGCTAAAAGTGAGTAATTGCCCTAATCAGGAAAGAGAACATGATGCCCAACAGGTGCCCTAAATGAACAAAAGCTAAATTTCATAGCCGATGTTCAGTAAGCAGAAATACACCCATGCCTTGGTGTACGTATTACACTACAGGGTTAGAGAATGTGGAGTAGGCTGCTGAGTGGAGGCTCTTTTTTCTCATCTAAGCAGTAGAAATGAAAAAATAGAGAGACTGTGTCTTAGTTTGCTTTCTATTACTATTTTAAAGCACCATGGCCAAAACTAACCTGCAGGGGTGGGGGGTTGGTAACTTGATTTACTTTGTCTCATCACAAGCCATCAGTGGGAAAAGTCAGGGCAGCAACTTCAGTGGGAACCCCGAGGCAGGAACTGAAGTAGAGACCAAAGAAGAATGGTGCTTAATGATTTGCTCAGACTCGCGTTCATCTACCTCCTTTATACCTTGCAGGACCGCTTGCCCAGGGATGGCACCATTCACAGTGGGCCAGGCCCTTCAACACCAATCATTACTGAATACAAGGCTCCACAGACATAGGAAAACACAGCAGTCTCTCTCCCCAGATAACCCTAGCTTGAGTCAAAATGACAAAAACCTAACAAGCATAGGTCCAGAGGCTACCTTAGTTCTGTTAGTTAACCTAGCATACCATTCATAAAATGAGTGGACAATCCAGGAGCACCAACACATGAAGAGAATAAGGCAAGGAAAAAGAACCAGCGGAACAAGCAGAGGCTGACAGTAGGGGTAGTTCAAAGAACAGAAGGAATGTTAAACTCATCCTCATTGGGATCTTTTTTATTATTGTCTTCATTTTATTCACATAAATTCTAAACAAAATGTTGATTAGAATGTGTGAGAGAATTTCTTCATCTCAATACAGTTTCTTCATCTTGAAAATAACTGTACCTATCTAGCAACTACCTATTTTTTATCAGATATTTTGTTTATTTACATTTCAAATGTTATCCCCTTTCACAGTTTCCCCTCTGGAAACCCCCTAGCCCATCCTCCCTCTCCCTGCTTCTATGAGGGTGCTCCTCCCACTCATTCCCACCTCCCAACCCTGGCAGTCCCCTACACGGAGACATCGTGCCTACCCAGGACCCATTGATGTCCAACTATGCATCCTCTGCTACACACACAGCTCAAGCCATGCGGTCCCTCCATGTTTACTCTTTGGTTGGTGGTTTAGTCCCTGGGAGCTCTGGGTGTGTGTGTTCTGGTTGGTTCATATTGTTGTTTTTCCTATGGGTTGCAAACCCCTTCAGCTCCTTCAGTCCTTTCTCTAACTCCTCCCTCAGGGACCCTGCACTCAGTCCAATGGTTGGCAGCAAGCATCTGCCTCTGTATTTGTCGGGAGACAGCTATATCAGGCTCCTGTCAGCAAGCACTTCTTGGCATCCGAAATAGTGTCTGGTTTGGTATCTGTATATGGGATGGATTTCCCAGGTGGGGAAGTCTCTGGATGGCCTTTCCTTTAGTCTCTGCTTTACACTTTGTCTCTGTATTTCCTTTCTTGAGGATTTTGTTCCCCCCCTTCTAATAAGCAACAGAGCACACAGCTGAGAGAAAGCCATCATCAGAAAGTATGGGATTCTCAAAAAATTTCATCTATGAAATAAGGGCTAAATATAGAACAAAGAGAGATGAAAACAGCTCACCAATCGGGTAAATAGAGTTGAGACTATCTTAGAACATAAAAGGGCAAGGTTAGAAAATTCACATGTAAGAGCGTATGGCGCTCTTTACCTAAGGTCTGACATGCATTCAGTTGGTTTTTCAATAGTAGAGTCAAGGAGAAGACAAAACTGGGAAAATGCTTCCGAAGAACAAAGCTTCAACTTGAAAGTCAGTTCCACAGTGAGAGCAAAGACTGCAGAAGGGTTCACTGCGTCCTAATGGGATCTGCTCAGACGCATTAATGGAACGCAAGCTTTAAATGTTAAAAGATAAGCAGTGTGTACTAGAAAAATACATGCATTTACCATACATTGTTAGTTCCACGGTCTTGGGTGACTAAGACAAAAAAGAAATCAGTACCTATATATCCCAGCACATAGATTGCAAATATGGGAAAGAACATTTAAACAACAATGTAATATGAATATGTGTTTGTTAGACAAGCATGTAAAAGTCCGAGAGCAGACAGACAGCAGCCTCAAACCATCCTAGGAATGTAAAATGGAAAGCCTTTTCAGAAAGGGAACTTGGTATATTCATGTAACCTTGAAATACAGAGACTTTGAGAAGGAAAATAGCTTTCCAGGTGTCGATTGCAGGCAGATCTCGTCATCTGGGTGTGGAAGATATTCACCACCATGTTACTTATAATAGTTAAAAAGGAGACAGCATCCATAGACTTACATATCTGTATATACACACACATTCAAATATAACTAATAATAAAAGAAAAAAAGGCTATTAAGAGTTCCTCATACCCACGGGAGGGGTATGAGGAAGGGTAACTGGGAGGGGCTGGAGGAAGGAAAGAGATAAAGGAAAATGATGTAATTCTGTTTTAATTTTAAAATGTACACTGAGAGGAGAAGATGGGAGAGCAACTCAATATGAAGAAAAATAGAGAAATGGGTTGTAAGATAAATGATGTATTAAAACTGAGAAACAAGATGTACTGGGTATTTTTATGTCAACTTGACACAAGTGAGAGTCATCAGAGAGAAAGGAACCTCAATTGAGAAAAATGTCTTCATAAGATTGTATTGTAGGCATTTTCTTAGTTGGTGACTCATGAGGGAGGGCCCAGCCTGTTGTGGATAGTATCATCCCAGGCTGGTGATGCTGGATTCTATAAGAAAGCAGGGTGATGTCAGTTTGATGGTTTCTTGGTCCTCCTAACAATGGGAGAGGAGGTGTGTCTGACTTTTTTGTTTTCTCTTGGAACCCTTTTCTTCCCACTGGGTTGCCTTACCAAGCCTTGATATGAGGGTTTGTGGTTAGTCTTTATTGTATCCGTTATGCTGAATTTGGTGGATATTTCTGGGAGGTCCGTTCTTTTCCTAAAGGAAAAGGAAGACAAGTAGATCTGGGGGAGAGGGGAGAGTCTGCATTTTAGCACATTCCCTAGGGAATTTTCTTGGCATCAAGGATTTGGGAAGACTGCTACTATTTCCCTTGCCAGCTGATGGGACAACAAGGGGTGCACATATGCACACATCTCATTCTGAATCATGTGTGGGTGTGTACCATTTGGATTGTATTTAGGTGGCTTTGTTCTCAGACCAAGAGAAGCTGAAAGCAGGGATGGCCAGAGGAAGAGGTGAGAGGCAAGAAGGCCAGCTGTGCCCCAGTGACTTTGGACTTCATTTGAAACACCACTGTTCCTGTAGACCGAAGAGCCTCCCTACAAGACACTCACTTTTCTCGTTTTGTTTTAGTTTAAATGCTTACCAATGCCTTAATCCCCACAAAGGGATAAGAATTGGCTCTTGGACAGGGGAACGAAAGGAATCTGAGGTTTTACAGTACTTTGCAGTCCTCTGAAGTGCAACTCTACCCAACAATATCTTCTTCATTTGCATTTAGTTTCTCTCATTAGGGACAAATTTAATTTAAATTTTAATTCATTAAATAATTTAAATAATTTAATTTAAATTCATTGATTAAAAGAATTTTTTCTCCTCTCCTTGGGGGAATGGTAATGAAAGAAAAGGTTGAGAAACATCCAACAAAATCTGACTGAGGCGTAGACAGTTTCCTCAAATGTGTACAGAGCAAAACAACACAGACTATAGAGAAGCAACACAACCTCAGTGTCTCTGAGGAGAGACAAATTCTGAGGACAACGTCCATTGTTAGAATAGCATGAAGGAATCTACATTTTTACCAACCCCTAAAAGAGAAAGAGAACTTAGAATAGCATGAAGGAATCTACATTTTTACCAACCCCTAAAAGAGAAAGAGAACTTAGAATTGGCTCCTGTTTAATAATCAATGAGGTATCCCATAGGCATGTTACCCCCCAAAGCTCTCCCTTTCTTTGTTTCGTGCACCAAATATAGCAAACACAACTTATATGACAAGTGAAATTTGAGCCAATAACATCAATGTTTTGTTGCTTTGGTGAGGGCCAGGTAGATAATATATTTAGTCTAAAGATTCATAATACTCTAGATAATGATATTTCTTCCTGTGGTTTGGCCAGTTTTTCTACTCCTAATCTCTTCTCAATTCTGAAAAACAACAAAAAGAAGCTATATTCAGCAAAGAGGTTTCCTTAAGGTGTCTGTTGATTTAAGCTAACACAGCTTATTTATGAAAGCAAACCAAATATTTATTACCTATGAAAAAGACAAACAAAACAAAACAAAACCAAGAATCCAGAATTAGAAATTTCCCTTCTTTCATTACAGAAGTATTGCAGAAACATCTGAATTGGAAAGCAGACCCGGTAAAGGGCTATTATTCTGTCTCATTAAAAGCCTCTACCACTTGGAAGACTTTGGGTCTATCTGCTTTTGTACAGTCTTAATCATATTATTGTTGCATCATTAAAATGGTTACCCTCTTGTTCATTTCAATAGCAATAGAACTTCTTGGATGTTGTAATCGAGACTCTTTTAGGATCTTCACACATGTTGAAGTAATTTTAATCCAAAAGTATTGTGTGTCCTCTTGGCTAATTAGTTAAGAGGCTCCTTTCTTTCCTACTTACCTATTGGGCTCTGAAACAAGATAAGTGATCTTTCAAATTGCCTCATTCAATCCTTGAAATGACCAAAACCACCTATCTAAAAGAAACCTGGAATATGGGATATTTTTAATTTCATAGGACACACTCATTGTGAACGGAGTGCTCAATTTATTTGTTCATCTTATTTGTCCAAAATAAAATTACATGACTACATTTTCTTTAAAACTATTATATCACACGGCAGAATACAAGTCTTGTGTGGGTGACATAAATGTCACAAATATTTGGAAACAAACAAACAAACAAACAAATAAGACGTGTTGTTTTCTTAAGATAAAAACATGTGATCAAGAGGAAAATTAAGATGGAGTCAGACAACTGATTATAATGAACTCTGTCTTAAGTGTAGCACAAGAAACTAGAGATCATAATGACTCCATTCATCCCAGGACCAGGGCAGTTCATGTTCTAGCCAGGAAACACATAGAGTATATTATAACATATAACCTATATATTGTAGCTTGTTTAGAAGCAGCAATTGAAATCAATAATATGTGCAATCATTTATGTTACCTTAATCTGCTTCTTTCGCTATTATTGAGATATTACTAGGAGTACCTTCAGAAATTATCTGATGGCAGTGATATTTGTAATTGATAGCATCCCTTTTACAAAATACTATGAGCATACAGGCTGTGAAGGGTTTACCCAGTGCACTAACTTTAGAAAGGAGAACATCAACATTCATGGCCTGTCTAAGCTCATTCTTATCAAAGCTTGTAACTAGAGAAAACACCTGTACACAAGAAGAGAAGACATATCAATGCCTTGAGAATCAAGGTATCAATATCATTCCTTGGATGTCTGCTATTATCATTAGAGTCACTTACCAGACTCTTAGACATTGCTTTCTAACCAGGCTTTCTTGAACTCTCATGTCCTGCACCAATGAGCTGGTATATGCTGATGTTTTCATAATGGCAAGAGCTAGAATGAACTAGGATTTCAGACTTGTTAATAGTGAGAAATGTGCTTACGTATATAATTACTAATGAAGATGGTAGGATGCAAATGTGTCTGTTAGCAAAAAAGAAATATCCATGTTTGGGTATTGTGTTAAAAGTGCACAGTGTCAGGAGATTTATGCTCCTTTTGATTGTGTGCTAGATTTACCAGGAGTCTCACCGATTGAATATGGACAATTTCTATGACTGTCAACCTTTGGCTTTGGGGTGTCATCTTATTATCAGTGTGCATTAGCTGCTGTCAAGCATGTGAAGTCAATCTCTTAGGGAGGTTGCCTTTCAATCTGAATTGGAACTGCAAGTTTTTTTTTTTTTTAAATATAGACGGGAGATTCACACCTACAAGTTGAAGAATGAAAAATGAAAAATATTATTGAAATTTTCTGCAATCAGTGAGAACATCAACTGGGAACAGTAACAGTATCCAGAAAAGAATTTCTGTGAAGGTTAACTGAGTGAGAAAGTGGAGGAGTTGGTCCATCATAGAGAGGAAGAGCAGAGGCAGAGTAAGGAGCCAGTGTGGGAATAGGCAGATATACTCCCCACCCGTTGGCAGCACCAGCACTGGGTCTGGTGATAGAGCAGGGCTATCACGGGTCTGGCCACCGTGTGCCTCTCCCTTTGAAGAATGAAAGCCGCACAAGGGCCAAAGCATGCAGGTGTCAAGTCAGACACTGAGACTGAAACAAGGTCATATTCTCCAGAGGATCTTCAAGTAAATATTGATGACTATCTATCTAGCGAATCTGAGGAGATGGCCACATTGGAAGAGTAGGAGAATCTTGAGTCTGGTGTGCCAGGTCCGAAAGTGAAAATAAAGAATCAGGCATTTAACCTATCCCAGAGGCCATTGGTCCTGCATGAGACAGGCCACTCTACTGTTGCTGAGGAAAAAGATGGCAGATGTGACATAATGGATGCCTATTTTCACATCTCAAGAATGCAAAAGATCTCTTAAATGTGGATAGCTTATTACTTGGAACACTATTGCTTACCAAAGACCAACTTCTTGGATTATGGGATAATCAGAGTGAAATTCTAACCTCTCCAGGAAGCTTCAACTATTTGGCCTCCTGGGAGAACTTGTTACCAGAAACTAATGATCTGGCAGTAGGCCAAGTCTTCCTGCATAGGGAAGCTGTGAACATAATGGCCTTAAATTTATGAGATTATGCACCTGGTGTTCTCCAACCCTGACCGTAGATACTCACGGGAGAAAGAGTCAATGAAGGTCCAGTTGGCAAGATAGACAAAGCTATGTCTTACTGCACCTGAAAATCACCACCAATTACTTAAGCACATCAATTCAAACAGTTCCTTATCTTTTTCTACACATTGGAATTTTATGTGTGATTAGTAAAAGCAGGTGAAGAACATTAAGAAAAAGTTTCTAGTGCTGAGTTCAATTTCTAAACGAAATCTATTTATCAGACACACAATGTTCATATCCCCCCTTCTCTGATGAAGAGTAATCTTGCCTCCCTGGGCAATCAAAGTGTCTGCGTGCACATCATTCAGGAAATCCTTAGAGGGAAACTTGAATTCCCATTTGGCTTTAGCTCAGTGCCCTTGGAGATGACATGGAGTCAGACAAACCTGAGAAAATGTACTCGAAAACACACTCCTCAGAGGAGGCTCCTATTGTCACCAAGCAGTAGATACAACAGTCAGACAACTGACACAGATTCACTTTGATGTGGTCTACTGACAGCTCTTCTAAGTCACCTGCTCTGATGTCATCAGCTATGACTCTCATCAATCCTTGGTGGGCTTGACTCACTTGAAGTCACCATGTAATCCTTGCCTCAAGGTATCGGCAAACTGAACCACCGTCAAGATATATTAACCATTGGGGTAAACGAACTTAGGAGCCAGCTTCCAGACAAAAAGCTCCTCATCTAAATTATCAAAAATGTGACCTGAAAGATCAATCAGCTCATCTCTGGTGTTTCCCAATTGCTTACTAAGTTTGAGGATATATAGTCATAACAGGATCTGTGACATTGACACTGAATCCGGGAACACACACACTGACCTCAGAGACCTATTTTGAATACATTAGAAAGACTTGGGATTAAAAAGAATCATTAAAGATCTTGTTAATTCTATTCCAAGCTATAAAGAGGCCAAAGAGGTTGAAAACTCTGTGTGCCTCTTGGATGGCAGGAGGCAATTTCCTCCAACTTGGATTGAATGAATTGGATGCATCGGATGAATCCAATCAAAGGCTGGAAGACAGGTCCTCAGCCTACAAAGCTATTCTGATTGCAACCAAGCAAACTCATCATTTCCAAAACAGTCTTGCTGCAATCAAGGATATTAAATTCAAGGCTGAAATGCCCCAAGTCTGTCATGCAAATCTGAGGGCTGTACCCAAAGGCTGCTTCACACTGGGGAAAGGATGAGTTTACATCTATGCAAACCAGAAGCATGATAAGGTTAAACACCTGACAGGAAGGTGATTATTCTGTTGGTCTTTTCATCTGTTGTGTTATGTTAATTGTTGCCCCCACATTATTAAATAGTTATTTGTATCTTTTAATTGATATGACAAGCATTAAGGAAAAATGTGATTCAGTAACTGAAGAGGTAATTTACTTTTTAAGATCTTCATTAGCAGTAAAGATCTACTATTGAAATTATTTTGACCATCTATATATTTAAGAAACCTTTCTTAGTTCAAGAAAAGATAGAGATGGAGGCTGCAGCTCATACCTGACTGATAGAAAGTTCTCTTCCAGGTGAAAATAATGAAAGCTTCTCCTCTATGAGGAGGATCTGCTGGCTCCTAGAGGAGACCTGCATTTCAAGTTCAGATGGCCAGAACAGATGTTTGTGCTCAGTTGAGCTCTTGTTTGTGCATTTAACTCCTTTCAGGTCCCAGTCTGTGGAAACAAGAGTAGTAAACGGATTCCAAACCATGCCTGCTTAGACCTATCTGAGTTACTTCCTGTTTCTACTTGACCTAACTTAGGACTGAACACCATATCTGCTTAGATCTGTACAACTTCTAAAACTGCTTAGCAGGAATCCTGGAGAACCGTCTGTTGGTTGTTTCCTTTTATTGCTTCCTAGCTATCAATAGTTCTCTGCACACCAAGCACATGGTTGTCTTATTCCACTCACATTAATGAAGAGTCAGGGAGCATTGGGAAAACACCACATGGGGGCCAGCATGATGACTGCATGGCAAGCTGACACCCTGAGTTCCCTGGCTTTCATCTCTAGAACTCATTTAGAAAACCAGATGTGGTGTTTGCTATCTCAGCACTCCCAGGGTGAGGTGGGAAGCAGAGAAGGGAGAATTTGCTAGCAGCTGAATATGCAGTAGCAGAAACAAACAAGAGAGACCCTGCTTCAAAACCAAAATGGAAGGAAATAGCTCTTGAAAAGCTCTCCTCTGACCTTCACACATGTGCTACGGCATGTGCGTTCATCCACATTCATTCACTTGTACATAGACAAATAATAAATAAATGATTATGTTTTAAAAAATGTTGCCACTGCCCAGGGCCCACCCCAATTCATATAAATTCCAGTGTCTGTGAAAAGCTCTCCAGTGTCCTGTGAAGACTCAGTGCCCCAGTGTAGGGGAATGTCAGGTCAGGAAAGTGGTGAGCACGGGGAGGGAGGATGGGATAGGGGGTTTTCAGAGGGCTAATGAGGAAAGGGGATACCATTTGAAATGTAAGTAAAGCAAATATCTAATAATAAATAAATAAATACATAGAGCAAACTCTTCAATGATCCTAGTGTTCTGGCCACAGTTCATGGTGCGCTGGTCAGTCTTTTATAACTAGACTTCTTGCGTAAGAAGTAGAAAGAAGGCAGGCTGCTTCATAGTGTTTGCTGATTCCCATAGCGGGAATCCTTCTACCATGGCCGAGCCCATCTATGGACACAATGCCACTGAATATGGCCAAAGGAAATGTGCACACAACTGGTTCTGGTTGGCAGTGGGAACTGCCTCCAGGTCACATGACCTATTGGTAGAACAACAGGCTTGGATGATTTGTAGAACCTCCTATGCTACAGTGTACACCACTCACCAAACCTGTTTTCCACAAAGCTCTCCTTGCGGTCTCCATGCTCTAGCATTTATCTGGTTCTGCTATCACCTCATTGGTTACCCTTTCCCCTATCCATTTTTCAGACTCATTTTCTTTTAGTCAAGCGGTGCACATTGGAGCTGTTCACTTCTTGGCCCTAGCTCTTCACTCTAAGTGTTCTCTTACGACGGCTGTTCTTGCCTCACTCCTATCGTTATCCACTTAACTATTGTCTCCCAGTGTCATACCATCAGCAACAACCACTCTCTGGGCAGACACTGGTATCCAGCTATTCACTTTCCATCCGGATGTGGTGCCTCACATACACCTCAAAGTCATCATTGGGAATGGTACCCGCCATTCCTCCTTCCCACTCTAAAATTGCATTATCCTCTAACATTCTAAACAGCTCTGTGAATAGTGCCATCTTTCACACTGTTGCACAAGGATCCAGTGAGTCACGGTTGACAGTTACCCACCCTCACACCTGTCAGTCACCATGCCCTGGTGATCTTTACCTCCTCACAGCCATCGACAGTACTCACTTTCTTCCATGAACAATGCTGGACAGACACATGAGAAAGAGAACGAACTGGCCAGGGAAATGTATAAGAGCTCTTATTTGAATGGTGAGTAGGGAATTGCTGAAGAAGGGGAGGAAGGAATGCTGGACAGAAAAATGGGCTGGGAGTTTGGCCGGTTGGTAACGTTCTGTCACACAAGCATGAGGAGCTGAGTTCGGGTCTTCAGAACAAATATAAAAAACTTGGTGTTGCAGTGTGTATCTCTGATCTCAGTACCCAGAGGCAGAACACTCTCTAGGACATACTGACCAGTTATCCTAACTACACTGGGAAGTTCTGGATTTACTAAAGCACTCTGCCTCATAAAATACAGTGGAGAATGGCTGGGGGGAGACACCCAATGTTGACCTCTGACTTCTGTATTCAAACACACACACACACACACACACACACAGACACAAAGACACACACACACATACACACAGACACACAAATGATCAAGATATACAGGTGCTTTACTTGATGTCACCAGTCTACTCACAAGACATGTTAAATTTCGCACAGGTTGAACAGAACTTTAATTCTGTCGACTTTTCTATAATCTGGATCAATCTTTTCTAGCTCTGCAATAGGCCCAGTTGTCACTAGTCATTAAGTGCAGACATCTAAGCATCAAACATGATTTAGCTTTCATGTTTCTTTATCTTCTTGTTTAGGGACCCTCCATTTATCCCCCAACACACACACACACACACACACACACACACACACACACACACACACTTTTTTGGCTATAATAATATGTCCTATAGCATCTGTTCTTAAACTGTTTTATTTAACACAGTGATCAGACTGAATGAAGTTTATAGGAAAGATGAGATCCTGTTTCTCCCACATTTAAAACTGTGTTCCAGTGCACCAGAAACAAGTTTGGAGTCCCTGCTATGTGAAGGGTGCACAGAGTCAGGACAGAACACACCTGGACACTAACTTCTCAGCACAAAGGAGATTTATTACCCCTGAGGGACAAGTGTTGGCAGAACGGAGGGCTGCCTCTGGATGGAGCAAAGGCAGCAGCAAGTGTTTCTACAGAAGTGGGTTTTTAAAGAGAAAGGGGGAAGTCTGTGCTAGGATGAGTTGGTGAGTTCTGATTGGACCTGTTAGCCAAAGTAGCCAAATAATGAATTTTGATTTCTGGGCCTTCTGGACCTTGGAGTTTTAGTCTGGCGTAAGAAAGAGGTCAAATAAGGGATTAGCCTTTGGTGGATAGCCTTAGGAATGTAATCTAACAGTTTAGCACAAAGTATAGGGAAGGTGGAAGGCTAAGACCTTCCAGTGCCACGTCGTTTGCCATCCCTGGACCTGGTGGAGAGCCCTTCACTCTGTTCTACAGTTTTAGCATAAAAACCTTGACTGTATTTCATTTTGTGTTCACCACCAACCTCACTCCCAGCTCTTCCTGCAGATTTATATTTGAAAACATTCTCAACAGTAAACAGTAGAGATGGCATGTTCTGTCTGTCTTACAAGCACACTGAACTCCACTTCCCCCATGTCGTGTCTCTTTTTTTCTGTCTTAGAATGTTTGCTCTTGGAGTTTCTCTGCTGAAGTGATCTGACCCTAAATCTTCCTCTCTTCCCACCTGCTTGTCCACCCATCCCTGCCAGATATCACATTGTTCTCTTCCCCATCCCACTTCTCACTGCCTAACGGCTCGCTGAGTTCTGTCTTCTCCCACTCCTTTGCTAAGAGAGTTTTTCTGTTTGACTCTACCAGACTTACAGTGAAGATCTCCAAGAGTGCAAGGAGTTTTCTATTTTATGCATTTCTATTTTTTTACTCTATTATTAAAAAAAAATTGGGAGAAGAAAACCCACATCAAAATCAACAAGACCCAAAGACTATGCAATGTAATGACTTATTTGCAGTTAGACTTGACTTTCAAAACAGAAGTTGCAAAGTTTCACATTAAATTTATAGCCTTCTCTACCACCCAAACCAAAATATTCATTTCCATTTTTTCTAGCACCTACAAAAGTGCTGTAATTGCTCACAAAATATTATTGACAAATATTTACTGCAGAAAATGTTTTCAAATACAAAGCTGCTCTGAACTGGGGTGAAGGACCTGCTTGTTTGTCTTGTTTTAATGGTTATCAATTATAGACAAATAGTAATAACCTCTGTATTTGGCAATGTGAGAAGTTCAGAGGCATTTGAGAGTCCAAAGATTTTTGCAGCATGAATATACAATAAAGGGATGTGACAAGGATGCCCACTGTTAAGGCAAGCCTCTCTACATCTCCTCTTCAGGGACTTTTAAGGACTCCAAGTCTTGGCCAGATCATGCAAAACAGAGTAAGGAGTAAGGAGGAAATTGAAGAAGATAGGAGGTTAATGGGATTTATATTGCGGATGGAGAGCATTACTCATTGAAAAAGGAAAGGGCATCCAGAGACTGAGTGGACCGTGAACTGGCAGGCTTCTTCCGGCTGAACTGGAGGGTGGGCTTACAGAGCTTGAATCAGCGAGGAACACTGGGACTGGCTGCGTTGTGGAAGGGCTATGCAAGCTTCAGTGGGGGGTGCACACAGAAAGGGACGATTTTTGGAAAGATTTGCTGTGGTTTATGTTTTGTTCTTTTTTTTTGTTTTGTTTGTTTGTTGCGCTTCCATGAGATGATGGTAAATACTAAATTCATTTTTCAGTTAACTTTTTGGCTGCCAGAATGTTTCCTGCACTCCAGCTGGCCCCTCCCCCCAGGGGCGTGGTGGCCTTGGAAGGAGAAAGAAGCCTGGCTTTATGAGAGTCACAAGTGGAATTGTCTTCTGCCAACATTTGATCAAGTTCTTTAGACATTACACGTCTAAAGCAGCCACTTTCATTCTCGGAGAGTGAGGAATAGAGAAGGCACCGAGCTGGGAGTTTGGAGAAGTTTGTTAACATGCCCCAGGTCATGAATGTTTCTGGTCTCTTTCTGGTCCCAGAAAAGGCCTACCGGTACCATGCTTTCTAGCAGGATTAAGTACAAGAACCGTGGTCTTAGCACAGGGAAGTTGAGCATAGTCTCTTTCAGCTGTTAGCAGCTGTGTAGCTTTGAAAACATCACGAGAAGATGGCCCCATTGTAAACATGAAAGTTGAACCAGGTCAGTGGCTTCCAGACACCAGTCTGAGAGCCAGCGTCTGTCTGCAAGGAAGTTTTCATTGGTCAGTGACAAATTAAAAAACTGGAAAAGATAATGTTATAGCTAACATCATTATATATTTGTTACTGGAAGATTGCTAAGCAAGCTTTCTTGGAAATAGATATTCTCTTTCTTTTTTTTTTGAAAAATAACCTTTATTTTATGATATCATGGTGATACAGATAACTGTTACTTCTGAACAAAAAATTGTCTTGGCATATCATTATACAAAGTTCATAACCTTTGTTGGTTCACCAACATTCGTGGATTCCTTGAATTAGATTATTCCTAATGTATTTTCTAGTTTTAAAATTTTTGACTAGCGAGGAGAATTACAAACTGACAGGCTTAAAGGGTATAGTAATCAAGTATGCAAATACTGAGTAAGGCATAAGCAGGACTGGTCATCGAGCTGTTTGTAACAATCCAACTTCACAAGGACACTTCACTGTCTTTTAAAGAAGCTCTGAGGCTGCAAACCAATGGTAGTTTGGGTGAAGTAGCTAGCAGGCCCACACCACCCTGGGTCTGCAAACCCTGTTCCATTGTTTTCTACCATTTTCCTTGATATTCTAATAGTCTGGCTTTCTGTTTTGAATTCCTACCAAAATGTTGTAGGTCATTTTTTTGAAAAAATTATTTAACAATTGTGTCAATAAAACAGCATTGTCTTGTAGATCTTAAAGGATCCACATCATTATGGAGGTGATTTGACAAAGAGCTCTTGGTGATTGCTCTCAAAATACATGCTTTGTACTTAGCTGCTCAAAATATCTGGCAAAAAAGTCCTAACTTCTGTGCTGATTGTCACAGAATACTTTTGGGCAATAGTTTTTATTACAGCTCATTTCTTAAATTTTTTTATTATTTTAGTTTCTTATTATTTACGTACTAGGGTTCCCATAAACTTAGGGCAGCATGCTTGGATTGGCTGTTGGCAATGTTAAAGAATAACAGATGCAAGATTTGATGCCAATGTTACAACTTTATAAATTCAAGACCAGCAATGCAGACTTTTCAGCATTTCACTCAAAGTTCTAGTTTTATGGATGTTTCAATTCTGTAAGCCGTTATAAAGTACTCTCCTTCTGTAATGTAACTTTAACCACTTTCCCTACTCAGGATGTGGGAACAGAATCAGCTACTAAACAACTTATCCCTGGAGAGTATGTAGAACGAAGAGATGTGTCACCAATTTGCCCAGGACTTGGTTTTGATGGACAATTGTGGATGGGCTACAGAGCGTGGCCTCCCATCATGTACTCATCAGACCCACAGAAGTTCCACAGAAGTCCAATACTGAAGGAAAAAGCACGATAGGTTGAGCATGATTCAAAGCAACTCTGAGAGTCAAGAATGAGAACCTTGGAGAACTAACTGACCAAGCTGGGCGGTTAAGAGGTGTGGAACTCACTGCACAGACAACATCAGGAGGCCCCATTGCTTGCTCAAACCAGAGTTAATATGGCCATTTCTCTTTCTACTACTCCAAAGTAATATCAGTTGTCATTAACTGTTTCATCCAGGCTTCTGTTCCTAAATCCTATGCCCTTTCTCCCCTTGTCAAAAGCATTGAAGATGCCCTGTTCACTGCTGCCCATCTCTCCCTCTTTGCTATGCATGGCTACTGTACACAGCAGGATTCGTTCAATTGTGGACATCTGTCCTCTCTTTATGATATCGAATCTATCACTTTGTTTTTATACATGTATAGTTACAGAAATACTCATATGCATACTATATACACCAAACCATTTATTTAGCGCTCTCTCTCTCTCCATCTCTCTCTCTCTCTCTCTCTCTCTCTCTCTCTCTCTCTCTCTCTCCATCTCTCTCTCTCTCTCTCTCTCTCTCTCTCTCTCACACACACACACACACACACACACACACACAAATGGTACTAGCCATAGATTCGTATGTCCACAGTATGTGGGGTGTCTTAGAATGTACACCCCAATCTTCATTTACTCTTTCTCACAGAGAAGTGAGGGAGATATATTGTGTATTTTGGGAGCCTGTTTTAAGCCAATTTTCCTTTTGGATTCTCAAGTCATGGGGAATCTTCCTGAGTCTTTAGGAACTTTCAGAAGCCAATCATATTGAAGTATAAGAACAACTTCTCAAAGTGTGACACAATTTAAAAATGATATATGAAATTATTTCATGAGGTTATTCTGTTGGGAGTTGCATGCTAATTGAACAAGATTCCGTGAGTGAAGCTATACTTTTCCTAATAAACTACTTGTAATATGAATTTTAAGGATGACAATACCAATGGCATTTAAGAATGTTGTATTTGAGGTCCCTCTTCTTTGTAGTACTTCTTGAAGGACTATGTTCTAGAGATTTGGCAGAGTCTTATGCTAGGAAAGAAGAATGTGTAGAGAAGGATCTGGGGACCCAGCAAACCCTCAAGACAGTGATTGATTCCACAGGTTTCTCAGGGCATGTAGGAATTTGAATTCTAAAAATTTGAATTCTTTTTAGAGCTTCCTGAAGTGCATTCTGAGCAGGACTACAGCAAGATGTTGCTGTGCTGCAGATTCTGATTCCAAACACAAAGATTCCATAGTACAGAATCCTGTAGCTGGATTCTGCGTTTCTCACAGGGCCCAGCTGCAACAGCTCCTGCTGACCCAAAGCCCATATTTTAATGGCATTAGTGAATCTGTCCATCCAGGGACATCCGATTCTATTATTGTCACAAGTGTCTTAAGAGTTCATGTCTCTTTCAATTCATGAGCAAGCACTACTGTATTGTCATAATTATGTCCTGATTTATAACTTCATTGCTTATTTACTCTTTTGAGAGATATGTCCCAGCACATATTTTAGAATTTACCAATAGTCTTTGTTGTTCTAAACTAGCAGGCTCTCTTTTAGTTTTTTTGGCTCACTATCCTAACAGTACTGTAATCTGTCACGATTTTGGGCACTGTCTCGGATACAGCTAGAGTGTATTGAACATACAATAGCAAGAAAATATCTTTGTGTTTGTTACTTAGCTTCTAGTGGTTCTATCTAGAGATAGAGAAGGAATAGGGAACACAGATATTGGAGATACATATGTATATGTGTATGTGTATATATACATATATAGATGTATATATATGTGTGTATGTATATATACATACACACAGATATTTGGATTTCTCTCCCTCTCTTTGTCTCTGTGTCTTCCTCTGTGTGTCTGTCTGTCTGAAAGTCTATTAGTCTGTCTGTTTCTTTCTGCATGTGTGTATTTGTGTGTGTGTGTGTGTGTGTGTGTATGTGTGTGATATGAGAATTATCTCATACAGTTATGAAGGCAGAGATGTTCCATGCTTCCTTCCATATTCTGGTGAATCAAGAGGCTAAACGCTATAATCCCGTTTGAGTTCAAAGGGGAGGGGAGGGGAGGGGAGGGGAGAGTGGGCACTAATAGTGTGAGTTCTAATCGGATGACACAAGAGTCAGGAAGGCTGATGTCCACGGGCAAGAGGATATGGAAGTCCAAGGTCAAGCAGGGAAGACAATACACTCAATTTTTGTCTTCCCCTTTGTTGTATTTGTGCTCTTGGTGGGTTGTCTAGTGACTGTTTATATTGGCAAAGGCATCATCCTTACTTAGACATTCATATGCTAATCTCTTGTAGAGATACCTCAAAGTCCTACCCAGAAATAACACTTTCCGTCTACCTGGGCATCTTTAAGTCCACAGAAATTAATAGGAATTAACTATCACGTGCTATCATATATTTGACTTCTATTAGTACATATGCTATAAAGCACAGAAAGGTTAGATGTAGACGGACGCTCTGACAGGGAACCAAGACCCCCAGGCTTTCAGGCCTGCACTGGCTCAGCGCATTCACACCAAGGGCTGAGTGTAGTGAGGCTTGGCCTTGAGAGCTTCTTACTAGTTCTTTATAGTCCGGGCCTTTGGTTTTCCTTACGTGCTAGCTTACGTGATTACTTACTCCTAGGACGGGGCTGTCACAAGAAGGCCGTAGGACTATGATAGAGCTGTGCATGCATATTGAGTTGACCTCTTTGTCTTTTCTTTGTTGCCTTTTTCTGGCCTTCACCCTGGGAAATTCTTACCCTACGCTCAGGCTTTTCACGCGCAGTATTACATTTCTTTTGAAAGAAGTTAAGGAAAGGGAAGACTAATGTTTTATACTCACCCAAGTGTTTTCTCCTTCTGATCCTCTTCTCCAAGTATATTCACATTTCAATCAGACATTGAATTTCTAACAGAGTAGATCTGCTGAGTTCTTCCATTTCCAATTATCCAGAAATGTCAATTTTATGTTAGTTTCCCCCTTAAAATGATTATAGTTTAGGCCAATTGAAGAAAAAGGAAGGAAGCAAGCAAGAAAAGAAAGGGGAGGATGGGAGAGGGGAGGAAAGGAGAGAAGAGAGGGGAGGAAAGGAGAGGACAGGAGGGGAGTGGAGGGGAGGGGAGAGGAGGGGAGGGAAGGAAAGGGGGGGGGAGAGGAGAGGAGAGGAGGGGAGGAAAGGGGAGGGGAGAGGAGGGGAGGAAAGGAGAAAGGAGAGGAGAGGAGAGGAGAGGAGGGGAGGGGAGAGGAGGGGAGGGGAGAAGAGGGGAGGGGAGAGGAGGGGAGGGGAGGGGGAAAAGGGAAGGGGAGGGGAGGGGAGAGGAGGGGAGAACAACAGAAAGCCCACAGATGGACAGCCTGTGTGTTTTTGAATGGCATGCATGTTTGCCTCTGTCCCAGTAATAAGATGGTATCATATAAGTGATTTGTGCCCTGTTATTTGTTTGAGATAATTGTGTTCCAGCCCTACTCATGTTGATATTTTCATGAACACCTGCCTTTATTAGATGCCTTACCTTCTGTTCAGCCTACCCATCATTAGTCTGTTGTAATTACAGATGTTATGCTAGATAGTGTGTGTTAGAATTTTGCTTTGGTCTTAAAAAAATAGTTTCACTGCTTTCCAAAATATCTCATATTTATCATTGTGTCTATTTTACTGTACGTACATCTGTAAATGCCTTAAAGTCTTCTAAGGCTCCCATATTTTTATTAAATGTCATTTATTGAATATGCTGTGCATTCTTCTGCTTGATCTCTGGCTTCTTGCTACTACACCCTGTGTACAATAAGCAGCAGAAATGGGGGGGGGAAGGAAGTATTATCTGGCATTTTACTTAGTTACCAGATCCTCTAGCTTCATGAAACTTGGAGAGTGGCGCCTTCAGGTTTCTTCTAGAGCAAACCTGGGCTGGATTCCAGGTTGCGATCCCCTGTGTGGAGCCCGTGCCTGAGGCTCTGTGGCACCTCTGGTTTTGATATTTGTAAGGCAAGTAGAAGATGGGGTTCATATTCGGCATGGCTCGAGGTATGGGTGCAGGATTCCCTGGTATCTGTCCTTCCTTGGTCAATTTTCTTTGCAAAATTCATTGTACAATTAAGGGTGTGAGGAAGAGATTGGATTGCTTCTGTGCTCTAACCCATTCTGCCAGCCCAGACTGTCTTTGTTCCTGAAGAATCTCCATCCATAGCCACTTCTCATTATGTCCTGAAGGATGGAAGTTTCTAGAATTCTTTTCTCACTCATAGAATATTCATTTCTCAGGAGTTCAGTTAATTCTTTCATTTAGCCCCTGTTCTTCATTAGCTCAACTGATAAGTTATTTAAAAGAAACAATTTCCCAGATCTTATTGTCATGATTAGAAAGAACAATGATCTTTGACTTCCTCAATACTGCAAAACAAATACTATTCTATTGATGCATTTGATATGAGCAATCCTATAGCACATTTAATCACAACGAAAATAATTCACCAGTAATTTTTAAAAACAAATTTAGAATATTGTGCAGTAGACGACAGGTCCTATCTAATACTTTGACTTTAGTTCAGGGATTAAGCTTTTCTTTTTCTTTTTTTTTCTTTTTCTTTTCTTTTCTTTTTTATTAGATATTTTCTTTATTTACATTTGAAATGTTATCCGCTTTCCTAGTTTTGCCTCCAAAACCTCCATCCCATCCCCCCTTCTCCTTCTCACCAACCCTCCCACTCCTGCCTCCCTGTCTTGGCATTCCCCTACACTGGGGCATCAAGCCTTCATAGGACCAAGGGCCTCTCCTCTTATTGATGTCCGAAAAAGCCATCCTCTGTTACATATGCAGCTGGAGTCATGGGTCCCTCCATGTGTATACTTTGGTTGGTGGTTTCTTGAAGCATATTAAGTATCCTTGGGCTATGTTTGCCATTTAGTGTCATGGTTAATTTTGTATGTGTTATATGAGTCCTCAAATGAAGAGAGTTTCCTGGAAAACCTTAGCATCATCATCCCAGTAAAAGTTTTCTTTGATTTTGTTCCCTTTATATCAACATCCTTTCCTTTATTACTCATTATTATTATTGCTATTTGTGTGTGTGTGTGTGTGTATGTGTGTGAGTGTGTGTGTGTGTGTACACATGAGTACAGGTATCCATAGAGTCAGAAAAATTGCTGCATATGGGTGCTGGGAGCCCCACTTGAATCCTCTACATGAATATTAAGTGTTTGTTGATACCAGGACCTCTGAAACCTGTGACATCACATAGGCAACAGTGCGATGTGTACATCTGTTGACAAGGCAACACCCGCCATATTCCCAGAATCCATTTAGCTCATCTCCCACCTTTACCTGTGACCTTGTCACCATCCATACATAAGCGGAGCGCCCCTCCTCTCTCTCTCTTCCCCCTCTTCTCTTTCCACTGCCACCTTGACCTTTCCCCTCTCCATAAACCTCACATGCAGTTGTTTGACCTGGTGTGGTCCTTTGGAAGCCCCGCAACATTCAAGATCATAACAGTGTTCTTATATGCTAAGCTACTTTTTTCAGCCTTTATCCGTTTATATTTTCTATGCGACAAAAATAATCACCATGCCAAAGATGGAACTTCATATCAACATCACCTCTTGTGACTATCACGCTTGACCATTTCTTGATTTTGTAGAGAAAGAAAAACATTTCTTTTCCCATAAGTTTTCTGTCAGAAAGAACTATCCTTAATACCATTCAAATTCATTCATAATTGCTCTTTTGGATGCTAACTTGCAATGATTAGAGATAACCTTAAATTTGAAACCTCTATTGTTATCTTTTGAAAGAATTTATAGCTCTGTTACAGTATACGTTGAATGAAATTTAAAACCTAGTATTGCAGTTAATTTAAAATAGATTCATGACACTGCTGTTTGAATTGTACTCATCATTGTTATCTTACATTTAAATTGACTATTTATGTTAATGCCATTCAACTTTTTGCATAATAGGAAAAAGAATTTAAAATGGAAATGAATCGAAAAGATCTATTTTAATGACAATTGCTGCCAACAACACACACCCTGGGTTCTCTCTGACCATGACAAGGATGTGAACTCTCCTCTTTTCTCTTCCACCTGGTCCTCCTCTGACTTCTGAACAGGACTGGCCATTGTTGCCCCTGAGAAGTCTCAGTAGTCTGTGCTTCAGGGGGCCAAGAAAGAGAAGCAGAGATCAAGCAAGACAGAGGGCCTTGAGCTTTATGGCCACACAGAACGAGAATCAGCATGATGAGCAAACTTATCTTTAACTTTAGATTTCTTTTTTATCCTTCCAAAATGTTTTCTCCCCTTGAAATATCTTATATATTTCTTTCTAAGAAAAGGACCATCAGGTTTCTAAACGCTGGCCTCTTCCTCTTCCAGCTTGCCTCTACCATACTCACTCCAACCTTTGTGATAAATGAACCATCTTGTTTCTGACACTGTTAGAAAATATAACAAGGAATTCAAGTTTCTCAACAATTGCCAACTTCCATGTAAGCTATCTATATACCAGACACTTTATAAATATTTTTTATACACCAGGCCAAATACAAAAGTTGAGAGATTCTCTCCAAAAGGATATTATTCATTTATCTACTCTAGATTTGTCACATACTAAGGCAAGAAACTGGTAGAACAGGAATTATAATTATTATTATTGATTAGCACTGGGAGATATATACCCTCATATCTTGTTAGGAATTTCATTAAGCAGTGAATAGGTGGGAAAAAATTAAAATGGATTTGAAAACTCACAAATAAGTCTTAGACATAAGTTCATTTCTCTCATAGCTAAAGAAAGTCTTAAAAGTAGGCCATGAGATCTGAATATGAAAGGTTTGTCATTATTAGACATTAGGCATCTTAGCTTTTTGTTTGCTATCCTGGGAATGACTTCCAGCTTCAGTGTTATTCTATACCCCAGAAGAACTGTCTAAGTACTAACCATCGTGTATAAGAAGTAAGAAAGGGAAGGAACAAAGGGGATGTTTGTAGCAGCTCAATCAACTTTCACTACACAAAAGTTCTGCAGAATGTTTCCAATAACATTCTACTGGGCAGAATGAAGCTGTAAACTCAGAGTAGCTACAAATAAAGATGGTGGAAAAGCATCTTCTATCTGGGTATCCTATATGATTATCCAATAGAGTCACACTGTAATCTTCTGTTGCTTCAGAAGAAAGATTGTACAGTAGAGAAATTCCCAATCTTTGTCACATCCATCTTAAAAATCCAAGCTTAAAAATCGAAGATGGCATTGGGGCTGTTTAAGATATCAGTTGAACTTACATTGTATTTGAACAAATGCGGCACTCACATAATGCTGGTCTTATCCTTTAAAATGTCTAAAGATGGATGAAATTTCCAGGGAATATCCAGAGAAGGGTCAAGGGGAGAGTAGAAGAATATAATTTCTGAGTGATAGAACTTTTTAGCTATCATCAAATATGTTAAAAAGTATAGTCTAAAATTGTCACCAAAAGGACAAAAGACAGCAAGTTTTGGCAAGGATATGGGGGTAAAAGAAACATTATTTAACTTTGGTGGAAGCATAGTTTGATATAGCCATTAAGAAGAACTTAGAGATTCCTCAATAAATTAAAAACAGAGGTACTACAGGGTGCAGTCATCCTGTTTCATGCCCCTCCCAATACTAAACTGTGGAAATGTCTACATTCATGTGTTTACTGTAGTCATATTCAGAAGAGTCAAGACACAGACTCAACCAAGTCTCAAATGACAATTGAATGAACAAACAAAATGTGGTATATTTTCATTTATAATAGAATATTATTAAGGTTTTAAAAAGAAGATCCTGTTACATGTGATAATACATGCTATCTGAGAAACACTTTGTTAAATGAAATAATCTAGGCACAGGAAGATAATTGCTACATCATCTTTCACATGTAGAAGCTACAGATTTTGGATTTATAGAAGCAGTGAGTAGAGTGGCCACTTCCAGGGCATTATTGGTAAGAATGAGAACAGAGTCAAAGTGTTAACAGTTACAGAGGACCGATGTGTATCTAGAGTTCTAGAGTCACAGTATGGTGACTATGCTGATAATGCCATCTTGTTACTGTATGCCTGAAATTTTCCAACACAGTAGGTAATAATTATTTTCATCTGAAAGATATAACTGTTAGATAATCTATATATTAATTAATTCAACCTAATTATTTTACAATCTGTATGGAATAAAACATCACATTACATGACTTAAGCATGTGTCATTTTTAATTCGTAAATTATATGTCAATAAATTTGGAGAAGAACCATCTCAGACAAACAAAAATAGCCCCTATAAACTTTTGGTCTTTTCACAAATGCGTATTCATCTACATATTTATGTCTGAAAAACAAGAAGGTATATATATATATGCTCAGAATTAAAGCAAAAGATTGTAGACCAAAATTGTAATTAAAATGAGCAAGATGACTCAGAAGGTAAAGGCACTCGCTGCCAAGCCTGAGTCTGACCCTCAGGACCCACATAGTGAAGGGTGAGAGTGGACTCCCCAAAGCACAAACACACAGTATGTGTAGAAAAAAAAAAGAGAGAAATTGTTTGTGTTTGAGACCCAGGAATAGATTTTACTTGAATTGACATTGACCAGCAATGAAAGGGCTTGCCTTTGGATGCAGAAAATTTCACATCACCGGAGAAGTTCAAAACAAACTCAGCTTCTAGGAACTTTTTCAAAGAAGTAATTAGAAACATTTACAATGACAGATAATCAAAATCCTCGTGTTTAAAATATCAGAAAGTATGACACAACACAGTTCCTCAGCAAAACAGGATTGGATGGATAAACTATGGCTGATTATAAATTATAGGCTGCAGGACAAATATTTATTGACAGAGAGAGAGGTTTATGACAGAGCATATGAGGGCCAGAACAATTACTGTAGGTATGATTTTTGTTCATCTATAAATAACTTGTGCCAAAGGCCGATGGTGAAGTTGGGTGGGTGTGAGTGTGGGTTGTCTCTTCTTTGGAACAATGTGATAGTGGGATGACTATTCCTGCTCATCAACTTGACTGAATCTGGAATGAACTACAATTCAGAAACAGAGGGCACACCTGTTATCCAGATCTTGAGGTACAGAGGATTTGAAAAGCTTAGGCCCGGTCAAGGTAGTATATGCCTTTAATCTCAGGAGATACAGGCAAGCAGATCTGAGTTCAAGGCCAGCCTAGGACAAAGCAAGTTCCAAATTTAGGCATGGTGTTACACACCTCTAATGTGGGTAGTACCTTCTACTGGAGACCTACATAAGGACCATAGAAAAAGGAAGGGTTTTTTTTGTTTGTTTGTTTGTTTGTTTTTTGTCTGCTTGCACTTACTTGCCAGCACATCTGTTGGAACCTACTTCTTCGGGATTCCAGTTTATACAGAAGACCAGCTTAAACAGAAGACCAGTTCCTTATGGAACTGAGCAACTACTAGATTCTTGGACTTCCTATTCACAGCTGCCCATTGTTGTGTTAGTAGGACTATACAGTTCCATTCCAATAATTTCCCTTAATGTATTCACATTTCACAAATTCTGTGATTCTAGAGTATCCTAACTAATGCAGGTAGATATAAAATTTATCAATAAAAATAGCCAATACATTGAAGAAGAAGAGGAGAAGGAAGAGGAGGAGGGAAATTCTGGTGATCATTTGTCAGTAACAAAGAAAACAGGTTGATTACCTCCAGTCTGACAGGCCTATGCAGTTTCTTCCAGCTCTGGTTTTATATAGCATAAATGTGAGCTTGTAGCTAAATGTACTGGATGATCATCTCATCCAGTCACTGGATGTGACACCTGGTTGTCAACTCGACAAACCTGAGAAGAAGGAAACTTAGTTGCGGAATTGCCACCACCAGATTGTCCTGTGGGTGTGGCCGTACTTTCTTGACTATAAACTGAGGGAGGAGGACCCAGCCTACTGTGGGCAGTGTCATTCCCAGGCAGATGAGTCTGAACTATATAAAAAAGGCAAAATGTAACCCCGAGAGTGAGCCAGTAAAGCATCTTCTGCTCTGTGGTTTCTTGTTCCTGCTTTGGGTTTCTCTCCATGATGGTTTGTGACCTGGAAGTGTAAGTCAAGCAAATCCTTTCCTTGACAAGATGCTTGTGGGCACAGTGTTTATCACAGCATCAGGAGAAAACTAGATCACCACGTGAGTAATCCATACACTGCCAATAGGAAGAGACCCCTAGTGCTGTGGCATGCCTAGGAAGGCTCAGCACCTCTTGCCTGCCCATCACAGCCTGTGACTGGTGTGGCATGCCTTTCAACATTCTTTGTCCACTGTATCTCTTCAGCAATATATAAGATGACTGACAGCTACAGTTTCTCAAGAAAATAACCTACTTCCTTCTGTTTTGTTAGTCATTGTTCCAGGCTTTTTTTAAGCCTGCATTTAAAATCATACTGGCTGGAAGCTGACCTGTTAATATAGTTCTCAGCCACACCTGAATGGAAGCTCTGTCAAGAGAAATGGCAGTCTAGATCCTCGTAGCATTGAGAGAGGGCAAAGACGCAATAGTGACAGCAACCCAAAACTCCAAAGGATGACTTTGGAAATGCATTCTCCTTTAGACAATAGAGAAACTTGTGATGATATCAAATGTACTGTTTACTTCCTCAAATTGCACATAAGTCAATGTGCTCATCATAGGCACCCAGCTACCCCAGCACCTGCCCAGGAGTGGGAATGGAGATCAGTGCCCCACGGTGTACTTCTGCCTTCTGTGACTTGACACTGAACGACAGGGATGGCTGGGTTCATACCCATCTAGCTCTGAGTTATGAAGAAGGTAGGCTAAATCCACCTTTATAAGCAATCATGGCTTGACAGCAAACAGTGTCATTGCAGATCATTCCCCATCCCCCCTTCCCCATTCAAATAAAAGAGAATTAAAATCGTTAGATATCTAAGAAAGTTTAGCAAATGGATAATGAGAATATGTTGCCAACTATTATTTTAAATGTAATCTCACTAGAGTAAGAGGTACTGAAGTCAGAATGTGGACACTACATAAGATTATTTTGAGAAGGGGACAAAATGTTATATTATTGGAGAATTTTAATGAACACTGAGCCCGTTTGTTATTTATTTTCTTCCAAATGTTAATAAACAGCTCCAGTGATAATTACTGGTTTTCTATATTTATGGAAAACTGGCATTTCATAAATATCAAAATGTGATGCTATCTACGTGTGTGCTGGGTTTCTATGAATATATAAATTTTGTAATTACCTCTAGAAATACGAGTTAATTTTTTGTAAGTCAAGAAGGAGAATGATAAATCTGTTAAAGTTGTGGAGTCTTCAGCACCTTTTCAATTGTTCTTTATAAGAGTTTATTTAAAATGAAGGCGTGAAGTGTCATAGAAAATGCAGGAGGCAAAATTTGTTTATTAAAGCTACCAAGATGTTCATCAAAACTCAGTTACCATCCAGACATTTGACAGGATGTACACAAGGCTTTCTAAAAAGACCAGAAGGTTAAGAACATGATCTCATTCTCAATTAATCAATGCTAAAAGGCTAACCAATGTGCAGGGGTTATACTAACCCAAACTGTTAAGAGAGTTCATATTAAAAGGAAGTTTTGGCTTATTTTCAATCCAGGGAAAAGATATTCTCACTTGATATATTTACTATTAAAATGTATTCTCTTGGATGGGATTGGCAGAAACTCCTCTATTAATATTTATTTTTAGAACTTTAATCCATTTCATGGCTCAGTAGAGAATTAATATTTAGCAAATATGTGATCAGCTTTTTTTTGTCTTATTGGCTCAAATTCACCTATGTCCTTCCTGTGTGGATTTTATTTTTGTTATGAGTTTTAGAAGCATCTATTTCCCTCAAAATGTACTGAAAAATCCTTCTTATAGGATACAACTCTTGTTTTAAAAATTAAGTCATGCTTACTTGGAAAATTTTAGAAGCAAAGAGATGTAGCTAGAAGAAATATAATCACCTAGTTAGGAGCTGGATGTCTGTAGGTATATTGAGACTGGATAGTGCTAACATGATAATTCCAGACCATAACAAATTTCAAAAATGCTCCAAAGGATCTAGACCTCAATTGAGTAGTATTAAATTTTCCTATCATCATAAGTCATGTGTGGTCATTAAGGAACTGTTTAAGTATAGCACTGGCTCTGGTGCTAAGGATGGTTTAGTGGTGATGGGGATTAACTACAATAGTCAGAAATGCAACTGATACAACAAAAAAGCCATACACTTGTGAGTCTAGGAAGCAACTGGGTAGTGTGCCAATGTTCCATCTCAAGAGCACTCTAAGCAGCAAGCTAGGGTACACATGTGCTTAACAACCTCTCCATGCGGAATCTGAGTCCCGTCCGACCAGCTGGCTCAATAGGAGTCCAGCATCAGCTCAGCACAATCAGATAACTTCATGCTGTTTCTTATTAAAGAAGTAACTGTAATTATTAATGTTTGAACAAAATCATAGATAGCCCAAGGAAAGCTGAGCATACTTCAGATGTCAAATTTCCCACCCCCTGTTTTCTGGGAATGGAAACTGAGCTAGAAAGATAAAAACTACAGTTTCGGTCTTCAGAAAATTTAAAAAAAAAAAAAAAACATCGTTTGAGAATTATATACATGCACATTGCACGTTTCCATCAAATCCACTTCCCAGTCCTTGCTCTCATCTCCTTTCACATTCCCACCACCACTTTCCCCTCCTGACTTCATGGAGACTTCTTAAAACCACTAACTCTCCTCGGTGCTGCTCGTGTGTGCACGGGAACAGGGCCATCCCGCAGCGCATCCATTACTCATGGAGGCATCGGGAGCGTTTTTAAAGCGAATTGATTAGATGGCTTCCAGCATACACACGAGCATCAGGTAAGAATCAACTGGCCCTCAGAAGACACTGCACATACTCTCCCAGCTCTGTTCCCAATCCTCATAATGCTCAAGCTCCAGAACTGAGGTGCACCCAAGGGAGGAAAACATCGACCTCAGAGTATGTGTGAATGCTATGGGCAGGCACGGAATTGCTTGTCTACCGCTCTCTGCATCCTAACTAACATGCTGGTAGAGCAGCGCTTTCTTCTCTTTCCTCTTTGGGATGTCTGTTGTTGCTGTTGCTGCTGCTTTTGCTGTTGTCGTCATCTTAGAATTCCTGTCTATTGTTTTCTCCCTCACACTGACTTTGATTATGAGCCCTAGTATTTATTACATGAGTGTGATTCACAAGGGTGTTCTTGAAGGAACGAGGTAGCCTCTCCACCTGAGAACTCCAAAAGAAGCCCAATGTCACTTTGTAGACACTACTTATCAGAATAGCACCATAGGCCAGGAATGGTGGCTCAGGCCTCCAACACTCTGGAGACTGAGGTAACGAGATGAAAATCTGAGGCCAGCCTGGGGTACACAGAGAAAAATCTGTCTTAAGAATCAAGAATTGTAATGGGGATGGGGAAAACTGTGGGACAAGCTAGATACCTAGGACAATAGGCTGAAACAGCCATCTCCTGTAATCACGCAAGACTTCCAATGCAGTGATTGGGACACCAACCCAGTCACAAAACCTTAGCCACACAATTTGTCTTGCCTACAAGAGGTGCAGGAATAATAGATGGAGCAGAAACTGAGGGAAAGGCCAACCTATAACTGTCCCAGCTTGAGACCCATGCCATGAGAGGGAACCCACCCCTGACAGGATTAGTGATGTTCTACTGTACTTGCAGACAGGAGTCTAGCCAAACTGTCATCAGAGAGTATTCACACAGCAGCTCTTGGAAGCAGATGCAGAGAGCCACAGCCAAACATTAGGTGGAGCTTTGAGAATCCTGTGGAAGAGGGAGAGGAAGGACAGAAGGTGCCAGGGGGTCAGGAAGACCACAAGAAAACCTACAGAATCGTCTAACCTAGTCCCATAGGAGCTTACCTGCCAATCAGAGAGGCTGCATGGGACAGACCTAGGCCCTCTGCACCTATGTAACAGTGATGCAGCTAGGACTTCACATGGGAGTCCTAACAGCAGGAGCAGGAACTGTCTCTGATTCTGTTGCCCACCTTTCAATTCCTCAACCCTAACTGGACTGCCTTGTCTAGCCTCAATAGGAGAAGATACCTAGGCTCACTACAACTCAATATGCTAAGGCTGGTTGATATCCATGAGAAGCTTCCCCTTTCCTGAGGAGAAAGGGGGGAAGGTTGGATGGGGGGGGGAGGGAGGGACCGGAAGGAGACAAGGGAGGGGAAACTTTGATCCAGATGTAAAGTAAATAAATGACAATAATAATAATAAAAGAAACAACAATCAGATAATATTGTTGAAAGAACTCTCTTCCTCTGAAAACAAAATGTGGTCAGAAGTTCTCCATAGTGTGCCAAATGTTCCAGTTATTATTTTAATATCTTACTCTGGGAGTATCAGTATGATTGCAAACAGGTATTATCTGGTTGATAAAATAAGCACCTTTAATAAACATCTTTTTTGGTCAATAGATGTCTTCATAGACAATTTCTAAGTGGTTCAAGTGACTGTTCCACCTATTCCTCAGCCTCAGGAGCCACCTCTGCAGGATTCACTGCTATGAAAATATTGATTCTCTAGTTGGCATTCCAATGGAATCTACTAAGCTTCTTGAAAGTAATGATGCTGGTTTTCTAATCCTGAAAATTTATGGGGCTGCACGTAAGTGAGATGTCAACTTTTGAACCTATATTCATGTATGGATTTTTATCTCAGCTTGCCCTTAAAACTGAATATCACTAGATAACCCAGAGTATTGACTGAATCTAAATGACAAGTTCTCAGGAAGAAGTATAAGGCTCATTTCTCTTCATCGACTGTGATTCCAAGTGGGCGCTGTGAGTAGGCAGGTCTTGAATAACAATAATAATACCTACTAACATTTACTAGGCACATTACAGACCAGCTCTTAATGCACAGACAGCCACCTGAGTTAGGCTGTTTTAACAGATCAAAGTAGAAGAATCGTGCCCATGTTCAATGAATTGGACAAGGGGCAGACTTGATGCTTAAGCCAAGGTATTTTTTATTAAGAGCATAAGTTCTTCATTTTTTCTGGTGTTTTTTTACTAGTAAGTTCTTTGGCAAAATAGGATCTGCCCTGTTTAAACATCTGCAAAGATCAACTCATTCATTTAAACCAAAGGCCCTTAGATCCTGTGTACCCCTATAAGAATCTGTCTAATTAAGACTTGTTACAAGAAACAGGGTTGGTAGGACTTCTTTGCTTTATTAGAAGCGATGTGTTTGAGTTCTGCTTTCAAAACACATAAACAGAATAGGATGGACAATAGGGTTTCCAGCAACCAACTCCATCTGGCTAGGGTGTGAGGAATTACAGCATTGAACCACATTCTCTGAACTTGTTAGGGATTTTTAAATACTATAGTTTTCCATGTTTTCTATTTTCAATATTTTCTGTTTCCTCATTATTATTGGCAATGACCTAATTGAAATAAATGGCTTGAATATTGCTATTGGAGGCACTGGGACTCTACAGCTCGGGAAATGGAATGAAAATTATTTCAGAATTTGAAATGGAAAATTAATCGCAGAGGAGAATGCTGGTAATTTTTAAAAAGAAAGGTTTATTTTATTTTTGCTTATGTGTATGTTCACATGAGTGTGAGTGATTGTAAGGCCCAGAGGTGGTGGCAGACCCACTGACTCTGGGCTTAGAGAAAGTTGTGAGTAACCTGAGCTGGGCTTTGGAAACTTAACTCACTCAGATCCTCTGCAAGAATAGCAAGTTCTCTTAACGGCTGAGCAGTCACTCCAGCCCCCTTGAGGCTTTAAGCATTTCAAATCACATTTTTATTATTCATTTTTGCACACGTCATGTGGCATACTCTCTGTGGTGTTTGTGTGGAGGTCAGAGGAAGATGGCCAGGAGTTTGTTCTCTTCTCTCATCATAGGGCTTCCTGGGATCAAACTCAGATCGTTGGGCAGAGGCCATCTCTGTGCATGGAGCCTCATTGCTGGCTCGTAGGACTGCTTCTTTCAAGAAGAGGGTATGTAAGTTTGTAAGGAAGTTAAGCTTCCACTTTCATTCAACATAGTGTTGATTGAGAAAGCAGAGACAGGGTGATACATTCCATCTGATTCCACTTACTCAAAGATAAAGCTGTAAAATAACCCACAAAGCATTTGTAGATTCATATATGGAAAGCAGAAATAGCAAGACCAAGCGGAAAGAAAGGCAGCAATATCACAGCAGTGGTACAAAGGGAACTTTAAAGTTGAAATACTTGGTTTATAACTAGAAACGCGAACACGTTTTATGTGATAGAATATGGAAGTATATTTAATTTTTAAATAACTTAAATGTATTAAAATAAAATTGTTTTTCAAAAATGAATTGAAATAAAAAATAGAGAAAAAGAAAGATGATAACATTTTTTTCCAAAAGAAATGATATGTTGTATCAGTCTAGGTTGGACAATCTGTCCTATCATTCCTTAGAACTGACTCTAATCTAAGTTTAAATAAATGAGAATTTCTTAGTGTATTATAGATTACTTTAGGGTTAAAATTAAGACTTGTGTTTTCACAGAGAAAGTTCAGCATTTTAGACTAGAAAGGAAATATATTAAACAGTAGCATAATAAATACTCTATTAAATATATATTTAGTCTTATTTCCCTAGATTCTTTATAGGATCTCCTTTTGAAAAATATATGAGTTTTTATTTTATATTTAAAAGGTCATTTCTGTATATAGTAAGATTCACAATATGAAAGTGATGCAGTGAGCAGAGACAAAAATGGAGAAGAGACTGCCGGAAAGTAGGTTCAGTGATTGACCTCAAGGGGAAGCTCCAAAGTCTGACACTATTATTGATCCTATGGTGTGCTTACAGACAGGAGCCTAACATGGCTGCCTTCAGAGAGGCCCAACAAGCAGCTGAAAGAGTCAAATGCAGATACTTGCACACACCCAATGGACAGAGTCTGTGGACCCCTGTGGTTGAATCAGGGAAAGCCTGGGTGAAGCTGAGGACAGGGACCCCATAGGAAGGCCAGCAGTCTCAACTAACCTGGACCCCCGAGATCTCTCAGACACTGTACCACCAACTAGGCAGCAATAGCACATAGATGAGGCCCTGACACATATAAAGCAGAGGACTTCCTTGTCTGGCCTCAGTGAGAGAAGATGCATCTAACTCTAGAGAGACGTGGGACCCTAGGGAATGGAGAGGTCTGGTAGGGTGGGGTGGTAGATGGGGTGGGGACATCTTCTTGGAGACTGGGCAGAAGGAATGGGATGAGTAACAGTCAGAAGGCAGACTGGCAGGGGGATAACAACTGGACTGCTAAAAAAAGATTAAAGAATAATAGTAACATAATAATAACAATAATAATTTTTAAAAGTCATGCAGTGAAAATCATCTTTCGAATTCTTGAGTCTGTCTTCAGTTCCCTTCACAGTTTTCTTGTGGCTCTTTAGAAATGATCTGGGTACAATCCTTAGTGGAAAGACATGCACACAGTACTGCAGATGCATACATACAGTACCAGATCTCTACACGTTCTTAATCTTTGACATTTCCATCAAATAGAAAGCTAGTGTGATGGTGCATGCCTATAATCCCAGCACTCAAGAGGCAGAGACAGAAAGATCCCACAAGTTCAAGGTTAGTCATTCTGAGTTCCAGAGGCTAAATAATGAGACTCTGTCTACGAACAAAACTACTTCTTTTAAATTGTCAGCTCAGATAAATGTATTTCTTTTATTTGACGGCTTCTTGATATTCTGATTGCTTGGATATATTATAACTATTCAAACTAGTCACCGGTTAATGGATATTCAGATAATTCTCAGTCTTGTGCCAAGAAAACAATTCAGTAAATAGGATCCTGTATCCATGTGTAAGCACATAAGATTCATGGAAGTACAGGATTTTGTTTAATCAGATTTTAGTATGATATTCAGAGCTTCATGCTCAGAATGTGACAGTAAGTGTCCTGAGAACAAGTAGACTCAGTGCCTTTGCTGGCCTGGGTTTCTTTCACTAGTAGATGTTGCAGAATTTTGTGCTGCTTCTATATTCATGAAAAAGGCTTTGCCCTTTCATTTAAATCCCAATGGAAACTTCAGCAGAATGTAGGAAAGGTCAGACTGGGGAAGGAAGGTCCAGCATTGAGAACAGCGATCAAACTCTACCAAATACTGCCCTCTCACATCCACGGGTAATCCAGCTGTACATGGCAGAAAGTTGGGGATATTTTTCTTTTACTCACTTTTACACACACACACACACACACACACACACACACACACACACACTCACACTCACAGAAAAACCCCAAACAAAGCCCCAAATAAGCAAAAAATAAATAAATATAAAACAAACTCAAGGAATACTCCCAAATCAGTCTCAAGGTCTACTGCAAGCAATGGAAAATGTCCCTCAACCTGCAGCAAGGGGCTGTAAGGAAAGAAGGGCTGTCTTGGAATGTGAGCCATGATACCTGAGATTAGCCCACATTAGTGATTTTTAGCATTCATAGAGTTCTAGCAAGGCAATGGGCAACAATAGCTTTAGATTTCAGTAGCAGTTGTAAGCTTCACACTCACAAGGACACTCACAAGGATACAAAAAGAGCTTTGTCTTACACACACACACACACACACACACACACACACATCGGGTTGATATATATTCTACAGAGACAGAGATAGAGACAGAGATAGAGATAGAGATGACAGAGACAGAGATAGAGACATCCTCTTGCAGGCCAGACTGGTGTATTAATCCAGACATTCCTCCTTTTGCTTCCCAAGTGTGGGAGTCACAGCATGTACCTCCATGCTTACATACAAAGAGAATTTGTACTGAGTACTTCCTCTTCTCTCAAAGTCACCATTTCTGATCAAGGATGAGCCTAGATCCTAAAGAAGTCGGAGTGTTAGTCTGTGTTACATCTCTCTGGAGAGATCACTTAGGATCTCTGTGTCCTTATGCATTTAAATCACCATCTGTTTTTTATGATTTTAAATGCTTTCTATATTCTTATCCAATTGAAAAATGGGGATAAATCATTTTTATTACACATAAACATTATATAAAAACCCAATTTTAATGGACTTTTATACAAAAGCCTTATTATGGGTCAGTGAGATGGCTCAGGGAATGTTCTAGTTTCAGTTCTGTTGCTGTGAGTAAAATACCTTGACAAAAAATCAAAGTAGGGGAGAAAGCATTTATGGCCTCACAAGTCTGGTTCAGGCAGGGTCTTCAGGCGGCAATTTGGACAATCAAGACAATTCCTCACAGACTTGCCCACGGGCCAACCTGATTAAACCAGCCCTCACAGACCCTCTGCTCCCAGGTGAGTCTAGGTTGTGTCAAGCTGACAGATTAAATTTAATAACCACAAAGGATAAGGGAACTTGCTGCCAAGCCTGACATCCAGACTTCTATCCTGAGAATCCACACCATAGAAGAGAACCAACTTCTGCAAGTTGTCCACTGAACTCCACACCTGTACTGCAGCAGGCATGCCCCTCCCAAATAAATGAATAGAATGGGAAAGAGGGAAAGCTTTGTGAGAGCACACTCAAGATGGTTCATGGTATATAGTATGTCTCGTCGTTTCTGTGCTACAGTGGAAGGATTGAATGATTGATGTAGTGGTTTGACTAGGAATGGTCCCCCACAGTCAAATGGATTTGAATGCTTGGTCATTACGGAGTGGCAGGATTAAGACATGTGTCCTTGTTGGGGTAGGTGTGGCCTCTTGGGACTCTTGTGTCAGGGTGGACTTTGGGGTTTCAAATGCCCAAGCCAAAGCCAGTATCTCTCTTCCTCCTGCCTGCTAATCTGGAAGTACAGTTCTCAGCTACTCCCCTGCATCATGTCTGCCTGTATGCTATCATGCTTCCCTCCATGATGACAATGGAACAACCTTCTGAACTGTAAGACAACTCCAATTCTTCCTCTAGAAGAATTGCTGTGGTTGTGGTGTCTCATCACGGCAATAGAAACCCTAATTAAGACAACTTTATAGATAATATTTTGCAAAGTCGAAAATATTCACAACCTTGCCCTTCATTGAAAAAGGTTGCAAATAAGGTTTGCCCTTCCAGAAAAAAGGTTTGCCGCCACAGAAAATGCTCTGAGCTGAGAGCATCCCAGCATACTGCCCACCCTGATGACTCCTGGTCTTGGCTTTGTTCCTGTAGGTTGTATAGCATCAGAAACTCACAGAAGGCATATGGCTCTGGAATATCTCATTTGTAGATTTAACCCAGAAGACTCTCAGAACTTTAAGCCACTTAATACCTCCTGCCTTTCCAAAAGATGATCGCTATGCAAAGCCAAGACACTTAGATCCTGGGACACACTGTTCACTCAGAACTCTTTGAGCTGTGTAGTATGCTGACCTTCCTAGGAAGATTTGCCAAAAGAATCTAAACTTAGGAGGAGAGCAGTGAGAAAATGTGATAGCTGGTCTGTGGGAAAGCGGACACCGGAACAGAGGCAGATGAGGAGGTTCACTGTGGGAAACACATGCAAACAATAAAGTGGAAGGAATTGTTTGAGAGACTAAATGGAGTGGATTTCTGACTTTTCTCAATGAAGGGAAACAAAAATGTTCTGATTAGAAGAACCTCAACCCCTAACACTGCCAAGAAAGCCTGACCCAGGCTTCTGAGGAGACTCAGAACAAAGATTACTGTCACATGCAACAGTCTGGGTATATGTACCCTGTCTTACTCAGTCACCAGCTGAGACCAGCCTGGGATTATCAGCAAGAACATCATAATAAGTCCAAAAATCAAGCCGGGCGGTGGTGGCACACGCCTGTAATCCCAGCACTCTGGGAGGCAGAGGCAGGTGGATTTCTGAGTTCGAGGCCAGCCTGGTCTATAGAGTTAGTTCCTGGACAGCCAGGGCTATACAGAGAAACCTTGTCTCGGAAAAAAAAATCAAAATAATCAAAAAAAAAAAAGTTCAAAAATCAAAGTGGATCCAAGGTATCTCAGCTGAGGACTGTGCTCCTGCCTCGAAGGAGGTCAGGGCAGAGCAGCAGACTTCCAGGGCTGCTGCTGGTACTGTATGGTGTGTGTGTGTGTGTGTGTGTGTGTGTGTGTGTGTGTGAATGTGTGCGCATGCATGCCACAGCACATGTGAATCAGAGGACAGCTTACAGAAGTTGATTCTTTCTTTCCACTGTATAGATTCTGGAGATCTTATTAATGCCATCAGACATGGAGGTGTTTTTTACCCAACGAACCATCTAGCCTCCCTCATTATCTGTCAATAGCTTCTCATGGGCAAACACCTGAATAGTGGCTTCCTGCACCTACAGACAAAAAGATACTGAGGTCATTTAGACCTCACACAATGACTCATTATATTGACGTTCCTGGCTTCTCAAAGTCAGTCCTTGATTTCCCAGGTAGATTTCTTTTCTCAATACTTATAAAATCCCTTGACAGTGATCAAAAACTCCTCCCTGGAACTATTCCAGGATCACTTAGGCCTTACACTGTCCACAGTAGTAATAATACTGGAAATAATACTGCTCCCTTAATGAGCAGGCATTTCACTCTGGTTTTGTCCTGACATAACATTGAGAAGTGAAAAGAACAATTACCATTTCTGTCATTCCAGAGACTAGAAGGCTAATGCTCAAAGGTAGAAAAGAATCTTCCAATCAGAAGTCGGCATTCCATTCCTTTCCATCTCTCATGAGACCAAATAGCCCCCAGTAGACATGACCTTTCCCTAGGTAATGACAGCAGGGCCATAAGGGTTTCTGCAAAAGAACACACATGGAATGCAGTCACTGATAAGTGGATATTAGCCCAGAAGCTCAGAATACCCAAGACACAACTCACATATCAAATCATTCCCAAGAAGAAGGAAGGAGAGGGTCCTGGTCCTAGAAAGGCTTGATGCAGCTTTGTAGGGGATTGATTGGGGAAAGGGCAGAGGGAAGAGGACTTATGGGACTTAGGGAGAGGGGGAACCTGGAAAGGGAACATCATTTGGAATGTAAACAAAGAATATAGAAAATAAAAAAAAAGAAGAAGAAGAAAGTCTCCCACTGTGAAGATCCACATGGAATGCCCTCTGCCTTTCAAAGATGTCTGGGTACCCTGAGTGTAGAATGACTTACAATGATTTCTATGTGCTAGCCTAGAAAAGTCCCAAATCTAGGATTTCTAGAAAAATAATTTGGTTTCAGCAAAGGGCAAATGTGTGAAAATGTGCCCCCAAGCCAGAAATGTGTCCTTCAAGGCACAAAAAGGAAGAATGAAAAGTACAGTAAAAAGTGATATCTAGAAAAGAGAACATATGAAAAAGCCACTTCTTTTTTTTTTAAGATTTATTTATTTATTATGTGTAAGTACACTGTAGCTGTTTTCAGACACATCAGAAGAGGGCATCAGATCTCATTAAGGATGGTTGTGAGCCACTATGTGGTTGCTGGGATTTGAACTCAGGACCCTTGGAAGAACAATCGGTGCTCTTAACCACTGAACCATCTCTCCAGCCTGAAAAAAAGCCACTTCTTAAAGTGTATTCTGAAGGAGGCAAAGGCTTACATGTGAGAACTCACATAAAAAACCAAGTCAAACTGTAGGTGTCACTACCAGATACACATGGCAGGAAGCTGCGCCCATGTATGCTCAACAAAATGGCCTCCTGGACAAGACCTGAATAATGACAGTGCCAGCTGACGAGATGTGTGGATGTGGAAAAATTTGGAAGGTCCCACCCAGAGATAAAGAGCTACAGGCTAACAGGGGCTGCCAAGAGAGAAACAGTTTTCTCCAGGGATTAGCTCCCTCATAGGTAATTCAATCCCAAAAGGTCAGCCCTGAACACACACACACACCATGTACATGCATGCATGCACACACTAGAACACACACATGAACATGGACACATTTGCACATAATCATACACTCACACATACATACACAGTCACACATAGACACACAATCACTAATAACAATAATAAATGGGACAGTGATATATATATATATATATTACATATAACATACATACATATTCTATGTGTATATGGAGTCATGAATTCAAGAGGGAGTTGGGGGAGGGTGAGGTGAAACTTATCTGAATATAATACTCAGGTATAAAATTAAAAAATAAGTTAATAAAAACTCTAAACAAAATAAAGTTGAAATTAAATAAAATGGTTTTAGAGCTATGAGCCGTAGAAGTTTTCTCCACATGGGAAATAATACAGAAGCTAATGGTGATGCGTTAGCAGTAGTCAATCAAACCACAACTTTCCTGATACTACCAAACAGTCTGAGTGTGATGCCTGCTCCTACACAGCGGTAGTAAATATTTACTCAACATATAGTTTTATTTTTAGAAGCATCTTGTGAGTGAGTTTCTCATTTAATTCCTGCATTGGCTGTGTAGAAACTATAACTGCACACTGCACTGATGTGGGCATTACTACACAGTGCTTACTTAATTCACCAGGACCGGCCAGCCAGTGAGGGACAGAGAAGGGGTGAGAGGCAGGTGGACATGGGACTCAGTCACTCACTCTTCTGCTCAAGGCCATTTTCCTACTGAAAATTTAGTGGGAAAACTGTTCAGTTCCTCTTTCCCTGCAAGGCAGACTCCTCATGCAAATTAATAAGCCAGCAGCGTTCCCGTTATTGCCATCCGAGCCCAGGACACACTGAGTGTGCAAACAGTACCACTGCTTGCAAGCCCACAAAGGAGAGGCTCAAGACTTGGGGCTGAGAGCAGACATGCAGGGAGAGGTGGTGTGGCCTTACTGTGGCTAGCCTGCCTCTCTTGCTGACAGCCTTATGTCATCATAAGACTTGATAAAACACACAATCACATACTCATACATACATACACAATCACACATAGACACATAATCACTAGTAACAATAATAAATGGAACAGTGATATTATATATATATATATATATTACATATAGCATAATACATATTATATGTGTATATGGAGTCATATAAGTACTTGAAACAAAACAAAACAAAACCAAACCAGATCACTCATATTAGTACTTCAGCTTTGAAAATAATTTATGAATATATTTTATGAAAGCTTAGGTTTGAAAGCAAAATTTGTTCAGTCATTTTCTCTTTATTCAATTCCAGTGTGTGCACATGCCTTTCTTCGCCATCAATGTTATTACCAAATTAATGAGGGAGTGACCAATGATGAGCCTACATTGACACATTGTTATCTCTCAAAGCCCATAGTTCATGTTAGAGTTCATTCTTAGTTTATATCCTTTGCTTGCGTTTGGAGAATCATGCAGGGATCTAGAGTCATGCTAACATATAGTCATACAGAATATGTCTAATGCTCTCGAATTCTTCCTTTCCCTGCCCCCTCCCCTCTGATGGACAGACACTGGTATCCGTACTCTCTCCATGGTTCTACCAGCGACCCAAAGTCATTTAGTTAGACTTAGATAGTATGAGGACTTTTGGATTGGCCTTCTTTACTAAGTAATATTCATTCAAGTTTCTTTTTATTGTTCCTTTTTTTAATAACTCATGTTTTGTTTCAGTGCTGATAATAGCTGCTGTCTGTGTATGCTATGGTCTACTTAGCCATTTACCTGCTGAGGGACATCATGGCTGCCTCCCAGTTTGGCAATGTAGGTACTAGAAGAGTGGTATGCAGGCTTTTATGGGGACATATTTTTGGACTAATTGTGCCTTAAAAAGAGAAAGCGTATAGCCTGTGGACATTAGAGGAGGAGAAAGCTAGCCTGAGGTATAATTGCCTCTTCAGAAAGGGTACAATGTAACCGGATGGTACCTGGTATAAGTAACAATCAAATATCTCACACAGGATCGTATTTTGAATACTTGGTTCCCTGGCTAGTGATATTATTTTGAAAATTCTGGAAAGCTTAGGAGGAAGGGCTTTATCTGGAGGGAAACGGTCACCAGGATTGGGCTCTATAGAGTCTTGCCCTTGGCGGCTTCCTGTACCTCTTTCTCTCCCCACTTTCTATTTCCTGTCTACTGTGGTATAAACTGCTGTGCTCGCCCGGACCATGACGGACCAACACCTCTGAATCACAAGGAAAAAGGAACCTCTCCTCCCTTATATTGTTTGTGGCAAGTGTGTTGTTCCAGTGATGGGAGAAATAATCAGTACAGTGTGATTTTAATGTGGCGTTGAACAGTATAACTAATGAGATTAAGCTTGAAGCTTGAAGAGCCTCCAAGAAAACCAGCTGAAAGTCATCTTGGTGTGCCCTAAATATGCTAGCTTTGGTGACTTGCCACTGTGGACCTAGGTCGGTTGAGAGCTTCGGGTGACATGCTATATTCTGCTAATTTGCTCTGTCCTCATGGCTGCTTGCCACAGCTTTCCAAAATCAATAAACAGAGCACAGGCAAGAGCCCCTGGCAGAGAAGTTGTTTTCAGTCAACTCTAGAAGGGCAACTGCCGAGTGGCAAGAAGGAAGCCAGGACCAGAATGTTCTCCCTATCCTGGGAAAGTGGCTGTTTCCAAGGCTTCACCCTGACCGTGATGCATGGCTGCTACAGAGTGAATCAGTTACTTCAGTGAGAAAATAGGGAGTTTTGTAATATATATATACACAACTCTTTAGAGGTATCTTTTCTTTTTTCCTAGACAGGATCTCATTATATCACCCTGGCTGGCCTGGAACTCATTATGTAGATCAGACAGACTAACCTCGAATTCAAGGATACTTTCTTGCCTCTGCCTTAATGAAATTATAGCATGTACCACCTCAGTGGTCCCTCAACAAATCTTGAAACATAGCACGTGAACCTTTGGTTTCACTAAGATCATTGTAACTGTGCATGCGATGGTTAGTTAGTTAGGTTGTCATACACATGACTTTTCCTTTCTGTAGCTTTTCTAGAAAATTTGGCTTAAAAATATAGAACCAACAAAAAAAAAAAACAAACACCAAAAATCCCCAGTCTTTGTGGTCTTTCTGAGGCATGCACTCACTAACCTTTAAAGCCTGGCTCCTGCTTTGCTGTTCTATTGACAGTATCCTCTTGAGAAACTTCCCAAATGTCATAGCCCGTCTCTCTTTTCATGCTGGTCTTCTGAACTTCTCCGTGTCCTCTGATAACGTCTGGCACTCCAGTGGCACTTACCTCAGACTGCCTGCTCTGATGCCCCTACACTTTAGCCTCCTCCATACACTTCTGTCCCACTTCAGATACCCTCATTGTCACCACACAGACACGATCCATACTTGCACCTGCCCCGCTCCCCTGTCGACTGGCTTTCTGCCCCTTCCCTTGCCCCTTTAAGCTCATGTGGGCATACAAACACCACAATGATAGTCACTGGGGTGTTTAACTCACCGACAAATGCTCAGTTACCCAAATAGGCCATGCTTCTGCCCCTGAACAGGTTACCCCATTCTATTTCCTGGTCAGTTTTACTTCCTACCTCCCACTTTAAATGTCTGACACATCAATCAGTGCTGGTATTTTCCTTCTTCTCCAACCTCATGGACCACACCTGATTTCCATGGTTTTCTAGAAGTACTATGTTACTGCCTTTGCCTAGCTTGCTTTTAAAGAATTGTGGGAGCAGATAAATCAGCCTGATGACCAGAGAAGCAGCTGTGGGAGTCTGGGCCTATCAGTCTGTAGACATGGGTTCGAGAAGAGAGACATTTTCATTGTTTTACATTATGGACATAATATTCTAGACGCTACTTAGACTACTGTCATTAAAGTCTTCACAATTCCACAGAAGTGCTCCAAAATAAGTTGGTATGTACAGTCCCTAGGGCCTGAAGTTTTAAAAATATGTTTCTACCTGAGGTTTCCTGTCCTGATCTTGCACACAGCTTGTCTGTCCATTCTTTTGGTCCTTACATCATTTACTTTAATTTCACATTATGACATGTTCACAGTCATCACATGTCTTGGAAAGACATATAACATTCTACAAAAAAGTCATCCCGTAGGTTGTTGGTGCTGACCTTAGGGATCCGTAGCTGTTGTCCCAGTGAGAGCTGTTCATCCTTAGCGAGATGGAGGTGACACCAGGCCAGAGCAAGCCTCAGTCACTGCCCAGGGCCCCAGAGAAGGATCAAAGCCTGGGACCTATGCAGAGAATGTCCTCTATGCTGGGGAGAAGAACAAGCTGACCATGTGTTCCTATACCTGATGCCACTGCAGAAGAGTTTCCTGACTCGTTAATGTGCCCATAAACACGCTGTACCATGGAATACCTGGGGCATAATGATAAGAAAGCAAGGTTGCTAAGACCCAAGAGCTGCGATTAAACAAATAAAAATGGCAATGTTACGCTTCATTAAGACTGGAAACAACATTGTCAAATTAAGGTGTCCATTAATTTTAAGATGGGCTCCAATTTGAGCTCTTAAATTGTTTGGGGAAAAAAAAGTAAGCTTAAGAATTGATATAATGTGGTTAAAGGCATCCGTCATGAGAAAGAAAGAATATGCTAAAGGGAAAATTCCTCTCTAACGTCCTTGACCCTTCAGGTGGGCAGCCAGGATTGAAACTGTGCTGCAAAAATCTATAATTCATGAAAGGTGGCATTCTTTGATTGGCACCAGGTGTTAACTGGATCTTTATGTCACCTCTGATTTTTTTTTAAGTCAACTTCTTAATCTTAAAATACAAGATAAATTGTTTTTATTCCCAGGGGAGAGGGGTCACATGGAAGAATATCTGAATATAACTTTGTTCTTTGACGTTTAAAGACATTTAAGTTTCTTTTGAAAATTAAGGAATGGTTAAATGGGAAGTCTTCTATAAAATGTAGGCCATAAGCTTCTGGTGAACAGCAGGCTTCTCTACAGCTGCAGCTTAACAAGACCTCTCCATCAGTAAGAGCAGCCTGGGAAGGGTGCTTTGTACACCGCTTCTGACAGCCAGAAGCACAGATGCCTGTTTTTCTGCCTGGGCTAGGTTAAAGTATGGCCTGCCACATATCAGAAGGACACACAAGCAGCCAGTAGGCAAGGCCTCCTTCTGAAAGAGAAGCAGGCAGCTGTCTAAGTGAGGATTTCATGTGATGAAACACCATGGCCAAAGCAACCTGGGGAAGAAAGGGTTTATTTGGTTTACTCCTCCATATCAGTTCCTCATCAAACAAGACAAGAACTCACAAAGGGCAGAAACCTGGAGGCAGGAGCTGATGCAGAGGCCACAGAGGGATGCTGCTTACTGGCTTGCTCCCCACTGCTTGCTCAGCCTGCTTTCTTATAGAACCCAGGATAAACAGCCCTGCTCCTCAGGGGGCACCCACAATGGATTAAGATATTAGTTAAGAAAATGCCTTATAGCTGGATCTTATGGAGGTATTTTCTCAATTGAGGTTCGCTCTTTTGAGATAACTCTAGATGTGTTAAGGAGTTAGCTCAGAAACTGATTTATTTTATTTTAAAAATTATGCACAAGTCTTATTTTACACACACACACACACACACACACACACACACACACACACGTATATATAAAATTTTTTGAGACGGGATCACACTGTGTATCCCGAGAACTTAATTTGTATACCAAGCTGTCCTTGAACCCACAGAGATTGATCTGCTTTTGCCTAGGCAGTGCTGGGATTAAAGGTGTGTAGCATCACTCCTCTCTTTTTTCTTCACTTGTTTATTTACTTAATGTTTTATATTATTGTTTTTCATTTAGTTATTTATTTATCTACTTTACAAGCGCGGCTGCAGTGTCCGACAAAAAAGGTGGCTGGAGAGACAGCCGTGGGTGCTGGGAGCTGAACTCTGATTTTATGGTTGTGAGCCTCGCCTTTAACAGGTGAGCCAGCTCTCCAGCCCACCACTCCCCTTTTTGACTCTCCCATATCACGAAGCAGATGGGAGCATCAGCAGCCGGATGACTTGTTCAACATCAAAGAAGTTAAGAAAAGAATCCACTGTTTATCCTTTAGGTGATGTGCATCACAACATTACAGTCTTTAACTTCTTCTCAGTTTGGTGCTATAAAGTCAAAAGAACTGCTTTTAAATGAAAATATAACCCTTGAATACCTAGTATCAGATATCAGATTTTGCTATTTTGCCTAAAGGCATTTTACTAAGATGTAGTCACTTGAGGGTTTTTGTTGTTGTTGTTATTTTTGCTTTTTTCTTTCTTTTACTCAAGTTCTGCTGGGTAAGCATGAGAATTAGAATACAAGATTCAATCCCATTTTATACAAGTGTCCTTAATGTCCCTGATATGTACCATTGCCATATTTATGTTTGGGGACTGAAAATATAAATGAAACTGAATTTTTAAGGAGGTGCTTTGATCAAATTTTCATTTTCTAAACCAGTAGTGATGAAGCAATATGGGGACTGCAGATGGTTTCAGTCTCCTGTTTGCTAATAAAAGCAGCGTTTTCATGCAATCAAGCCTTTGTGATCTGAGGTGAACATAATATAATGATTGCATTTGCATTTTCAAGTATTGATCATGGTAGCATCTTCTGCAACACACCTGTGAAATTTATATTTTGGAAAAAATATTTTGCAGCGTGAGGAGACATGATTCTAATTTGACTGTGTTGGGGCAGCATTGTAAGGCTGTGGTAGAGAACAGATAGGCTTTGGGGGCACAGACAAAACAAGGTTTTAGTCTCAGATTTGTAATTGCAATGATGTGTTTTTAATATACAAAATTAACCTTTCTTAATGTTGGTTCTCCCATTTGTACAATGAAAATGATCATAATAGCTGTTTATGCACACATACACACACACACTCACACAAACACATACATGCATACACTCGGTGATTAAATAAGGCATGCAAAGCACTTGACACAAAAACACACTCAGAAAGACGATTAATAGCTATTGTTTTGTGATATTGGTATTGCTGATGAGTCTGCCAAAATATGACTGCTAAAAAGTCACATGGCTTGTCTCTGATCATGGATAGGAGGAGGCTGGGAACCCAAACCCATGATGAGTAAAAGGTCTGGGAGAGGAGAGACAGCCCAAGAGCTTTTCTTGCATATATAGACCTCACCTTATCTGTTCTATTTAATTAGAGTCAGAGATTCTTCTTTTGAGGAAAGGAGGCAAAAGGTTGGTCCAGCATTGCTGATGGAGATAGAGCTGTGGACCCCAACCCTTCAGCCCCACGCCCCTCTTAGAACCTTCTCAATGGTCAGTCAGGAGCTCAGGATTTAGAACATACACAGAGAGATACGCACACCTTTTCTATTTTCTTATTTGCTATGTCTTCACTTTCTACAAAGCTGGCTTCATTTTAGAGAACAAATTCCTCACAGAGAATTTGGATGGCTATTCTAGGTCCTCAAGCCTGAAAATCCGAGAAGTCACTCATAGAAATTACTAGTAGATACATTTTGGTGGTTATTGATCTTGGAAGTGTCAGGGTGCTTTGATATTTAAGTGAAGCTTGTATCTTTTCTCCACAGATGGAGAACAACTTAAAAAGACAATTTGGGGAGAGATATAAAAGTGGCAGTAGCAACTTATAATGTAACAGAATATTTTATAATAAGAATCTAGGTATGTTATTTTTGTTAACTATTGCTTTAAGGGTTTTTTAAAAAATGATTTTTAATGGGATTTATTTTAATTTTTAAAGTGAGTTTGTGTGTGTGTGTGTGTGTGTGTGTGTGTAGATATATCCATCATCCATGTGAGTGCCTGCAGAGGCTGGAAGGCAAGGGATCCCATGGAGTTGGGGTTATAGGCAGTTGTAAGGTCCATTCACCAGGGCTTGGAACCAAACTCTGATTCCCTGTGTGGAGAGAATATCTTGTGCAGTGTATGCATGCATTGTCTGTCAATTAAAAAGCCTATGGCCTATGGCTTAGGCAGGAAATAGAGCTGAGGCATCTGGGAGAAAGAGAGGATTCTGGGATAGAGTCAGGCGAGGGAGTTCTGCCCAGGAAGATGTAAGAAGACGGACACACAGTACCTCAGCACATATAACCAGCAACATGGCAAAATGTAGATTAAAATAGATGGGTTATCTTACATTATAATTCTACTCAGAGTAGAGCCTAGCTATATGGCCAAGGTATTTATATTTTTGGGAGCATGGGGATGAGAAGAACAGGGCCTAACCACAACACCCCTGTTTTCTCAAGCCATCTCTCCAGACCCCCTTTTCATTCTGGCATTCAGATCTGGCATTCAGATCCTCAATATTGTGTGTGGCAGGTGGGATCTGTTAATATTATGAAATTGTTTCTTTTTCTTGTCTAAAACTGGTATAGACTTGCTTAGGAGCCTAGGTATGTGGGATTTTTTTCCAGGAAAAGTGAACATCTATTATGATAGGTGTGGAGTGTCAGTCTAGCTTTGTGAGATCTCTGGGATTCATTGCTGTCTACCCTCCTTTCTCTCTCAGCTGCAGTCACCCAGGCCACATTGGACATGTACTTACATGCTGCACATGTGCCAAACTTCTGGCTGTGCCCTGTTGCCCAGAAAACCCACCCTTTATGCAACTACTACACTCATTAGATCCTTGCTGGGATATGACCTTCTTGGAGAGACACGCCTTCCTCATCCTCTCTGAATGAGTGTGTTTTCACTCTCCATACTTTTCCTGTTGTATTCATTCTTCACTCAGCTTATTGGTAATCAATATTGTGTTAAATGTTTGTATGTTCACTTGGTGATTTACTATTGTAGTAGAGCTCTGACCTTCAGTCTCTGGAAGCAACCAACAGTTTTGTTTGATGTGCCAACTATCCTCAAGCTCATCTTGAAACATGTTCAGATTCCATAGGTGTTACCCCATCAATATATCACAATAATTTTTCCACTCATAGTTCAAAGTCTACTTAGAATGTGACTCTACTTCACTGCTTTTTAGTTTCCCCTGGCTACTCTTACGACAAAAACCAGCTGAGATTTTTGCCTGCTTTGATACTTGCATAAGATAACATATAATAAACATAGAATCCATCGCATGTAGGATGAGGGATTTGACTCAGTGGCTCAAGGCTCTGGGTTCAGTTCTCAGATCTAAACAACAACAACAACAACAACAACAACAACAAATCCAAAATTCATCATATACATTTTGCCACCATCTTTGCCTAGCTTGTGCTTTGAATGGCCGTGGTCCATTGCAGATAATAGAAAAGACAGACTGGTGGAGCTTGGAAGCTAGCATGTTCTTCATGAAGAGGGAGGTGTACAGGGAGAGCCTTCACAGCATCATGGGCATTGGGGGTAAAGAGATAACTGCATGCTCTCATTGCTGGGAGAGACGATCTAATAAAGGGCACTATTGGATGGGGCGGGTCGAGACATAAGGAAGGTTCACTGATCAAGGGTCTGTGGACCACCACAAGGAATTTGAGCTTTACCCTAAAAGCTATGAGAGGATTGGAGGTAACTGATGAAAAGTGAGAATGACTTAGATTTCAGGAAAGCTAACTTCCAAACTATGTTGAGATCAACATCTTTGGTGCAAGGGGATGCAAGACACGTAAAATACAGTACGGCAGGTAGATGTGGTCTAAATGAGGACTTGGGTAGTAGCTATTGTTACAGTTTGAATGCTGCATCCCCCTAAAAGCCATTCATTACAGATTTTTTAGCCCAAGAATGGCACTAGTGAAGGATGGGGCCTTCGTTGACATCTTTAGATTGTTGAGGCTGTGGGTGCCAATCTCTTCCTCTTTCTCTCCTTTTGTCCCTGACTTGTGATACAAGCTGTTAGGTTTCATCATACACTTGCTTCAGTCACTTGCTGGTACCTCCATTAGAATCTTCAACATGATTGTCTTTTTTTTCTTTTTCTTTCTTTCTTTCTTTCTTTCTTTCTTTCTTTCTTTCTTTCTTTCTTTCTTTCTTTCTTTCTTTCTTTCTTCTTTCCTTTCTTTTTCTTCTTTTTTTTTTACACTGAACGTTCTGGGGGATGGCAAAGGTAAAGCTTATGTGGGGGACTTTGAAAGGTTTGAAGGAGTAATATGGATTAAGAGTACACATCACATATAAACCTGCCATCTATAAACCACATACATGGGTCTGAAGTCAGTCCCAAATCACCAGGGCCACTTGACCATGGATTCAAACCTCCACAACCGTGAACGGAATAAACGAAAAGTAAGCAAATAGCACAAGTGTTTTGTTAAAATAACCATGATGCTATTACAGGTGTAAGAAAGGGGAAAGGATTCATTTCATATAAACTTGACGATGGCTGTCCATTTGCTATGATTTGAAGGCTAATGCTAAAAAAGTTAAAGAGGGAAGACTCCCGATCCAAATCCTTTTTCCACTGTTCTTATAGCATGACCTTATGTGGTCGTGATGTGTACTTTGATTTCCTTCTCATCTTAGAAGCCTGAAGGAGGCCCGAGGTCACTACAGGAAAGAGAAATGCCCTCACAACTCATCCTTAGCCATTTGCCACAAGGGTTCATGGAGCTTGTTTTGCCAGACTGAGGTTTTCATCTTCCTAATTGGCAACTGCATTCAGACCCATGTATGTGGTTTATAGATGGCAGGTTTATATGTGATGTGTACTCTTAATCCATATTAGTCCCTCAAACCTTTCAAAGTCCCCCACATAAGCTTCACCTTTGCCATCCCCCAGACCTTTCAGTGTAAAAAAGAAAGAAGAAAAAGAAAGGAAAGAAAGAAAGAAAGAAAGAAAAAGAAAGAAAGAAAGAAAGAAAGAAAAAGAAAGAAAGAAAAAGAAAAAAAAGACAATCATGTTGAAGAACTCAATGTGTTTCTGATAACACCAAAACTCACAGAACAAAATCTCTGGGTAGTGCTTTAAGACACCCATGGGTTCTATATTTTATCACAATGAATTTCTTAGAACTTGTTTTATGTTTAAGATCAAATGTTTATTCTGTTTCTGGCCTGTGCTGATGCAGCATTTTTGAGACTTGAAGAATCCAAATGCTATGGGAGACTTGGGATTCATTTCCTTCCCTTTGGGGAAAAGTTCTTTTCCAGGCATCAAACACCCAAACACTTTATGACTTCCAAACTGCATCTCTTTGTCACAAGCAACCTGGAAGGGGAGAAAAGGCGTTAGGCTTAAGAAGGGTAGAGAAAGAGGCCACACGCCAGGAAGAGTACAGGATCTCAGACATAGAGAATGTTCTGGGATGGTCTCCACAGCAGCATAAACTATCCACCTCATTGAGGGAAGAGGCACAGGCATCTTTTACACACTGCTGCTGAGACACTGTATGCAGCCTCTTTCCTGAACCTAACAACCAGATTTCCAAACAAAATGTTTTCTCTCCCTCCTTTCCTGTGTCTCACCAGACCCTCACTCTTATCCTGTGACCACATTGCCCAATTAATCTTAAGTTCTAATTTGCCCATAATAATGTCTATTTAAATTATTGGAGTGAAAATTATTGATAACTCCTTCTGTTTACCTCAAAATTGTCCCTATTGGGTTCTTATTCTCTAATTACCTGCTCTATTAGACTTTTCGGCAACCTCAGGCAAGTGAAATCTACCCAGTTTAAAAAAAATCCAGATCAAGACTGATCACAAAGGCAGGCAATAATGAGAGGCTACTGAGTGCCTACTGAGAGCCAGGCTAGATCTGTGGGCAAAGCATTGGAAGAAGCAGTGATCTCTGTGAGATTTTTGGCACCTAGTAAGAGGAAATGTGACGATACATTCAGAGAATAATTAGATTGCATAGACTGTTTAAAAATGGTATGGGGAGCATAGAAAAGCTGTGACAGAGAGATTGGGAAGAATAAAGAGTTGGCTGCAATCTGAGGTGGAATGGTCTGCAGAGGTATCACTGGGAGGTTGCCATTTGAAAAAAGGCTTGAAAGAGGTAAGGGAGTTAGCACCAGATAGACTGGAGGATTGCTCCAGACAGTAATGCACATAGCCTCGAAAACGTCCAAGAAATAACCAGAAGACCAACATTACTGAGGGGGTGGAGTAGACAAAAGGCTTGAGAGACAATGTGAAAAAGTCTGTTTTTTAAAAATAATTGATTCCCTGTCATCAAATTAAAGGCCTTATGCTGATTACCCAATACCTGGGATTCTAACTCAATTTCAGGCAAAAACATCAGAAACTGCTTGAAGCCCCCAAATTTGCCTTACATGTCTCAGAATCTGCCTTTGTAGCTAAAGCCAAGACTCTTAGCTGTGTCGCCACTAGTAATAGGGAACAGATATTGAGAACATTTCTCTACAGTAACCATCCTTATAGAAAGACTTCAAAAATAATCTTTAAAGGCTGTCATTTTCTTGACCAAATGACTTTTTTGTTTGCCTGTTTGCTACTGGCTATCAGCAAGCATTTCTGCTAAAAAAAATCAAAGAGAAAAAAAAAGCCACAGACAATGTAGGTGTTTGAAGTAACATGTAGAAATATACCCCAGTAGTAGCTTCATGAACTCATATTCTTCCTAGCTTTTGTGACCTGGTATCAAGGTGGATCAGTAGACTTAAAAAAGCTAGGTCAACTCTTGTTGGTCTTGCATTGCCTAAGTGTTAACTACTCTCCCTCAGGTCTCAGCTTGAATGCTCAAGCACTACAAGGTAAGTTCAGGGGTGATCTCAATGCACACAGATGTCTGTGGATTTCAAATATGGAAATGAGATGGGAAAGGTTAGGAGTATGTCCAAGTGGTCACTGACAATGAAGCCTTTTCTGCCCTCTTCATCCAGAACAGAGTCTGTAGCACTAAACTTACTGCTACCCATTTCTGGAAAGTTGTTTATTATTGAAGTTTCATAGTATCCTGGCAATAAACAAGAACAATCTTCAATTTGCTTGGGTGGATTATATATGAATTGAGTCATCAAGGTTGATTAGGTAATTATAACTCACTTAAAAGGCAGACTGAGGTCTATGAAAGTATATGATATACATCATTATGAACATTTTCTCTATGTAGGAGAGTAGATCAAGGTGATAGTCTTCCTTAAATAACTCCAGAATAGCAATGCACACTAGGTTTTGAGACAGAAAATGTGTGTTTTCCCTGTTAAGGCTGACATTTCTCTGTGACCTTAAGCCAAGGGCCTTTTTTCTGTTTAAACTGTTTACCTGTAACAAGGGCCAATAGAGATAATCTCACAGGTTTTTATGAAAAGTAAGGAAGAAATAAATAAGAAACCCTTTGTCACTCTAAAGCCCCTCATAGAGGGAAGGTACAGTAATTTGCAAGCTGGTGACCTGCAGCTCTGATGGAGAAGTAGTGATGGCACAGTCCTCTTAAAATCAGGGTGGAGATGAAATAAATTAATGCAACTACTCTACTGCTTTACTCCTGAGTCTGATCTATAGAGTAATTTCTGGAGTTCAGAAGCTTTGGGGATACTCTATTTGTCTGTAAGGTTGGTGGTCCTAACTGCAAAAGGGTTCTGATGTAGCGGGGTCCTCTGGAAGTGTCATGCCCAGTTTCCTGAGGAACCGCCAGACTGATTTCCAGAATGGTTGTACCATTTTCCAATCCCACCAGCAGTGGAGGAGTGTTCCTCTTTCTCCACATCCTAGCCAACACCCACTGTCTCCTGAGTTTTTTATCTTAGCCATTCTGACTGGTGTGAGGTGAAATCTCAGGGTTGTTTTGATTTGCATTTCCCTAATGACTAATGATGTTGAACATTTCTTAAGGTGAAAATTCTTTGTTTAGCTCTGGACCCCATTTTTTAAAAGGGTTATTTGGTTCTCTGTGGTCTAACTTCTTGAGTTCTTTGTATATATTGGATATTAGCTCTCTGTCAGATATAGGGTTGGCGAAGATCTTTTCCCAATTTGTTGGTTGCCATTTTGTCCTTTTGACAGTGTTCTTTACCTTACAGAAACTTTGTAATTTTATGAGGTCCCATTTGTCAATTCTTGATCTTAGAGCATAAGCTATTGGTGTTCTGTTCAGGAACGTTCCCCCTGTGCCCATGTCCTCAAGGGTCTTCCCCAGTTTCTTTTCTATTATTTTCAGTGTGTCATGTTTTATGTGGAGGTCCTTGATCCACTTAGAGTTGAGCTTAGTACAAGGAGATAAGAATGGATCAATTTGCATTCTTCTGCATGCTGACCTCCAACTAAAACCAGCAGCATTTGTTGAAAAGGCTATCCTTTTTCCACTGGATGTTTTCAGCTCCTTTGTTGAAGATCAAGTGACCATAGGTGTGTAGGTTCATTTCTGGGTCTTCAATTTTATTTCATTGATCCACCTGCCTGTCACTGTATCAATACCATGCAGTTTTAAACACTATTGCTCTGTAGTACTGCTTATGGTCCAGGATACTGATTCCCCCAGAAGTTCTTTTACTGTTGAGAACAGTTTTAGCTATCCTGGGCATATACCCAGAGGATTCCCCAGCATGCAATAAGAACACATGCTCCACTATGTTCATAGCAGCCTTCTTTATAATAGCCAGAAGCTGGAAAGAACCCAGATGTCCCTCAGTGGAGGAATGGATACAGAAAATGTGGTATATTTACACAATGGAATACTACTCAGCAATTAAAAACAACGAATTCATGAAATTCTTAGGCAAATGGTTAGAAATGGAAAATATCATCCTAAGTGAGGTAACTCATTCACAAAAGAACACATATGGAATGCAGTCACTGATAAATGGATATTAGCTTAGAAGTTCTTAATACCCAAGACACAACTCATATTTCAAGTCATTCCCAATAAGAAGGAAGGTGAGAGCCCTGGTCCCAGAAAGGTTTAATGCAGCAATGCCAGGGATTACCAGGACAGAGAAGTGGGAGGGGGTTTACTGAGGAATGGGCAGAGGGAAGAGGCCTTATGAGACTTATGGAGAGGGGGGAACCAGGAAAGGGAAAATCATTTGGAATATAAACAAAGAATATAGAAAATAATAATAAAAAATAGAAGAACAAAAAACAAACCAAGAAAAAAGAAAAAAAAAGAAAGGGTTCTGATGGGATTTCTCCTGTCTTGCTTGAGGAGCCATTGTTGAGACTTGACTCTCCACTCTGATCAAGGCTGGTGGTGAGGAAGGAACAAGACCTGTGAGATAGACAGCAACATCCACTGGTTGGTATGGACTGGAGAGATTCTAAGCAGTAACCATCTCATTTGGTTGAGTAGGAAGAACTATTGCCTTCATGTGGGGATCACAGTTGTTAGAGAAACCTAGAAGCCAAGAAGACAGAGGTCAGCTTCAGAATTGTTCCTCCTCTGACTGGACACCTTGTTTGTTGAGATAGGATCTTTCATTGGCCTGAAATGTATAGATTAAGAAATCTCTGGAGATCCATTTATCTTTCTCCCTTGGGCTGTGACTATAAGTGTTTTATAATGCTCTTGTCTTTTTTAAAATATAGATTCTAGAGATTGAATTTTGGTCCTCAAACTTTATGGACTGGGCATTCTCTTCAGTCCAAATTTCTTATTTTTAGAGGCAATGCACATGGCTGTCAAGACTGAGTTCTAGAACTTGACTGCTTAAAGTCTAATTCTGCTCTTGTTAGGGTTTAATGGTATGTCCTTATACAAGTCATGAAATAAATGTCTCTTCAGTTCTCTCATCTGGAAAATGAGATAATATTAGAATTGGGTTTTAGTGTAAGGATTAATTGAACTAATTGTTATAATTTTCTTAGACTAGTACCTGAGATATAGTAAGAAAAAGGGCTTCAATATAATGTATTCAAGTTGGTTTCTTTCTCAACATTATGAATACTTTATGCTTTAAGCTATAAGCATTATTCCTTCTTGTATTTAAATTATGTAAAAAAAAAAAAAAAGACTGATCCTAAGGCTCTCTCATTCACCAGAGAAAGAAAAATGTAGCTAAGAGGACTAATGTTAATACACACACACACACACACACACACACACACACACTATATATATATATATATATATATATATATGATGAAATTATACAACACATATATATTATGAAATTATCTCAATATGACTATTTTCTAGATCAACATTTGATCATATGACAATAGCTATCTTTTGCTTCTAGGTTTCCTCTTGTTGACCTTACCATAATCCTATTTTGGGGATGACTTTCTTTTCTGAAATCTACCTGGGGCTCACTACCTCCTCTACCACATCTTCTGAGGGCCTCTGTAGTTTTATCAGAGGGAAATTCAAAGGTCATTTTGCCAAATTTTTCTGTGTGTCATTTAAGAAAAGATCAAATACAGACTCAAGAGATTTTTGTAGGAGTAAAGGCAATCCTAGGGCTGGCCATTGTAGCCTGGGATTGCAGCTCCTCCTTCTGTAAGTAAAGGCTCAAGATTCCTCCCTTTCACACCAACAGGGCTCTCTAGAGAGCCACCAGTTGTGAGAAGTCTACATTCCTGTCCCACAGGGGGTCGATTGTTTGTCAAGACGTTGAGTGGCAAGGCAGCCAGAGAGAGCCAGCTTCCTGGAGAGACCTCATCAGATCAGCCTCTTAACAGGCAGGGCAGCAGGTTTGGGATTACACTAGGGGCAACATATTGTCCTCAGAACCCCACTTCCTGAGAACTGGGGAGATTGCACCTCCACTCCTCAATGAGCTCCTGTGATCCAAAGGACAAGGAAGGGCGGCTGCTGCCTTTCTGTTGCCTAGCTGAGGTTGTTTCTTGAGTCCAGCTGTGAAACGCAGCCCAGGAACATGAAAAGAAGTGGTTTACACAGATACACATGCCCCAGAGGAACTTCTGCTTTCTGACTGGGGCTCACAGATAGGGTGGTGAAGACGGCTCAAACCTGGGAAGACTTGGTCTGTTAAGACCTGTCTGACAATTGAGCAAAGCCATACTTTTGTAAAATTCACTGTAAAGAATGTCTACATTGTTTGGGTGTAAATATTGGCTTTCAAATCTCCCAAGCTCCTCCTGTCTAGGTATTTGAAAAGTCCTTGCTATCTGGATGAGTTAATTAGCCCAGTGCCTAGGGAAGACAAGCCTTTCAGAAATGTGGGCTATTTGTTTTCTATGCAATGCATATACCAAAATGAGCTAGAGTGGACTTGATGAATATTTTTGTTCCTTTCCTGTTTTTGTGGCTACAGTGCTCTTTGTTTAAAACAGAATAGAAGCCACAAGTTAGAATGCATTTTGGATGATACATCCAAGATTCTTTTGTATTTTCATTTCAATATATTGTAATATAATTAAAATATTATATTAGATGATAGACTATATGGCATAGCATGTGTATCCTGCATGGAAACTGTTGGGATTTTGTCTAAGCTCCACCCCACACCTACCTGGCAATAGCCAGGTATGCCCTGCCCCAGAGATCTGGCACAGTATAAGAGGGGCTACTTGCTCCTCCTCTCCCTCTTTTGCTCTCTGCTCTCCCACACTCACTCACCTCTCTGCCCCTGGGGCTCTTCCCCCCTCCACGTGGTCATGGCCAGCCTCCACTCTCTCTCTCTTTCTCTCTCTCTCTCTCTCTCTCTCTCTCTCTCTCTCTCTCTCTCTCTCTCCCTCTCTCTCTCTCTCCCTCCCTCTCTCTCCCTCTCTCTACCACTAACTCCCATCCCCTACTCTGAATAAACTCTATTCTATACCATGTCTGTGTGTGTGTGGTCCCTCTGGGGCAGAGGTGCCCAGGCAAGGGCCCGCCTGGACACCTTCCCCCACGCCGCCTAGCCACACTCACCTAACCCCCTATACTCCCCCTCATCTTGGTGCTGAAAGTCCTTTCAGACCCCCCCCCCAGAGGAAAAAAAAAGGACTTCCCCAAAAAGCCACCCATCACCTTTCTCTGAACCTTAGTAAGTTCTGCTCACACCATTTCTCTTCCTTATGGAACTAGTGACTCTGAAACATTGTTCACAGCTAATTTTGCAGAAAGTATAGCCTTATTCCAATGCTGGACAGGCAGTTGTTGGTATCAAGAACCAGCTCGCCAGATTGGCTCCGAACCCAGTGACATCACACATAGGTGGCAGAGACCTGTACATCTGTGGCCACGGCAACTGCGTACATTCCCAGAATCCACTTGGCTCACCTCCCACCTTTACCTGTGAGCAGCCATGTAACAATCCAAATAAAAGGCAGATCCCTCTGACCTATCTCTTTTCCCCACTCTTCTTCACTGCCACCTTTGCCCTCTTCCCCACAATAAACCTCTGACTCGTGGAACTTCTTTGGCTTGGGGTGGTTTGTACTAACATGAGCCACGATTCTAACACAACAGCCATGACAGACTGAGTCTTTCTAGGCTTGAATCAGTCAGAAACCAGAGGTCACTCGGGTGCATTCCAATGGCCCAGTTTGCCGAAATCTCTATACATGTGCAAAACTTGTTCATATTTAATATTTCTGTAATAAGGTCAAATGGTCCTCTTCTCTTTGGGTTGAGAGAGCTTTTAAATTAACGTCTAATGAATTTGTGGCTGGGGCCTGACTTTAAGGACAAAGCGTGGTTAATTGACATTGTTTCCTTTTCAGAGAATAGCCATCAAGTGGAGCTGTTTTCTCCATTCCTTTCCTTCTTTGGAATGTTTACTGACCAGTCCACAGGGGGCTAGAGACAAGGAGTTCTGGAGAATCAGATGTCAGGAGCCCAGAGAACTCATTGGACAATGGGACTTCCCACTGTGCAGTGTACCCAGCCAGGTTTTTGTTATGGTAGATGGGATGTAATCAGATCCCACACTGGTCGTGTTATATATCTGCAACTATCCAGAGTTCTTGGTCATTCTTTTAAAACTGGGTCACAGAAGTCATATCTTTATTTCCCATCCCTGTGGTTCATTCTAAGTTGTGACTTCTGCTGTTCTCTGTTTTAAGTAAAGAGCACAGTAGCCACAAGGGAGGAGAGAAGCAAAAATATTGCTGAGCCCACTCTAGCTCATTTAAGTATATTCATTGCACAGAAAACAAATAGCCAATGCTTCTGAAAGGCCTGTCATCCCGAGGCACTGTGCTGAGGCACAGTTGTCACTCACTCTTGGACATATCAAATTCCATACCCATTGACACAGAGAGCCAATAGTTCTGTCCTCTGATGCATTTCACTAATACTTTCTTTTTTAAAGCATCATTTACTGTATCATTTATTTTATTTTTCAGTAACATATATCAACTCCTACCAGAGGGATCATTACTACAGTCATAGCAATACCTGTTTACCCTCTACCCACGCTTATGTATTTCAGCTGTATGTTTATCTTATTGTATGTAGCCTTCTCCGGGGGTAGAGACAGAAATGCAGGAGTTTGTTCTCAGAATATTAGCACCAGTGTCTTTAAGTGCTTTGTATCATCTACCAATTAAAATGAACTAAATCAGTGGCTGTGACAGCTACTTTAAATCCATATATTCCATAATGTACCATACCTGTAAGGATATTAGAGTCTTGCCTTCCAGAAGGGCATGAAAAAGCCAAACCATCCTTTGGGTGTCACTGGTACAATTAAACAGGAGTAAGTAAGGATGAGATACCGGACATGAGAGCAGGAATGGATGAGTGGGAAGGGGAAGAGAAAAAAGTGAATTCTAGATGCATACATGAGCTGGCTAACAGGCTTGAAGATGACCAGAGGAACCCAGACAATAGATTTCTTTTATATATTTATAGCTTTAAATCTTTAATTGAAATATCATTATATTGTTTATCCTTTCTTTTTCCCTCTTCCAACTCCTCCCATGCCCCACAATTGATATTCTGTTCATTGATGTGTTGCAATTTATACTGATGTATGTATGTATGTATGTGTGTGTGTGTGTGTATGTGTTCAACTATAACCTGCTGAGACAATTTTTGTTTTTTCTGTGCTTGGTTGGTTTCAGGACTGACCATTTGATAACCAATCAAGAGCTCATTCCTGGGATAGGCTAATTCTTCCTCTCTCAGCAGTTAGTTACTTATGCTTCTTTGTATAGAGGTAGGACTCCCCGTGAGATTTTCTGCCTTTCACATTAGCATGTCTGTGGGCATACTTTTTTTTGCAACCCTACTTTTAATAAGCGTTCAACCTCTCCTCTAGCTCACCACCCAGCAGACAGAGTGAGAAAGAAAAGTTATTAGGATATGGGGGAAGTGGACCTGTTCATCAATGATTCTTTGGGGTGAACTCAATCTTCCTGGACAGCAGTTCAGTCTCATAGCAAACACCAAATATGACTTAGCAGCTGCAGACCAATCCTCTAGGCAGGCAGACACCAGGCAGCTGTAGTTCAATCCTGAATCACTAGATTCACTGACCCTCCTGAGAGGAGGCCACTGAAGTGGAAAGCTGCCACAGGAACCTCACAAGCAGTCCTTGGGTGAGATTTTCTCAGTGGTGGTGATATCACAAGTTGAGCTCAACAACACTATATAAGGCAAACCAGTACTTGTGTGTCTTTAGCAAAGAATAGCGAGGTGAGCAAACCAAACCAAGACTCAGAGCTCCTCTTCCACTGTTTGTGGGGTCATATTTACACTCCATCAAGAGCCCTTTCATGTGTTTGCTGTATCAAAACATCCTTTTACCTGCATCTGCTTCAGGAAAGCAGTCTTTCACGGGTCTGCTTTAGCAAGACAGACTTTTACCTGTGTGCCCCAGCAAACATGGGGCACACAAAAAAAGTTACTTGGCATAACTTTCCAAAGAACTAGAAGTTTACATTTCACATGCCTGTTGCTATTGTCATCTTTCTAGTCTTGTTTCTACAGACAGCCATTTCTAAGAGAAGCAGTTTCACAGCAGATTCCCTGATATTCTGACTCTTACCATCTTTCTGTCCACTCTTCTGCAAGTTCCCGAGCCATAGATGTAGAAACTGCGCTGCGGCAAATGTATCTGTTGGGCCTTTGCTTTGTGTCTAGGCGCACTCTTACAGTTAGTATGTTGTTGCGCTGGTCATTGTTGAAGTTCATAAGCACCACAAATAGATGAGATGAGTGGGTCTCTGCTCCCTTGGCAGCTTGCATAGTACCTTCATAGTATCAGTGATGGACGCTAAACCACAGGAAGGATGCTTCCAGATGAGATCCAGCTTAAATAATTTAAGTCCTGGGTCTTAAGTGGGTAGTGTCTTCAGGAGTAGGTGCTTGCCTTCAACCCTGAGAGGATTTTAATGCAACAAAAATAGCCAATATTGTTTTGGGAGTCATTTAGACTACCCTAACCAACCACTCAAAAGGAAGTTTCTTGTGCCTGTGTCTGATACTAGGTTTTTGTTTTTTGTTGTTGTTTTTGTTTTGCTATGATTCTTATGGGGAGTGTTGTCCTCTCAAGTGGCATATATATAATCTTGTGTACAATTTTAGTTAAATATAAAATAATATGATTCTTTGAGGTTTTATCAAGCAGCCTTGGGGTTTTTTTTTTGTCCCTCAATCTTCCTTTTCCATCTGCGTTGACCCTTGACCCTCTTTCCATTTGGAGTCTCTTCCCTGTCTTCACATTTCCCCTACCATATAACTTGTATCCTGCTATTTCTCATGTCCATCCCCCACCCCCACTGCCACCCTCAATGGTTCCTTTATACCTTTCTGGTTTCTGTGCTTACTTCATGTTATATACGCATGTCTGAAGATTTGGAGCTAGGAAATGCAGACTATTTACCTATAAGTTTCATAATTTCAGTTTTCTTTACAGATGAATATTTTTCCATTTTGTGTTATGTGCCACAATTTCATTCTTAATTCAGCTGGTGAAGGGCATTTAGGTTAGTTCCAGTCCCTAGCTATTGCAAATAGGGCAGCAATGAACACTGCTGAGCAGGTATCTATGGAGAAGGAGATTGAGCCTTTAGGTATATGCCAAGGAGTGACATAGCTGGCTCTCCTGGTAGATTTCTTGTTTTGTTTTAAGGATTCTCCATACTGATGATCAGAGTGATTGCCTCAATTTGCATTCCAACCAAGAGTGAATGACGGTATCTCTTTTGCCATAATGTCTCCAGCCTTAGTTTTCAGAGGTTTTCTCAATTTTAGCCATTGACTGTAGTGCGATGAAATGTCAAAGTTGTTTTAATTTGCATTTCCTTAATCACTAACCACTTTTTTGAGAGATTTCTTAACCATTTTTAGTTCTTCTATTGAGAATTCTTATTTAGGCTGTAGGTTACTTTTTAATTGGATCACTTGTTTTTTCTACTCTTTGTTTTTTTAGTATATTCTGGATATTAATCTTCTGTCAGATAGATAGCTGGTGAAGATCCTCTCCTATTTTGTAGGTTTCTTCTCTCTTCAATGGTTTCTTTAGCTATATAGAAACTTTTGGTCTTATGAGGTCTTAATACCCGGGCAAGTAGAGTACTACTCAAACAGTTCTTTCTAACATATCTTGTAGTGTAACAGCAATAGGTTTCACCTCCTTTATATCTCACCCCATTGTCTACCTCACCTTTCCTTGACAAGAGTTGTGTTTGCCTTATCTGGGGTTTCTCCTTGTGTGAAATATTAAAAAATTGACCCTCCAGCTCTCCTGCCTCTCTCTAGCAGGGATCCAGAATAGCTCTCGCTTCCACACAATGCCCCACACACCCCACAATCAATCAGACATCTCAACACCTAATGACCCTGTAACCAAGACTCTTATAGCTTAATTAACCAATCAGATTTATATATCAATAAAATCACAATTTACAAGATGCCAATACAGTAGTTTCAGGGCCAACTGATAATGATAAAAGCTTTATCCCAATATTTCTAACCTTGTTGTGAAATCATAGCTACTTGTGGCTGGAAATTGCCATGCGGGTTCATGGCCATGGCCATGGCTCCTCCCTTCCCCTCTGGGACTCTCCCTCTTTCTACAACTCTTAGCTTTGCCCACCTTTTCCCTGTCCAATCACAGACCTTCTCTGCACTAATGTAAGTGGACAGGGAAAATCCTGTGACATTCTCTAGCTGAGATTTCAATAATCCAAATTGGCTAATGAATCTAGCATGAGCTTCCTTTTTCTTCATGATTTCACAAATATAAGAATTGTTTATGATAGCAACATGAATATACAGGTTTTTAAATTTTAAGTCAGACATTTCCACCTTCTTAACTAAAGAAAAAATTGAATACATTGGCACTGCTGATATTGCTGCTCTCCTGCTTTGGGGCATCACTGAGCAAAATAAGGATTACTGGAGCACACACATTGTGCTATTACAGTAACAGTAACAATTGCTTATTAACAATGTGGGTTAGTAAGAGAGAGGGGGTCAGGGAGAGGACAAGAGAATTTTTGAAACTTTTATTATAGCAAATTGTTATTGTCCTAGCTTATGATTATTTGCTATTAATCCTTAATTTATAAACAAAGCTCAGTCATAGGTGTGTATGTGTAGGAAAAACACAGATATTTTGATGTCTGTCTAACCTTTGCAAAGTTTGATGAAGGGGCTACTTCACCAACATTCATGGTTCTTGATACCGGTTACATAAAGGAGAGACACAGTTCTATAGTGATATGGTCATGGTGACGACACAGAATTTATTGGAGATACTTACTTTTCTGATCTGTCTTCAGAATTTAAGAAGTGAAAAAAATAATCTGATTTTACTAAAAGAACATGCCTTCTCTATTGTGAGAAATTATCATATTTTCTTTGTTTCAATTTTCCAAAAGTTTTGCAGTAGATTGCAGCCCTGGGCCAGCTGAGCTCTCTAGGTACATAATTGATTTTTAACTGGCACACTGGTCATGCTCTGCAATTCTTCTGTAGGCAAAAATGCTAACAGGCATCTGTCCTTTCCAGCCTCAATTCTAGCGCAAGCCTTTCCATAAATGAGACAATTTGAAGAGTGCAGGAAAAAAATGAGTATTGCTTCTTTACAAATTCAGAGCGAGGGGTATGTACACATATATGCACAACATATTATGTGTGCTGCTCTCCAAAGACCCCCAAATTGTTCTCATTTTAATATATTCATTTTTAGTTCTTAGCTTTTTATTGTATGAGAATTCCATGCATGCATGCAGTGTGTTTTAAGCAAACTCACCCTGCTCCTTCTCGAGAGCCTCTGGTACCTTTTCCTATGCCCCACTGCTTTTTCCTCAAAACTTCATGTGCTCTTTGTGCTTTAGACCCACTGCATACATGTTGTGTCTCTGTGTGCATGGATTAGAGACTTTTACTGGAGGATGCTGACCCTCTCAGAAACCATGTTTCTGCAAAAAGCCAACTCTTTCTCCCCCAGCAACCATCAGCTGTCAATAGCCGCTATTGCACCATCATGTCCCTCTTCCAGTCATAGGAGATTTTGCCTGGTTTGATCTTATGTAGTCATGGCTGCTGTGAGTTTGCATACACAACTCTGTCCATGTCTTGTTATTACTGATTTCCTGCACATGTTCACTACATCTGGATTCCTTTGACCAACAACTTGAAATGAAGTTTCCCATGCTTGGCAGTGGGTTTCTTGTTAGATAGTCTATGGTTCTCTGTGGAGTATTAGTACCCCAAATGGAGTCACTTCACTTAAACTATATGCACACATGTGCATGTATGACCTATGTAAACTTATATATACATATGTATATATATGTATATATATATATTTAAGTAAATGTAAAATAATATTATCCTGTGGCTTTTTCAAGCACTTTTAATGCCACTTTCCCTCCTCCTTCCTTCTGGGTCACCTCCTCTCCCCAAAGTCCTTCATCCTGCTTTATCTGTTTTCTCTTTCACAACATCTGTGTGCTGCTCCCTGGCCTAAATGGTGCTCCAACATATTACATAGCATATTATTGTCAAAAAGATGAGTGTTGGCCTTTAGTCTAGGCCCTGCCCACAGTTACCTGGCAACAACTTGGCAGGCCTGACTCCCTGTAAAAGGGGCTGCTTGCCCCTCCTCACTCTCTTCCTCTCTTCCTCTTGCTCTGTCCTCTTGCTCCTGTTCTCCTTCTCTCCTCATCCCCCTTTCCCTCTCTCCACATGCTCATGGCCGGTCTCTGCTTCTCTTCTCTTCTCTTCTCTTCTCTTCTCTTCTCTTCTCTTCTCTTCTCTTCTCTTCTCTTCTCTCTCTGTCTCTGTCTCTGTCTCTCTGTCTCTCTGTCTCTCTCTCTCTCTCTTTCTCTCTCTCTCTCCCTGCTTTTCTCTCAACTCCCCTCCCCATGCCCTGAATAAACTCTATTCTATCCTGTCCTGTGGCTGGTCCCTCAGGGGGAAGGGACGCATGGTATGGGCCTGCAGAGGCACCCCTTCTCCCACACCTGATTACACATCCACCAAACACATTCCCTCTCTCCTTATCTTTTTATAAAGCAAAACAATCAGCCTTCATAGAAAACTCTCTCAGAGCCCGTTTCATCTCAGCGCTGTGAAGTCCACCCATCTCCTCTTCAAAATGGATGTTAAAATAAAGTGGCAGCCCCTCCTGATTGCACAGCAAAGTGAACAACCACATCCTCTAGTCAGTCCTCCTGACAGCAGCCTGAGTTCCAGAAGCCATCATGGCACTAACGTCTTGTAGAATCTTCCTTGCAGCACAAGGAAGAGAACATCACATGGGGAAGAAATCAGGCCAACAGAAGACAACAACATGTTGCCCAGAGTAGTCTGCAGCAGGAGCTCTAAGGTGTAAGCTACTCAAGGAGAGGCTGAGTGGGGGTTGGATTGCGTGGAGAGGGAAGAGAATGATGGGAGATGATTTTCCACTGAAATGAAGATGGCTGATTCTGCCTGTTGGCTAGGAGCACCTTCACTGCGAGACTTTATTTTATGCTTTCCTTTACACCATTTTTATCTGCATGTATAATTATAAATAATAATTTCATTATATTTTATATTTTCATACATGTATATAATTTATTTTGATGATACTTAGCCCCCTTCAATTATACTTTCTTTTTTAATTAATTTATTTGTTCACATTTCATTTAGATTGCTGTCCCCCTTCCTATTTCCCCTTCTGTCATATCCCTCCCACCATCCCCTTCCCCTTCTTCTCCAAGAGGGTGGAGTCCCCTCTGGGTATCCACTCCCCCCAACCCTGGCACATCAAGTCTCTGCACAGCTAGGTACATTCTCTCCCACTGAAGCCAGACAAGGCAGCCCAATTCGGAAAATAGATTCTACAGACAGACAGCAACTTTAGAGACAGCTCCCCCTCCAGGTGTTGGGGATTCACATGAAAACCAGCTGCACGTCTGTTATATGTGTGCCATGGGACTTGGTCCAGACCATGCATGCTCTCTGGTTGGTAGCTCAGTCTCTGAGAGCTCATAAGGGTCCTGGCTAGGTGACTCTATTGATCTTCCTGTGGAGTTCCTATCGCCTTCAGGGCCCTCAATTCTTCCACTAATCCTTCCATAACAGTCTCTGAACTCTGTCCAATGATTGGCTGTGTGTCTCTGCATCTGTTTTAGAGAGCTGCTGGGTGGAGCCTCTCATAGGACAGTCATGCTTGATAACATTTTTTAGATTTATTTTATGTGCATGCGTGTTTTGTCTGCATATAGGATTGCATGCTATGTGTGTGCCATGGAGGATGTAGGATTTTTGGAACTAGAGTTCTAGACAGTTGTGAACTGTCACGTCAGTACTGGGAACTGAACTCAGGTCCTCTTCAAGAGCAGCAAATGCTTTTAATTGCTGACTCATCTCCCAGCCCTCCTCACTGCTTTTCCTCCATCCTACTTGGACCCTGTTTTGTCCACCTCTTACTTCTACTACACGCTTTGCTCTTCCCAACACGGTCTCTTACTTATTTTGAGGCAAGATGTCGCTATATAGCCCTGGCTGTCCTGGAACTTGCTAAGTAGAATAAACTGGCATCAAATTCACAGAGATCCCCCTGCCTTTGTCCTGGGATCCAGGGCGGGAACCGCTCTGCTTAGGTTAGCTCTCTTACTTTCATGTCGTCATTTTTTGACCCAATGGGTTTCACTAAGGTTGGTTAAAAAATCATGGTGAGATGTTGTCTCCACAAGCCGGGGCAGATTAGCAGTAGCTACACCAATGAAGACGATGTCTCTCTCTACCCCCATCAACCATCAATTGCATGCAACTCCTTAGGAAGAGGTGGAACTTCAAGAGCTCCTCTCCCCACCAGCATCGAATGTTTATGGATCCAATCTTGTACAGATTGTGTGGAAATAATCACAGTTAGTATGAGGTCAATAGTGAAATTCCTGGAAGTCAGAGTTCCACTCCACTCCTCCTCCCTCTGAGTCCTACATTCTTCATGTTCCCTCTTTTGTGACGCTCCCTGAGTCATGGTGGGGTAATGTAGATGTTCCATGAGTGTCTGAGCATTCATTTATCGATTAATTTTATCATTTTGAGCAGATAGGAAACTGCAGTTACTGCTGTTCACTAGAAAAATCAAGCTTCTCCAAAGCTGACAGCACCACTAATCAGTAGGTCCGAGCATAGTTTATTAGAAGGCAACTCGATGGTCACACCATGTTCATTTAGCAAAGCAATAGCAGTAGCTACTCCACTGGGGTCTATAACTTCCCAAACCATGGGCTATGACAGGGTTTATAGGGCTAGTTGTGATTTTTTTTTTTTATCTGTGAAGCAGGCTTCAAATTCAATAAAAAAAACAAAACAAAACAAGAAAACTGTTGGCTATCCCCAAAACAGACTTGCCACTATTGTATCCGATAGCACATCGTTTCTGGCAGGGAGGCGGTGCTTCATGCAGGGTTAAGAGTTCAGTAGTCGGACTGTTGATGAAAATTCTCCAGCATCCTCCTGGCATCCTCTGGCATTTTGAGGGCTAGCCAGCAGGGAGGAACCCTCCGGTCCAGTTTCAACTTGAATTTTTCTAATAAAATTTAGAATTGTAGCGTTAGTGTCTCAAAGCATTTTACATACATGTTAGGGTTAGTATTCATCAATTAGAAAATGTTTAAATGAGGAGAACTTGAACATGTTGTAGAGGAGGCAACTAGAAGCCAGAGAACATGAACAACTTAAGCCAGGTCAGCCAGCTTAGTTGGGAGAACCAGAGACGAGATCCTGGATGGAAGCTCACAAGGAGCATCGTTCATACAAGTGGGAAAAGATGTATAAGGGTGACCCAATTCTGTAATGGTTGGAAAAGAGAAGGACTAGAGTAGTTGTGTATATCCCAGTCCCTCTCTCTCTCTCTCTCTCTCTCTCTCTCTCTCTATATATATATATATATATATATATATATATATGTGTGTGTGTGTGTGTGTGTGTGTGTGTATGTATGTATATATGTATATATATGTATAAATGTAATATTCAAGCATAATTATTAATTATACTTTAGGAATGCTAATAGAAAATTTAAAAGAAATGCAGGTTTTTCTATTACTTAGAAGAATGAAATAACTGTCCAAAGTTATCTGTGCACTTAACATCAGAACAGCATTTGTTTGTTTGCTTGTTTATTGAGATAGTGTCTTATCTATATCCTGGGCTGGCCTTGAATTCATCATATAGTTTAGGATGGCATCAAACTTGCAATTCTCCTCTCAGATTCTCAAGCAACTATGGTTGTAGGCAAGAGGCACTGTGTTCAGCTAGATTAGTATCCTTCTGACTGTGATAGAACTCATGACTTTAGTTCTTTAATATAGACAAAAATTCAAAACTGGAGCAAATGGCATAAGAGAACTTGCATTTTGCATCAGTGCTAAGCTGTGGTTTGCAAGGCATTCCCATCTAATCATTATAAGTAGCATTTAGCACACAAAAAGCCTCGGACTTTGTTTTTCAAAAGTATACTTGTCTCTCCTCTTCATCAGGGCATCCTCCGACATTCCTCAGGCCTTAATTAAATTAGAAGCGGCAAGAACATTGGGCTTGGGGTTAGGATAAATAGCCCAGGTTCAAGCAGGAGATGCTGCTTTAATGACTTGGAATGTGTCCAGAAAGCACAGACTGGCTAGCAGGCAAATCTGACAGCTACTGGATCTTGCAGCAATAACATTCTAGCCAATTAAAAGCTGAACTCGAAATAATGGTTTGTCACTGGGAGGTGTTTCAGAAACCAATTGGTCCAGATTAACCAGAAGATTAACTTTTCTAACTGAATTTAAAGGTCATAGGAAGTTGACTCTAATGAAAGAGAAAACCATTCAACCAGGAGGGGAAAGCTTACATATAGAAATTGGGTTAATAGATCTATGTTATTCACAAACAATCGCAAAAGTGCTGTCTTTCTTTCTGTCAGAAGTTTGTAGGGATACGTATGCTCATCATTAAAAATAAAAATAAATCATTAAAAGAGATCAACAGCTATTTCTAAGGGATTTCTCCAATGGAAAGACACAGATGGGCTTCCACTATTCACAAGTGTGCTCAACTTTAAAAAGTGTTCATCTCAAGTGAGAAACCTACTTTCAAGTTATACCTAACAACCATGAAATAAAAGTCATTTGATGACTGAACCTGTGACTTTGGAGACCTTGGAAATTGTTCTCCAGATAGCATTTACTTATATTAGACGTGCCAGTGGACCATGCTTATTGGGATTACCAATTCGGCCATGTGAAAAGAAAGGCCTCTAGCCTGGCGAGGGTGCTCAAAAGATAAGGGAGCTTGCCACCAGTCCTGACAACCTGAGTTCAATATCTGGGACCCACATTGCAGAAGGACAAAATTAACTTCCACAAATTGTTGTCTGGCTTCTACATGGGTGTCCTGTGCTCTCTCTCTCTCTCTCTCTCTCTCTCTCTCTCTCTCTCTCTCTCACACACACACACACACACATACACACACACACACTCACACATGCACATAAGTGCACAAGGGCACGTGTGCATACATGCCCACTAAATGTGAAGAGTGACTAGCTTTAGTATCCCAGCATTCCTTGCAACCCTTTCGCCTGCACTGTCAGTGGGTGTTGCCCACTCATTGGAATGACCATAGTCTTAAGGCGAATATTCTTCCAGCAGAATCTTCCCCTGTAAGAAACATCTATCCTCCACAGGAAACTCTGCAAAGTGAGTTTTGAGGTAGCTCTTCTGAATTACTGGAATGCAATTAAATATTAAAATGATCGCCACCTGAGTATCCTCCCTTCTAGCACCTTGTGAGGCAAGCAGTGGGTTTCAGTTAACAGCTGTCAGGAAAAAAAAAGATGGCTAGTAGTTGATAATTGAATAGACAAGGCAAAAGAGGAGAGGAATGGATTGCTTATAGACAGAAGTGATTAGTGTGTTCAAGTAATGCAATCAGATTCACATCTGTGTGGTAATTGTGGGACTAGAGTGAAGGGAAGCAGGTTTTGATGTTAAGAAAAAACAAAAAGTAATCAAACAAAAGATCTTGTGTGAAAGGTACCTGGGTGGTTCATAGAAGAATGATGCCTGAGAAGGTTGAAGGAAGCCATCTGTGCCCTCTTTATAATATGTGTTCCTAACGAGGACTAGCTGATCTTATCTAAGGCAAGCACAGATTGCCCCAAGACTTGCTAGGAGTGATCCAGGTCACCAAATTTTCTGAACAGTGGGGTGGCTTGTTGGACCAATACTCACTCTAGCTAAAATATTTTCCGAATCACACTGAGTCCTCAGGTGAAGCTCCTCCTGGATGGAAATAAGTTTTCTAGGCCCACATTTTAGGCATTTTCCCCAAGAGATTTGCATTTGTTGTGACTGGTGGTTGTTCAGGTGCTTTTGGTACCAGTGGTAAAGGTCTCTGGCTGAAGCACCCTTCATCTATTCCAAGAGTTCCCAAGCCTGATGTCCTGACCTCTCTCTCTATTATCTAGCAGCTAAGGGTTATTGTTGTCCTCAAAAGGGGACCCGCCACTCTTGGACACAAGCCTAGGCACGGGTCATTACAGAGCTCAGATCTTGTTCCAACTTACAACTGTACTGTTCTTTTAGCTACTAACCTATACTTGTGTGTTTCACCCTACTGATTTGGCCCAAAGAAGTCATTGTACTGACTCCTATTTTTTCGATACATACTAACTTAGCAACTAACTGTACTAGGCATAGGTAAAGCCATTGCTTAGTATCTTGGACCTCTATGTACACCAAGACTAGGTTTATATATGCCAGTACAAAGGGTGCAGAAGTTGCAGATATGGCTTGCTGCACTCTGAAAGCAGTCATATTCATTTGCTCACTGAATTATTTAAACTGGCTAGATTAGGGGAACTGAATGAACTTCACAGTTCAGTTAATTTTTTTCTAGATATAGCCAACTGTCTTGTTAGCATTGTATGGCAAGAAACATTTCAAACACCCTGTGCATTAGCAAAATTTATCTGTGGCTAGTTCATTCTTCCCCCATCAATGTGCTTCCTTCCCTTGTAAGTCAAATCAAAAGCATAAGTGTGATCTAATTAACTAAAAATTGTCTACATGATGAACCTGTGGCTTTTTCTTTTTTTGGACCTTAGTTTTCTAACAGAACTTCATCTCAGGTAGTCATCCCTTACAACCCGCAGCAGACGGGCTGAGCAGAGCAGGGTTTGTTCTTCTGAGGCTCAGCTGGGTAACTCTTATACATAGGTTTTGCCAAGAGTTTCTCAGCATATGAAGACCAAGTTCCTATAGGAGCCATGCAGTCTTCTGTGTTGCGTGAACTTGACAATGAGTGAACTCTTTCTGAACCTTAGGACATTTCCAACCTAGTGCTCTGTTTATGGCAAAAGAATCAGAAATTCCTTAAGCACAGAGGTGTCTATGAAAAAAATGCTTCTGAGTTATTTCTATTATGTCTTTTCATCCCAGTGTTGTACTTCCTGTTCTACATTGCTGCTTTTACTCACAATATGTAAACCTGGAAGTGAGAAAAAAATATTTCAGGAAGATATTTTAGGTTACATTTACTGTTTATTTGTGTTCCAAACCATTGCTTCTCCCTCACACGTTTCAGAAAGGGGGCTCCACGTTTGCTAGTTGCGGTAAAATGCACAGGGCTTACAAGGCTGTTTCCCTCAGAGAAGTCTCCCTGAGCTTTGCCAAGCAAATCTCATCCTGTCACCTTTAGAACTCTTCTCAGTGTATCTTTACCTGTGGCTTCCTGTCATTCAGGAGCTGGCTCCTTTGCTGTGTCCTTTCTTGTCCACAAACAGCAGGGAGTCTCATGGTTGTCCTAGTCTGTTTAGAGCCATAACAAAATACCATGGATTGAGTAGTTTAAAAGTGACAGAAATTTGTTTCTTGTAACACTAGAGTCCCTGATCAAGGCAGTGGCAGATTCCATATCTAGGTCTGGCCCACAGCCTTAGCAATGGCTAAGCAGTAGCACTGTTCTCATGTTCTTATACGGTGCTGAAGGCAAAAGTAGTTTTCAGGGACTTCTTTTGTAAGGGTAGTGATACCATTCATGAGGGGTCCACTCTCTTGATTCAATCACCTCCAGAAGGCTCTATCTCCATCACCTCAGAGAGTATATTTAGCATGAGTTTTGGAAATAGCAGTAGACTCATCAGGAACAAGCCTATCTTTTATATGTGCTTAAGTATTACATCAACCCTTCTCAGGTTCCTGGAACTACAGCTTACCTCTATGTCCAAAGTCTCATGAGTACTTTCTGAATCCATCTCAAGTTGGTGTTGTGTGTGTGTTTCTCTGAGAACATCTTGAGACAAAAGCTGTATTTTAATCATTGTTTCTATTTCCAAGAGTATCTAGCACAGAGAGTTATGAAGAACAGTCACCAAGGACTTACTGAATTGAATGTAATAAAATAAGTCAGCGTCAGCTCAACCTTTTATTTGCTGATGTGAAAAGATAGAAAGAAAGAAAAAAAACTGAGTCACATTCATGTTTACAAAACACTGTCAGACATGAGGATTGTACAATATAGTTCCAAGGTTTTATACATAAAATTCTTTCAAGTAATACATACACTCTGTACTGGGATGCTGAGGGGACTTACATGAGGCACCCCATCTAAGCATATGTGGAATTTATAGAGTTGCCCATGCTTTGTGGAACCCTTAAAATGAGGGGAGTAAAGTCCATCAAACTTTTATGAAAGCCACTGGAGAGGAATAAAACACAGAAAGGTAATCATCCAGGAAGAACAGCAACCAGGCTCCCTAAGTTGTGTCAAACCACCTGACTAGTTAGAGCAAAGCTCAGGGCGTCTCTCCACTAGACGCTCTAACGTGGATTCTCCCTTTGCTGCCTTGGGAAGCTTGCCCTCATTAAGACGGATGGGAAACTAGCCACATCGTTACATTCACTTAAGGCAGAATTTAGCTGGTCAGTTTAGCTACTGTCAGGAAGAGCTGCCACTTTGGGGTTTTGAGCCCTTATTGGCATCATGGTTTTGGATAGGAATTTTTATTTGTCTTACTTTGAAATTTACATGTCTTCTGAACAACTAAAATTCACAAGAACAAACTAATTAATGGATTCCATTTTTGACAGCTACAAGAAGACGGATGAGAAAGTAGCTTGCTTCTGGCAGCGTGTTATCAATTGGGAGGCAACAGTGCATTGCCTCTATGTGGAACAGTGAGCTGGAACCAGCACTGACAGATGACACGGCCCTTTGACAGTGATGCCTGTACGAGCTGACAGCTCCACTTGCAGTCAGTCAAGTCTGTGCTTTGCAGCGGAATTTTAACGGGCTTGATTTGCAGAATATGCTTTGCCTACTTCTCGGCTTGTACCAGAAGTGAATAAAAATTTCAAAGTATTCACATTAAAAGGAGATCCTAGCATCTGTTACCCAGCCTTCTCCTCCACCCTAAAACTAATAGTAATAATAGCAAATAAAGCATGATCTTGGGAGGGGGTGCTGGAGAGATATTGAAGAAAGGGGCAATTTTCCCTTTGAAACCAGATTTTCTATAAAGCAAGGTTGGCCATATATTAGTCAAAATCTCTTACGAGATGGCAAATTTCCCAAGGTAATTTTGAATGAATCAAAAAATAATATGTCTATGTGAGTGTGTACTTGCGAATCATCAGGCATCTCTGGGTTATCTAGTTACTCCCTTGAAACATAAAATATGCAAAGATCACTTCAAAATATTAAAAAATATTTTTTCAAGAAAATTGATCTTGCTTATGCACTTCCACGTTCAGGTCATATTCTTTATTTTACTGTTTTGTAATCTATGCCATTTGACCAAGAGTGAAGTTGCTTTTCTGTGTGAGATTTTCAAAGTTACTATTCTTTGTTTCCATTACTTCACAAGCAAATGTTGCTAATCGCCTTGTCACCACCAAGAACTCACACAGGGCTGCAGGAGGAAATAAGGGCATTCAGAGGTACAAACCAGCTGCTGGAAGGCCAAATTGGACTGGCAGGAGCGGTATGAGTCTTCGCCTTGGAATGCCCCTAGGCTGGGCAGGCGCTCGTAGTTTCCGTAGCCTCTGCTCCCTGTCTAACACTGCGTCTCACTGCTCACTCACATAACGTATCTTGGCCCTGAAGGCAATTGAGTTTGCTCAGTTGTGTGGCCCTCCCTGCTCCTCACAGAAGCACAGAGTAGCTCTAGCATTCCTGATTTCAAAAACTGAGCATATAAAGAAGAGATAAACAGAATTTATGGTAAAGAAAGGTGAATACAAACAAAATAGACAGACACGTATGAAGAACAGCTCAAGAATAAAAATACGTGGTGGCACACACCTTTAATCCCAGAACTTGGGAGGCAGAGGCAGGCGGATTTCTGAGTTTGAGGCCAGCCTGGTCTACAGAGTGAGTTCCAGGACAGCCAGGGCTACACAGAGAAACCCTGTCTCGAAAAACCAAAAAAAAAAAAAAAAAAAAAAAAAAAAAAGGAAAGAAAGAAAGAATATAAAACAAAGTGTTGCAAAGTTGATAAACTACCATTGATTCTCTAGTCTCTACCAGCTTTTTCCCATCCTCCCAACCACCCCAGATTCAATAAACATGATAGAACAGAGTGACAGAGATAAATAACCTACGTTCATCTCGCCAATTGTGAAACTGCCCCAACTATTAAGATTTAAATGTTTGTTCCTCTGTCCCTCAAAGACTTGGACTGAAACCTAGTTTCCTTTGTAATTATATTAAAAGTTAGGCTATTAACAGAGGATCAGACCATGAGGACTTCAACTTCATGGGTAGCATTGGTAAAATTATCAAAAGATGAGGTATTTTCTCCCTTACCATGTAATCCTCTCACCTTCCAAGACCAAACGTTGATACGTTGGTATTAGACCCGCTAGTCCCCACAGCCATGAGCAAACACATTTCTATGTATTATAAGTTATCCACTTGGGGGTCTTTGGGGATAGCAATGCAAAATGGAGGAAATCACTGCGTTAGTCTCTTGGTTTAGAAAGATTGCTGGTGATCAGTAGAAGCAGCTTATCTCATAGTCGTAGAGGCTCCTGTGCATGGTGCCTATGTGCACCCAGGTCTGCTGAAGATCCTGCCGGTGGCAGATGGCAGTGCTGCGAACACATGTAGGAGCCAACGGTTACTTGTTGAGTCAGAAAGTGGAGAAGAGTGGGTGAGGCCCCTCCTCAGGGCACATCCTCAGTGACTTAGGAATCTCCCAGGAGGCTCACCTTTCAAAGGCTCTACTACCCACCAGTAGCTGTGGAGCAGCCTCCAATAACAATCATATCCTCAAACCACATTCAAGCCATGGAATACACCAAATCTCATTTATTTGACTAAAAGTTACTGAAGAATGCAACAGAGAAGGTATGCGGAGAGATACGTTTGTGGAATGTCTCGGGGAAGGGTTTATAGTGAGCAAAAGAAGAAGTGACTTTAAAGACAGAGAATGGTTTATAAGAGTTCAGAGATGAGGAAGAATTCAGTTATCATTACTACAGTGGAGCCATGCATTTCATAATGAGGAAAAGATAGGGCTGAGTTCCTTGGATTAACCACATATACAAAGTATTACAGCATACCGATTTGTAGGAAGCACATTTCACAGACTGCATACAAAGCCCAAGTGAAATGTAATGACCTTCCATTTGTTTTATGCTAATTGAGCATTTATTTCATAAAGTACTGCCATTATACCGTGACCCTTGATAAAAAGGAAACTTCCCCATTTACGTTTCACTCATCGTAACCTTGAATATTAAAGTAAACTTACATGCTCCATTAGCTAGAAAATAATCCTCTCCCATGCTTTGAATTCACCCAGGGCGTGGTGCACAGTGCTGAAAGGTTCAGCTGGTATGCTTGAAGAATTCTAATTAAGAAACAAGGTAAGGTTTTAAGGGTGACAGTTAACGTATCAGTGACATCTGTTAGTAGATATTTTTATTCTAGCCTTCAATTTCTTGAAACTGTGTATTTTTGAGGTATAACTTTGTGATTTAGTGTTAAATACTTTTTGTGCAGTTTATATCAATTAAATCTTACCAGCCAACTTCATATGCTATAAATAAACTCTTATAAATTGATAATATATATTTCATGAGTTTGTAGTCTGCATAGAATAGCATGCACCAGTATTTGCTATATATTACATGCCTTGACAGGATTCAAAAGAAATGTTGGCCATAATTTTTTCCAGTGAAGGACTAGAGAATGTAAATGATTAAGTAAAATTATTTTTTTTTATGAAAGTTATGTTTCTGTTAGGTTTCTCTGTCTTTTTAAATTTCTGATCAGGTTTTTTTCACATGCTCTTTGATTTGAATGCATATTATACAAACTGAGTATTATTTCACAGGTAGGTGTTTTCTCTTTTTCAGTTAATTATTTTATTTATTTACATCCCAAATATTGTCCTGCCTCCTGGTCCATGACTAGACATTACCTTATTGAGACATCACCCCAAACAAGTCAGTCCTCAAGACAAAAGTATAGGGGCCAGAAGTAACAGTTGCTGTATTGAATGAGTTTCATATTCAAAACAATAATCTTAAAATGAAAAATGTGATTAGTTACTCTGTTTTTCCTTTTCTTTCCTAATGTAATTCTTGACTCCGTAGCTTCAGTGCTTGTCTTCCTGCATCTTTCTGATAATCATCAGGAAAATCAAGGTATTAACTTGGCGCTTCCTCCATTTTCCACAGGCGCTATCACTTGGTTTGCTCAGGCTGCAGATGCCCCCCTTCCTCTTTTCATCATTGAATTGAAAAAATACCTCTCTGTGTATGTGCGTGTGTGTGTGTGTGTGTGTGTGTGTGTGTGTGTGTGTGTGTGTGTGTGTATGTGTGTGTGTGTGTGTATGTGTATGTGCGTGTGCATGTGTGTGTGTGTGTGTGAGTGTGTATGTGCATGTGTGTGTGTATGTGTGTGTATGTGTATGTGCGTGTGTGCGTGTGCATGTGCGTGTATGTGTGTGTGTGTGTGTGAGTGTGTATGTGCATGTGTGTGTGTGTGTGCGCGCGTGTGTGTGGGCGCGCGTGTGCCCACTCTCTGAAGATACAGTAAACAATATAGCCATGGACAGTGGCTCCTGGAATGTCTGTGCAGGTGACTACATTAGCAATCACAGTGCAGCACCTGATGTGTCAGAAGGGAAACTTGCCATTCAATGTCCCAGAAGACTTCTTGGAAGAAAAGACACACCAAAGAGGACTCAGAGATGAAAAGGACTTGGCTACTCGAGGGGTGGTAGAAGCCCTGACAGATAGCGCCATGCATGCCAAGGCCCGTAGGCCCCAAGTGTGAGGCGAATTCAGAACGTAACAGAATATAGAATATAGGACACTTAAGAAGAGATGTCAAGGGTAGGACTGGTGCGAGAGAGACAGGTGAGGGCTAGATCAGGTGGGATCTTGCAGCCATGCTAAGAGGAGATCTTATTTTTGGAGTACAGATGGAGTTGCTCCAGGGACTTCTAACTGAAAGACAAGTTTGGACTGTGTTGTCTTATCTTCACTGATACGAGGGGTGAGGAACACAAATGCATAATTCCTTTCATTGATAAATGCCATAGAGTTTTCTTTATCTCATTCTGTTCTCTTTCTCCCTCTCCTCCCTCTCTTCCTTAGCTGCCATCTCTCCTGGGTTTGATTATATACATAATTGAACTGTTAAATTGTACTAAGCATGGGAAATATAATTATGAACTCACACATCTATTTCCTGCTCAACGGGAATTACATCTTTGAATGGTGGGAACCTAAAAAAAATGCTATGTAAGTAAATAATAGATATTTGCTCACTGACATATAGTAAAGGGTTAAAGCTAGACATGGTGATACACATCTCTAATCCTAGCATGTGGGGGCTGGGATCATGGAGTAGAAGGTCATCCTGGGCAAAACATTGTGTTTATATAAGAGCTATGCAAGATGCTATCTCTAAAATAAATAAATGAATGAATGAATGAATGAATGAATAAATAAATAAATAAATAAAATGATACAAATAAAACACCTGAAAAAAGGTAAAAGTTTAGATGCACAGAACAACTTTTTTCCTAATAAAAGATACTTCACAGAATGCAGCTCTGGATTGAAATGAATTATTGACTCTTGTTTCAGCCCTGTTGACATGCTGATAAATAAATATTTAGGCAAGTTATAAACTGATATATGAAGGCCACAGCAGTATCTCAACCTCCTGTCTCCTCTCCTGCCTCACTCAGAAATGTTTTGTGAACATGTTTCAAACTGCTGTATTACACTGTCACACCAAAGGCAGCTTTCCAAGAAAATGACGTGGGAGCAGCCTCTGCCACCTCAGACGCAGGGCTTTCTGGGTATTTATACCCTGTAGCATGTGACTCTGCAGCGTGCTTGGAGATGCTGGAGGAGGAAGAAATAGGGTTCTCTCTCCAAGGAGAGCACCAGAGAAAAGCAATCATGAGGCTGCGGGAGGAGTGCCTGCGAGCTGGCAACAAGAAAGCACGTGCAGTTTTCCCGGGGATCCACTAAAGAGCTGCACTAATTAAAACTTCACTGCCTGAACTTACATCCCACAGATGATCTGCATCCCAGGCTAATATCATGGGAAGCCGGCTATAATTAGTCCGTATATAATCACTGACTGCCTTGTACTAGATGGCCCGCAGAGACACAGAAAAACCGCAACTGGATGTGTGCGTGCGACAGTCTTGTTTTATTTGAACATCACGCCCCTCATCGGCTCTGCAGCAGGAAGCTCACGATCCCTGACTAGTGCCACCAATTTGGAAAATGCTTAGGTTCGTCTCATGCCATTCTGGGTATCATTTGCATTGGTCAGCTCTTGCCACAAATCCCTTTCTTACATTTATATCCTTTTGTTGGGACCTACTGACTTGAACCAACGTGCTCTGTGCGACCTAATTTTGCAAGTATTCTGGAGTAGATTCACCAGTTGGCACACACCTCTCCCAGAATCCATCAGTAGTTAATAGTTCAGCAGGGTAGAGTCCTAGATGTCCCTCCTCCAGCCATGACTGCCTATAGACTGTGTTGCTCACGCCCAGTGGTGCTGCTAACAGGTATTGTGAGGTCTTGATTGTAGTGACTACATAAGGCCCAGAAGATGGCATTCTGAAGAGCTTCTCCTTATTGTTCAGCTCGTATATTCTTTCTGCTTCCTCTTTAACTATGTTCCCTGAGCTAAGGTTGAGTTTTATGCAATTCATACTATAAATGTACTTGGGAATAAGGATATTGCAACCTATGGCAAGACTGTGTTAAGGAATTTTAGACAGTTCACCTGTTGAACAATAGTGAACATTTATTTACCAGTGTCAGTGAGTGCTACCGGCAATCATGATTGGAAGTTATTTTTCTTAATTATATTTATAGCTTGGATCATTAACCCATATTCACACACACACACACACACACACACACACAATTTTATTTAGTGATTAACAATAAGTCTAAAAAGCCAGTCAGTCCAGAGATACTGAGGCAGTTTAAATATCCTGATTATGTCTTATCAGGATTTTAATCCAGGCCAGTATAATAATTTATGAGCCTGCACTTCAAGTCTATTTGCTTGCTGGGTCCCTCTATGTATTTAATGGCAGGAAGATTTGAGACAGGACTAGGGAATGCAGTGAAATCCTGTCTTAAAATAAATACATAAACATATATACAAAGATGAGCCTTATAAAAATACTTTGAATCTATTTATTTAATGCCTAAAGATTTTTATTTATGTCTGGGTGGCAGGGGAGGCTATGGCAGGGGTAGACCAGAAGGCTGGAGAGAAGAAGCCTGAAAAATATCAGCAAGTCAGAGCCATGGGAGAACATGAAGAAGAAAAAGGAGAAAAAGGAGGAGGGGTAGGGGGAGGAGAAGGAGGAGGAGAAGGAGGAGGAAGAGGTGAAGGAGGAAGAGGAAGAGGAAGAGGAAGAGGAAGAGGAAGAAGAAGAAGAAGAAGAAGAAGAAGAAGAAGAAGAAGAAGAAGAAGAAGAAGAAGAAGAAGAAAATCCATGAAAATTGTTTCTTCCAGTAATGGAAGGAGAAGTAATGGGATGTCATGCTTTGGGGAATCGTGGACCCTTACTGCACAATATTTGTTTTGTACTTTTGTAAATTGTATATGGGTTTTCTTTGACTATGACAGTTGAATGCATCTTTAATAGTCACAGAGTATTAAATGATAAGATTTCCTTGAAAATTACAATGCTAAATTTAGAGGCAACTTCAGTGAATTTCCTTGGTGGAATTATTCGCTAGGCAATTTTTTTAAAATGTACTAATTTCCAAGAAGCAGCCTATGGGCATTTCTAATACTTTGTTCATTACACTTAAGTTTACTTAATCAGCCCCAAGTGAAAGAGTGGAAAGGTACACAGCACTATTAGTTCACACATGCCTCAAGTATATCAAGGTACATACATTTAGCTTTTATGTAGGCAAGCTGTATACTTGTCTTTTTTATTGTTTGTTGAAGTAGCATTTCTCCTACATATTCCTTACTTGACTCAATGATATATTAACCTAAGGAGGGAGGGAGAGAGAGAGAGAGAAAGAGAGAGAGAGAGAGAGAGAGAGAGAGAGAGAGAGAGAGAGAAACTGAGCTGAATGTCTTTACTAGCATTACAATATATTTTGTCAAATTTGGAAAAAGATTTTTTTATATATTAAAGATTTATGTTCTTTTAATTGTGTGTATGTTTTGTGTGTGTGTATTATGTACATATGTATGTATGTATGTATGTATGTATGTAAATTTAAGTATAGAGGGCATCAGATCCTCCTGGAGATAGATTAACAGGCCTCTCAACATGGGTTCTGAAAATGACTTTGGTTCTTCTGCAAGAGTATTATGAATTCTAAACTGCTGAGTCATCTATGCAGCCTAAGATTTATTTGTTACTTTAAATTAGGAATGTGTGTGTGTGTGTGTGTACACATATGCATGTGGATATATGTACATGTGATAGGAGTTATGGAGGCCATAGAGATTGGATCCCATGGAACTAGAATTGTAGTCAGTATTTGTGATCACCTGATGTGGGTGCTAGAAACTGAGCTCTGGTCCTCCTCAAGAACGCTGAACCCTTGAGCCACATATCTAGCCCCAGGATATTTTTTGTTAAAGACCTTAGTAAACAATATGTAGAGTCTATTTGAGGATCAAATTCTAAATCTTTATATGTTGTTAAAGATGATTATGAGCAAACAGTTAATAGCACAGGTCAGTACAGATTTTAAGACATCTAATTGGTGTCTAATGAAGGTAAAAACCTTTGTGTGGATGTGTGCGTGCATGTACTTTGTGACATTAGATAAAATAAACATGAAGCTGCATCCTTCTACACACAAACAACACTATGAAAGTTACAAGAAACAGTGTCATAGAGATAGAATAGTTGTCAGTAAGGGCTGGGAAGGGGAGAACAAGTGAGCTGGAAATGGGTGGGAAGGATTAGGGCTCTGGCAATCCATGGCACAGTAGAGTAACTATAGTTGACAAAATGCTATGATATAGTCCAAAATAATGGGAAGAGCTAAATAGGCCCCAAACACAGAGATGATTAATGCTTAAGGAGGTGGAATTTTAATCAGACCTTTATATAGGTATCTATTAGATTAGCAAACTCATCAATGGCTATACCATTTTGAAATGTGTCCAATTGTGGAAGCTAAGTAGGGCTGGGTCTTGTTAGTACTTGGAAGAATTCTGCACCATATTCTTTAAACATGTACAATTATTTAAAAAAATAAAATTTGTTTTTAAAGAAAATAATAAGATGATTGTATGCAAGTGACACTATTGAGTTTAGTCAATAATGTGATGATATTAGTACCCTTTAGTATTAGTAATTAGATATTAGTATCTTATTGGGCTTCTAAAAATTATTTAGAGATCTGTCTAAAGCAAAATTTTAATGTATAATACTGTCTTTTCACAGTTCTATGTGGGTCAGAGAAGAGGGTGCTAAAGACAAGAAAGCATTTACAACAAAGGCCTTGGAAAATGGGAACATACCTGGTAGGAAGAGCTTCCTGGTGCTTATCTCTTTAATTGTGGTTTGACTATGAACAAGCAGTGGCTTAGCTTTCTTTTTCTTCAGCTTTCTTCTCAGGAAATAGACTTGATAGTAAACCTCCTCTTGGTTTTGGAAAGATACAATGAAATAATAATAAGTGTAGTGCTGTTTCAATAGCACTTGGCACAGAGCAGCCACCCACTGTTACTGATGTTTGTTATTAATTCAAATAAGTGATTGATTCAATTAAGTTATTAATTCAATTGTTACTACTTCAGTAAACTTACTGAATGTCATTCAAAACAATATTGAGCATTTTGTGAATAGTAGTTTTCATATCAAACACCCAACCTTGGACTTCACCTTTATTGTTTCGCTGAATTTTCAACAACAGGCCTATAAAGTTATCCTGTTATGGAAGAGAAGACAGATTTGGAATGTGACAGGGATATATGGTGTAGATACAAGCCTTCTATAAGCAGGAGTCCTGGAAGGCAGTAGTGACAACTCATAGTCTGTCTCTGTCTTTGGGAAGCTATATAATTTAGAAAAAAAAAAAAACAGCCATGAGTCAAACCATTCATTTTTGGTCACTTGTATTGCTGTGATGGAATACCGTAGATTGGATAACTTAAAAAAGAAAAAGAAAATGCATTTCTCATAGTTTCGATGCTAGTGAAATCCAATGTTAAGTTGCCAATGTCTGGTGGGGATTTTCGCGACCACCTTCCATCGTGGAAAGTGGAACAGAAAGAGAAAGAAAGATGGTGGGAAGAACCCAGACTTGTGTCAGGATCTCACCCCTGTAGTAATAAACCACCAACCAATAGTAACTTATCTTGCAATGACCCACCTTGAAATAGTAACCTAGCCTTCTGTAGCCACACCCTGCAATCCAAACATCCTTTTCATGACAAGACCACATCCTAGAGGTCCCATTGTACCAAGGAAGCCTTGGCTTAGAGAGGGGTTCTGAGACAAGGGATGTCTGAGGGTGGTGTAAAGAACAACTCCAAATCAAACTGTCGGTCCAAGCTGATCACCTGTGTCCTGCTTGATACAACTGTTCCAGCTGTGTCTCTCTAGGCTCTACTTTCTCTCTGGAACTCTCTCTGTCTGTGTCCTGCTTGCTTGCTATTCTAAAAGTTCTCTCTGTTCATGTCCTGCTTGCTTGTGTCAGTTCTCCAAGAGTTCTCTCTTTTTTATTTAAAAAAAAAAAAAGTCCCTGGATAGCTCATCTCCTGTAGAACACAGGGGTAGTTTTATTTTACATGCCAACCCAGTCATTTACTCCAGGTTTTCCTTTTGATTGTTTTATGATTCAGCATCTTGTGATGCTAGCCCTTTGATTCTTAGGAGACAGAAAGCATATCCTTTTTTTCTTAACATTGCAAGAGAATTCAGAGATCTTTCTGCCTTTGTTAAGAATAGAAGGTAAACTAGTCGGATGGGACCCGGCCCTGAAGTTATCATTTCCACAATGCCTGGGGCTATTCTCTCTCTCTCTCTCTCTCTCTCTCTCTCTCTCTCTCTCTCTCTCTCTCTCTCTCTGTCTCTCTCTCTCTCTCCCACCCCCCAGGCTGACCCTGAACTATCTGCTTTTGTAAGCATAAACAAAAAACTTAGCTAGGTGGGTTTTCCTGTGATCACCACTTCCTAAGTCTCTTATCTCCTTCCTTGGTAATTTTCTGACAAGTTGTCTTACTGCACAGTTGCTTTTGTTCCTTCAGATTTATGAAGCCCCTCATATAATTCATATTGCATCTTTATTTTTTACATAGTTGAGAAATTATATATTTTTGAAATAATGTATTAGAGCTCTTTCCCATAGCCTTAAGAGCTGTCCGGAAGGTCTCAATGTTTACTATTTTGCTGAGTCATAGCCACACCCTCAACTCCTGCTGTTTCTAATTATCATAGAATCACTAACCTTAACCAGGAGGACATTCCTCTGAAGGAAAGAGTCCTCCACTGCTAGTACTGGGTCCAGAAAATATGTATATTATTATACACACTAGCCTTTCATCCACAACAGCCATCTACACTCAAGGAGGCGCACACCAGGGCCTGTTCCAGGGGCAAGAACCATTTCACTCTGTCCCCGCTAAGACCACACAGGGTTCTGTACCATTGCTCAACAATGTTGCAATTGTCTATTACATTTCCAACACTTGAATGCCAAGGGACATAAGAAGATCCCAAGGATTTAACATTTGAACCATGAAAGTACCGGGAGAAATTAAAACCAGTGTGGGAAGGGAGACAGTTACCAGGACATTGCAGTCTAAATGCTATAGAAGAAAGATGGTTTGTTTCAGGGAATGCTGTATTATTTTGAAACATCAGTACCTTAAATTTTATAATTTTTTTAAAAGCTTGATAATATTCCATTGTGTAAATTTTCATCTACATTTTCATCATCTAATCATCAGTAGATGGATATCCAGGATACGTCTAATTTCTGGCTATTATGAATAGAGCAGTACTGAACATGGATGATCACGTAGCTCTATAGTAACATATAGAGAATTTGGGGTATATACTAAAAGGTCGTATTGTAAGACCCCAAAAACCGAGGGTGCCCCAGCACCCCACACCCCGGAAGGCAACACCCAAATCACTCGCGAGAAACGGTCTCGATGCAATGGCATGAGGATTTCTTTATTTCCAGAATTCTGGGTTCCATAGCCATGCGCCACGCAGGGTCAGATGACTATGGACCACGAGTGTCAAATTGAGACAGCTTTTATAAGTTTACGACAGAGCCCGCGAATCACAAACCAATCATTTCTTAGCATGGAGAGCCCGCGAAATGCGAGCCAATTGATTTGTACCACTCCATAGTTTGTAGGCCAATCAGTTTAAATTATCGGAGCCCGCGCTCAGTGAACCAATTAGTTTCCTATAATGTCTACAGCTGCGTGAACTCCTGCTTAGGGGTAATGGCGTAAGTTTACAGAAGCAAGATAAGCTTAGCCCATTTTCAGTTACCCTATGGGGCCAGGATCACCTATTCAAGGCCTTTCTGCTGGGTCTAAACAAAGGGTGGGCTCTGGAATGTGACCTTTTACCTAGTTTCTAACAAAGCGAGAGCATTTTAAACTACTGATTTCTTGGGGTCGTTAGAATTAGGCTGTATTATTTTCTGTCCTTTCAGTATAGCTGGATCTTGTGGTATATTAATTTTCAGCTTTTTAAGGAAACTTCATACTGATTTCCATGGTGGCTATACAAGCTGTCACTCCCACCAGCAGTGACATACATCCTTCCCCACATCCTTGATAGCATGAGCTGCCCTTTGTTCTATTGATCCTGGTCATTCTGAGGTAAGATGAAAACCAACTTAGTTTTAGTTTGCATTTCCCTGGGTGGGGCTACAGATGGAGAACATTTCTTCTCAGCTTCAAAGTTATTTGTGTATCACCTTTTGAGAACTCTCTGTTTAGTTCTTTATTCCTTTTTTCATTGTGTTATTTGTTTTTTCAATATTCAGTTTCTTTTTAGTTCTTTATATATTCTAAATACTAACTCTATCAGATGCACAATTGGTAAAAATACTTTCCGTTTCTATAGACTTTGCTTGAATTAACTACTGCTTTTATTTTATTAGGAATTATGGGTATGTTTAAATTGTTCATATGATTTTGATTTTACTTCAGTAAGTAAATAAATACATATAAATAAATGTGTGTGAAGAAATCCATAAATTTCATATAGGTTTTTCTAGTCTGGTAGAATGCAGAATTTAAAAGTATGTCCTCGTGATTCTCTGAATTTCATGTGTGTCTATTGTAGTATCCTCTTTCTAACCTCTAACTTTATTAATTTGCATATATCGTCTTTATCGTGTAGTTAATTTCACTAAGGGTTGTAAATCTTGTTAATTTTTCAAAGAATCAATTCTTCATTTCATTGATTCTTTGTTTTTGTTTTTTGTTTTTTTGTTTTTTGGTTGTTTCTATTTTATTGACTTCATGCCTGAATTTGATTATTCCTTTCCATCAACTCCTTTTGGATGTTAATTCTACCCTTCCTTGAGATTTCAGATGTGTCAAGTTACTAACATAAGATCATCTTAGTTTTTTGATATAGGCACCTAGTACTCTGAAGATCGCTCTTAGACCTTTCTTCACTGTGTCCTATAGCTTGAGTATGTTGTGTTTTCATTTTCATTCAATTTTAAAACAGTTTAACTTTCCTTCCTGATTTTTATAATGATTCAGTTTTTATTCAAGTGAGTTGATTCCATCCATTTGTATACTTTCTGTCATCTCTACTGTTATTGATATCTAGCTTTAATCCTTCATGTCCTTATAGGATAGAAGGTGTTACTTCAGCTTTTCTATATCTGTTGAACTTCCTTTGTCACCTATTTGTCCTCAATTTTGGCTAAAAGTCCATGGGCTTCTGAGAAGAAGGCATACTCTATAGTGGTTGGGTGGAATGCTCTATAGATGTGTGTTGGTCTATTTGATTTATGACATTATTTAACTCTGGTATTTTTTTGTCTGGATGATTTGTCTACTGATGAGAGTGAGGTATTGAATTTACTCACTATCACTGTGTAAGGGTATGTGATTTTAGCTGTAAAAGTATTTCATTTATGAATGTAGGTGTCCTTGTGTTTGGTGTACAGATGTTTAGAATTACAGTATCCCCTTGGTGAATTTTTTCCTTGGTAGTGCCCTTTCCTATCAAACAATAGTTTTATATTGAAAGCTATTTTGTCAGATATTAAAATGGCTACACAGCTTGCTTCCTGGTTCCATTTGTTTGGGATATTGTTTTCTATCTTTTTATTCTAAGATAAAGCTCCAAGGTTCTCTAAGGTCCGTGACCATAATGGTGGGAAACAGGCAGACAGGCATGGCACTGAAACAGTGTCTAAAAGCTTGCATCTCAGTCTATGAGCATGAGGCTGAGGGAGAGAGGAGAAAAGGAGTGGAGAGAGAGAGAGAGAGAGAGAGAGAGAGAGAGAGAGAGAGAGAGAGAGAGAAAGAAGAAACTAGGAACATTATGGGCTTTTGACATCCCCAAACATGTCCCCAGTGACTTTCTCTAATTCTTCCCAAATAGTTCCGCTCATCAATACTCCAGGTATTCTAATTCTATGAGACTATGTGGGTCACTCTCACGCAGACCATCACAATGCATGCAATTGCTCTCATGAAGGTGTTGTGTTCATCAGTCAGTGTTGGCTAGCCAACACTGGTAGCCAAGACTTTGGGTCCTAGTCAAGTGTGGTGGCTGTGGGATCCTCTTAGAGAGCAGTTATGTGCATTGGAAGGAAATCACAAAGGAATGAAAATGGGCTACTAGAAAACAAGCATTGCAGTACTGCAGCAGTTCATCTGATATCTGAGACAGCTCTTGAGAGACTAGCATGTAGGTAGCACATACACCATGCATACACTGGACAAAGGAATGATTCATTTTTCTGCATGGTACAAGTAGAATAATAGTGGATTCCATTATGCTAGTCAGAAGTGTGTAATTTATAGCTAATAAAATATTTATTATTGGAATTTTATAATCAATAATTTTGTATTGGAGTCTATGTACAACTGAAACTCTTGAAAAGTGAAGTTATTTGATATCTTGGATATCTTGGATATGTATGTATATATGTATGTATGTATGTATCTTTCCTCAAACCCTTCTTCTTGGACTAGATGTTCATTAAGAGTTCTGTATGTTAGCTATCAGTTTTCTGGGGAACACTTTGTATGTTGGTTGGTGCCAACTGCTTCTTGGGGACAATGAACAAAGCACACACATTGTCTGCCTTTGCAGTCAAGTGATGGAGCAGACATTCTCTATATTGGAAGATTACTACTGAAAAGAAACAGGAAAAAATTAGCAACCACTAAATGCCTCAAGCTGGCCCTACTTCTTGCTCATCCCCACCCAACACACTTACTGATCTTAAGGATGTTTAAGTTTCTCTCTAAAAGTTTTCTCATGAAACACTACACTGAACTTAATTTTGTTGTCTGTATCTTGAAACTGAAGCAACTGAACTTCTTGCCAATACTTTAGGATACATGTCTTTTGCTTCTCTGTTCCCATAGCCATTGGTTATACTATCACTGTAGCATTTCCCACACTTACGGGTAGGAGTAGGTCATTTCTTTTTAAACACTGTTCCCCACCCTCACATGTGTGTGCACATACACACACGCACACACACACACCACCACCACCACCACCACCTCCAGCACTTGTGTCACTGCCCATGCTCAGCAGCTAACACTATCATCTTTGTGCATTAGACAAAGTAGAAATTCAACTGAAACTGTTTGAGCTGAATTGTTTATCCATTAGCAGTTAACCTCTTACAGTTGGTGGTGCAGTCTTTTAACAGACACTCTAAGGGCTCTTCCAATTCCAAGCTGGCCACAAGGACAATTTGTAATAGATAATTCTGCAGAAGTGACTTTCATTGCCCATCCCCCTGCCTCACTCATTGCATCTGTTGTAAGATTAACCAGAAGTCTTCAAGCCCCATGTCCTCTCATAGTCCACGAACTCCCAGGAAGTCAAACACATAAAGGAGAGGTCTGTTTCAAAAACTCTTTGCAGTCTTAGCTAGCCTTTGAAACCTTATTTATCATGTTTCATAATACGTCAATTTAGGACTCATGTTTGCTCAACTATGCTAAAAAAATGTTAGATCTGCAATCTAAGCTTCCTTTGTTGATTTGAATTTTCCATAAAAGAATTTCTCCTATAATGAAAATAACCAAAAGGGCTTTCATTCATGAAAATATTTGAGGCATCCAGAAGCTTAGTACATGTAGGAGGACTTTTGTACTGGCCTTTTTGAAGAAAGTTTCTTTTAACTCTTTTTTAACTGTATTTAAAATGTTGTGATAGATCTCTCAGTATTTGCAAATGACCACAAAATAGATACTAATTTTATAAAAGGATATTTTCATTGGGGATGGACATAAGTAGAGGGTAGATCAAGGTTAGGCTTCGTCAAAGAGAATCAAGATCAAGCAACATCCTGGGGTGATGTGCAGAGAAAAGTAAATGATGAATTTGCCAAGGCCAAAGAGTGGTGAGAACACAGAGGGGCTTTCTATGGTTTCAGGAGGTAATTGTCACTGTCCTTCCTGTCTTCGATTATGATTTCACCAGTCTGACTTTCAGCCCTGTAGCAACCAGCCTGCTTGCAGGTGCCCTCCTTCCACCTCAACTACATTAACTAGAGACTCCAACACTTGGTACAAACTCAGGGCCCCCAACCCTTCCCTGTCACTACAGACAAATTCTTGCTGAAGTTCCTCTTTCCACAATATCTCCAATTCCCTGGGTACCCCACCTCTTAGTGTAGATAGGATTCCTATAGCTCTTTCACACACACACACACACACACACACACACACCCTTAGCCTTTTCTCCTAGCCTCTCTCTACTTTTCCATGCAGAAGCACTCCCTACCTGGGAATTTAAAGTCATCACACTTTCCTAATATCCAACAAGAACAATGGAAACCAAGGAAGAGAATTCTCACCCAACAGAACAAGACCAGATATCAGCACCTAGAATCACCTCTTTCATGACATCTCCAGATGCCTAGACACCAATTTCAAACCAAAACCAAGAACATCCGAGACAATATGCTTCTTCCAGAATGTACTGGTCCTATTATAGTAAGCCTTGAGAAAAGCAGCAAAGCTGAAACACAAGATGGGGATTTCAGATTAGCAATGATGAAAGTGGTCAAGAACTTAAAAGAGGATATGAATCAATCCCTCAATGAAGTCTGTGAAAAGACAAAGGAACAGTCCAAAACATTAAAATAGAAATAGAATCAGTAAGTAAAATCTAATCTTAAGTGGAACATTTAGGATATTAAACAAAAACTTCGATAATAAACCTTGCCAAAAGAGTACAAGACATGGATAGTAGTTCATTGCATTCAGTGACTACATAAAAAAATTGGAGCATCTCATATTAGTAACAATGACAGAGAAGAAAGCTATAGAACAGAAAGAAGACCTAACACTCAAAAGGAGTACATGCCAAGAAATAATGAAACTCAGAGCTGCAATTAATAAAATAGAAATGCACAGAGGCAATGAAACAAAGAGGTTTTTTTTACTGTAATTTATTTTTGTTTTATTATCTCATCTTCTAGAGTTTATTTTGGTATCAAAGTAGTTACACATTTTTATTGCCAACTCAATGTCTGGGCAGTTGAACTGTATGTTGAACAATATACAACTTTCCACTTCTTTCAGATGGTGCATGTGTAAGGAAGTCATCTTTCACTCCGCACTGTGATGAGTGCCTCTTTCAGGCCAGACTTAGACTCACATAGATGCAAATATCAACAACAGAATACAAGAGATGGAAGAAAGAATCTCAGATGCTGAAGATACCACAGAAACCATTGACTCAACAGTCAAAGAAAATGCAAAAAGCAAAAAGCTTGTAACCCAAAACATCCAGGAAATCCAGGACACAATTAGAACACCAAACCTAAGGATTATAGGCATAGATGAGAGTGAAGATTTACAACTAAAAGGGCCAGCAAATATCTTCAATAAAATTATGGAAGAAAACTTCCCTAACCTAAAGAGAGAGTTGCCCATGAACATACAAGAAGTCCACAGAACTCCAAACAGACTGAACCAGAACAGAAATACTTCCCGTCACATAATAATCAAAACTGCAAATGTACTAAACAAAGAAAGAATATTAGGAGCAGTAAGAGGAAAAGGCTAAGTAACATATAAAGGAAGACTGATTAGAATTACACCAGATTTCTGACCATGAAATTCTTAGGCAAATGGATGGAGCTAGAGAATATCATACTAAGTGAGGTAACCCAGACTCAAAAGGTGAATCATGGTATGCACTCACTAATAAGTGGATATTAACCTAGAAAACTGGAATACCCAAAACATAATCCACACATCAAATGAGGTACAAGAAGAAAGGAGGAGTGGCCCCTGGTTCTGGAAAGACTCAGTGAAACAGTATTCGGCAAAACCAGAACGGGGAAGTGGGAAGGGGTGGGTGGGAGGACAGGGGAAGAGAAGGGGGGCTTACGGGACTTTCGGGGAGTGGGGGGGCTAGAAAAGGGAAATCATTTGAAATGTAAATAAATTATATCGAATAAAAAAAAAATGAAGTTCAGGATCAAAGTGCCTGTTGGTTTGCATCTTGGGGAAGGACTTCTTGGTTCACAGGCAGAGGCTCTCCGACAATATCCGCATCTTGCCTAAGCTCTCTGGAGTCTTCTCTCACAAATACAACATAAACTATCAGATTAAGCCCCCACTTCTGATTTCACTTAGTTTCAATTACGTTGGAAAGACCCTCTGCAAATGTATATACATTGGAGGTTAGGTCTTCAACATATGAATATTTAGGGACACAAGCATTCAGTGTTTCATAAAATATTCAATGTATATACATGAAAAAAAAAAAGGCCTGAGCATATGTATGAAAGGACTGGGGTGGCTGACATGTTTTTCTTTCTTATGCATTCTTGTTTTAAAATTAAAAAAAGCATGTATGTTACTTTTGCACTTTAAACCACTTTAAACCACTTATGCAAGTTACCATTTTGTATCTGTAGATTCCCCACTCATAGGATTAACCAGCTACACATTGCAAGTACTCAGAAAAAAAAGTCCTTCTGGAACTGGGAAGATGGCTTGTCAATTACCGATATATACCACTCTAGCAGAAGACCCTAGCTAAATTCCCAGTACCGAAGTAGGGTGACTCACAATAACCTTTAACTTTGAATCCAGGAGGCTCTAACACCTCTGGCCTCTGAGAGAGTCCACGCTCATGCACACACCCGCAGATGGACACATGGACACATACAGAGAGATATACTTTCAAAACAAAATAAATATTTTTAAAAATTGTAACTAATCAAAATGGATAGAATTTTTCTTACCATAATTCCCTAAACAATACTACATAACAATTTACATTTACATAGCATTTACATCGCATTAGGTATTATAAATAATCTAGAGATTATTTAAAGTATACAGGAGGGTTGTGTAGGTTATATGCAAATGTCATGGCATTTTATATTAGGGACTCAAGCATCCATAGATTGCAAGATCCTTGCAAGCTCTGGATCCAATCAGTCCCTGCAGGCAGGAAGCATGAGCATATTGCTAACCTCATTCCCTAGGAGCCTGTCCTCGCTGATCAGACCATGTGCAGAGTCTGCCCAATGCCAGGCAGACCCTGGAATCACTTTGAGCAAAGTATGCACAGCACAGCAGGGAACAGAGACGCTTGCTGAACTTCCAAAGGAACTCATAAGAGGTATTACAAAGACAAAGCTTTCATGGGTTTCAAGAAATGATGACTTTTCCAGGAGAACTTTATTATAAGTGGGATTTCCAAAGAATATAAAAGCCAAACAGGAATAACTAATGCTTGAGGGAGACTTTTAACTTTAACAAAGCCATCTCCCATTTATTAATTCATTTGATCTTCATAACAACTATGCAGGCAGGGTGGCTATTAGTATTCCTATTTTAACAATGAGGACATGAAGGTAGTGAGTGATTAAGAGACAGACCCCAGTCCCACAATTAGCAAGCAGGACTGTGTCCCTGGGATCTCCATCCGTTGCCTGCTCCTTGCCTGAATGCCTAGCCTTACAGGCCTTTTCTAGTGGCTCCACCTAATTCAAACTCCAGGATATTCTAAGCCCTTCTTAAAACCTAAACTCTCCATAGTTTTCTTGTGAATAGGTAAGCTGGGTGAGGCTGTAAGAAATATTATAATGCAAACAGCAAACTCTGTAGACTATTTCCACCCAGACAGACACCTTCTCAGCTCGAGTGTGTCACACTGTTGTTTCTGGGCCTCAAGGGTGTGATTTTTTTTCATTGACTATAAGCTGTTGCTCATTTTCCCTGAGAGCCAGACAGGTAACTTAGCTTGTTTTAGAAGCTAAGGGTAGCAAATACCATTATGGTCATGTGCTTGGGTACAACGTGTACTTAATCTCTGGTTGACTAATTAGTTGTGTAATATTAATATACACACGCACGCACACACAAGTGCGAGCGCACACACACACACACACACACAGAGTCTTAGCCTCTATCTTAATTAAGAAGAGTTTCCCATTTATTTTATGTACTAGATGACTTCACAGGTCTTTCATGCAGTGTAAGAATATAATTTAAATAATTTTTGTCTTAAACACTCAAATATGACAGTTTGGGAGATAGTTTACACAACTCTATTTTTAATGAACTGATTTAACTATAGATATTATAACTGCAAATAAAACACATTTACAAAAAGCTGCTGTCTTTAGAATTGTAAATCTGGCAAGGTTTTTAGCAGTGGAATCTTAGATAAATAAAAAGTTGCATCTTTTAAAACCGTGGGTGCTAATTGGGTTTTTCTTATCATCATGAAGAGTAAAGGCAGATGTTGATCGGAAACAACTCTTTATCATGCACAGTGGTCCCGAGAAATGACATTTTTTGATGCCCTTATTTGTTCTGATTCATTATCAATTCAATTTACCTGCTGGTCACATACTTATTCTGACTTGGAAATACCAACCAATGATAATTCTGGAGATAGCTATTACTAGAAAGGAAGTATCCGCCGAGAATGTCATGAACATGTTTTGCCTGTGGACTCCAGCCCGTCAAGGTGAGATAAACTAATCGTTTCACCTTGACGTGCTAAATTAAGTAGTGTGAAGAAATCAGAAGACAATGGTGAATAAAATGAGCTGAGTGAATAACTTGCTATTTCCTTGCATAAATAAGACTCTTGTGATGATTAAAGCCGAGTGAATAAGTTTAAGGGTGGGGGAAGGAGAGGTAATTATTGCACATACCCAGAGAAAGCATCTATAATTATTTCATGATAATTATTTGCAGTCAAACAGAAGTAGTCATAGGGGTTGTAGTTACATATTTATCCAGGAAAGGAGGAAAGGCCAAATTCGTCATCTTAACTATGAAAAGTTGGGTTCAAAATTGTCTCTTTCGAAATGGGAATATAAGCGTAAAGGTCGTCAAGTAAGAGAAGCTCAGATACTGAAGGAAGCACAGACTGGAGCCTGTGGCCTTGGGGGCACAATGGAGGCAGGCGCCGAAGAGGAGCCAGTTTCCTTCTTTCTCTTCTTGTAGCCTTAGTCTTCTCACTCACATTGTCCATGCCACTCCAGATGCAGGCTTTGGTTACTACCTATGTCAACAGGCACCAGGGAAGCATTGGCAACAGTCCTCATACCAGAGGACTCCTGTGTATGGAGCTGGCTTCATCAGGCGAATGTCTTCTGTACCTAAGTTTAGCCCAACTGAAAGTTTCCTGTGGCATACTGGATGGAAAAGTGAATTTTGAAGCAGCAAATAGAAGCTGAAGAGAAGAACATGTGTTCCAAGACAACATTTTAAATGAAAAGATCTCTTTCTATGGGTCTTATAGATAGCTTGTCCCTCAAATACGTGTGGACGTGTGTGTGTGTGTGTGTGTGTGTGTGTGTGTGTGTGTATGTGTGTGTGTGTGTATGCATGCTCGTGTATGTGTGTATATGGAGGTGTATATTAGACAACATGGATGATATGTGTGTTATAATGCATAATGTATCTGGCCTTTGTCCCTAGCTTTTAATCATGAGATGCCTAAGTTCTCTACAATTTTCTGAGAAATAGGACTTTGGTGGTTTGAATAGTTTGGCTCTCATAGACTCTGTTTGAATGCTTGGCCCAGAGGGAGTGGCACAATTAGGAGGTTTGGCTTTATTGGAATAGGGGCAGCTCTTTTTGGATGAAATGCATCATTGTATAAGTAGGCTTTGCAGTCTCATACATACACACAGACACACACACACTCAAGCACTGCCCAGTGTGGAATTCAGTTTCCTCCTGGCTACCTGTAGAAGACAGTCCCCTTCTGCTGCCTTCAGATCACAATGAGGAAATCTCGGCTCCTCCAGCACCAAGTCTGTCTATATACTGCCATGCTTCCTACCATGATGATAATAGACTGAACTGCTGAAACTGTAAGCCAGGCACAGTTAAATATTTCCCTTTCCTAAGAGTTGTCTTGGTTGTGGTGTCTCTTTCCAGCAATAAAACCATAACTAAGTCAAGAACTATTCTTTATTATTCATAAAAATCATCTTTGATAACTCTGACTTTATATTACTGAGATTATTTAAGAGAGGGTCACTAAGTAGACTCAGAAATGGAAGCAAAATTACAATTAAATTGTTGCCATAATGTAAATATAGTAACTTATAATCTATGAAGGGGAACAATGTAAGTCAAAAAGAAATTTAGGAGCAAGGAAGATGGCCCAGTCAATAAAGTGCCTGTGTCACAAGAATAGGGACTTGAGTTTCGATCTTCTCACCTATGTAACATCTGGGCAGAGAAGCTTGTGTTTGTGATCCTAGCACTGGCAGGCAGAGATGCAGATCCCAGAAGCTCAATGGCCAGCCAGCCTAGCTGAATTTGTAAGCATCAGAATCAGTGAGAGATCGTGTCTCAAAAGCAAAAAAAAAAAAAAAAAAAAATTAAGGTGGAAAGCAACTGTGTCAACCTCTGGTCACATGCATATACATAAACATATGCACAATGCCCTCATGCATTGCATATATATGTGTGTGTGTGTGTGTGTGTGTGTGTGTGTGTGTCACACACACACATACATGCAAAGAAATTTGTGGAAACTTTGCTGCTAGTCTATAATTCCAAAAATTCAAGAGATCAGAGAATTATCAGTGTAGAAATTTGAGTTTTGCCCAACTTCTTCTGGCAAAGAGCTGAGGAAAAAGGTGTGGGTGTGAAGTCAGGCCCTGTCAAGATTTTGTGAGCTTCTGGGGTGTTGAACATGTTGCAGCACTGTGGTGTTCACAAAGAGGACATGGGAGCTTGGCCCCAACTCCCCCAATAACTCACCTTGTCCATGTCGTCCTGTGATGCTCCTCTGTAGTCTTTATATAAAAGAGCCAATAGATCCAACAGTGTTTACCTGAGTTCTGCCAGCACAATTAGTGGAACCAAAGGAGGGGTTTGGACATCTAATTTATACACAATTGGTCAGAAGCCATTTCTTCTCAGCGTACATTGTCCCTCACCCAGGAAGATTACTTTACTCTCTATTTTCCTGGCTCTCTTGTAGGCCAAACTCCTATCCCATGGCATTTAAGTAGGAAACCAGGGTTTGCATTTTTGCAAGCTGCAGGCCAGGTTTGGTGCTTGGCATTGCTTTGCTCAGTATGTTCTCAGTTTCATGAAGTCCCTTTTATAAATTGTTATCTTAGAGCCTGAGCTATGGGTGTTCAGCTCAGGAAGTTGTCTCCTGTACCAGTGAGTCCTGTTCTATTAGATTTTAATGTATCTGGTTTGACGTTGAGGTCTTTGTTCCACTTGGACTTGAGTTTTGTGCAGGCTGATAAATGTGGATCTTTTGTTTGAGTTAATAGAGCTGGCATAACAAAATTCCACAGAATGTGTGGGATCAACAATAGAAATTTATCTTCTCACTGTTGTACAGCAAAGGCTCCAGATCAAGGGGTTGGTGGCAATGGCTTCACCTGATGCCTCTGTTGGGGATTGAAGATGGCTGCTTCTGCACAAGGTATTTTCTCTGTACATATTTTTATGACTGGTGTCATTTTTGGTATCTAAATCTACCTTTTCTCCTTTCTTAATCAGATTGGACTAAGGGCATCCAGACATCATTTTAATCTCATCATGACTGTCTTTCCTTCTCTAATTTAATATATTGTTTTACTTTTAAAAAATTGTCTGGGCATGGGATGATAGGGAAGGTGAGGGGAAGGATCACTAACAGTAAGGATATTTGAAAAAGCCATAAAGAAAGCTACTATTTTATAAGCTTCCTAAATATACAGAGAAGGGAGACCTATATGTGTATGAGTGTGTGTGTTTTTGTGTTTGTGTTTATGTTTGTGTGTATGTGTATGTGTGTGTGTGTGTGTGTGTGTGTGTGTGTGTGAGAGAGAGAGAGAGAGAGAGAGAGAGAGAGATCACAAAGAAGGAGACTTTGTTGAGAAAATGTCTCCATAATATCAGGCTGTCGGGTTGTTTGATTTTTTTTTAACTAGTGATTCATGGGCCCAACCTGCTATGGCTGGGGTCATCCCAGGCTCATAATTCTGGGTTATATAAGAAAGCAGACTAAGAAAGTCATAGAGAAGCCGTGGGGGCGGTGGTGGTGGATGCCTGTAATCCAGCACTCTGGGAGGCAGAGGCAGGCAGATTCCTGAGTTTGAGGCCAGCCTGGTCTACAGAGTGAGTTCCAGGACATCCAGGGCTATACAGAGAAACCCTGTCTCGAAAAAAACAAATCCAAAAAAAAAAAAAAAAAAAAAAGACTGCTGGTGAGATTGTAATATGGTACAACCACTCTGGAAATCAGTCTGGTGGTTCCTCAAAAAACTGGGCATGACACTTCTGGAGGACCCAGCTATACCACTCCTGGGCATATACCCAGAGGATTCCCAGGCATGCAATAAGGACATATGCTCTACTATGTTCATAGCAGCCTTATTTATAATAGCCAGAAGCTGGAAAGAACCCAGATGTCCCTCAGTGGAGGAATGGATACAGAAAATGTGGTATATTTACACAATGGAATACTACTCAGCAATTAAAAACAATGAATTCATGAAATTTTTAGGCAAATGGTTGGGACTGGAAAATATCATCCTAAGTGAGGTAACCCAATCACAAAAGAATATACATGGAATGCAATCACTGATAAGTGGATATTAATTAGCCCAGAAGCTCTGAATATTCAAGACAGAATTAGCATATCAAATGATTCCCATGAAGAAGGAAGGAGGGGGCCCTGATCCTGGAAAAGCTTGATTCAGCAATGTAGGGGAGTACCAGGACAGAGAATAGGGAGGGGGTGATTGGAGCATGGTTGGAGAGAAGAGGGCCTATGGGACATATGGGGAAGGGGGAACCGGGAAAGGGGAAAGCATTTGGATTGTAAACAAAGAATATAGAGAATAAAAAAAATCTAATTCAGTGTCAAAAGAAAGAAAGAAAGAAAGAAAGAAAGAAAGAAAGAAAGAAAGAAAGAAAGAAAGAAAGAAAGTCATGGAGAACAAGCCTGAAAGAGGAAAAAGGTACCCTTCCAGGGCCTCTGCATTAGCTCCTGCCTCCAGGATCCTGCCCTGTTTGAGTTCCTATCTTGACTTCCTCCAGTGATGAACTACCAGTGTGGAAGTGTAAGCCCAATAAACCCTTTCCTCCCCAACTTGCTTTTGGTCATGGTGTTTCATTACAGTAGCAGTAACTCTAACTAGACACCCTGCCAAATTATAAACCCAGTGGCAGATGACAGATACTTCTCTTTGATATGTTGGTCAGGAGACCCCCTCAAAATATGGGTCAGAGAACTTGAGGAAAACTCCAACTGATGAAGAGTTACGGGAGTACCAGATCCAAAAGTATCTTCTGGACATGAAAATATGGGTTTACTTGTGAACACACAGCAAATATGGTTGCCTGCATAAGACCTGGACAAGATCAAGCCAGTCAATACTCTAATTTGGAGGTGAGAGAGGCTCATGAGGAACTAGTAACAGTTGATGGCTATTCAGGCTGGTAAAGTCAGTTTTCTTCAAAGATATGGTCCCTGGTAGGTTAAACATGCTCCAGTGAATGGGTCCACCACAGACATAAGCATTTGAGAAGGACAAATTGAACTCAGTGGGTTATTTGGAGAGGAAACCAAAAGAAATACAGTTGGGAGAAAATAGAGACGGGTGGAACGGAGTTGAGGGTAAGAATTCGGGCTGAACGTGATTAAATACACTGCAGTTATGTTTGTTAGACCTTCCCCAGGAGAAACCATGTTCTGTAGTGCAGTGTCTTTGGCATACCTATAATCTTAGCCATTTATGAAAGATTAAAGTAAATTTGTATATTAAAGTAAGTTGTGTGCTTATCAACGAGATTTTAAATGAACAAACATAACCTTAACTTAGTTAAGGTAACTCTTCCTACCTCAGTTAACCCCTCATAGCTATGCCCAGAGAGACTTGTTTCCTAGGTAATCTAGATTCTGTCAAATTGGCAAACCACCTCAAACTATTTTAACATAGGGTACTAATCGTTGTCTCAAAGCTACTCATATGCTTTCAGAGAAACACTGGTAGTTAAAGATGGCTGTTGTTTGGTTGTGGTTGTTTATGTCTCCCAAATGTTCCTGAGTTGTAACTAGTCCCCAGTGTGTCACAGTTAAGCAGTAGGGCCGCCTTTGAGAAGTGAGGAGGACTGAGAAATAGGTCATTGGGGTACTGCTATTAGAAGAGATAAATTAAATGTGAGGGACTCCAGTCTCTTTTCTGCTTTCTGCCTTGGCACATGGTAAGCTTCCTCTTGCTCTTGCGACCATGATGCCATTCCAATGAAGCCCTTACCGAAAGTCCTGACAATATTGGTGTTGTGTCCTTAAACCTCCAGAAGTGCAAGACAAACATCTCTAGTTTATAAAGTTAAAACAATGTGTTTCTTGACATTGCAGTTTTCTTTATTGTGCATTAAATATGCATAGTGATTTTATTTTGACATTTTAGCAGATGCCTTTGATTTACCTAGTCATCTCTTTAACATCCTTCTGTCCAGACAGACACATGCTAAAGTCCTGGCATTCAATATATACACTTAGCAGGTACAGAATTTAGCTAAGAACAGAGCCAAAGTGGATTTTTTTTATTATTAGAGCATTAAAAAAATACAAATGTCAAACTCATGAGCATCTAAGACAACTTAAGATCTTGTATTGTTTCAACAGAGATTAGGGAGCTTCTTCTTTTCCTCTCTAAACGCCACTGAAAAACACATTTTGCCCACATTGACAATCTGGAGTTAATATTTCTGCCATATGATCATTGCAACCTCTATAATATCCATTAAACAAAGAAGCAAACAACCGAAGCCCCTGCTTTTCAGTTCACAGTGCTTTTGGGAGGCCTCTGGGGAAGAGATAGTAACAGTACCATGTGGGGTTCTTATCCAAGTATTTAAAGGGACATCATCACTAGCAAAACTTTTGGGCAAGAGATGCTTGCCCTTATAGGATGCCATGTGTCATTTCTTAAAATGCAATGTTCCTACTTGGATAAGGTATATAACTGTGTAGACTTGCAACAAGAAGTGTGGATGACCTCTGGACCTTTGGGGCACAACACAATGGCCTAATAAAGAGAATGACGGATACATAAGCTGTCAAGAGATCTCGGTTCAAGTACAGGTTCCACAGCTTACTGTGACCTGGATGTTGCTCCTGGCACTAACATTTTAGGATTCTATACCTCCAATGTATTAAGCCATGTTCAAAAAGGGATGATAACTAAAGAGTTGGAGCTGTCTTTAACTTTTGTCAACATCTCCAGTCATCAAAGATGAACGATTATCTAAAAGCTGTCCTCATGTGCCCCCCGGCCCCCAGACCACAAGGATGGCACTATTAATGGAACGATGTCTGCTTTTCTTTTCTGGGCCTCGGGGCACTAGGCAAGGGAATCATGCAAAGCATGGAAAGCTCCCGCCTGCATGATTTATGGCTCTAGCCATTTCTTTATTCCCTCACTTTCATAAGCACCAACTTCTGTTAGAAAACTTGGGGGAAATCTGCCAATCCTGGGCTATTTTGGGGTTTCTTCATCATCTCTTGACCTTTGATTTGACAAGGCAAATAACAAAATGAAAAATGGCCTCTACAGTCTTGACCATGATTACCAACCAGAACAAGCAGCATCGGGGAAGGGGAAGCAGAAAAGCTTTCCCAATGAGTGGGAAAAGAGAAACTGAAGATTTTGGTCACAATGTCCCGATAAAGCAAATTATTTTAAGTATGACAAATTATGTTCCTAATTTGCATCTATCTTTGTGAGATAGAAATGGAAGCTTAAGAAATTGCCATGCCATTTTAAGTGTCTGTCTGTATCAGGCACATCATGAAGACTAATTTTACACCCTTCACTTATATAGGAGTGGGGCCTAGGGTCTATGTCATCTAGTTTATATTGCTAATCTGTCGAAGCTAATCCCAAAGTCAGAATCTTACTTCCTGCCGACCCTGGGTCTCCTGCATTGTGTTGTAATCTTGTGTGAGCATCAAGGTATTTCAGCGCTGTTGACGGTTTTCCATTCTTGCTATATATAACGTGTCTAAATTTGAAAGTGAAAGCTAAGTAATGAGGAAATTTGCAAAGCACAGAAATGCATTTCGCTCATTCCAGTCCTGCATTTTCTTCCCTTGCAGGTAAGGAGGAAGGATGCCATGTGTGAGCTAATCTATTTAAATAAAACCATGGGCTCCTTACGATTTGAGGGGGGAAATATTTTTCAGACATTTACATGCATAAACAATTGCTCTATGAAAGCTAAAGTTAGTCATACCGTCTACCTAGATCCTGAGAACATGCGCATACATTAAGCCATTTCAAAAATTAATAAAACTCTCTAAATTATGCATGGCGCAGAGGGTGAAAAAAGTTGATAACAGGAACTGCTGCCTGCCTGGTGCTATGAATTTGGTAACGCACTGAGAGCAACCCTATGGCTATGCACTAGAGAAGATCATAATAAGGTATAATTGTTGCTTGCTCATTTATTTGAACTCTAAAACTATATCAAATAACACTTAATTATACACATAGAATCCCATTACAGGGAAGAACTCACACTTGAATAGCTCAGTATAAGTGAGGACATTTAATATTATTTGGCTCCAATAGGTGCAAAAAAGATACAAAGTAGCAGCTGCGAATTAATTTAGAGTTCTAGATTTGCAACCTCAAAAGAAAAATCTAAAGAATATTTCCTGCAGTTTGAATATGTAAAGTTTTAACTGCTCCATCTGGTACGTGCCCTCTGATTACCCAGAATGCTGGCTGGCAGTTTGAGGGACGCATTTGAGAGGCAGCCAAGTTTAAAGGTCTATTGGAGGTAAGACAATGCCCACCCTTTAACAAGAGCAGCATTGTTCCTTAACAATGAAGCTCTCTGGCTTATTTGAATGTCAACAATTCAGAAAAGTTGATGTTTGGAGCCATCAAATAAAATGTTTTTGTGAAACAGTTTATTATTTCAGTGGTAATTATTTGAATCATTCATGGTAAAGGATGTTTGCTAATGAGAGCTTGGCTGCTGTAAATTCCAGAGAGACTGAATGCTCTTTGTGCTGACAAAAAGACCCAAATCACTGGAGAGCGACTGACTGGACAAATCATTCATCTATGCAAATGCCAGCCGAAATGGTCAGATGCATTTATTACCCTCCTCATTATAGTAAACAAGGCAGGAATCGTGACTGGCAGTTATCAACTTGCCCTGAAGTATGATTTGTTCTCCTACCACTATTTAAATGAGAGGAAAAAAGGCATGCCACCAGGGACTTTGTTGGTTTATAAAAGAGTAAATGTCACATAGCCCAGTGCTTAAAGACTTTTGATTGACAAATGTTTTATTTGACATATCAAACAATGATGGTTTTCATATCAAATAGTCCATATTTGTTAGCAAAAATCTTAACCCCTTGAAGTTTGGCCAATGCTTTTAGCTCACTTCTGCCAATGCTTAGAAACTAGAACACAGATGGCAAGTTACATTAAAGGCAATACCAAATATCTCTACACATAATGTGCAAAGACCTAAAAATACTCTGCATCGGGTGACAGAAATGACACAGTGTTTTATCACAACACATATAGTGTAAAATGTTCCTCTGAACTGATAATGCAAATTAAAGTGATGTTGACCTACTTGCACTTACTAAGTATTCTTCTGCTGTTTAGTGCAAGATAAGCTAAACAGTAAAGAATTTATACAGCATATGTCACAGTGAAATCTAAATTGTCTGGTGTAACTCTTCCTAAATGTCACAACAGTGTCACAACATGATCAGGGTTTTAGGGCTTACAGTTAAAGCCATAGTACACTTATATAACCCCTTGTTCCCAAGTCCTTAGAACTTCTGCCCTCTTATTTCCCATACCTAAGTCTTCTATGTCTAGTTTAGGCTTATTAATACAGGGTCCTAGGTTTGGGATGTGGTTCAGTGGTAGGGTGCCTACCTCATATGTATGAGACACTGGTTTAGATGACTGGTACTGAGAACAGTTTAAAAGATTACAATTGTACCTCACTATGAAGAAGCAAGCCAGCCAGATCCCCAATGCAGAGAATCTGTGATCAGTGTTGTCACTTGATATACATCTTGATAATATATACAACTCAACCTGAGACACTTAGAAACAGCCTTCACATTCCTTTGTTGCCATGTTTTCATTTGTCACTACTGAAAACATGTAGTTCTTTTATAGGACCAAGAGTAGAATTGCTCATTTTAAGAAGCCAGAGGTGGAGCTACGGAGGATCGTCGGAGGAGATGGAGAGAAGCTTGTGGCCTGGAGAAACCACAAGTTATATGAGATAACATAGATGAGAATAGAGTAGTGTAGTGGGAGATCCACCCAATCTAGGTGTATAGCTTGTATTTATATTGATTTAGTTGAGATTTATTTTACCGGATAATTGGGTTGGAAGAATACAACAACAAAATGGCACCCAACTTATTACTTAGAGCCTAACAAACCTGAGATTAAAAAGTTCACTGCCCTCCTAGCCCAGATAGAGCTCGGACAGTGATATAGGCTGCAGCAGTGTGGATTGGAAGCTGACTAGGTCTGAGAAGCCTAAAGGGAACAGCAGAGAGCCCCCCCCCCCGAAATAAATCACAAGGCAAAGGTACAAAGGGTTCTGGACCAGGAAATCTTATGCAGAAGGAAGATTATATCTGAGAATGGATATTTTAAGCACATAAACGGAGTAAAAAATTGAAACCTTACATTGAGAAAGTCTCTGGACAGGGCCTAAGATCAGTGGAGCAGCTGGGATGGAAGACTTCCTGCTACCATTTACACCAGGGATCCAGGAGACTCCACAGTCTTCTGTGCATAGCCTACCAGGAGAGAGTGATCTCCCAGCAGTGCTTTCACTTCTGAGCTCAGAGGAGTAAGGACACAGGCTTACAGGCCCACAGAAGGAACAAACTCCAGTCAGAGCCAACAATACCAACTAGCACCAGAGATAAGCAAATGGCAAAAGGCAAGCACAAGAACCCTACCAACAAAAAACTAAGACCACATAGCAACATCAGAACCCAATTCTCTGACCACAGCAAGTCCCAGATACCCCAACACACCGGAAAAGCAAGAGTTGGATTTAAAAACATATCTCATGCTGCTGATAGAGGGCTTCAAGATTTAAACAGCTCCCTTAAAGAAATACAGGAGAACATTGGTCAATAGGTAAAAGCCCTTAAAGAGGAAACACAAAAATCCCTTAAAGAAATACAGGAGATCATGGGTCAACAGATAGAAGCCCTAAAGAAGAAACACAAAGATCCCTTAAAGAATTATAGGAAAGCACAAACAATCAAGTAAGGGAACTGAACAAAACCATCCAGAATCTAAAAGTGGAAGTAGAAACAATAAAGAAATCACAAAGTGAGACATCTCTGGAGACAGAAAACCTTGGAAAGAATTCAGGAGTCATAGATGCAAGCATCAACAACAGAATACAAGAGATAGAAGAACCTCAGGTGCTGAAGATACCATAGAAAACATTGACTCAACAGTCAAAGAAAATGAAAAACGCATAAAGCTGGTAACCCAAAACATCCAGGAACTCCAGGACACAATTAGAAGACAAAACCTAAGGATTACAGGTATAGAAGACAGCAAAGATTTCCAACTTAAAGGGTCTGTGAATATCTTCAACAAAATTATAGAAGAAAACTTCCCTAACCTAGAGAAAGAGATGCCCATGAACATACAAGAAGCCTACAGAACTCCAAACAGACTGGACCAGAACAGAAAGTCTTCCCGGCACATAATAATCAAAACACCAAGTTCACTAAACAAAGAATATTAAAAGTAGTAAGGTTAAAAGGGCAAGAAACTTGTAAAGGCGGACCTATCAGAATTACACCAGACTTCTCACCAGAGACGATGAAAGCTAGAAGATCCTGGGCAGATCTCATACAGACCCTAAGAGAACACAAATGCCAGCCCAGGATACTATACCCAGCAAAACTCTCAATCATCATAGATGGAGAAACCAAGATCTTCCATGATAAAACCAAACTTACACAATATCTGTCCACAAATCCAGCCCTACAAAGGATAATAGATAGAAAATGCCAACACAAGGAGGGAAACTACACCCTAGAAAAATCAAGAAAGTAATCTTCCAACAAACCCAAAAGAAGATTTCCACACAAACATATAAAAAACATCAAAAATAACAGGAAGCAACAATCACTATTCCTTAATATCTCTTAACAACAATGGTCTCAACTCCCCAATAAAAACTCATAGACTAACAGAAATATTTCTCATGTAAATCTTCAATTTTATCAGAAAATTTTTGCAATTTTCCTTTTAATTAATTTAGTAGTGTTTTTATGTCTACCATTTTATCTGCATTATTTTTCATAATAATCTTCAATTTTAATATCTTTTTATATATTTCCTCTATTTTATCAGAAATGTTTTCAATGTAAATCTTTTTCATCACAAATGCTTCTAATTCTACCTTCAATTAATTTAGTTTTTATATATACCATTTTATATGTAAAATTTTCCATAAAAGTCAATTTTAACATGTTTTCTATATATTTCTTGAATTTTACCAGAAATATTTTCCATTTAAATCTTCAATTTTATCTGAAAATATTTATAATTCCACCTTCAATCAACTTAGAATTATCTTTATGCTTATCACTATATCTGTATAATGTCCATGATAATCTTTAATTTTACATGTTTTTCTATGTTTCTTCAATTTTATCAGAAATATTTTCCATGTAAATCTTCAAGTTTATCAGAAAATGTTTATAATTCCACTTTCAATCAACTTAGGAATAATTTTATGCCTACCATTATTACATCTATATAAAACTTTCCATGATAATCTTTAATTCTACTTTCTTTCTTTTTTTTTTTTTTTTTTTTTGGTTTTTTTGAGACAGGGTTTCTCTGTGTAGACCTGGTTGTCCTGGAACTCATTCTATAGACCAGACTGGCCTCGAACTCAGAAATTCACCTGCCTCTGCCCCCCAAGTGCTGGGATTAAAGCTGTGTGCCACCACTGCCCAGTGTAAAATTTTTAACACCTAAAATTTTTCTGCAATTTTATCAGAAATATTTTCCAGGTAAATCTTCAATTCTATCATAAAATGTTTCTATTTCATAATTCAATTAATTTAGCAATCTTTTACATGTCTACCACTTTACTCTTGGATTTTCTATGAAAATTGACAATTTTAATGTGTTTTTGTATGTATCTCTTCCAATTTATTTGAAATATTTAAATCTTTAATTTTATCATAAAGTGTTTTTACTTCCCTTTGAGAGAGAGAGAGAGAGAGAGAGAGAGAGAGAGAGAGAGAGAGAGGAAGAGAGAGAAGAAGCCAGAGGTAATGCTCACTTAGACTCGCTTCTAAACAAACCCAGCACTGGGCGTTTTCTTCCTAGCTTAGACTGCTATGTGAAATCTTCATAGTAATGGAGGATTCATTAGTTCCCAGTGTGTCACTTGATTAGGCATAGCTTTAGGTTTGGAACTAAAAAAAAAAAAAAAAAAAAAAAATAGACTAGATCATTTTCATTAACGCAGTGCGAACATTTGAATGTGCATTTTATCAGAAGGAATGATAATATTGTATACTTGTTTTCAATGGATAATTATAAAAACTTTTCAGTGAAATAGGAGTGTCTTAGATCTAAAATTTATTTGCAGAAACGTCTCTCCTCTGTGTATGATGCAATAGCAGAAGAGAATTTGATTGTTAGGAGAGAACACTGGTCCAGCTGCTTCCTTTCATGGGGAGAACCATCCATCTTGAAACCCCTAGCCTGTCTTCTCTAGCCTGTGTCTTCCCTAGCACTCAGTGACTTCTCTGACTGGTGCCCTTGAACAGAACAACTTTGCCTGCTCCTCACTTTAGGGCCCTGCAATGGGAAGGTTTGGTCTACAGATTCTCCTAAGGCAGTAGGCAAATCTGCCAGGTGGATGCTGCATTGCCAAGAGCATTGTGGCTTCACACGAAACACACATTTTTTCTGTCATGCCATTAAAACTTTGAGCACCATTTCTTTGACTCCTCTGGGAGTGCATTCAGACCTTGAATGAGCAAGAAAAATTAGTAATCTTACTCCATAAAACTTCTGTAATGAGTATAAAAACATGCTTCTTTGACGCAATGTGTACAGAAATTGTATTAAGAATCTCTGGATTCAGTTGGCTTTAGTAAGTTCAAAAATATTAAAGCTATGCAGAAGAATATGGGAGCAGGAGGTGCTGTGGTAAAGAATATACCTCTTAAGAGTGCTTGGAAAGAGCTGCATGTGAGGGGAATTCCTTTGTGCTAAAGATCTTTCAGTGACAGAAACATGAGGCCACCACCCAAAAGAGGAATAAGACAGTGAAACTCACAGGGGAGAAGGCACTATTGGAGGCACCAGTATCTAGGTCATACTTCTTGGCACCAGGATGAGAATTTATGGGTGAAAGGACCCTGAGAGGCAACATGCTTTGGTGTCTTTTTGCTGTAGGCTTTGTCTTATATGACAAACAATGTTGTATGTCATTTTATGGTGTCTGCAAAGTTAGTAAACTATAAATTAAAAATATGTTTATTTGAATAAATTTTGAGTATAAATGTGTGGTATGTTTATGTGTATAATGTGTATTGGCCTGTATGACAGCCCTTGTGCAAGGGTGTGTGCACATGTAAGTGTGTGTACTTACCTGTGGAGGTCAAAGTTGACATCAGATGTCTTCTTCTACAGTTCTTTCTTTATTGAGACAGACTCTCTCCCCAGACTGATCTCCTTTAGGGCAACTAGTTAGTCTAGATGGCCAGGTTTCCCTGGGCATTTCCTGCCTCTGCTGTTCAAGTGCTAAGATTATAGGCATCAGCTATGTCTGCCTGGGTTTTTTATGTTTCTAAGGATCCCAACTGTAGACTCATGGTTATGAAGGGAAACTCTTTATCCACTGAGCCTTCTCTTTAGCCCGGTGGAAACATTCTAACGCCATTAGTCATGTTACAATGACTTTTATGGATAGATAGGCATTGTGTTAACAGCCCCAGCCTGCTGTGAAGAGATATGCTACATTTGGGCCATTTTCGATGAATACACAGGAACTGTCTCTGACTCTGTGGAACTTTAGTTCATTCAGTGGCTATATGTATACACTAGACTTTGCTCAACTCACTCCAATTTCTCAGGGTCAGAGTAGGAATGAAGCTTTTGGGTTTAGGTAAGAGGCTACGTAAAAGACCTAAAGTAGAAGCAGGGTGCTGATCAAGTAGAACTGTAGCCCTGAAACAATTTAGAAGATGTGACGCTCTCTTCCATCAAGAAACATATTTCTTGATGGAAAGCATTCCAAGAACCTTACCTCACCAGCCTTTTGCCTTGGCTTCAGCTGTTAGTTTTGAAGATTTTTTTTCACTGACCATGGGATTCCTTGTACAAATGTGACTAGTCAAACCCAGTCTAGACCATGGTTTTGCTATTTCTCATGCTGTCTGGAGTTCTAATCTGCCCTTTAATCTATACATATTGAATAAAGGACCATTTTTGTCACAGGGCCCTTTTCTAAAGAAATCATTTCTTCTGGTATGGTTGTTTCCGTCAGCCATCATTGATAATAGGTGCCATGTAGTACTCTGCTTCCCATTTGCTCTTTAACTACGAGCTTGTCTTCTTTCCACTGACTACATCTTGAAATTCTAACTCTGGTATTTTAGCTTTCCTGAGTGGGAAGAGTCTGAGCCATAGGTTTATTTGCCATATAAGCCTTTTTGGATTGTTTTCCTGCCTTTCCTAATTGTTCAACAGTTAGAAAAAGACAAGAAGGTATAAACAGAAAATATTCAGATTCAAAGGATGGCATCCCTTGCTATAAGATTTCTCTCTTTCCACTGATGGTCTTATTGCTTGATCTCCACTGTCTTATCCTTATATATTTTTGCATAACTCCTATGGTTACAAAATGTCTGTTAAGGGACCTGAGGATCACAGTTTAACCTGACTCACATCCAAGAGTAAAGTATGACAGTATTTGTTGCAACATTCCCATTAAAAACCATGAAATTTTCTTTGATTGGACCAGTTTAGGTCATGAACCCATTTGAATTAATTGTTGTGGTCTCAAATGTATATTGATTGGCTTAGGGCTCTGGCTCCTGCCTTTGGCTGGGAAGGATCCTTATCTCACCAATGACAATGAGAGCTAACAGTGCAGTGTGGCTTATCACCAATCAGGAACTATCCAAGCAGGAAAGCAACAAGTGTCCACCCTAGTTCTCAGCATTGTTTTGTGAAGTGACCAGAGCAATTACTAAGACCACAATGTGATACTGCTCTTATGATGTTCTTAGCACCACTTCTCTGTGTGGGCTGCTAAAACATTTTGACTTAGAGAATTTTAAAGATATTTCATCTCCTAGAAATTTTATACTGTTCTATACATTGCACATTGAGTTCTACTGGTGAGTGTTGTAGGGAATAAAAGCACGAGGTGGGTATAGAGGCTTATGCTGATGGTCTCAGCGACTTAGAAAGCGGAGTGTAGTGCAAGTTTCTGGATATTTCAGGTGATACAGACTCATGTGGTATTTTGCTAAGACAGTCTCAGCTGGTGTGGCTGCCTCACATGGTGTTTTACTGAGTTCAACAGCCATGGGAGGACATGTGATGTTTGTAGTAAGTATAAACAAGACTCAAGAAACAGTGGCGCCATACTTGCATAGTCAGCTTTGCAACATTTCCTTGGTCTCATGCCTTCATCTTTGCTGATATTCACTTCCTCAGGAGAGGCATGGTGGAGAACTTCTCCTGGCTTCCTGGCCCGGTCTTGATCACTGCTACTAACTTGTGCTTCAGAAAACTGGCAGTTTTTGCTGGATCATGCCACCACTGCTGGTTCATGTTTGCTACTCTGACACAACTGAACTGGACTGCTGGTATCTTTACAAACAAAGATTGGAATTGCCCCATGGAACTACTTAACAGGTTCACATTCCCTTGTCCTATTTATCATCTTTTCTTCCTTACTTTTGGATGGTGGCCTAGAAGAGGGATTGAAGCATTTGAGAACTATTATTAAAAGTAGGTTTTAAAAAATCTAAGCCTACAGCAGAGGCTGAAGACCAACTTGAGCTCATAAAATTTCTGACCATCTTGATCAATGCTGTAAGACACCCATCTCAAATTGATTAATTAATTCAAATATGTACATATATATATACACACAGTCTAACTTTTCTATGAAGGGGCAATAAACAATTAAGATTAGAACTGTGCTTAAAGGCATAATTATATATACCTTAATCACAGCACTGTGAAGGAAGAGGCAGTATCTCTGTTTAAGGTCAACCTGGAACTACAAAGTGAGTTGTCAGTCAAGCCAGACTACATGAGACCCTGTCTCAAAAGTGGTGTGGGGCAGAGCAGAGTTTGGGTGGTTAGAAAGTATATAAGACCATTTATTGTCCTTATAGAGGACCTGTGTTTGGTTGCCAGCCTCTTTGATGACTATCTCATAACAGCCTATAACTTCAGCTCCTGGGCGTCCAGGAGGGTGCCTCTGACGTCTGAGGTCCTGGAATTCAAATGTGCATAATACTACACACACACACACACACACACACACACACACACACACACACACACACAAAGTGTTACCTTCTGGTTCTGCCTCCCAGCCCCAAGCTCCCAGAAATAACGCTCAGACTCAAATTATATTAACAAATACCTTGGCCATATAGCTAGTCTCTACTCTGACCAGATCATAACTAAAGATACCCATTTATTTTCACCTACATTTTGCCTTGTGGTTGGTTACCTGTATTTAGATACTATGCATTCATCCATCCGTCTATTTCCTCATATCTTTTCAGATTCCTCCCCCCTCTTCCTTCTCTTTCAGAATTCTTTCTTTTCTCAATATCTCATCTCTATTTCATGAGCCATAGGTCATAGGGTTTTTAATTGACAGGTGTGGCATCCATACAATACACAAGATGATCTTTCTACAATTCCCCTTTTTAGGCCAATAAAAGCCTTTTTATTATTTCAAATATAACAATTTAGAAAGCTATAAGACAAGATATACACATTTATAATGTCCAGTCCATTTATATTTGGCAATTTAGATAAAGTATTTTATCATCTATCCTATCTTGGTGAGTTAGAATTCTGTATCTAAATTATTTCTCTTAACTTGTATTACTATCCTAAAAACATTTTTTAAAAATCCTACAACTTAAATTTAATTATGAGAATATAACTATCTAGTCTTCAACCCTTTCAGAGACTAGAGAAAGAAAAAATATTACTTGAGTATGCAGGAAGCACAAGAAAGTAACTTCCAAAAATTAAGGAAATGACAGAGACAGCTGACTGCCTGGACAGTCCCCAATATTTTCTTTATAACATTGGAGCATCTGTCTTTGGCCTTCTGGCTCAGAACATCTGACAGACATCAAGTGAAGCAGGAATTATGAAGGACTAGATTACCCTATCTTGGTAGAGCTTAGCAGTTGAATAACTTGCATCTTTTTGTCCATTTTGGCCAGCATTTTATCTGCAGATGAAGTTCAGGCATTTCTTGCTCAGTGGATAGCTTGCCACAATTGAAGTAACTTCAGATGGAGGTTTTCAATACTCATTATCTTGCTTAAAGTAGAATGGGGAGATTCTACTGAGAAAGAAGCTCTCAGGAGCTGATATAGCTCAATGTCAAAAAGGCCTTAAATTAATAAAAACATCTTTAAATGCCATATTCTATTTTAAGACCATATATATATATTGTATAACTGAAAAAACATAGTCTTCCTCCAGCTACCCATGATCTGTTGAACCCAGGATATATATTTCAATGATGATCTAGATTAATATTTGATATGACCATGAGTTTGACTTTCTGACTATTAACTTGCATTATTTAATTCTCCTAAACAGTTTGTAATAACAGCTATTAAAAGACTGGGATTAAACCTTGTATTTGAAATGAGTTGCATAGGTACAATGCCTATCTAAAAGTAACAAAATTAATCTTAAATTTTCTATTGATATACAATGATTTATACCAATGAAACCATTAGCATGTATCAATATACAAAATATTGTATCAATGTAAGAAAATGTAACTTCAATTTTGCATCAAAATGTAAAGACCTCTACCAATGTAAGATGTAGGTCTCATATGTATGGCTATAAAATGCTTTTGTTTAAGAGTGGATTTAATAATCTATTCCTAATTTATTATAATATACTGCATTGTAATATTATTATATTCCCTTTTTTTCTTTTCAACCTTCTTTTCTCTACCTAAGAAAGAAAGAAGATAGAGAAGAAGAAGGGAAGGACACAAATCTCTGAGTCTAAGCTCTCTATTTAGTTTCCTCCCTGTCCAAAACTATAATTATGTGTAAATCATCCCTTAAAATGTCAACATATCAACTAGTTTTAAGGCTGTTCTCATGTAGAGAAATCAGCAAATCATGTTACCTGTCCTGTTTGGTCTTCAGGGGTTCTTCTATCAGGGGATCATTATTACTTTGAAGGGCATCCAAAGCATGTTTTCCTTTCTTATTAACTCGAATGCAAAGCCTCTTTTCAAAATAGCATGTTCTTGGTCCAGCAACCCAAAGTCATCAAAATTATAGATTGATTTAATTTAGTAGTCTATTTTATCTTTTTTATTTTATTTTATTTTATTTTATTTTATTTTATTTTATTTTATTTTATTTAGGTCTGCTCTATTTTGACCTCCCTCATAGAGGATTTGTAATACAACTATAACCACTGAACTTATAATCACCTACATTTGGATAATTAAAACAATTATTATTATTAATTAAGCTGACCTGGATTTGTTTATAAATTAGGTTGGCCTAGGACTCACAAAAAACCTAACTATCTTTGTCTTTGTTTCCTAAGCATTGAGATCAAAGGCCTAGATTTATTCATTTATCCATGTATCCTTAAAAACATTTATATTAATTTCCATTTATTTTTTCTGTCTTCGGAGATTAGTATCTCTGTGGAAAAATATATCCCCTTTCTCTTTGTGTAAATTAGATTAATATACTTCTCTATATTTAATTTCATTCAAATTCCCTTCTATTTACTGTATAAGCATATTCCCAAGTCACAATATATTTGCTGAGTTTTGATGGCTTTGACCATGTGCCACATGCTGGGTGGAACAGTTACCAGTTCTTTTGTGGAAGCCCATGTTTATAGAGACTGGTTGCTCACACCAGCATGACACTGATTTTGAAGTTAGTTCTCATGAACTACCATAGTTCTTCTGTGGAAATCCCATATTTCAAGGAGACAGGCTGGTTGCTCAGAGCAGCATAAAATTCTACCTCTTGTCAGCTCTCATGAGCATAGCTTTTCTGTTCTGTTGGACAAAAGCAAAACAATGCACCCCAACCTCAATTATGGGTCCCCACACTGACCAGCAGAATGTACGTTTCTTTAGGCAAAATCTTTCTCTCTTTCTCTCTCTCTCTCTTTCTCTCTTTCTCTCTTTCTCTCTTTCTTTCTCTCTTTCTCTCTTTCTCTCTTCTCTCTCTCTCTCTCTCTCTCTCTCTCTCTCTCTTTCTTTCTTTCTTTCTTTCTTTCTTTCTTTCTCTCTCTCTCTCTCTTTCTCTCTTTCTTTCTTTCTTTCTTTCTTTCTTTCTTTCTTTCTTTCTTTCTTTCTTTCTTTCTCCTTTCTTTTTTGATAACAGAAAAGCATTGTCCTTTTGTTATAATTTGAAATTATAACAAAAAGTATCAACACACCTTCTAAATATAATTATATTCTCCTTTCTTTTTATATCAACTTAAGATTGACGTATACGTATTTTTTAAATTGTTAAGGACCCCCTAATTATTATTAAGCAAAAAACTATATAATACTTTTAAGGAAAAATGTGTCATTTTGGATTTCAGATTGTTATTTGTATGAGATTGCATCCATCAGTAGAGGGTCTCACCCTGACTTTATCCTGTAGACAAGGCTGGTCTAGAACTCAGAGATCTGCCTGTCTCTGTCTCCCTGCTGATGGCTGTAGTGTACATCAGACTCTGTGTACATGAGTGTACATGAGGCTGCACCTGGCCACCCTCCATTCCCCCACCTCCTTTGTTTACACGGAGGTGTTTCAGCCTTCTGCTGCTGCAGCAGCAGCAGCAGACCTAAGTCTACATTTTCACATGTCATGAATGCGGAACATTAATTTCCATAGGACAGGACAGAGTTGACCAGCTGTGCCAAGCCTGGGAGAACCTGAGGTGGATTAATCCTGCTGTGGTTTTCAGGAAGTGGCCACAGGTTTTGCTCTCTGCCTTTGTATTGGCAGCGTTTAGCCTGTGTGTAAGCCAGAGTTGGTTTCTACCCCTCAACAGGCAGCCACAGTGCTTTGCCCTTGAGAAAAGCCCCAACTTCTGTGTTTTGCTTTAAATTTAGTTGGGGTTTCTTTATAAAGCATCCTTTCATTTATCTCTCTGACTCTGACCCATAACTAGCAGCAACTACCAATAAATCAGAGTCAGTGACCAGACCAGGAAGCCATAATTATGACCCATAGACCATCAGACCAACACGGCAACCTCTGAAGCTTGTCACAGTTACAATGGGCTGTTTCCCTAGACTTTGTTCCTGTTTCCATTTTAGGACCAGCCTGAGAAAGCTAATCATGCATCCTTAACCAAAATCATAGGATATCCCATCTCTAATCAATCCACCTACTGCTTCCCTTTGTGAACAGCCTCCAAGGGGGATGTGGGCAACAGTTCCCTCTTTTCTTTTTCATGCCTCTGCCAAAATGCAAGCAAGAACTCATTCTCTCATTCTCTCTCTCTCTCTCTCTCTCTCTCTCTCTCTCTCTCTCTCACACACACACACACACACACACACACTCTCTCTCTCTCTCTCTCTCTCATAGCAATTTCTGAAAACATAACCCTTGCTTGTTAGAATTTGATCTCCTTTATTCATTTCCATAGCTATTATCTGGGAAACTACCTAATTGTTTAATGTATGCATCCAGTAGCCTTTTCTGTGAGTAAAAAGAAATCCGGAAATCTATTGGCTAAAATAATAGTTTCAGTTTTATGATATGTTTAAATGTTTCGATTAATTAATCCATTCATGTGTGTATACAGTGCAGAGCTAGGATTAATCCAGGCTCATGCCCGCTAGGCAAGTGCTCTATCATTAAGCTATATTACAAACCCAGATATTGAAAAAACTATAATTCTGTCAGGGTCCTAATACTGCTATCTTTATCTTACAGATGAAGAACCCAGAACCACTAAGTGTGAATAAATCACAATGAAGGAGAGCCAGAGTTAAAAATTCAAACTTGACATTTTTGCCTAATAATTAATCTTTAAAAACTATAATGGGAATGGTAAGAGAAAGTAGGGCTGCAAGTAGGTTTTATTTTTAACTCGGTCTTTGGAGAGACAAGAGTGAAACTTAAAAATAAAGGGAAAAATGAATGAAAAATATCACCATTTTATTTTACTGATATAAAACGTCTTTAAATTGCTGTGTGTCTGTGGACTGCATAATGAGTTTAACCATTTAAGCCAAAGTCATGGGCCTACTTTATGCCTCATGCTTGGGTATTATGGTCAATGCACTTTACCTCTCTGGGTTTTAATTCACACATTGTTCTAAATTGCAGTTTACAGCTTCTTTCTGCTAGACCATTGTAGGGTTCACTGAAGTAGGGGAGAGTGTGTACACCTGGAATCTAACAAGTCTTGCTTTGTCTTCTCTTTCTCGGTCCAGATGCTGTCATTATCACAACCATAAGTGTACATTAATAGTGTAATACAATCATTACTGATTTGTTGTTCACTGGAATCCCTTGTTGGAGCCTGTCCAGGACATGAGCAGGGTATCACTTTGCTGTGTAACCAGATGACAGCTCCTAAACCCTGGGAAAAGGAGTCGGTACAGATAAAGTAGGAGACATATGCTCAAACTTTAGGAAGCGTGGACTTTTAAAAGAGTAATGTGTGATGTTATTGGGGAATTATATAAGACAGCAAACAGATTAATTTTCAAAAGAAGAGGAATTAAAGGTGGGGAAAATGTCATCGAGGATGGGCGGCCCTGATGAGGTAGACCTTAGCCCAGACAGGATCTTGCTGCTACAGAAACACACAGGTTAAAGTTCAAGGAGAAAATGTGAAGGCAAAGAAGTGGAAATAAGGTGCTGTGTGTTCCGGGGATGGTGAAAAAACACATAACTAGCACATGGAGGGATAAAGAGCCAGACTTCATAATTGTGGTCAGGTTAGAGTGGGCCTTGAGCTCTCATAAATGTGAAGCTTTCGCAACCTACTTTTGCTACACAAAGAATAATGCATTAGAAACATTAGGCAAAGAATAAAAATGAAGTCTGTGTAGCAGCTCCCATATTCCTGCTGGTCTAATCTCCTTATCCATTTGTTCTGACTAACTTTCCTACCCCAGAACTTAAACTGTTTTCTTCCTTCCTTCCTTTTTCCCTCCCTCCCTCCCTTCCTTCCTCCCTCCTTCTCTTTCTTCCTTCCTTCTCTTCCTTCCTTCCTTCTCTTCCTTCCTTCCTTCTTTTCTTCCTTCATTCCTTCTTTTCTTTCTTTCTTTCTTTCTTTCTTTCTTTCTTTCTTTCTTTCTTTCGTTCTTTCTTTCTTTCTTTCTTTCTTTCTTTCTTTCTTTCTTTCTTTCTTTCTTTCTTTCTCCCTGTTCTTCCTTTCTATTTTAAACTATTTCTACAACATTCTGGGCACTAAATGGTTACTATGTTTGTTCTTGCTATTTTATATGTCTATCATGCTCTTTGCCTGGATATTTCTTTCACCCTTCAGTTTTATTTGCTGTTCCTTTTTTTTCCTGTGAGATCTACTTGGCTTCCACATTTAATGCTATAGTTCCTTCATTCACCCATCCATCCATCCATCCATCCATCCATCCATCCATCCATCCATCCTCTTTGTTCTTCTCCACCTTCATAACATTTTCTCCTCCTAGCACCTCATCCTTTAAAAACACAGATTTATTATTTCTTTGTGTATATTGTTTTATGTTGATGTGAGTGCATGACTTAGTTTTATTCAGTAACAATTCTTAAAGACCCAATGCACATTAGGCCTAATAGTCATTCATTGAGAAATAAACACACAGCTCCCAGTTGTACTAAAATTAAGAAAAGAAAAGATCAGAAGAAAAGAAAAAGAAGAAGATGAAAAAAGATGGGTTAGAGAGGTGACTCAGTGGTTAAGAGTACTGGCTACTCTTCCAGAGGACTTGGGTTCACGTCTCCACATCCACATGGTTGTTCACGACTGCCTTTAATCAGTTGCAGGAGCCTTCTTCGGCTCTTTGTAGACTTCTATACATACATGATGCATACATTCCACATAGATACACACACAACTGAATATTAAAAAGTCAAAACAGGAATAAGGTTCCAATGTTAATAAACCCTCTCCTAGCCTTTGATGGTTATTGATGTTTTAGTTTTCTAGTCTGACAATTTTAGTAATAGCTACTAAAAGAGAATGTGGATTTGTCCTTTTTTCTTAATTTACTGAGTTGAAACTCTCTCTCTCTCTCTCTCTCTAAGGAGGAAAATGAGAAAATAGAGGGGAGAGACACAGATTTTCCAGCACTGTTGACTAAGGCAAAGGAGATAAATGCAGAACCACAAGCCCTCAATCGATGAACTTGGTTTCAAATGTATATTAAGAAAGCCTGAAGTCTTAATTCCTCTTCTCAGAAAGGTAGAAAGGTCAGGAACCTTGGTGACAAAATTTTGTTTGATCTTTCAACTGAGGTTTCCAAGTGTTTTTCAGATATTTAAATGTGTATAAAAGGTCAAACATCTTGAACTAAAAGTTATGGTCAGGTTTTAAATCTCCTTCCTTCAAGTAGGTCTATCACCAAAAGAGGGCAAGACTAACTTAAAAAGAAAGGTATTGTACTTAAACATTGGTACATTAATCATGGTGACTTGACAGTCTCAGTTCTGGGCAAGAAAACACTTCTCTCCCGGGTGGACATAATGATTCTAAAACATCACGAGAATTCTGTGCCGGTAGTTTAACCATACACTAGAAATTCTCATAGTTTCTAACTGAAATCCATGCTGCTGTTTGTCTACCGTTCTCTACTCATTTGACATTAGCTCTTTGGCCAGAAATGAAGTTGGAACCTAAAAGTTATCTTTAACTTTTCATACACTGAGATCTCTTAATTAATGATTAAAGCCTGTGAACTCTTCTTCTGAAAACTCACCGCTCTAATACTTTTTATATTTCCATTGTTACATCTCCAGACATGATTTCTGGCTTTTGTTTCTTTCTTGTCCAAGGCCTGTTGCTTGCTTGTTGCCCCTAGAACAGTCTTCCTAAAATTCCTCTCCCAACACAGTAAAGCCGCAGTAGTCTCTTTACACGTGAACTCACCTGTAAGTGTCATGTTGTATGTGATATGCTGGAGGCTCTGGATCATGGATTCTATATCCTTTTATCTCACAGAGAAAATGGGTGTTAGACTGGATTCTTTTCTGTGCTGGTCAGTTTACTATTAGAATATTTTTAAATGCAATTTTCTTCACATTTTCACTGATATTGGGTTAATTCAATCAGCTTTTCCCTAACAAATGCAGTAAGGTCTGAAATTGGCATCTTTGTGTGTCTCTTTGAATCTTAGCTGTATTTTGAGCATATTTTAAAGGCATGCTGCATTTGTTTTGGGCAACATAAATTCTTTCAATAGCTTCCCATTCCCTCTAGTATAAAGTTCAATTTCTTTGATGATGTGTATGTATATCGTCTTTACTTTTGAGCTGGTCCTTGACACCATTTTTACTACTACTTCTCGAACCCAAGCATTCTGGTGATGATAGCAATGGAGCCTTGCGCAGAGGGTGGTGCATTCTTCAGCAGCTCTCTAACCTTGAGAAGAGTCTCCAAGGTAGTGTAAGAGCCCAAAGAATGAACTGAAAGTAGGTTCTCCTCCTTTAATCAAATAGTCTCTTTTGTTTCAGGCTCATCAAGTCCAGAAGAAACCCAGGCAGACTTTAATATGTCCTGCCAGCCTCCATTGGACCAAATGTGAAAAGCAGTTATATTTTCATCTCAAAGGACAGTAAAGATGTTCAGGTTCTATCTTTCTCTATGGAGTATACCGGAGTATAGGTACGAATTAGAAGTGGGGGGAGGGAGGATGGGATAGTGGTTTTCTGGGAGAGGAAGAAACTGGGAAAGGGGATAACATTTGAAATGTAAATAAAGAATATATCAAATTTAAAAAAAAACAGAAAAAAAAGAATTAGAGCGAGTATATCACCTCAAAAATTCTTCAAATATCCATCCTGAGCTCGAGAAACAACATTGCAGCAGTATGTATTTCTTGTTACTTCAGGTTGCCTGGGACATAGTCTTAGGGTGGTGGTGTTAGGATATTAATCTGGTGCAGACCAGGTTCTTACTGAGAACACTAGAATTCTCAGGATGAGGATCTATGTTAAGAAAGTGTTAATTCTATGGTCTGGGGTTCTCAAACACATATGCTAAGGAAAGATTTGTTTTCAGGACTTGGGGATAAGCTATGAGAAATTGCTTTCTAACCTGTAGATTACAGGGATAGAATTTGGGTGAGGCTGTAAGCTACATTGTATCACTTTGGTCAGATAAGTTTACCCTAAAATTGTGACTTAAAGTGAATGGCTGTTTCTATTCTGTGTAGATGAATGGTGTCCTGTTGTCTACAATCATTCATGTGACAACTATATACTTATTATAAACATTGCCCCATTAATATGTAGAAATGTAATCCCTAATATGATATTGTTTGCAGGTTGGAGCAGGAGCTTTGTAAAATGATTTGTTTATGGGGATGGAACTCCTGTGATTAGTATTAATGTCTTTTTAGAAGATACATTACAATGTAAATCTCCCTTGTCCCTCTGATATTAAGGTTAAGGTAAGGAGGCACCACTTACAAGCTATCCGAAGATACTAAATCTACTGGTCCCTGGATCTTGAATTTACAAACTCCAGAACTGTGAAGTTTTTTATTTCCTTAATAAAATCTCATAAACTACTCTGTTTGTGATATTCTGCTATAGCAAATTAAGCAAACTATGATTGGCCACAAGTAGATTCCATAGATACTTGTGGTTTGAGTAAGGATGCCTCTCCAGATGCTAATCTATAGGAGTACTTATTCATCAGGGAAAGGCACTATTTGAGAAGGATTAGAAGATGTGGCCTAGTTGGAGTAGATATACCACTCAGGTGGGCTTTGAGGTTTTGAAAGCTCATGCCAAGTTCAAAGTCTCTCTCTCTCTCTCTGCCTATGGATCAGAATGTAGTCCTCATATATGGCTCCAGTGTCTCCGTTCATGCAACCATGCTCCCAGCATAATAATAATGAACTAAGCCTCTGAAACTGCAAGCAAGCCCATAATTAAAATTTTTTCTTTCATAATAGATGGCGTGGTCATAGGGTCTCTTCACAGCAAAGGAACACCAAGACAATACTGAAATTCATTCAAGTTGTTTTGTATTGACAAACACTGTAGCTAGAACCTTTAAGTGTGATCCAGTGAAAGAGGAGGAACCTGGAAGCTCGTGTTTGGCATTTCTAGACTTTGACCAATTCCCTTCCCCATTGTTGGTCTTCCTTCTCATCTCACTGTAATCAATCATCACTAGGAGTATAATAGCTTTTATACTTTTCACACTGATCTGCACACAAAAGGCATAGAGCCATATTTTTAAAAACTGATCTACCTATTTCTATTTCAAACATTGTTTCATTTAAGTTTATATCACGATGAACGATTTCATGATCTTCTACTACGTTAGTGCTGTAGGCTTCGTTTAGTTTAGGATTCATTCAGATCCATCAGCTAAAATATTACACAGTGGCATCTGCTCTGCACATGATTCCCTAAAGTATAACCAGCTGGGCATAGATGAAAGTCCTCACCATCCCACACAAGCAGCTAGTCAGTGGCACTCATGATCACTATTGACCCAAGTGAGTTTCTTGATTTGGAGTCAAAGTTTGATAGGCAATGAAGGTCCTGGCAAAGAGAGCAGGGAAGGCAAGTCTAGTTCAGAACAATTGCCGGTTCCCAGAAGAACAATCATTTCTACCCTCTGCAATAAAGAGGCAAATGCAATCGGTTTGTCAGCTGACATCTCCCACTTTCCACTCAGCCTATATGCACTAGCAGTTCTGAGCTCTTTGCAGTTGCTACACACCATGCTGCTCCACATCTGTGCATTGGCCTACAGGTGCTGACTGCCTAGTAGATCTTCCTCTTTCTTGTCCACATGGCCAATAGCTACTCACACCCACAAAGGCAGATAACTTTTGTCAAAGTAAGATATCCTACTTTTGCATGTTTTAATTCTTCATGCTTATCAGGATATAAACACAGAGAGTGGTCACTGAATTAAGTGGAAGAACTCATCAAAAGGAAAAATAAAATAAGGCTAGTGGCAGACCTTTAGGGAAGACACAATAGGTTCTAGAGAAAGGGTAGATAATGGACAATTTTGGGGGTCTCTAATGAAGTGTGTATATTATGTTATTATGTCATAGCACCTGTATCAGCTTTTATGTGTGAGGTGGGAGTGGGAGCATAAAGGGCTCAGGAAAGAGGAATGTGAACTCTCAGATATTTCAGAACACTCAAGTCACAGAGGCTGCCAATTGGCCTCATTCTCAAGCTGACACAGCAGCTCTAACTATTACCTTCTGGCCACGAAGGCAAAGTCTCCGCCTTAGGTGGAGCCCTGACCTTTTCATTGGGTGGGTCAATGTCCTGGCTAAGGGACTGCATCCTGCTGAAGAAAGAAGCAGAATAATTATCCCTTTCATGAGGTGATACACTTTGTCTCCCTAGAATCCCTACTCTCTGGTGCAGTAGCTTAGAGTCCTCACCTGAAACTTTTACATTTGCATGTTTTCAGGACTGCTCATAAAAGCTAATGCCCCTTTTCTTCTTTCTATCTGTTCTAAGCGTGAGTTCTTGCACAGCCTGGCCCTCCTTACTCTGTCTATAAAGCCCCTCTCCCCGCTGTGCGTGCTTTGTCCTCTGTGAGGCCGCTGGCTTCTCTGAAGCCTTTGCTCAGAGAGCACAGGTTTCCTTTCCTTCTTTTTCAGTCTTTTCTCCTGGCAGCTGCCTTCATTGGCACCTTGCCTGCCCTGGGATTTTTCTTTTAAACTCTAATAAAATTGTCCTTGTGATTCTATTTAAGTCCATTCTCTAATTATTTATGTGACTAAGGGACCCCACGTGGAGACCCCTGTTTACTCGGTATCACCCAGCCACTGAGATGGGCTTCTCTAGGAAGACCAACTCCATTTGGTGTGGTCATATTAACTAACAAAATACCATCTAGTTCCCACTGACTTCAGCATCTCAGAAACTCAAGACTAGTCTTCACCTGCTGATGAACCAACCAGTCACTCGGCCAGAGAGAGAGAGCGGGCTGTGGTAGGCCAGCCCTAATTCAGGAGCTTCTCCCGTGGCTTGGGTATGGGGTCAGCCACACCTCAACTATATTGAGAATGTAGGAACCTGCCCTGTAGGCCAAGTGCAAGCGCTTTCAGTAAGCAAAGAAGAATATGTGCTGTTTGGGGAAAAAAAATAGAAACCTACTCTAGAACGTACGAGTTAAAGTATCTGACACAAAATATGTTCATACATGTATACACATATATGGTCAGACTAACTTTTCTATAAAGGAGCAATAAACAATGATGATTAAAATCATTAGTAAAGGCATATACTCTGTATCCCATCACTCTGGCAGGATAGTTTCTGAGTTCCAAGTCAGGGCTACATAGCGAGTTCTAGGCTTGGTTACATTGTTAGACTCTTTTTCAACAAACAAACAAACACAAACAAAACCCATAAACATGCTTGGATCTATATGAGGAAAAAAAACACTAACCTTGAGTCATGGATGACAGAGATTAGAGAGCAATTCTCAGATGAGGAAGGGGCGTGAATGAATTCTGCCAAAGATTTCTGTCTTCACACTTTGAGGTAGGGGTATAGGGAGGTGGCAGAGAGCTCCCTTAGCATGCACAAAGCTCTGGGTTAATCCTTAGTACTGGGAATGGGTATCCTCTGCTTATCTGTAATCCCAGCGCGTGGGAGGGGGAGGGGAGGGGAGATGGAAGGGGAGGGGGAGGGGGGAAAGGATCAGAAGGTCAAGGCTATAAGGAGGGACCTTCGGTGCTCTTGGAGAAGAATTAATAAGTGTAAAAATGGCCTGTATCTACAGGTCCAATTCAATTTCCAGTGACATTTCTCACAGAACTGGAGAGACAATTTAAAAGCTCATATACAAACACAAAAGACCACCCATAACCAAAGTGATTCTAAACTGAAAAGAGCAATGCCTGAGATATCACAATGCCCGACCTCAGATTACGCAAAGCAGCCAGGACGCATCACTTTCCAGTTGGATTTGACTCTAGTCTGCCTCCTTTGCATCACATGCCAGTCTCTTCCTCAGTCAGCAGCCACGAAGTGTCAGGGTCGTTTTCATTCCAACCAGAGGCTTGTCAGCTTTCGGAAGGGGACGGGTACTGTGGGAGACTGTCAGGTTGCAAGTCCTTGACAGGATAAGGGAAGGCAGGACGCTGTCCAAGATGGGGTCGCCAGCCTGTGTTCTTTTGGGTGAGAAACAGCGGCGGCTGGGATAGATGTTCTGGTTCTTGATCCCCAGTGTACCCAGATGCTTGTGGGGACCACGAGGAATTGAGAACGGTGGTCTATGATCCCCTACGCCCCCACCCCGGCAGGAAGGGGATGGCTGAGCCCAGCACAGGGGTGGAATACAGTAAGTTTCTGAGTGAGTGTGGTGGCATAGAGGGTCTGAAAGACAGAAGGCCTTCTCGACGAGATTGTATAATGAAGGCCGCTCCCAATGCGATCCTTGATGAAGGAGACAGTCCTTGCTTGTCCAAACGGCTTTATCTTTATGGCAGATGTGAATGCATAAACCTTATTCAGGGTGAACTAGGAACTAAATTACCGTTTTCAGGAAGGGATGCCTATCTAGATACTTATTAGCATGGAGAACTCTAGGTTTTTATTACATGATCTATTGTCATGGTCCTCTCAGTGGGGTGTCATGATTACTGTCCCAAGACAGGTAGAGCATGGCTAGAAGTTGGTTTCTATGCCTGCTGTTCTTAGTAATGAGATTCGTAGGGAGGGGTTGAACCTGCTGTAACCTTACCAGTTTTTTTCCTGGCATAGTCCACTTGCCCCACAGGAGACTGCCCTTAAACTACATGCAGTAGCAACATGCTCTGTAGGCCTTTACACCGAATCATCATGGGCTAACATACATTCTTCTTCCTTCGCCATGCAGGTGGGATAGTGGATTTAATTAGAAAGAAATAATCTAAAACTGCAGTGGGTTCTCTGGGTGGTTCAGGTATGGCCAAGGTAACACAGTCTAGCCCTGGATGGTTGGGCTTTTTATATTGAACTGGACCAATGGTTCACTGTTCTGACTTGTTTATGCTCCTTCTTGTCTAGGTTTCACGATAATAACCCCTTCACACCAGAACTGGTGATGTCAATGCAAACCATAAATAGCCTTTCCATCTGCTTCTCTGTCAGTACCTTTCTCCTTGGCAATGGATTCATACGTATGCCTGTGGTAGCTGCTTGCTTTCCTAGGAATAGTGAGTTCACAGTGTTCTCACTCCCCCCTCATGACTTCTTTTACTCTGGAATCTTTTGGTGAAGCTAAACCTGTGACAAGCACTGCATCTCTGCATATCTGAGAAGCATGAACAGTAGAGTTGAACTAGGCAGTAGAGTTGAACAGAATGTGTTCCACTATTAGAGCACATGGGTCTCTGATGTTTTTGGTGTTTCAGTTTGGTTATTCAATTATTTCAAAGGGGTGGAGACAATAGTTAAATAAACCAGGTAATGTGCATTCCTTTTTATAATCCAAGCTTATGAAGACAGTTGCTTTTTTCCCCATTAAAGGATGATAGTGTAGGGTTTGTTTGTTTCATTTACATTTTTCTCTTCTATATTTTTTTTATGTTTTTCTACTGTTGCACTATCTCTGTAGTCTTGAAATGAATCCACCATTTCTCCTTCAATGTTTAAAACTATTTCAAGGGATGTTAAACTTATCATTTTCTTACCAGTTTTGTGCCAGATCTTTGGAGTGACCGGTCTGAAGTCTGTGCTCACTTAGCTGGATGGATGATAGCTTCAAAGAAGGAACACAGACAGCTCCTTTCTTTATCCGTATTCCGAACCAATTTATGCAGCATAGAAACAATTCATTCCTGGAAAGTCTAAAATAATTTGTTTGCAGAACCATCTGCACATTTTTGAGGAGTACTTCTATTACAACTTTTTTTTCCATGAAAATTGATTTATTTAGGTTTTCTACCTCTCGAAGGGACAATTTTAGTAATTTATATCTCCATAGACTACTGTTCTTTTTTTTTGGGTTTTACTAATATAGATGTATGCAAAGTGTTTTATTGGAGTTATTTTAATATCCTATCTGCTCCCATTTAAGTTCTAACTTTGAGGATGCAGTAATTACAACAGTATAATTTGTTCTTCTAAGATAGCAGTCAGGTAATGCTTAGGCAGATTCTTCTCATCCCGCGCATACAACATTCTAGATTAGCTGTCAGGCGCACTTATAGTACTAACAATACTATAGCAACCATAAAAGTAAACACAAGGAAATTACAAAACATACTTGGTAACTAGAGATGAATATTTATAAATATATAGGCAAAATATATGATTTTTCAAATATTCACCACAAGAAATTTTTCTCTCTATAATTAGACTATATAAGATTTCTCAAAAATGAATTCATAAAGTTTTGACCAGAGTGGCTTGCTTTATTTTTCTGAAAGATTTGTTGAAGTAAATAAATGTTCTCCTTGAACATTCCTACTGTGCAAAGTTATTAAGTCCTGGATGCTGTTTTTTTAATGCATAATTCCATATGGGTGATCATATGATGCAAGGGGTAAGGATGAATGTGGAGACTGGCAGGACACAGCATCCTCTGTGTTATCTGTGTACTTACAGTAGCATCCATCTGTAGCATTGGGAAGCTCTTTAAGGCTTCACTCATCTGTGAAGCCAGATCACAGTGCTTCTGTAATGCACAAGGGTGACAACACAGCAGGGTGTGGCTTAGAAGAGGAACTCAGAAAGTCAAGAATCCATGTTACTATGGTAGGGAAACAAATTTGGAATCCAAAGGGCCAGGCGCAATGAATACTTAAAAGGCAGAAGAGCGAGTTTTAGAAACCAGCTGAATGTGAGGATTAAGGTAAAGGAAGTTGTTCATATTGGCTTCAGACCATCCATGCCTGAGTCTCTGGGTGACTGATGATGACATCGGTAATCAAGACAATTTAGAGAAGGAACAGGTGTTCATAGGCAGATGATAATTACCTTTGCGCATGTTGAATTTTACATTCAATCAATACTATTTGGAGCATTTCAGAACCAGCTGTATATTAAAGTTCAGTGGGGAGGCTGGAGCTGGGTTAGGCATTGTGGTCTGATGAGGTTGTGGCCAGCATATTCTAATAAATGAAGTGAGTTTGTCTAAAGAGGGTGTTTGATATAAGTCAGGAAGAGTGTCCAGTACCAAAGCCTGAGATGCCCTGATGTTTAAGAAATTGTCTATTTCAGTGAAGGTGCTTTCATTCTTTCCTTTCCAATCAGGGTCCTCTCTTTTGATAAAAAAAAAAAAAAAAAAAAAAAAAAAAAAAAAAAAAAACCTTCCCAGGAATACAAACTTGAGCTCGGGCATCAAACGCCAACTCTTTGTCCTCCTTCCTGCTCACTAAAAACTGCCATGAAATCCTTTTTTCAACAGATTTCTTACCTCTGTGCCTTGCTTTTCATTTCCTATATCTTAGCCACCTGAGCAAAACCTTCTAAACCTGGAAGACTCTTATCTGGACCATTGAAACAATAATTTATCAGTTTTGTATTGTGTCTGTTTAAGAAAGGGCTCTGAATAGCCCTTCTCTTAAAAGTCATGTCCTTGGTGCACAAAAATAAGAGCCTTTTAAAAAAACATGTGCAGATAATCTTTTTTTTTTTTTGTCTTTTTTTTTATTTGATATAATTTATTTACATTTCAAATGATTTCCCCTTTTCTAGCCCCCCCCCACTCCCCGAAAGTCCCGTAAGCCCCCTTCTCTTCCCCTGTCCTCCCTCCCACCCCTTCCCAGTTCCCCGTTCTGGTTTTGCCAAATACTGTTTCACTGAGTCTTTCCAGAACCAGGGACCACTCCTGCTTTCTTCTTGTATCTCATTTGATGTGTGGATTATGTTTTGGGTATTCCAGTTTTCTAGGTTAATAACCACTTATTAGTGAGTGCATACCATGATTCACCTTTTGAGTCTGGGTTACCTCACTTAGTATGATGTTCTCTAGCTCCATCCATTTGCCTAAGAATTTCATGATTTCATCTTACACCAGTCAGAATGGCTAAGATTAAAAATTCAGGAGACAGCAGGTGTTGGAGAGGGTGCGGAGAAAGAGGAACACTCCTCCATTGCTGGTGGGGTTGCAAATTGGTACAACCACTCTGGAAAGCAGTCTGGCGGTTCCTCCGAAAACTGGGCACCTCACTTCCAGAAGATCCTGCTATACCACTCCTGGGCATATACCCAGAGGATTCCCCACCATGTAATAAGGATACATGCTCTACTATGTTCATAGCAGCCCTATTTATAATTGCCAGATGCTGGAAAGAACCCAGGTATCCCTCAACAGAAGAGTGGATACAAAAAATGTGGTATATCTACACAATGGAGTACTATTCAGCCATCAGATAATCTTTTATAAGCTTTAACATTTTAGCTATATTAATCTCTACTATAAGATATTAAGTACGTACCGCGAGGAACTCTAATAATAAGATAAACTATAGGGCATAATGGTTTAGCAACTTATCTAAATCCATATAAACAACAAATGATATATTTGAAATTTGATTTACTAAGTCTTGCTCTGTTGGCTCTAACCTTCTGCTACACCGTCTCCTCCTCTGAAAACGCAAAATTTGTGAAGACCATGAATTCTACAGGACTTTGTTTTCCTGCCTAGTCTTTTACCTCTGTCTCATGCATTCTTAATTGCTTGCTTAGTCTTTCCCAAACAGATAGTTTGGATTTCACAAAAAAAAAAAAATTTTCCTTTTTTTCTTTCTGTAATTGCAAATTTTTAATTAAGTTGTGTATTATGGCTAACGATCAGAAACAGCCACTAGAACAGGTGCTTTGATGCTTGCTATGAAATTACTCATTTGGAAGGAACAAGAATGTTGTGTGTCTGGTACCAGTGGGCCCTCTGCACTACTTTATGAATATTTTTTTTGAGATAGGATTTTACTATTCTTGAGAGTGTGTGATTCTCCTGCTTCTAATTCTTTGGTGATGCGACTGTACATTTGTCATCACACCTGATTCAGCCTATGGATTTTGGAAACCACACTGAGAGCAAGGTTAAAAAGGCATTTAATCAAGAGGAGGTCAGTTAAAAGAAACTACTAGTTTCTGTTTCCAGACTTGCCCACGGCTTTCAGAAGGAGGCAATTTTTTAATGGTTATGTCATTCACTGATCAAAGACATGCATCCATTTCTCCATTGCCACAGAGCAAAGTCCCGAGGCCATCACAGACTCAAATTCTCAGCATGGCATTTAAAACCCTCAGTGATTTATCACAAACCACCACTCCAAAGACATTTGTCACTTATCCCTTCCATGCTCCAGGAATATTAATCTAAACTTTCAGTTTAAACTTTGAAAAATCCCTTAATAAACATTATTAATAATTTCCCTAAGCAATGTCTGATCATATTTAAATCTTTTGCTTCCTTCTTCCTTCAAATAGTAAGAGATATAAAGGATGTAGAAAAGGGAGGAAAGGGGAAGGAAGGAACATAGGATTTATTCTCTAGGGTCCTGTATCAGATTGTGCTTTCCAAATACAGCTATGGGAATATTTCTGTTCTATGTATATTCATTACTATTTTTAAAATGCTTTGTTACATTTTATTTGTGTGTGTGTGAGAGAAAGTGAGAGACAGTACGTATGTCAGTGAGTGTGTGTGTGTGTGTGTGTGTGTGTGTGTATTCATGTTGTGGGATGTCTGTGCCACATGGTGCATATTTAGAAGACAGAAAACAACATTAAGGAGTCATTTCTCACCTTCTACAATGTGGCTCCTAGGACTGAACTCTGGGCATCAGCTTGGCTGTAGATACTTTTACCTGCAGAGCCATTTTGACAATCCCTCTGTTTGCCATTATTGGTGAGGTATATTCTCACTCACCATAAATATGGAAGGCATAAACACTTCCAGACAATGAATATGACAAAGGTAGGCAGAGTGAAGAGAGGCAACACTTCACTTGTTCTTTTGCCTTTGAACTCTGCCAGTTTATTGCAATGAAGCCAAACTAGAATTTTTGCAAATGGTCCACACAAACAAAAGGGAGAGCAACTCAAGTGTCCAGTTATTATGAAGGGTTGGACTGTAAGACACGGGATAAACCCCATTACCTTGTTCTATATGCTGAATCCCGCCCCTCCCCACACTCCCGACTTTCCAAGCATAGTAAACTCTTCTAGTTTTGGAGTGGTTTTTTTACAGTCACAATAATAATTCCTTTGGACAATGAAGCATATGAACAGCATTTTGATCAGAAATTTGAACTAGAAGTGACCAGGAAGCAACTCTGTTTTCGGATTATTTTAATAAGAGTTTCATACTGAAGTCTGAGGTGATACCTGGTACCTGCAGGTCTCCGTGACAGGCTCTCACCTTGCTTTCCTCTTGTGCCTGCTCATTGTCTCTGTGCCACAGACTTGTCAGGTGCTTCCTTGGGGCACCATTACATTCCCTGACGAAGACTTCTAATGTTATTGATTATAAGCTGCAGTTGTCTTAGGAAATTTGAAGTAGTAACCTTATTCTGTAAGTGATCCCTAGAAAAATCACTTTGGGGACTAAGTAGGGATCAGTAGGGGAAAGGTATTTGCCACTGGGTCTAAAGATCCAAGTTCCATTCCTGGGGCACATATAGTAGAAAGAAACAGTCAACTCTCAAAGTTTCCATTTAGCTATTGTACTTACACTTAGGCATTTATGCGCACACACACTCATACACACAGTAACAAACAAATAAGTGACTGCACAATTATTTCTTAAGACAGAACTTCTTCTGTCTCTTTCTACCCCAAGACCCAATTCTGCAGTCTTATGAGACCCAGTCTCCTCAGTCTCATACTACAGAGTAGCAAGTTTCTTGCTACAGAGGTCTCCCTTTCATTTTAGACTCCCTGATAGATTAAAAAGATCTCCAACTATCTTGCTTCCCCCAACACAATAACAACAAAAAAGACAGTGCTACACTAGTTCATCACAGAATTGTACCAGTATTTCAAAGAAGAGTTAACACCAATACTCCTTAAATTATTTCACAAAATAAAGACAGAAGGAACATTGCCCAATTCATTCTATAAGGCCATAGTTACCCCAGTACTCAAACCACAAAATGACTTAATAAAGAAAGAATGATACACCAATTTCCCCCTTGAACCTAAATGCAAAAATTTCAAAACTAAATCCCAAGAATACAGCAAAAAGATCATTCACCAAGATCCAGTAGGCTTCATCCCTGAGATTCAGGGATAATCAAAAAAGGAAAATCAGTAAATATAATTCACCATATAAACAAACTCAAGAACAGAAAAGGTAGATGTAGAGAATCCTTTGATAAAATTCAACATCTCATCATGACAAAAGTCTTGGGGTTATTTGGGATACAAGGAACATTCATAAGCATAGTAAAGGCAGTTTATAGCAAGCCTGTAGCTAACACGAAATTAAATGGAGAGAAATACAAAATAATTCTACTAAATTGCTCCATATCTATTGAATACAGTCCTTGAAATCTTAGCTAGAGGAGTAAGACAATGGAAGAAGATCATGGGCATGCAAATTAAAAAGGAAAGAGTCAAAGTATATTTATCTGCAGATGATATGATAATATATACAAGCAAAACTAAAAATTCCACCATAAAACTCCTACAGCTGATAAACTTTGGCAAAGAGGCTAGATACAAGAAAGATCTCCCATGCTTATGGGTTGGTAGGATTAACATAGTAAAAATGGCTGTCCTATGAAAAGTAAGCTGCTGACAGATTCAAGGCAATCTCCATCAAAATTCCAATGCAGTTTATTTATGGATCTTGAGATGACAAACCTCAACTTCATACAGAAAATCAAAAAGTCCAGAATAGCTAAAACAATTGTGTACAATAACAGAACTGCTGGAGGGATCACCGTTCCTCATTTCAAGTTGTCCTACTGATGGATAGAAATGAAAACCACATGGTAGTGGCATAAAAGCAGACATGTTGATCTATGGAATTGAATTTAAGACCCAGATATAAATCCAAACACATATAGAAAACTGATTTTTTTAAAAAAAAATTAAAAAAAAAACCCTAGAAATACATACTGGAAAAAAGACAGCATCTTCAACAAATGGTGCTTCTCAAACAGGATGTCAGCAGTTGGAAGAATACAGTTAGACCCGTATTTACTACTCTAAACAAAACTCATGCCCAAGTGGATCAAATACCTCAACACAAAAGCAGACACACTGAAAAGAGAAGAGAAAGTTGGGAACAGCCTTGAACTCATTGGCACAGGAGACAACTTTCTGAGCAGAACACCAATAGTGACGGCCCTAAGATCAATAGCTAATTAATTGAAACTGAAAAGCTTCTGTAGGGCAAAGAACACCACTAATAGGACAATCAGCAACTGACAGAATGGGAAATTGTTTTTACCAACTCCAAATTCAATAAAAGACTAATACTCAAAATGTATAAAGAATTCAAACTAAGGATTAAAAAAAACAATCCCATTTAAAAATGAGAAGTAGATCTAAACATAGAATTTGCAGTACAAGAATCTCAAATGACCGAGATACACTTAAAAGAGTGTTAAGCACCCTTAGCCACCAGGGAAATGCAAATAAAAACTAGTTTGAGATTTTATCTTACAAAGGCCTGAATGACTAAAGTCAATAACTTAAGTGACAGTTCATGCTCACAAGGTTATGAAGCTAGGGGGACACTCCTCCATTGCTGGTGGAAGTGCAAACTTGTACAGTCATTATGGAAATCAATATGTTGGTTTCTCAGAAAGTTAGGATTTGATCTATCTCAAGATCCACTATACCATTATTAGTCATTATGTAAAGGCCACTCCATCATACCACAGGGACATTTGCTCAAATATGTTCATTGCAACATTATTTATGGTAAGTAGAAACTGGGATTCCCCAGCATGTAATAAGGACACATGCTCCAGTATGTTCATAGCAGCCCTATTTGTAGTAGCCAGAAGCTAGAAAGAACCCAGATGTCCCTCAATGGAGGAATGGATAAAAAAATGTGGTATATATACACAATGGAGTACTATTCAGCCATTAGAAACAATGAATTCATGAAATTCGTAGACAAATGGATGGAGGTGGAGAACGTCATACTAAGTGAGGAAACCCAGTCTCAAAAGATCAACCATGGTATGCACTCACTGATAAGTGGATATTAACCTAGAAACTTGGAATACCCAAGAAATAATCCACATATTAAATGATGTCCAAAAAGAATGGAGGAGTGACCCCTGGTTCTGGAAAGACTCAGTGTAGCAGTGTAGGGGAATACCAGAACAGGGAAGTGGGAAGGAGTAGATGGAGGAACAGGGGGAGGGAAGAGGGCTTATGGGACTTGCGGGGAGTGGGAACCCAGAAAAGGGGAAATCATTTGAAATGTAAATAAAGAATACATTGAATAAAAAAAAAAAAAAAAAGAAACTAGAAGCAACCTAGATGTCCCTCAACAAAAGAATGGGTAAAGAAAATTCTGTACATTTGCATAATGGCCTATTACTCAGCTGTTTAAAAAATGACATCATTAAATTTGTAGGCAAATAGATACAACTAGAAGAAATCATCCTGAGTGAGATAACCCAGACCCAGAAAGATAAATATGGTATGGACATGCTTGTAAGTATATATTAGCCATTAAATAAGTGATGACCAAGCTACAATTCATAGGCTCAGAAAGGCTGAGTGGAGAAGAGGGGTCTAGGGAGGCACACATGGATCTCATTGGGGTTTGGGGGTGGGGCAGGGAAATAGAATAGATTTTAGAAGTGGACTGGGACCAGGTGTGGATGGAAGTGGAGGCATTAGGTGGTTGGGAAATAGGGAGTAGGGGGAGAGTGCAGGAGAGATAGTTGGAACAGGGAGGGATGTCATTTGGGAGGAGGTGTGGAATCTTAGTGTAGTGGAAACTTTCTGGAAATTATGAAGGTGATCCTAATCAGGACTCCTAGTAACAGAAGATATAGAGTCTCAAGTGGCCATCTCTTGTAGTCAGACAGGCATCTAATGATGGGATTTGATTCTATTCAATTGAGTTGTTGGCCGAGGGGATCTAGCAGAAATCGCTCAACAACCTAGACTTCACACTAAGACCAAAAGTTACTTTCCATAAACAGCCAGGTTCTGCTTCCTAGAAGAACACCCACACAATCCATTGAACATGAAAATGTTGATTTGGTTCCTATATAGAGCCTTTACCCCTACATGCTAGTCTTTTTGGAGTGGGAAGGTACTTTGCAGGCTATCAAAAGAGAAACATGGATACTAACCTAGCCTCAAAACCTTTGACCTACAACACATCCTGCCTACAAAACATGTTTGGGCACTTGTGGCACAGAACTTATGGGAGTAGCCAACCAAGATCTGATTTGACTTAAGGCCCACTCCAGGAGAAGGAACTCATACCCAACACTGCTTGAGTAACTAAGAACCAGAAAGTAGATAACACAGAGACCCAGGGTAAAACCAAACTCTATTGGTTTTTTAAAATGTCAGTAAAATGATTCCTAATGATACTCGTAGATCAATGCCTCGTCTTGTCATCCTCAGAGAGGTTTCCTCCCGCAGTAGATGGGAATAGACGCAGAGAACCACAGCCAATAATTATGTGTAGATGGAGTCTAAATCGGAAGTCTCCATCAAATCTCTTTTCTCCAAGCTCAGAGAATTCCATGGAAGAGGAGGCAAAAAGACTAATAGTCAGAGAGGATGGGGATAGAGAACAAGGCCCTCTGCATCGACTAAGGAAGATGGAGAGGAGCTCACAAAGACTAAAGCAGCGAGCACAGGGCCTACCTGGGTGTACATCAGCACAGCCACACATTTAGCATAGTTGTTAGCTTAATAATGTTGTGGGGTTCCTGACTATGAGAACAAGTAGTTTTCTGACTCTTGTGCCTGTTCCTGGGAGTTTTTCCCTCCTATTGTGTTGCTGTGTACAACTTGACATGATAGTTTTTGTTTTATTTTGTTATATTTTGTTTTGTCGTGTTTGGTTGTTAACTCTTAGAAACCTGTACTTTGCTAAAGAGAGACAGAAAGAAAATGATTCCAGAGGGGAAAGGATGTGGGGATGAACAGGGGAAAGAAGTGGGAAGGGAAACTGATATATATATATATATAATGTTTACATATTTATTTATTATATATATATTTATATATATAATATATTTATATATTTTATATATATATAATGTTTACATATTTTTGTGTGCTTACATAATATATATGTTATGTATTTTCAATAAAAATCATAGATAATTTTTAAAGTTAATTATTTATTGACATCTAGGAAGTCAATAAATTGGAAAGTTGGCAAATTTGAAAGTCTAATTAAAATATTGCAAGACCCCCCCCACAAACACAAAATTTCTTTCTAAAAAAATGATAATCATCCCCTCTTTAGAATATTTGTCAAAACATTCTGTACTCAAGAACAATGTTTACACAGCATTGAGGAAAGGGAGGCAAAATGGCCACAGTTCTGTGAGTTGTAAAAGGGCCAAATACTCTTTCCTCTATACATCCCTTTGTCATTATCAGTACACAGAATGCTTCCTGCCTTTTCCCTGCTGTGTATTGTTTTCCCTGTTTATATTGGTGCCTTTGCCTAGAAATCCCCTCTCGACTTGGTTGGGGTCCTGTTTAGACTGGACCTTTAAGTAGCCAGGCCTACTGACGATCCTATCCAGGTTTTTCATCCCAGGGAGCTCTGTTCGTAATGTTTTTAGACCTTCTTCTTGTGACTGTTTGCACACATGTATGATGCTCTCATCTGAATAGAAAGCTCCCTGCTGATCTCTACTTCCTTACAGAATTTATCTTGATGCCTTTCACAGATCCTCAGTGCACATTTGTTGAGTTAAATTTCTAATGAAAAGGAATGGCAAAGTAGAAGGTGTAATGTTATAAGTTTTATTTACCATGCAGTATGGAATATGATTTACAAATTTCAATTTTGAATATCAATATGAGTCTATATATATGCATGCATTTAGGTATGATATAAGTTGATATGTCATTTCCCACAACATACCTAGAAACCGTATTTCTCATCTTTTGGCCTTCATTTGTGTGCAAATTCATAAAAATGTCTAGGCTGCTTTCAAAGAAGTTTAGAGGGGAAAAATTTGACATTTACTTAGTGTTTCACCTAGGTAATTGGTAGAATCTCACAGTAATTATTTAATTCAGCTTAAGAATTAAAAAATTCTTGTAAAATCTGAATGTGAACATTTCAACATTGTGACACAAAAGTAAAAGAAAGAAATTTTAATATTTATTATTTACCGTAAATTTAATATTTTTTTTTAGCATTGTGCTATCCTAAAGTAGTTGCTAGATATATTGAACAGTTTTGACCTTGGGAATGAGAGAAAATACATATAGTAATTTTTATAACACATATGAATAAAGAGTTTACTTCTTATTAATAATATGATATAAACCTTTCATTCAATCTTTCTTTATATAAGAAAGCTTTCCAAGTAACCTAATCATCTATTTTCTAAGAAGTCTGTGCTAATATTATGCTAATTCTTTAAAATGAATAATTGAGATATTGGGTGCAATGTCTCAAAAAGCTGTATTTTCTTTGGTGCTTGAAGGAACAAATCCTGAGCTATGAGTTTATTAAGAAAATCATTCATAGGTCTTCATGAATATACTAAGAATCATCCCATCAATAACAACATCATTGCTTATTCTCGTTTGAGGGTGAAAAATTCAATCCCATGAAACATAGTCTGGAAAGAGTTGTATCTAAATAATTCCTCATGCTTACATGAACTAGAACCTTCCTGTGGAGAAGGCACAGGTCTCTTCTTACATATTTTCTTTGATTAGCCACATTTAAGAGGAGATGTCATTATCTATATTTGACAAAGTAGCAAAAAGGAGACATAACTCAGCCAAGACACAATGCCAGAGAAAGATCTAAATCACCTCCGGACATCCTGCTGTAATTAGCATATCCCTGGACCCAGAAACATACAAGGCAATGAATATTTGTCTCTCTGGATTCTTCCAGGTTGTGGTGGGGTCTCAACAGTACTGTCATCAATCTTTGCTTTTCTCCCCACCACACAGTAGTGAGTGAGAAATAGTAGGGGGCAAAGGATAAGATACCCTATAAGAATGTGGTCACCCTACTTCAGAAAAGAATAGAGATGGAAACCTGACATGCATTGTGGATAACTCCTGTGAGCGACAGTTTGATCATGAACACTTGATATTATGGCTTAAGGATTTTTGTCACTTGGCCACTCAAGATTTTATAATCTGACAGTATATTCAGGGGGTCTCTCTAGACCTCTTAAAATACAAAGGTTGCCACCGAGGTGATTCTTGGAAGTCCCTAATACTTTGGTATAGAGAATTGAAGATAACTAACAGAGATGGAGCTGTTCTAGGCCTTTGTCACCAGCCTGAGTTTGGTGTGTGTCTGGTACATGCATATAGGTCAAGGGTGGTAGATAATGAAAAGGAAAAGAAAGGTAATCATGATCTAGAAGTTAGGGTTGGTACTAGCTTTGGATTGAGAAACAACAGCCATGCCTGTCCATATTTCCCTGCCCTGTGGCACAGGAAGTGAAACCTGTTTGCCATCTTGGACTAGGTGGACTTCAGAAATCCTTCTACATGTTTATTGCCTTTCCCAAATTGAACAAAAAGTTTTTGAAAAATATAGCAAAATGCAGTGTATTCCCTAAGTTCTATATTCTGGCTACTTGCCTTCCTTGAATACATAGAAATGTGGTCAACTTTAAGTGAAACATCATGGGGCTGTTTCAAAGGCACCAAGAAAGAGAGCAAAGTGTCCTCTGTTTATATATGTACACAGCAAAGTTTGCAGAGAACGTGACTTGACTGACTCAATGTGTTTCCAAAGGAGAAAGGTATTAGATTCCTGAAGAAAACAAGGCTGAGGAAACTTTGGCCATAAATCAGCAATTACTGGTAGTTAGTCAATATCATAGGTTTGATAAAGTGCCAGAGCTTACTAATGGTATGAGAACATTAAGACGTTGGTCACAAAGTCACAGCAAGTCCTTGTGCAGATTTACTTTGAAGCTGTCTGGACTTGGAGCTGCTGCTCTGAATAACAAGTGCAATGTTTTTCTTATGTCCTCATTCCCAGGGTGTTGGCTTGTGCTCACACTGGCTGCAAACAAAAGCAGGCCAGGATGGTCAGCAGCTGCAGAGGTGACCTTGCTGCATCACAGCTCTGACATATGCAAGTTAAAGTACCAAACTCAGGTATTCACAACATGACCCAGAATTCCACCCCACGAATTCTGCTAATGTTGGCTACTAGGCTTCTCAAGTACTTGCAAGATTGGAAGTTGAAATCTCCTGAGATTAACAGAACACCTACTCACGCCACCACCTCAGAGCTTTTATTTTGCATCAGGTTTCATAGTAAATGAACATGGATTGACTCTTCCCAGTTCTAGGGACATCTAAGACAGTCTAAAGGAATGAAAATGAACGTTTAGCACGAGTTGATACATTTGCCTCACACCAGTCTCCATCTGAAGTTCAAATATTCATTGCTTTGTAATATTAATACATGTTCATGGGAAGTCTTAGGCACAATATTTTATAAATCAAATGATCTTAAGCTTTTTGGTCAAGATGTAATTGAAGGTTTTCTTGCAACCTTGCCATCTGGGAGCTTGTTATAAGTTCATAGTGAAGACCCCACTACACCCAAAGTTAAATTCTTCCATTTAATATGATCCCTGAAAGATTCACAAGCACATGAGGCTTGGGTAGTACTGGCAGATACTCATAAAAAATACCTGCACATTTTCATATCCATGGTTAAAGGCACAGAATACCAGAACAGACGAGACTAATAAACAATTTGTATTTAAGACTGACCCTTCATTTGAAATGAGCACAATATTTAAAATTTTATTTTATTTTAATTAAAATATTGACACTATTCTCCTTCCCTCTCCTCCCTCCAACCCCTCTTATGTTCTCCTGCTACCTCAAGTTCACAACCTCCTTTCTTTATTGTTATTGTTAATAAATATGTGAATAGAACCATGCCAAAATTCTATCCCCTAAATACTACTAATGTTGATTACTAGATGTCTTGATTGCTTTTAAGACTGGGTCAGCTGAAGTCTCATGGGGTTAAGTGGATACCTGCCCTTGCCACCATCTCATCTTTCCTCTTTCATGTATGTAAGGGCTTCATGTATGTAAGTAAGGGCTGGCCACTTACTATTGGATATTAATAATTGAAGACTAACTATCTCTTTCTAAGCCATCATGAATTGTCTGTAGCTCTAATCTAGAGTTGGGTCTCTGAAGCTTTTCCCATCCATGTTGGTGTGTAAGCTGGTTTTGTTGCTATTCATGTCTTCCTCAGAGTGCCATATTTTGAAATTTTATAGGTGTATCTCTCCTTTCACATCACACAGTCTCACAGCAGACTTCTGCTATTTCTGTGAGGTTTCCTGAGCCTCAAATGTGAGGATTGTGGTGTAAATGGATTGTTTGTGGGAGGGAACATTTGCTATCTTCATGTTGAACAGTTGTGGCTTCTTGTGATGATACTGCTCTGCTACAAAAGAGGCATCTATAATGAGGAGTGAGAGGTACACCTATCAGTAGGTATAAGGATAAGCATTTAGAATGCAGTTAGGAATTACATTAGTAGAGAAACGTGGCAGTAGTATGTTCTCCTTTAAGATCCAAGACCTCACTAGCCATGAGTGGTTGGCTAAATACAGTACCAGACATGATTTCCCTCCTGTCAAGCGGCATTAAGTCCAATTAGAAGGCTGTTGGTTTCAACCAAGATATAAATGATACAAGATTCAACCAAGATACACTATTTTCACCTTTAGATATATCTTTCCATGTTGAACTGAACACTGTTGTAGTCCATAGGCATAACATATGGGTAGGACTATTGATTGATTTCCCTATTGGCAACTTGCATAGCACATTTCTCCTATGAAACCTGGTCCTTGGGAAAGCAGCTTTGGGTAGGACACAGTATGAATCCTTCAGGTCTTGTCTCTGAAGTGCGTGGTATCTTCAACTATAAGAACTTTGACCACTTAGATGCAAGCAAGAACAATACTTTATATTATTTTGAGAGTCTTGGATGCCTGCTATCTCTAAGTTTTTAAGAGTCTAGCAACTTGAACAGAGGGAATTCAATACTGGTGTTTTTGTTAGCCTATGACTCTTGTAGGAAAAATTATTATTATCCAAAGTGGTATAGCTTAAATTATTTAAATTCTCTCTCTCTCTCACTCTTTCTTCACACATACACACAGACACACACTTTATTTTTCATTTTATGTTGGGGTGCATCTATGTTGTTTCTAATTTCTATCTACCATGAATAGAACAGCAATAAACAAATCTGAGCAAGTGTCTGTGGGATAAGGAGAAGCATCCTTTGGGTATATGCCCGAGAGTGGTTTAGATATTAAGATAAATCAATTCCCATCTTCCAAAGGAACACACTGATTTCCATAGAGGCTATACAAGTTTGCATGCTTACTAGCAATGGATGAGTGTTCCCCTTAATTCACATTCTCACCAGCATAAACTGTCACTTGTTTTATTGATCTTAGCCATTCTAACAGGTATAAGATAGAATCTTAAAAGTAGTGCTGATTTGTATTTCCCTGCTGACTAAGGATGTGGAACATTTTGCTTCTCAGCCATTTAAGATTGGGGATGGTAAGACTTCCCACAGTTCTTTTTCCCCCCATATTTTTATTAGATATTTTATTTGCATTTCAAATGTTGTCCCCTTCCATTACTTACCTCCACAAAACCTTTATCTCCACCCCAACTCCTGCCTCAATTAGGTTGCTTCCCCACCTGCCCACTCACCACCCACCTCAGAGCCCTAGCATTCCCCTGTGTTGGGTCATCAAACCTCCACAGGACCAAGGGGCACCCCTCCCAGTGATGCCAGATAAAACAATTCTCTGCTTCATATGCAGTTGGAGCCGTGGGTTTCCCCATGTGTACCCTATGGTTGGTGGTTTATTACCTGGGAGCTCTGGGGAGGGGGATCTGGTTGGTTGCTATTGTTGTTCTTCCTATGGGGTTGCAAACCCCTTCACCTCCTCCATTCCTTGCCCTAGCTCCTCATTGGGAGGAAGGGTCCCCACATTCAGACCAATGTTTGGCTATGTGCATCCACATCTGTAATGATCAGGCTCTGTCAGAGCCTCTCGGGGGACAGCTATATCAGGCTCCTGTCAGCAACCTCTTTTTGACATCAGCAATAGTGTCTGGGTTTGGTGTCTGCAAATGGGATGGATCCCCAGGTGGACAGTCTCTGGATAGCCTTTGCTTCAATCTCTGCTTCATTTTTGTCCCTCCATTTCCTTTTGACAGGAGGAATTCTAGATATTATATTTGAGGTGGGTGGGTGGCCTCATCCCTCAACCTGGGCCATGCCTATCCACTTATGGTCGCTACAGATTCTGTCTTGCCTTTGTTGGCTAATGTCCTCTCTATTGGGTCCTGGGAAACTCTTGGATCCCTGGCATCTTTTATTTTTCAGGATTGTTTTAGCTGTCCTAGGTTTTTTTATGTTCCATATGAAGTTAACAATTATCCTTTCAAGGTTTGTAAAGAACTATGTTGGAGTTTTTATGGGCATTGCATTGAATCTGTAGATTGCTTTTGGGAGGATGGCTATTTTTACAATATCTATCCTTCCCATCCATGAGCATGGGAGTTTGTTTTTGTTTCTTTTTTTCCATTTTCTGATATCTTCTTCAATTTCTATTGTGAAAAAATGTGCAGTTTTTATCATACAGATCTTTCACTTACTTGGTTAGAGTTATCCTCAAGCCATTTTATATAATTTGAGGATATTATAAAAGGTATGGTTTCCTTGATTTCTTTTTTAGTTCATTTTTTCATTTTCATATAGGATGGCTGCTGATTTTTTGTGACTTAATTTTGTATCCATCTACTTTTCTGAAAGTGTTTATCAGTTATATGAGTTTTATAGTGGAATTCTTAGGGTCACTTATGTATACTACCATACAATCTTCAAATAAAGACACTATGACTTCCTCATATTTCAATCTCTATCTCCTTGATCACCTAGAGTTGTATTGCTGCTCTAGCTAAGATTTCAAGTACTATATTGAGTAGGTATGGAGAGAGTGGACAACCTTGTCTTGCTCCTAATTTTAATGGAATTGTTTTGAGCTTCCCTCCACTTAAGTTGATGTCTGCTATGAACTTGTTGTAAGCTACTTTTATAATGTTGAGGTATGTCCTTTGTATCCCTAACTTCTTCAGTACTTTTATCATGAAAGGCTTTTGCTTTTTGTCAAAGGCCTTTTCTGCATCTAATGAGATCATCATGATGTTTCTGTTTTTCAGTTTGTTTATATGGTTTATATGGGACTTAACTTTTATTCAGGGTGATAGGTTCAGGACTAACGTTATTTTCTACATATGAACATCCAATTTTCCCAGAACTGTTTGCTAAATATGCTGTGTATTTATGATGTATGTTTTTAGAATCTTTGTTGACTATCAGATGTCTGTAGTTAAAAGCAATAATGTTTGGTAGATTTCGGGGAATCTCTAATATATCATTTTCTGCAAATAGAGATAATTTGACTTTTTCTTTTTCTTTCTTTTTTTTTTTTTTTTGTTTGTTTTTTTGGATTTGGTTTTTTTGAGACAGGGTTTCTCTGTATAGCCCTGGCTGTCCTGGAACTCACTCTGTAGACCAGGCTGGCCTCTAACTCAGAAATCTGCCTGTCTCTGCCTCCCAGAGTGTTGGGATTACAGGTATGTGCCACCACTGCCCGGCTGACTTTTTCTTCTTCTATTTGAATCCATTTTATTTTTTTCTTGCCTTATTACTACATCCAGTACTACTAGCAATATATTGAAAGGAGAGAAGAAAGTGAATAGCCCTGTTTTGCTCCTATTTTTTTATTTGATATATTTTTATTTACATTTCAAATTATTTCCCCTTTCCTGGCTCCCCCTCCTCGAAAGTCCCATAAGACCTCTTCCCTCCCCCTGTTCCCCCATCCACACCTTCCTACTTCCCTGTTCTGGTATTCCCCTATACTGCTGCACTGAGTCTTTCCAGAACCAGGGGCCACTCCTCCATTCTTCTTGGACATCATTTGACGTGTGGATTATGTGTTGGGTATTCCATGTTTCTAGGCTAATATCCGATTATCAGTGAGTACATACCATGATTGATCTTTTGAGACTGGGTTACCTCACTTAGTATGATGTGCTCCAGCTCCATCCATTTGTCTAAGAATTTCATGAATTCTAATGGCATGGATTCTAATGGCTGAATAGTACTCCATTGTGTATATATATACCACATTTTTGTATCCATCCCTCCGTTGAGGGATATCTGGGTTTTTTCCAGCTTCTGGCTATTATAAATAGGGTTGCTATAAACATAGTGGAGCATGTATCCTTATTACATGCTGGGGAATCCTCTGGGTATATGCCCAGGAGTGGTATAGCAGGGTCCTCTGGAAGTGATGTGCCCAGTTTTCTGAGGAACCACTAGACTGATTTCCAGAGTGGTTGTACCAATTTGCAACCCCACCAGCAGTGGAGGAGTGTTCCTCTTTCTCCACATCCTCACCAACAACTGCTGTCTCCTGAGTTTTTAATCTTAGCCATTCTGACTGGTGTGAGGTGAAATCTCAGGGTTGCTTTGATTTGCATTTCCGTAATGACTAATGATGTTGAACATTTTTTAAGATGCTTCTCAGCCATCTACGTTCTTCAGGTGAAAATTCTTTGTTTAGCTCTGTACCCCATTTTTAATAGTGCTATTTGGTTTTCTGGGGTCTAACTTCTTGAGTTCTTTTTACTTTTTTTTCTCTGTCTAACATGATGCTGGCTATGGTTTTTGCCATGTATAGCCTTAATTATGTTGAGGAATGTTCTCTGTCATCCTATTTTCTCTTTTTTTATGGAAGTATGTTGAATTTTTCTGTATCTTTTAGGATTATTTAAGCTCATTTAGATAATTTATTACATTTATCGACTTACATGTTGAACCATCTTTGTATCTGAATAAAGCCAACTTTTTATTTTATTTTATTTTATTTTATTTTTAATTTTGGTTTTTTGAGACAGGGCTTCTCTGTGTAACCCTGGCTGTCCTGTAACTCTCTCTGTAGACCAGGATAGTTTCAAACTCAGAAATCCTCCTGCCTCTGCCTCCCAAGTACTGGGATTAAAAGTGTGTGCCACCACTGCCCAAAAGTCCACTCTTGATTGCTGCGGATGATCTTTTTAATATATAACTGCACTTTGATTAGGGATTTTTGCATCTATCCTCATCAGGGATAATAGCCTGTAGGTTTTTATTGTTGTTGTGTCATTACCTGGCTTGATCACAAGTTTTATGGAGAATAAGTAGACCACTGATGGCTTGTTTTTCCCCCTAACAACCCTGTTTGGCTGAGAAATACCCTCATAGGCTCATGTGTTTGAACACTGAGCCTCTAGTTGGTGGTGCTGTTTTAGAAAAGTTATAGAGCCATTGAAGTGGGTCACTAGGGGTAAGCTTGGAGCTTTATAGCCCCATCCTGCTTTCTAAGTGTATGTGTGTGACAATCAAGCATCTACTGCTCCATCTACATGCCTTCTCCAACATGATTGTCACCTTAAACTGCAGCCAACATAAAACTGTCTTCTTTGCATCCGCTACTTTTCTATTGCTGTAATGGAATATATCCTGACAAAAAATGATGTAGAAAGAGCTTATTCTGGCTTGTGATTCCAGCAGGATAGGATTCATCCTGCCGCGGAAGGCAACAGGCAAGAGAAGTGTGGCAGCAGGAGCAGGAATTGAGCTGATCACATTTTCATCAGTATACAGGAAATAATGAAGGGGACAGGGAGTGAGGTGAGGTTGTAAACCTTCAAAACCCTCCCAGAATGCGCTGTTTCTTCCACCAAGGCTCTGCTGGCTAATGGTATCATGGCCATCCCCAGTAGCTTCATCAGCTCTGAATCAAGTGTCCAAATACATGAGACTGGAGGAGACATTCCACATTTACACCAACAAAGCCCTGTCAGTTGCTTCTCACAGCTTGGGTCACAGCAGCAAGAGAAGTAATGAACAGGATTTCCATCAAGATATGACTGCGATGAGATAAGGTCAAAACTCTCCCCTTAAATGCTTGTGTGACTGACTCTTCCAGGAAGGTGCTTTTGAATAGCTACATTGAGGTTTTCTTTCAGCTGCATCAAAAGCTAGAGAAAAATAGTCATCATTAAGGAAATAAGGCACGCAATATGAAATTAGCTTACAAGCTCTCCTCCTATGCAGCAGGCCAACACTATATGAATGGCAATGTACTGAGTAAATGGTAAATAAAGTGCTGGGTTCCATAACGGATTGATCCCAACTGGCCATCGTTAAATTTTATCAGGCCCATCTCCAAGCTCTTGGTACTGTTCTGGCAGCTGCAGGCTGTGGAGGGGCAGGAGGCCAGGAACAGGCGCAAAAAGGATGCAGCCTGTAGCAGTGCCTGGCACAGTGCCTGGCTCCTTGCCCTTTTTTGTTCCATAGCCTGTGTGAGTCATTTAATTTGGAGGAAAAACTTCCTATTCTAGAGCAACCAAATCTTTCAGCATTAAGGGTGAAATAATAAGCCAAAAAAGAAATAACAAGAGAATCCTGGGTTTTAAGGAGGCTTATTTTTGGTGATATTTTGATGTTCATTTAAGAAGCAAGGATGTATCCATATATCCATATATATACTTTACATTCTAACTGCAGTTTTCCCTCCCTCCTCTCTGCCCAGTGGCCCCAACTCCTCCCTTTCTCTTCAAATAAGCTGAGGCCTCCCATGGATATCAACTAGTCTTGATGTATTAAGTGGTAGAAAGATTAAGCACATCTTCCATTAGGCAACCCAGGAGTGGGAAAGGTTTCCAAAGGCAAGCAACAGAGTCAGAATCAGCCCCTGTCTCACTGTTAGGAGTCCCGTATGAAGACCTAGCTGCATAACTGGACATATGCCGCAGCCTAGGTCAGTCCCGCGCATGCTCCCCTGCTGGGAGTTCAGTCTCTGTGTGCCTCTATGGGCCCAGTTAGTTGATTCTGTAGGTTTTCTTTTGGCATTGCAATGATACTTTTAAAAAAAATTCTGGTAATCTTTTGCTAATTTTTAACCAAGAGGAAAAAAATGAAAGCCAATAATTTTCATTATTTTTTAATGATTTTGATATCGAGAATTTCCTTTTCTCAAAAAGGCTCTGAAAAACTTAACCAAGAAGTTCTAAGCCAGGTGTGGTTGCTCAGGCTATGAGTTCGAGCATTTATGAGGTTGGGGTCTGAGGATAGGGCTGGACATGGTAGCAGAGGCTGGTGAGCCCTAGCATTCAGGAAGCTGAAGCAGGAGGAGTTTTTAGAATAACTTATTCTGTTTGTTGTTGGAGAATTTTCCAGATGTAAGCAATGTATTTTGATTTTATCTACTCCATTCCCTGGACTTCTCTCCTTTAGCTCCTCCACGTGATTTTCCTTTCAAGTTCATGCCTTCCCCTTAAACCTAATGAGTCCGTTTCATGCTGCCCCAGCATGTGCATATGAGTGAGGCATATCTACTGGAGCATGGCCAACCAACCAGGAGCTACACCTATAAAAGAGAGACTCCTCCCTTAGCCGCCAACTGCAGTAGCTCCTCAGTTAGGGTCAGGGCCTCCTGTGCCCCTCCCCACCAATATTGGATGTTGATTCTTCTGGTCTTATAAAAGTCTTTTGCATATAATCATAGTTGTTTTAGGTGGTTCATGAGTGCAATAGCCCTGTAATGTCCAGAAGAGATTCATCAGTCCTCCATTACCTCTGACCCTTGGTTTCTGCCCCATCTTCATAATTGTCTCGAACCTTTGAGGATGGGATGAATAGATGTCAATTTATGTCTCAGCTCTTTGCCTCCATCTATTCTCTTTGAGTTCAAACCGAGACTGAGCTAAAAATCTTGTCTAAGAGAAAGAAAAAAAACTCTAAGCAGTAGCTATATATCAAAGATCCTATTTAAAGGTGTACTTATCAGTTTTCCTATATTTTTTACATTTTATTTTATGTGTGTGTGTGAATGTTTTGCTTGGATGTATATGTGTACCATGGACATGGTTGGCGTCCATGGAGGTCTGAAGAGGGGGTCAGGTTCTCTGAACAGTCAGTTGTGAGCTGCCATGTGGGTGTTGAACTCAGCTTCTCTGTAAGAGCAATGAGTGCTCTTAACTACTGAGACATCTCCAGTCCCCAATGAAGCACTTTTAAAGGAGCTGCTTGTGAAATTTATCTTTTCCAAGAGACACTGAAGACATTCTTTTATGATAAAGACTGTATTGTCAAAGGGCTTAGGGGAAACCTTATAATAAACGCTTACCAACTACTGTAAAGATTAAGTTGCAGGTGATTTATTTTGAATTCTTTGTATTAAGAATATAAATTGTGAGGGAGCTGCAGAAGGGGAGAAGCCCCGCGATCATATTTGCTGCCTGCTGGGGATGGAAAAGGATCACTAGGTACTGTACCACCCTGAGTTTTAGATTTCTGGTGGTGCAAACCGCCAGGGGTCTGCCTGCACTCAGGAACTGAGCACATAGGTAGGTTTTGTCTGCCAGCCCGCCGGGCTTGGGGCCCGTGTCCTGCCCAGGGAGCTTGGAAGGAGAGAAGCCCCGTGGCCATATTTGCTGCCTGTCGAGGACCGAAAAGGATCACTAGGTACTGTATCACCCTGAGCTTTAGATTTCTGGTGGTGCAAACTGCCAGGGGTCTGCCTGCACTCAGGAACTAAGCACATAGGCGATTCATCTGCAAGCCAGTCCATTGCAGGACCTGTGTGCTATGTGAAAATCAACAGAGGGAGTGACCCCCACCACAATATCTTAGCTCCATAATAGAGCAGACAGAGAACACCTGGTTAACCTTGACACCCTAAGTATAACATTGCTTGGGGCAAGACAGAGAAGGGCTCCAAAGGCACAAAAACGGAAGGGAGCATATCAGTAATCTGTGCCAGAAGAAACCCAGTCATCCAGTGTTGTAGAGATAACCTTAAAGATCCACAGTAGGTTGAAGCACCAGCCAGTGACAATAAGACCATCTAACACCTGGGAGAACTTGATGGCTAAAGGCAAATGTAGGAACGTTACTAACGAAACCAAGGCATTATGGCAGCATCTGAACCCAATTATCCAACATTAGCAAGTCCTGGATACCCCAACACACCAGAAAAACAAGATTTGGATTTAAAATCACTGGTCATGATGCTAGTACAGGAGCACATGAAGGACATAATTAAAGAAATTCAGGAGAAAATGAATCAAAAATTAGAAGCCTTTACAAGGGAAACGCAAATATCATTGAAAGAAATTCAGGAGAATACAAAAGCCAATAAGGAGGAAATGCAAAAATCACTTAAAGAAATACAGGAGAACCTTGATCAACAGGCAGAAGTCATGAAAGAGGAAACACAATCTCTTAAAGAATTAGAGGAAAACACAAATAAACAAATGACAGAACTGAGCAAAAACTTCCATGATCTAAAAACAGAAGTAGAAACAACTAAGAAAGCACAAAGGGAGACAACTTTGGAGACAGAAAACCTTGGGAAGAAATCAGGGACCATAGACGCAAATATCAACAACAGAATACAAGAGATAAAAGAAAGAATCTCAGATGCCGAAGATACCATAGAAACCATGGACTCAACAGTTAAAGAAAATGCAAAATGCAAAAAGCTTGTAACCCAAAATATCCAGGAAATCCAGGACACAATGAGAAGACCAAACCTAAGGATTATAGGCATAGATGAGAGTGAAGATTTACAACTTAAAGGGCCAGCAAATATCTTCAATAAAATTACGGAAGAAAACTTCCTTAACCTAAAGAGAGAAATGCCCATGAATATACAAGAAGCCTACAGAACTCCAAACAGACTGGACCAGAACAGAAATAACTCCTGTCACATAATAATCAAAACCCCAAATGTATTAAACAAAGAAAGAATATTAAAGGCAGTAAGAGAAAAAGGCCAAGTAACATATAAAGAAAGAGCTATCAGAATCACACCAGGCTTCTCTCGAGAGACCATGAAAGCTAGAAGATCCTGGGCAGATCTCATGCAGACTCTAAGAGAACACAAATGCCAGCTGAGACTACTATACCCAGCGAAACTCTCAATTACTATAGATGGAGAAACCAAGATATTCCATGACAAAACCAAATTTACACAATATCTTTCTACAAACCCAGCCCTACAAAGGATAATAGGGGGAAAACACCATTACAACAAGGGAAACTATACACTGGAAAGAGCAGGATATTAAGCTTCTTTCATCAAACCCAAAGAAGATAACCACACACGTATAAAATTAAAATCAAAAATGATAGGAAGCAATAACTACTACTCCTTGATATCTCTTAACATCAATAGACTCAATTCCTCAATAAAAAGACATAGACTAACAGACTGGTTACGTAAACAGGACCCTACATTTTGCTGCATACAGGAAACACACCTCAGTATCAAAGACAAAAACTACCTTAGAGTAAAAGGCTGGAAGACAATTCTACAAGCAAATGGTCCCAGGAAACAAGCCGTAAAAGGCTGGAAGACAATTCTACAAGCAAATGGTCCCAGGAAACAAGCCGGAATTGCCATTCTAATTTCAGATAAAATTGACTTTGAACCTAATGTCATCAAAAGAGACATGGAAGGTCACTACTTCCTGGTCAAAGGAAAAATCCAACAAGAAGAAGTCTCAATCCTGAACATCTATGCCCCAAATACAAGGGCGCCCTCATTCATAAAAGAAACTTTACTAAAGCTCAAAGTACACATTGCACCTAACACAATAATTGTGGGTGAGTGACTTCAACACTCCACTCTCAACAATGGACCGATCAGGAAAACAGAAACTAAACAGGGAGACAATGAAAGTAATTGAAACTTTGAACCAATTGGAGTTTATATATATATATATATATATATATATATATATATATATATATATATATAACTTTTCATCCCAAAGCAAAAGAATATACCTTTTTCTCAGCACCTCATGGTACCTTCTCCAAAATAGATCATATAGTTGGTCACAAGACAGACTTCAACAAATATAAGAAGATTGAAATAATCCCATGCCTCCTATCAGATCACTATGGAGTAAAAGTGGTCTTTAGTAACAGTAAAAACAACAGAAAGCTCACATACACATGGAAATTGAACAATACTCTACTCAATGATACCTTGGTCAAGGAAGAAATAAAGAAAGAAATCAAAGATTTCTTAGAATTTAATGAAAATGAAGGCAAAACATACACAAATCTATGGGATACAATGAAAGCAGTGCTAAGAGGAAAACTCATAGCTTTGAGTGCCTCCAAAAAGAAATTCGAGAGAGTATACACTAGAAGATTAATGGAACAACTGAAAGCCCTGGAACAAGAAGAAGCTAATTCATCCAGGAATTCTCACCCAGGAGAAGACAGGAAATCATCAAACTCAGGGCTGAAATCAATCAAGTAGAAACCAAGAGAACCATACAAAGAATCAAAAAGACCAAAAGCTGGTTCTTTGAAGAAATCAACAAGATAGATAAACCCTTAGCCAGACTAACCAAAGGGCACAGAGAAAGTATCCAAATTAACAAAATTAGAAATGAAAACGGAGATATTGGGCGGTGGCGGCGGCAGTGCAGCAGTGGCTGGTCCAGCTGAAAGGCCATCAGCAGTGGAACCAAGGCGACACAGGGTCCAGTTAGGCCCTGCGCCCACGACCACTGACCTTCGCTGACCAGCCGGGCTACAAGCAGCTGCGGTTTTGCGGCGCCTTTCGCTACACGGAAGCCACTTCAGAACGCGGCCTCCCGCCAGTCAGGAGAGGCTCACCTCCATCTTGGTTTCAGACTCCAGAGAGATCTGACAGACTGAGGTACACAAACATAATCTGAGGCCAACATCACGGGGGGTCTGAGCCCGACGGGCGTTGGCCTACACCCAGGCCCTGGGCTGTTCGGGGGGCCATCGGGGTGCCAACCCAGCCAGGAGGTTTTTTGCCCGGGCCTGCACGCGCACCGCCATTTTGCCTACAGGACGCCAGAGAGAGCTCTGGCGGGCAGAGCCTTAACAGGCATAGACTGAGGCTAACAAAGCGGGGGTCTAGGCCCCAAAAAGCCCAGGACTGACCCCAAGAACTGGGCAGCTTGGTGGGCCATCTGTGTGTCAACCCGCCCAGGAGGTTGTTAGCACAGCAGACTCTCCCGGCGCTTTCGGGGAGCACGAGCACGCATGCCCGCCATCCTGGTCACCTGGCAGACCCAATTAACAGTCATAGCCCTAGGGGAACTTTGCTCGGACCTTGGCCTCCCAGGCTTTTGCCTGGACTCAGGGCAAATTGAAGCTTTGGACCAATTAGATTTAACAGATGATATATGTAGAACATTCTATCCTAAAACAAAAGAATATACCTTTTTCTCAGCACCTCATGGCACCTTCTCCAAAATTGACCATATAATTGGACACAAGACAGACCTCAACAAATATAAGAAGATTGAACTAATCCCATGCCTCCTATCAGATCACTATGGAGTAAAAGTAGTCTTCAATAGCAACAAAAACAACAGAAAACCCACATACACGTGGAAACTGAACAATACTCAATGATACCTTGGTCAAGAAAGAAATAAAAAAAGAAATTAAAGACTTTTTAGAACACAATGAAAATGAAAACACAACATACCCAAATCTATGGGACACAATGAAAGCAGTGCTAAGAGGAAAACTCATAGCCCTGAGAGCCTCCAAAAAGAAAATGGAGAGAGCATACATTACCAGCTTAATGACACACCTGAAAGCCCTGGAACAAAAAGAAGCTATTTCACCCAGGAGGAGTAGAAGGCAGGAAATCATCAAACTCAGGGCTGAAATCAATCAAGTAGAAACAAAGAGAACCATACAAAAAAATCAACAAAACCAGGAGCTGGTTCTTTGAGAAAATCAACAAGATAGATAAACCCTTAGCCAGACTGACCAAAGGGCACAGAGAAAGTATCCAAATTAACAAACTTAGAAATGAAAAGGGAGATATAACAACGGAAACTGAGGAAATCCAAAAAATCATCAGATCCTACTACAAGAGCCTGTACTCAACACAACTGGAGAATCTGGAGGAAATGGACAATTTCCTTGACAGATACCAAATACCAAAATTAAATCAGGACCAACAAGACCATCTAAACTGTCCCATAATGCCTAAAGAAATAGAAGGAGTCATAGAAAGTCTTCCAACCAAAAAAAGCACAGTACCAGATGGTTTCAGTGCAGAATTCTATCAGAACTTCAAAGAAGAGTTAACACCAATACTCTTCAAACTATTCCACAAAATAGAAACCGAAGGAACACTACCCAATTCCTTCTACGAAGCCACAATTACGCTGATACCAAAGCCACACAAAGATCCAACAAAGAAAGAGAACTTCAGACCAATTTCCCTTATGAACATCGATGCAAAAATACTCAATAAAATTCTTGCCAACCGAATCCAAGAACGCATCAAAACGATCATCCACCATGATCAAGTAGGCTTTATCGGAGGGAATGCAGGGTTGGTTCAATATACAGAAATCCATCAATGCAATCTACTACATAAACAAACTCAAAGAACAAAACCACATGGTCATTTCATTGGATGCTGAAAAAGCATTTGACAAAATTCAGCATCCTTTCATGCTTAAAGTCTTGGAGAGAACAGGAATTCAAGGCCCATACCTAAACATAGTAAAAGCAATATACAGCAAACCAGTAGCCAACATCAAACTAAATGGAGAGAAACTTGAAGCAATCCCACTGAAATCAGGGACCAGACAAGGCTGCCCCCTTTCTCCTTATCTTTTCAATATTGTACTTGAGGTACTAGCTCGGGCAATTGGACAACATAAGGAGGTCAAAGGGATACAAATTGGAAAGGAAGAAGTCAAACTATCATTATTTGTAGATGACATGATAGTCTACCTAAGTGACCCAAAAAACTCCACTAGAGAGCTCCTACAGCTGATAAACAACTTCAGCAAAGTGGCAGGTTATAAAATCAACACAAGCAAATCAGTGGCCTTCCTATACTCAAAGGATAAGCAGGCTGAGAAAGAAATTAGGGAAATGACCCCCTTCACAATAGCCACAAACAGTATAAAGTATCTTGGGGTGACTCTTACCAAACATGTGAAAGATCTGTATGACAAGAACTTCAAGACTCCGAAGAAGGAAATGGAAGAAGACCTCAAAAAATGGGAAAACCTCCCATGCTCATGGATTGGTAGAATCAATATAGTTAAAATGGCCAAAAGCAATATACAGATTCAATGCAATACCCATCAAAATCCCAACTCAATTCTTCACAGAGTTAGAAAGAGCAATTATCAAATTCATCTGGAACAACAAAAAACCCAGGATAGCTGAAACTATTCTCAGCAACAAAAGAAAATCTGGGGGAATCAGTATCCCTGACCTCAAACAATACTACAGAGCAATAGTGTTAAAAACTGCATGGTATTGGTACAGTGACAGGCAGGAGGATCAATGGAACAGGATTGAAGATCCAGAAATGAACCCACACACCTATGGCCACTTGATCCTCGACAAAGAGGCTGAAAACATCCAATGGAAAAAAGATAGCCTTTTCAACAAATGGTGCTGGTTCAACTGGAGGTCAGCATGCAGAAGAATGCGAATTGATCCATCCTTGTCTCCTTGTACTAAGCTCAAATCCAAATGGATCAAGGACCTCCACATAAAGCCAGACTCTCTGAAGCTAATAGAAAAGAAACTGGGGAAGACCCTTGAGGACATCGGTACAGGGAGAAAGTTTCTGAACAGAACACCAATAGCATATGCTCTAAGAGCAAGAATTGACAAATGGGACCTCAATAAATTACAAAGTTTCTGTAAGGCAAAGGACACCATCAAGAGGACAAATCGGCAACCAACAAACTGGGAAAAGATCTTCACCAATCCTACATCAGATAGAGGGCTAATATCCAATATATATAAAGAACTCAAGAAGTTAGACTCCAGAAAACCGAACAACCCTATTAAAAAATGGGGTACAGAGTTAAACAAAGAATTCTCACCTGAAGAACTTCGGATGGTGGAGAAGCATCTTAAAAAATGCTCAACTTCATTAGTCATTAGGGAAATGCAAATCAAAACAACCCTGAGATTTCACCTTATACCAGTCAGAATGGCTAAGATCAAAAATTCAGGAGACAGCAGGTGTTGGAGAGGGTGTGGAGAAAGAGGAACACTCCTCCACTGCTGGTGGGGTTGCAAATTGGTACAACCACTCTGGAAATCAGTCTGGCGGTTCCTCTGAAAACTGGGCACCTCACTTCCAGAAGATCCTGCTATACCACTCCTGGGCATATACCCAGAGGAGTCCCCACCATGTAATAAGGATACATGCTCTACTATGTTCATAGCAGCCCTATTTATAATTGCCAGATGCTGGAAAGAACCCAGGTGTCCCTCAACAGAAGAGTGGATGCAAAACATGTGGTATATCTACACAATGGAGTACTATTCAGCCATTAGAAACAATGAATTCATGAAATTCTTAGACAAATGGATGGAGCTGGAGAACATCATACTAAGTGAGGTAACCCAGTCTCAAAAGATCAATCGTGGTATGCACTCACTGATAAGTGGATATTAGCCTAGAAACTTTGAATACCCAGGACATAATCCACAAATTAAATGATGTCTGAAAAGAATGGAGGAGTGGCCCCTGATTCTGGAAAGACTCTGCAAGAGTATAGGGGGATTCCAGAACAGGGAAATGGGAAGGGGTAGATGGAAGAACAGGGGGACGGAAGAGGGCTTATGGGACTTGCAGGGATTGGGGACCCAGAAAAGGGGAAATCATTTGAAATGTATATAAAAATATATCATTAAAAAATAAAAAATACATTTAAAAAAGAATATAAATTGTATTATTTATTTTAAAAATATGGAGAAATATTTGTGACTCAATAACCAGAACAAGACATACATCTTCATGTATCAATTGAGATGAGTTATCTAGAAAATCATAGTCTTCAGATTTTATTTAAATGAACAGGATAAGTTAACTAGGGGAAGGGATATTAATAGTTGTACAGGGGTACAAATAAATAGGAAAATAGTGAAAGTTTATCAGAATAACCAGTTCTCTTCAAATCTACTGGAAGGCTGGGTAGGGCACTTGTCAATCACGTGTGAGGCATTGGGACTGATGAAAGGGATCTTCCGATGAGGACAAAACAGAGAGGAGAAACTCAAGCCCTTCATCTGTGCGAGCATCTACGTTGAAACTGTTTGCCAATCAGTGCAGCCTTAAAGGACTGCAAAAGTTCTATTTGTCTATTGTTTACCTTGTCCTTCTGAAAAGATTGACAGAATTGATGCAGACACAACTCCTTCAGCAGCGTCACCACGTAGAGGGAAAGTTGGAGGGTGAATTGTAGCAGAGGCACTCAAGTTTCTGGCCGGAGTTTCCTGGTTTGGGGCTCCACCCATTCTAGAACTGCAGAGGTGAAGTTGCCTTAGAAAAAGACCTAGGGTATCTTATCCGTCATCTCCACCCTACCTCTCTCATATTATTCCCAATCATTGAGAACCTTTATTTAGGGTAAGTGTTTAAGTGAATGAAGAAAGTGATAGAAAAAGATGAACACTGTACAATCACAGTCTGTTTTTATTTTTCAATGTATTTCAATATATTTCTTTGATGCCTCTGCTAATTTGGCTTATAGATTTATCAGGTTGTTTTAACCCATCTTAATGACTTTAGTTCATGTTCATATATCAAATATGTTAGGAATTGTTCACTGGAAGGTACAAAGAGGCCGGCATGCAGTCTCAATTTTATAAGGCGCTTGCTGCAAATCTAAATCTCTATAAATCACCAAGTCACTTGAGGCTTTTCTCGTAGCTGATAACAATTTAAAAAGTTAAACTAGAATGATCTTGAAGGCTCTACGCTGACATTTCACATTGAAGAGTCTCAATTACTGATCTTCAACATGTTTTAATAAATATTAATAATATTCACCCATTTGCATACTATTTTATCACTCACAAAGCATTTTCATTTATATGATCTCTTTTAAATTTCTCTAGTGTCTGTGAGTTAGTCACATTTCATAGAAGTGCCAGCAAGCTCAGTGAGGTTATGACTTATCCAGAATCACAGATTCCTGAACATGGCAGGGCTGGACAGACAGGGCTGCTCCTGAGTTCATCTCATTTTTCTGCCTATTGCATACAGTTACTTCAAGGTAATGGTAATATGGAAACATGATCGGTTGTTATTGAATTGTAAAGCAATTCGTTATCATTTTCAGAGAACCCTTTTGATTTAAAGAGGGAGAACTGAGTATCACTGGCAGCTCTGAGACTGTGGCGTGGGCAGCTCTTCCAATTTCAGAGTCTGCTTCTAGGTCTGTAGAAAACAGGTTTGGACTACATGAGCTCAGGAACTTTTCTAAACGGCTTTCTTCTTGCTTAAAATTCTGAGTTTTTATTAGTTACTATGACTATTTTTAGGCTAATATCATGAAAGATTAATATTAAAATGAAAAGCTCCTATGATCTGTACGATGCTGAAATCATAGACTAAAAGATTTCTATCAGTGTCTATTATTCATGCTCTTTGGTCATTAGCATATTAAAATCACTAACTATCATTACTGCCTGAATTCTGGTTTTCAACAAGTTAGTTCATTTAAGATTTCACAGGGCCAAACTTGGTTAATCCAAATTATCCAGGAGAGTAAAGATGAGGCAGGAAGTTGACAAACTCAAGTCCCAACTAGGATACAAAATGAGTTCAAGGCTAGTTTGGGAAACTTAGCAAAACCCTACCACAAAATAAAAAGTAAAAGGAAGACTGAGTTTCTCAGTTTTAGAGGACTTGTCTAGTGGGTATGATGACCTGGGTTCAATGGTTCAGTCTCAGCAATGCACCACACATCCAGACACACTCACACACATGCATACAGGCACACACAGGCACATTCACACACATACATACATGTGCATACCCAGAGGCACATTCACACACAGGTATACAGACATACAGGCACACTAACATGCAAACAGGCACATTTCATACATCTAGGCACACACACACACACACACACACACACACTCTTCTCTCTCTCTCACACAAACACACACACACTCACATACACACACTCTCTCTCACACTCACATACACACACTCTCACACTTACACACACACACTCACACACACACTCACACACATACTCACATGCACACATACCCTTACATACATACACACACACACAGAGGCACACACAAAAACACACAAGACAGCTCACAGATTATTTTGGCTGAGTTATGTGGAAAGCCTATTGCCTTGCATTTTCTAAGAAGTCTTGATTCCAGAGAGTGACTAATTGGAATGAATGACAGAAAACTAAGAGGAACTCACCGTGGGAACATTTTTATTTTGAGTGATGCCTTTAGCTTCCTGATAGAGGATTTTATGGTCACAAATGCTTACGATCCCAAAAGATATTTAACTGATAGACATTTCGTGAAGAAAGTCATTTGAGAATAGTGGTGGGAGGGTAGTGCTTCAAGAGATCAGGACAAAGAGGAGTTTTGAACCTGCTGCTTCTGGGCACGCCTCCCCAGGGCAGCAGAACATTGTAACTTTTGAAACTAACATAGATGAATCACAACCAACTTGCTGAGCTGGTGACTTTATGCACAATTAAGCCTTGTTGGGATTTTATTTTTAATAGTGCCATTACAGCGTGGGATGCTTTTCAGCTCTGAAAAACATTCCATTTAATAACTAGGCATTAGTTCACACACTAAATCAGGCCAGTACTAACTGATAAGCATCACTCCCCACCCCCTCCCTGCCCCTTCAGTCTTATTGTGCCCCTGCCCAGAAAACAGAACATGGCCCTTGGGAAGAGAAGGTTAGGGAGAGCTTTGCCTGAGCAATGGTAATTCCATTTAGTCACAGAAAGGAAACTTTGCTCGGAGCTTTTTCTTTTCTTAAATATGAATCAGTCTGTTTCACAATCAGCATTTTAAGGAACATTGGAATAAAAAGTACAGCATCCCTGGTTTCAGTTGTTATCAGCCCAACTCCAACACATACTCCAAAAGAAAAATAAGCAAACAATGACACTAACTACACCTTTGAAAAAAAAGTAGAAATTGAAAAGAAATTAAAATGTATATAGAAGACCATGCCAAAAAGCATGTATCCAAAGACATAAAAACAAATACGAGAAGCAGCAGTTTGTAATAAATAAATAAATAAATATCAAAAACAACAAAACTGCTAGATGCTTATGAAGAATAGGCTACACAGTGTTCTTCTTCTTCTTCTTCTTCTTCTTCTTTTTTTTTTTTTTTTACATAAGAGTAACTCAAAACACCACCACTACTCATATCATGATGGTTCTTACCAACCTGATGCTGAAAGAACCCATATCAAATAAAATGCAACTTGTATATGATTCCATCTACCTTAATGTCAAAAGTTGACAGTATTTATCTTTTAGAAGTCAGGATAGCACTGGAGAGGTGGGTCAGCAGTTAAGGACACTTGCTGCTCTTTTGAAGAGGACCCAGGTTCAGTTTCTAGCATACACATGGTGACTAACAACTGTCTATAACTCCAGTTCTAGGGATCCCGACGGCCTCCATTTGCCTCCCCCTGGCTCCGGAAATGCATGTGAGGCACAGTCATTCATGCAGGCAAACAGTCTTCTTAAAAAGTCAGAATAATGTTAACTTTGGGGGCGGGGCAATGGGAAAAGATCAGAAGGACATATGGAGACTTCTCACTAGTAATTATTCGGTTTTTATCTGAGGACTGATTACAATTGTTCCCATTTTTATCCAACTGTACAGTTACTTTTTGTGTCTGTTTCTTTTTTTCACTTTCACTTTCTTTTTTCTTTTCTTTCTTTTTTTACTTTCCCTTTTTCTTTTTTGAAGACAGGGTCTAACTCATTTTTCATAGGACGGCATTGAATTTGCTATATAACTGAGGCTTGTCTCAAATTCGTGATTCTTCGACCTGTCTTCCAAGTGCTAAGATAACAGACAGACAACCACTACATCCAGCTTTTGTGTCCTTTTCTGAATATGTTTTATGTTTCAGTTAGAAACCATACCTCAACTTGAGACCCATCTCATGGGCAAGCACCAACACTATATCCCCGACACTATTAATGTTATGCTTGTAGACAGGAGCATGTTGTCTTCTGAGATGCTCCACCCAGCAGCTGACTCCCAGATACAGACACCCACAGCCAAATAGTGGATGGAGCTTGGGGACTATTATGGAAAAATAGAAGGAATGATTGCAGCCCTGAAGGGATAGGAACTCCACAGGAAGAACAACAGGAGTCAACTAACCAGTAACCTCGAGGCTCTCAGAGTCTGAACTACCAACCAAAGAATATACATGGGCTGGTCCTAAGCTTTCCTGCACATGTGTAGCAGAAGTGCAGCTTGGTCTTCATGTGGGTCCTGAACAACTGGAGTGGAGGCTATCCTAAAAGCTGTTGCCCATCTGTGGGATATGTTCTAGCTGGACTGTCTTATCTGGCCTCTATGGGAGAGGAAGTGCCTAGCCTCGATGAAGTGCCAGGGTTGGGGGAGACCTGGAGGGCCCTACCTGCTCAAAGGAGAAGGGGAGGAGAGGGTGGGAGGATTGTGGGAGGGGTTGACCAGGAGTGGGGCAGTGAGCAGGATGTAAAGTGAATAAGTAAAAGATAAAATTAAATTAAAAAATATAGTGAAGAAAATTAGAAATGTGGAGAGTGAATAAAAGACTAAATGAAGGTCTGTTCTTTGCTTAAAAAAACATACTTCATTTTAGAATGAGAAACTTCTGTAGTTTAAATAGAGTTTGAGTTCTTTATAGGCATTAACTGAAGTTTTATCAGGAAACAAAAGGTTCAGGTTTTTGTTTTATTTTTAATAGATTAGCATGATTTAAACCCAAATTTTATTTTAGAATAAATATCCAGATTTACAAAAATCCTATGATGAACGGATTGAGATGACCAGACAAGTTTGCTGTGTAGTTAACCCTCTCTGTTAATACGATGGAACGCCCTTCCTGCTGGCCTTGAACTCGCAGAGATCTGCCTGCTTCTGCCTCCCGGAGGTTGGGATTTAAGACATGCTCCACTACACTCAGTTCCAATACTCTTTTTAGGAAGTAGCTCACCAGGAAGTAAGTGCCACAGTTATGAATGGAAGATGGAAATTGAGTTTGAATTTCTTGATTAAAATTTCACTTTTGTATAGATTACATGGCATACCATAATTGTTTCACTTCATGTGGTGGTCTGAATGAGATACCTTTCATTTGCTGGGGCATTTCAATACTTGGTTCCTAGCTGATCCGTTTGGGGAGGTTTAGGAGGTATGGCTTTGCTGTTGGAAGTCAGTCACTGGGGCCTGGCTTTGACAGATCAAAGGCGATCCAGTTTGTTCTTCGTGCTTCATGTTTGCAGTTGGAGATGTGAGCTTTTAGTTGTTTGTAGCACCATATTTGGTGTTCGCTGCGGTGCTCCCTGTATGTAATTGTGTTGGATGCTTTACCATCTGGAATCTCAAGTCTCAACCCTTCCTTACATAAGTTGTTTTGACTGTGATGGTTTGTCACAGCCATGGAAAAGAAAGTAACAAAATTAACAAGCATTCTTATTTTGCTTCTTCAAGAGAAAATTGGAAATGGTCAATGGTTCAGCATATTATTGAGTTTCCCATTAACAGGGCTGAAGAGATGGCTCTTTCAGAGATTCTGTTTGGTTTCCAGCATCCACTTCTGACAGCTCACGAATGCCTGTAATTTCACCTCCAGGATATCTCACCTCTTCTGGCCTCCATGGCACCTGAATATATGTGCGTACATGAACAGGACACACACACACACACACACACACACACACAGAGAGAGAGAGAGAGAGAGAGAGAGAGAGAGCGAGATTAATAAAAAAAATTAAAATAAATCTTAGAGTTGTTCATTAATGGAAACCTTGTGGAAAGTCAAACGCAATGACAACCAGAAAAGGTTCACTTGAAAGAAATGGAGACTAAGGGAAACCCTTGATAGCATCTCCATCACAGATGATTATGAGCCTGCAAGGAAGGTTTGTTTCTGAGGGCTGAAGAATTTGTAAATTAATGGGTAGATTCTGCCTGCTGAGAACCTTTACTGTTCTAGAAGCTCTCATTCTAGTGCTCCTGGGAAGTGCTTTTTTTGCATAATACTTGGATTGAGTCACCTGAGTCACCAAGTCCGAAGAAGATCCAGCAGAACTACTACACCACTTTTGGAGGGCGATCTTTGTAAGGATGAGTAGCATAAGGGTTCTGCAAACCACTGCCAGTCCCGGAGCAAACAGACCATTTCTAAACCACCACCACTAGCTTTGCTAAGCGGCTCAAACTACCAGGGAAGTCCCGCAGCTGCTAGTCTGGCCCTGGCCCCGCCCTTCGTCAGGCCCCGCCCCACCGCTAGGACCTGCCCTGCCTCCCGGCCTCGGTCTTCCTTCCGGGTCGTGCTGGGCCGGGCTCGCCGCCGGGGCAGCTGCACGGGATACTGGGAGCAGCCTCCTGCTGCCCACGCTGCGGGCTTGTGGCGAAGCTCTGCTCGCCCAGTCCCGGACCCTGCAGGGTACGGCGCTTTCTTCCTTCCTCCCTCCTCAAGGTCTCGACGTCCCCCTCGGCGTGGGCGGGGCCGGGCGCACGCCACTCTGGGGAGCGCGGGGCGGAGGCTCTGGGCCCACGCGTGCCTCCTACTGTGCTGCGCCGCTGTGCGGGCGGAGACCGGACGTAGGTGCCGCCGCCTCTTGTCGCGGCTCTCTTGGGCCTGGCACGCTGAGCTGAGGCCACTGAGCTGCAGGCCACTGGGCCTGCAGCTGCGCAGCCCTGACTTCCTTCTCATGCAGGCTCAAGGCAGGAGGTGCCAGGCTGCAGCCTTCTTTCCACCTTCTAGGGTGGGCCCAGCCACTTGTCACTATGTTTTGCGATGGGGTTGGTTTTGCATTTCATCGGTTTTCCCAAGTGCTCTTAGTCCTCAGTTCTACTTGCAGTCCATAAAAGATTAGGAAGTTAGCTTGCTGTGGGCCACTGGTCTGCTCATTAGGAGCCACCTGCGCGCTCTGCTTCCTAAGATAGGCACACTGCTTATCTTGCACACTTTTTCTTACAGGATTAGTGAGTATCGGGTCCCTCACACTCCTCTGTCTTGGAGTAAGACTTGGGTGGAAGTGCAGTCTTATCTAGTGGCGCTAAGTATCCGACAGTCTTGAGTATTCATTGAATTCCATTATTTCCAGACTTGGGTACCAGTTTTAAAAATTCCTGCCCCACATTTTGGCTCTTTTGAACCCTGTTCTGTCTTTGATTTTAAAGTCAGAGAAGTCAGGGCCTAAGATCGTGATTGTTTGTGGTCCTGTTGCTGCTGTCTTATAGTGTTGTTTACAGCTGATGTTTTGCTTCCATATATGGTCATCGAATAGAAGCTTCCCCGTCTTTCCTTAGCAAGCCAGTCTTACTGTCCAGTCCTCTCAATTTTGGAATAGTTAATATTTGACATCTTCGCTGTTCTAACTTTGGAGTCCTCTTTGGCCTTTCATAATGTGAGTTGTGAATAACCCCCACACCTCCACCGTGCACGTGCCCTGTGGTTTGTTGTCTTAACTCAATTTTGATGTAAGATAAATAGTGCTGTACCTTCTTGGTTATTACTATCCAGTGACTTCATCATAATTTGTTGAGTTCTGTTCTTTCTCTTCCCGACAAGTGCTTGTATTTGGTGGACACTTGTGCCCGTGTTTTCTTGAACTGATAGCAGTGACCTGCTTCCTGTGGTAACGGCCATGCTGCCACAGCTTCACAGTGTGTACTGATTCGAACTTTGTCTGGCCTGTCGTGAACATTAGTGGATATTTTTGTAATGAACATTTAGTTGGGGGCAAGTTGGATTCCTTTTGTGTTTGAGTGTTTGTTGAGATGGAGCTCACTACGTAGCCTTGGCTGGGCTCTCTCTTAAAGGTCTTGTTGCCCCTAGCTCCTGAGAAATGGGGTTAAAAGGTACGTAGCACCGCATCCAGTTGAATTCTCTTGCGTCTTGCCCCCCCCCCCCAAAATGCCTTGCCAGTTTTTGAACTTTGTAAATCTGCCGCCCCTTTGGTCAGTTGAATTCGTGGCCATTCTTAAATAAAAAAAGCCCTTGTTTTGCTCACTCAATTTACCCTGTCTAGTTGTTCCACATAGAAGCTGATTCCCAGTCTGCCCGTACCCTTGGGATCTTGTCTTCATGTGTTCAGTGTCATGTCAGTCGTTATCGGTGATAACATAGAACATTCTATGTCTGCTTTCAGCCTCAATGCTCCTCTCAGATATCCCTTTGAGTTTCATCGTTCCAGCAAGGTATCCCAAGCAGAATCAATTTCCTGTGTTCATATAGATGTGTAAATAATAATCACTACTTAGTATTTTGTTCCTTCCAGATATAAATGTGTATGAGTGTATTTTATATAGTGTATGGTATAGGTTTCTGCAGCTTCTACTTAGTAATAATAATCTGGTGAGCATGACTTTATATAGATACACATGACATCTTACCTTTTAAAGGCCTTTTGGTTCATTATTGTAGGAACAAGCTAACATTGAACCAATCCTCTCCTGGTATTTAGAATACAACACATTTATTTCTGTTACAAGTGAAATTACTAGGTTATTTCTGCCTGTGAATAGCTGTTTTTTGTTTCCTATGTTTCTTTGCTTGGTGTCAGTCTGTCTTAGTTTGAAGATATAAGTGAAAAATCCCAAGGGTAAACAGTTTATAAGTTTTAAATCCTGTGCTGTCCTAAGTAGTGTGATGAAAGTGCAGCCCTTCCTGATCTGTGACTATATCTTTTTCTAGTCCAGCTATATAGGCCCTTGTACACCTATGTCCATATATACATATGTCTAGTCTATATGCCCATTACACATTAAGTGACAGACCTGGCTATCAGGTCGACTATGTTCAAGCAACTTTTTATTTTTTTAATGTTGCCAAATTTGGCTCAAGAGTGCTGACTTGAGAAATCTAAGCATGCCAAAGAGCAGCCAGCCACTGAGTACTTCCCTTTTGTTTATGTATGTATGGGAAATGCATATGTGTAGAAAGAACCATAGTCTACCTAGGATTCTCTGTTACCCATGGACCACAGTGGGATTTCAAAACATCTCCCAGTGACTGAGGGGCATTCTTGTATATTTTTGCATATTTGTTTATTTTCTTGGTGCAAATGATTACATTGTTGGGTGAAAGGGTATTTATAACTTTTAAATTTGCAGAGATTCTTCCATAGTATCCTTTAATACAACTGTTAATAAATAAGGAGACTAGGGAGGTGGGTCCCTGCTTAAGAGTGCTTGCTGCTTTTTCAGGAGACCTGAGTTTGAGTCCCAGCACTCACAACTGCCTGTATCTCCATTTACAAGAGATCCAGTGCCCTCTTCCAACCTCTGTGGACACCAGACAAGCACACCGTGCACATCTATACATGCAGTCAAAATATTCATACACACACAATAAAACACATAAATCTAAAACAGTAAATATTAAAAAGATTGTTAGTACCCCATATATGCAATTTATAATGCTGCTTTTGTCATATTGTTTTCAAGAATGGTTTCAAGTTTGTGATTATGTCCTACTTGGAAGCCAAGAGTCTGTGGCTCCTGGATCAGAGACAAAGCGCTGTCAGACTGTGTCATTTTGTGCTGTCCACAGGCTTCTATGACAATGGACACATGACACTAGCACCTGTAGTCAGCTGTGTTAAAGGGGGAGACTCCTGAGTCTTTCATAGTGAGCTGTACGTAAACCTGCCTGTCTTTTGGTTGAAGATGGACACTTGATGGTTGTTTTTCTAGATAGTTAACAAAACTGTGTGCTGTTATTCCTAGGGAGACTTCTTTATCTACCAAGGCCATTTGCTGTAAAAACAGTACACTTGTATTTGAGATATGCAGAAATATACCTGAATGCCTTGTTGAGATAACGGTCATGTAGTTTGGGGATGAAAAAATGCTATCTTACTATTGTTTTGATATTGCATTTCTTTACTTATTGGTAAGGTTGAGAAACTGTATTTCTTTTCTCTTAATTTAAATGTTTGTTATGTGCCATACATACCCTTTGCTTATTTTTTATGTGCTCCTCTTTTATTGCTTTTTTTATACCTTTTTATATATTGGGCCATTAAGATTTGACAAGCCATTCATTAGTATTTTTCATTCATTAGTATTTGTTTCCTTTAATTTTCATTTGTGTTTGTGTGTATTGCTCTGTGTATGAAACCTGGGAGGGGGGGTACCTGCAGAAGGAAGAAGAGGATGTTCTATTCTTCCTCTGGAGCTGGAGTTATAGGCAGGTGAGAACTGCCTGGAGTAGGTACTGGGAACTGAAGTCAGGTCCTTGGGAGATCAATAAGCATCTTAACCACAGAGCCACCTCTTCAGTCCTCGCTGCTTCTCTGACTGTTGGTTCTGAAGCGCTATTTAGAGCTTTTGCTATATACATTTCTTGCAACTTATATAATTGTAATGTAATTTAATATAATTTTATATATTTTCTTGGGAATATACATTGGAATGCAAATTATGACCAGAGTGAATTTAAAGGAGTTATGCCATTTAGTTAGTAGAGCCCTGATACCAAACATGAATTTTTGCTAGGCAAGATATCTGTAAATATCTAAAAAAAAAAAAAAAAAAAAAGAGTGAAGTGAACTGAATGTACTCTGCTGTATAAAAATGGATAGATAGTGTAGTATTTGGTTGAATTAAATGCATATGGTTAGTATGGTTCTAACAATTGGCGATGCTTTTTTTTTTCTTTTTCTTCAACCTCACATTCCTAGATTTTAGTTAAATGTGTGTGTCTGCGTGCCCCCCCAGGTGTGTTAAAAATTGAGCGTTCTTGCCCCACCTTGGGATTCATCCCACGTGTGGACACTATACCCTGGCATGATTGCTGGTGCTAAGATGTGCTTGCAGACAGGAGCCTGGCTTGGCTGTCCTCTGAGAGGCTCTACCAGAACCTAAGACAGATACAGATACAGCCCACCATTAGACTGAGCTTGAGGTCCCCAATGGAAGAGTTAGGGGAAGGACTGACAGAGCTGAAGGGAATTGCAACTCCATAGAAAGAACAACAGTATCAATTAACTGGACCCCTCAGAGCTCCCAGGGAGTAAGACACTGATCAAAGGGCATACATGGGCCAGTCTGTGGCTCCTGTTACACACTGGCAGAGGACTGCCTTGTCTGGCCTCAGTGGGAGGGAGGTCCTTGGTCCTGTGGAGGCTAGATGCCCCAGAGAAGGAGGACGCTAGAGGAGTGAGTGGGAGTGGTGGGTGGGTCAGTGAGCACCCTCTTAGAGACAAAGGGGAGGGGAAATGAGGTGGGTACATTGAGGGGGGCAGGAAGGGGGAGAACATTTGAAATGTAAATATATGAAATAATAAAAAATAAAAACTTAACACAAATTATCTACTAACTTCTATTTTTGCAGCCAAAGAAACATACTAAATATGACTTAGGAAAGATGTAGGAAACTGTGGAAAAGTAAATGTATTTTCTTATTAAAGCCTTAAAAAATTCAGGGTGCTTCTAAATTCAGTCTTTCCTATTTAATCTTTCTTGTCCCTGATGAGACAGTGAAGAAAATAGTTAAGTGTGGATACCATACATCTGTAAGATACTCTGTCTGGTCGCCTGCGGTTATAAACACCGTCACTGTGCCAGACAGCATGATGGGCAGGAAGAGGCTTTCCATATCTGTTCCCCAGAAAATCATCATCCAGGTCATCCTTCAGCTCAGCTTAAAAAGACAAAACAGCAGCAGCAGCAGCAACAACAACAACAACAACAACAACAACAACAAACCTCTTTTCTATTCTTTCAACTAAACAAGTTTGGTGAAATGTTTTAGAAGTTTAGATAGACTTGCTAAAGAAACCTGGATAAACAGGAATGAGAGCCGATTCTGCAAACTCACCATTAGTAGTATTCTTTTAGTTAATCCAGTTTCTTGTGTGCTTCACTTTCTGACCAGACACCCGACTTCTGGAGCCCTAGTCCAGAATCTTTGGATCACATCCTTACTGTCTTTAGGGAATACTTTGAAACCTGGAAGAGAGTTCCCCCATTCCTTTAATTTCTATCATGTGGCTTCCATGCTTTCAAACTGGATGGGAGTAATTTTTCTCCATTGGTCCATTGAAGAACTCCCCTTTATATTCTGTGTTGAAGCCTGTGTTTGTCAGGCTCTGTCACTGTAACAAATACCTGAGAATTCAAGAAGAGGAAGGGTTTATTTTGGATTAGGATTTTTTAGATTATAGTCATGGTCACTTGTCCCTGTTGCTCTAGGCCAGTGTGTGTGGGGGGGTGGGGAGGGAGGGGCATAGAACATGACAGAGCATGTGAGGAAGGCCTGTTCACTTCATGGGAGCTGAGAGGCACAGAGAGGCCAGGGTCCCCATATTCTCTTCAAGTCCTTGTCTCCGATGGCCTCTTTTCAGTAGCCCTCACCTCTAAAAGGATCAAATATCTCCTATGGTACTTAGAGGCTGGCATCTAAGCCTCTGACACAGCCCTGGTGCAGTAGGGGCAGGGCAAGAGTAGGGGCAGGGGCAGTAGGGGCAGGGGCAGTAGGGGCAGGGCAGTAGGGGCAGGGGCAGTAGGGGCAGGGGCAGTAGGGGCAGGGTAGTAGGGGCAGGGGCAAGAGTAGGGGCAGGGGCAGTAGGGGCAGGGCAGTAGGGGCAGGGGCAGGAGTAGGGTCATTGAGCCAAAGCATGGCAGGCCTTGGTGAAATTTTTAAAGAAAATCTTTTTGTTCTTAAGACATTTTAAAAAAATTCTGTTTTAAATTGTGTGTGTGTCTCAGTGTGTGGATTTGTGTACATTGTTGTGGTCCTCTTGAAGGCCATAGAGGGCGGCTGGAGATTCCCTGGAGCTGAAGTTTTAGGGGTTGTGAGCCACCCTGAGACGAGTGCTAGGAAGTTAACTCCAGCCCAGTGCGAGAGTGGTATGCACTCCTAATGGCTGAGTGATCTCTCCACCACCGCTGCCCACCAACAAACAAACAAACCAGCAAGCATACATATATACATACATACATGCATACATACATATGTGCATACATGCTTAAGATGCTTAATTGGAACATTCACTTAGAGGAAGAGAGGCACTGAAAGGTTTAAGATACTTTCTTCATATCTTTTTACTGTACTGTATCAAATGATGTTTGATGTAAATACTTGTGATGAAAAAAGCGAGGCGTTGCTAACTTGTGGTTTGCTCCTCAGTAGCATACCTGGTTCCAGGGTAGCATTTACCCTGCTGGGTACTCTTACTCTACAGTCTTGTCTCGGTTTGTCTCTTGTCTTAGCTCTTAGGTTATTGTTCGTTCTCTCTCTCTCTCTCTCTCTCTCTCTCTCTCTCTCTCTCTCTCGGAACTTTTACATTTGTGTTTTTTCTGGTTCTCCACAATCAGCTCATGTCCTTAGCACAGATTTGGAGTGCTAAGGCTGTTTCATATTTGAGAAAATAGCTGTCTTTTACTTCTCCAATCATATCTTTCATGACTCTTTCTTTAATTTCAATCAGAGTTCCTTTGTGGCCAGAGTCAAGTCTCTTTCATGTATTCAGGGCCTGCTTTTGTACTAATAGAAGTTGCCCCCTTTTGGCATTCTCTTTGAACAGTAAAATTTCAATATGTATACTTTTCCTCCTTGGATGGCTTCAGGGAAGTTCATGCATTTGATTCTGGCCTATTGTATTTCAGATTTTATTATCCACTTTCTTCCTTTTCCTTCATATCAAGATATGAACCTTTCCTTTTTTATGAACTTTGTCTTGAGGAATCACTGACTCCTCATTTCTATGTTTATTTTAAGGTTGTTTATTATTCCTTTTGTGGTAAATTTATATAAATCTGGAAATGTTTATTGAGGTCATATTGGCATAGTTTTTATCAGGCATAGTTAAAGTAGGATACACTCTCTGAATTTGAGGAACTCATAACCTGTTATAAAAGAAACATCTTTGCGGGTAAGAAATAGGGCCAAGGAGCGAAGGAAGCGTGGATGGTTCATCCATTCTTAAATGGACCTTGGCTGAGATGAAGGAGTCACGGCCAGCCATACCTCAGCAGAGGACTTGAAGATGCCAGGCATGGACACTCAGTGCGAGGGTGGGCAGGACCATGGGCCTCGGGAAGTGTAGGGGGCATAGGGGAGACTGCGGAAAGAAGGGAGGGGAAGACGGGCGGGTGCTAATGGGGTTGAGCTTTGTACCTGTTGTACCCACACCCTTCCCTGAACGTTTTCTTTCTCTGTATAATTGAGGAGGAAGCGGAAGAGAGTCTAGGAGGGACAGACTAAAAGTTCCTAGAGAAGCAGAGAGGATACAAGGATGTGTGTTATTGTACATGGCCAGGGGGCCAGGGATAAATGTTGAGACTAATTTAAATACAACTAGTTGAGTGCAGTATGCACCATATTCAAATAGAATTCTACTCTCATGACCTTTTGTTCAGGTTTGGATTTCTAGACTGAACCCTGAACTCCTTTCCTTGACTAGCATTTCTTGATGCGTTTCAGTGAGATTCAGGAATGATAGGCATCGTTTCAGGGTTGGTTCCCGTATCATGCCTGCGCCTGCCGTTGGCACCGCTACCAACTGCTCTCCACCCCTTCCTCCGGGCACTTAGGGCCACATCTCTGGGGGGCTTTTCAAGTGGTTTGTGTGACCTGCTTTTCCCATTGCCTGTGCTTTACTGCCTGCGTCTTCTGTTTTCCCTGATCTTTTTCCTTGCTTATAAGTTGAGAATCTGCTTTTGAACTTTAAACCTGTTTTCCAGGTTCTTGTATTATTCTGGATATGGATCATTCTGTCCCCACATTTTGTTTATTGTTGTGAAGTCCCTTTGTTTCTCTCTCCTAACAGACTTCCCAGATCTCTCGTCTGCCGTCCAACTTCTCTGCTCCATTGACTCCCATATCACTTCCAGTTTCCGTGGTAAATATATATCCCCCCTTGTCTATATCTCCTGGCTTCTCTTTTTCACTGTTAATACTTTATAAGTAATTGTGTTATGTAGGTCAAACATTTTATAATATGGAGCATGTGATTGAAAGTAAAGCTGTGTTATTTTGTGTTCCCTGGTTGTACTTGTGTGAAGCTTGCTGTGTCCTGGGAGTTTCTTGTAGGGGGCATACGTTTTTTTGTGCTCACAGATAAGCACTAGGGAAACCAGGAGTGTTAAGCACTATTTCTTCAACAGAAGGGATGTGTGTCTCAGGATTTTCCCCGTCTAATTGCCTTAGCAGAGCGGAGGCCTGTGATTGAACAGGGAAAAGGGAGGCAGCACGAAGACTTGAGGAGAGAGGAGTGTCTGAGGGAGGAGGAACCAAGATGGCTGCTGATGTGTACCCTCATGGTGTTTTCCAGCCACAAGTAGCTATGATTTCACAAGGTTAGAAATATTGACATAAAGCTTTTATCATTATCAATGGACTCTGAAATTATTGTATTGACATCTTGTAAATCGTGATATTATTGATACATAAATCTGATTGGTTAATTAAGCTTTAAGAGTCATGATTCTACTGGGTAATTAGGTGTTGAGATGGCTGACCATGAGGTGTGTGGGGAATCGTGTGATAGCAAGAGGAACTTGCCCCATCCCACCCCCGCTGGAGGAGCCCTGTGGTCCTGTGGGGCCGGAGAGTTGGCAGGCTGAGAGACCTCAAGAGTGATATTACCAGGCGAACGCAGGTTACCCATCACTTGCTGGTACTAGGGCGGGATTGTGCCTCATGATTTTTTTAATATCACCCACAGAAATGTGTGTGCCTGTTTTCCACCCAGAAGTGAGAGTGGATGCAGTTGACAGCCTGGCGATCTCTGCTATCTGGGTCAGGCCACACCTGAATCCCCAGACTACTGTTTACCCCACAGTCTCCCTTCCTAGACCTTTATCTTTGTTTCTCAGTCAGTAGGACTCATCCTTAAGAGAGGTGTCACATGTACATTGTATCTCTACACGATCTGTGACAGATCCTACCAGACCCTAGGCCCTTAAGCTATAGAAAACCCATCTTTATGGAAGAGTTACCTTTTCAAAGGAGTTTCGATATAGTCACGCCCTGTGCACATGGTTTTGAGATAGTTGTTGCCAGGAAACTTTACCCAAAATTGTACTGTATTTAAATATCTCTAAAGCAAGCTGCTCAGTGTCAGACTCTAGAAGTTCGAACCAACTAAGGGAGTTATGTTGAATGGCATTTCCTGCTTGGCTTGTCATCATTGGCCTCTGATGGCCGTTTGTGGAGACCTCACAGTTTCTCACCTCGTAATTACTATTGACAAGGAACTGAATCAAGTAATAACTAAACCAGAAGGCCACTCTCTTGCCAACTTTGACTTATTAACTGCAAAGTCATATTTTTATATGCTATGAGAGTCTTTACAATAGCTTTTTGTGTAAACTTGAAAATTTCTCCCAAAGGCACATTTTGTAATCTCTCTTTTGTAGTACTATAGTATTCTATATTAGTTTTTAAGCTTAATTTTACAAAAGTTAACTAAAATTCTTTTTAAATCACAATTGAAGAAAACAAAATTTCCATTTTATATTTCTTATCTGAAGAAACTTGACCATATAATATATATTTACAATATGTAACTCAGATTTTACATGTGTTCCCTTAATGCAAACTTTACTTAGCTTTTACACAGCTCAAAAATACTATTGCCCATATGACAGGCTTGTTGGCTTTTACGTTATCCTGTAATCTGCAATGGTAAGAACCAGCTGCGATCCCTTTGCCAAGAATGATTGTGAGGCCTGCCGTGCGTGAAGATAGCCTGTTTTGTAGATGTTTCCCAGGTGTCATTACACTGACCGCTTTTTGAGTAACAGTTTTGAGAAATGGAGCAGGGGCTTAGTCTGAGTAAGATGCTCTCACTGTCCGATGTGCTGCCTGTCCTCTTGACCACAGTGCTGTCCTGTGGCACATGGCTTTTCTCCCTGCATACCTCCCTGCCTTTCCCCACAAGGGCTTACTCTGGTTCTTCTAAAATTCCTTGTCCCAGAGGGTGCAAATTCCTCTTTGCAGCCTTCAGCACCTGGCCCCCCTTTGTGGGTCATTTTGTAGTGGCTGAGTTTTCATGGGCATGCATCTTCAGAAAGGGTTTTTTTTTCCCTCTGTGTGGAAACAATGTTACAAAGAAGCTTCATATTTGTGCCTACAATGTCCATAATGTTCCCAGTTTGAAACTGTTTTGCTTTTCCAGTTTTTTCCTTCTGGTCAATAGAATTCCAAACTATACAGTGGTGCAAATTTAGGCCGAGTGCATGGCATATGCCTGATTGACTTGGCACTGTACATACGGTTTTCTGTCGAGTGAGCCAGTTTGTTATCTCTGGTTCCACGGACAGGATTCCTTCTGATTTGGGCTTCAGGAAGGTCCTTCCACACATTACCTGTGTTTGTAGGGATTAGTAATTTTCCTTCCGGTTGTTAGTGTGTTCTGTTGTAACCATTCTGGTGAATAATGTTGTCCGGGAGTCAGGTTAGCTGCAGGGCGTGTCCTCTGTTCTGGACTTTCCTGTTTCTCACAAGTGTGCGTTCTCTACACTGTTTTAAACTTAACCCTTTATTATTGCAGTGGTAGGAAGTTTATATAGCATCTCAATGTGTTGAGACCAGGTTGACATAAAGAGGCAGAAGATGCTGTTGTGTATTTTTAGATTATTCCAAGCTCTTTTGGTTTGGTTCCACACCATCTTTCTGTCAACATGCTGAAATACAGAGTATACATCAGGCCGCATATTAAGAAATGAAGCCCATTGCCTGGGCTCAGTACTTCAAAAAGTGTATTCCTAAATATAAACCCCGCTAAAAGCATTTCTGAGACAAATGCAGGATGCTTTGGTGTTAGAGAGTAAGCTTGCTGCCACCAGGCAACATGGGCGGAAAAGAAGCGAAGATTGTGGCATAAAGTAAAATATAAGGGTCAGAACTGGGTTTCCTAGGTTAGCAAAGAAGTGCTGCTGTCTGGCTTGTGGGACGCCTCAGTGGAAGGAATGTAGATTGTATCTAGTGTGTCAGAAACAGCCATTGGAGGTTTGGATTGACACAGGTCCTATTTTATAATCTTAGTGCTTTTTTTTTTTTTTTTTTTTTTTGGAGGCTACGGGCATTGCTGTACTTAAATTTATAAAAGGGGGAGTTTTCTATTCTTTTTCTACATAGAAGAAGTTGGAGCCAGGACAAGTGTATAACAAGTGCTCAGTTTCCTTTTTTACATTGACGAGCAGTGGCCTTTTTACTAACTTAACAACAGTAAGTTAGTAGGGATGGCTTGAAAAAGAGCGGCTCCTGGCTTCTTCCTGACTGTGGAAGGTTACAAAGTAGTCCAATTTTTTTTTGTTTTTGTTTTTTTGATTTGGTTTTTTCAAGACAGGGTTTCTCTGTGTAGCCCTGGCTGTCCTGGAACTCACTCTGTAGATCATGCTGGCCTTGAACTCAGGAATCTGCCTCTGCCTCCCAGAGTGCTGGGATTACAGGCGTATGCCACCACTGCCCGGCTCAAAAATTTTTTTTTAATTTTTAATTTAAAATTTTTATTGGATATTTTCTTTATTTACATTTCAAATGTTATTCTGCCCGCTGCCCGCCAAACCCCCTATCCCTCCTCCCCCTGCTTCTATGAGTGTATTCTTACTCCTCTACCCACTCCCTCCTCCCCGCCCTGGCATTCCCCCACACTGGGGCATCAAGCCTTCACAGGACCAAGGGCCTCTCCTCCCATTGATGCCCGACAAAGCCATCCTCTGCTACATGTGCGGCTGGAGTGACGGGTCCCTCTATGTGTACTTCTTGGTTGGTGGCTTAGTCCCTGGGAGCTCTGGGTGGTCTGGTTGGTCGATATTGTTGTTCTTCCTATGGGGTTGCAAACCCCTTCAGCTCTGTCAGTCCTTTCTCTGGCTCCTCCACTGGGGATCCCATGCTCAGTCCAATGATTGGCTGAGAGCTTCTCTCAAATCCAAATACAGAGCAAATCTCTGCATTTGTCAGGCTCTGGCAGAGCTTCTCAGGAGACAGCCATATTGGGCTCCTTTCAGAAATTTAATTTAAACTCACTGGCTCTCCTAAAATATTTCTTAAGGCATAGATTAAAGCAAAACAATAGATTGAAGCAAAACTCCAGAAAAGTATGGTTTGTTATATTTGTTATCAAATTCTAATAAACAAATTTTTAAGCATTATTAGTTCAGGATTATCCACAAATTTTGAAAAATATGGTCTAGTTGGAAAATTATCTTATGCTTTTTATTTCATCGCTTTTCTATCAGCAGACTTTTGTAAATGTACTTCTCTTGGGCTAATTTGAATTCTTAACTTACAAAAAAATTTTTTTTCTTTAAACTCTGTTTCAGGCTGTCTCGTGTCAGCATCTGTAGAGAAAACCAGCATGCGTGTTTTAGACACGTGGATGGGTACCAGCTCCTGCACTTCTTGTGTGTGTCACGTGACCTTTCTATCTGGGGTGAGTGATTCCTAAGAGTGTGTGGCAGCAAATCAGTTGCCAGGTAGCTGAGAACTGCCCTAACAAATTCTGCTAAGGGTATAGATTAAATGCCATCTGTTGATCTGTGATATGTAAGGCAGTTAATTTCCTTGGTCTAATTAACTGTCATCTTGAAAAACTGTATTTCCATGATGTGGAATCTGTACATAGCATGTTTTAGAGAATCAAATAATTAACCACAGGGAATCATAGGATCAGAGTGTAGGCTCAGCAGGGAAAGGTACTTGCTATGCGTAACAATAGAGGATTGTGCCTTAAAATGTGAAAGTATGTCAGTGCCTAAGATGATTTGAGGTAAAAGTAATATGTTAGTAGTTTATGATATATTTCAAATAAAATTAATTTTAAAAGTTTAGGTAGTTGATATTTCTTGAGTGATGGTTATTTTATATAAAATATGGCTTCGCGATTCCCTTGCCTTATACTAGCAATTTGTTCCCCCTTTAGCATAAAGTTATATATGTCAGTTTCTTACAAATTATATTAGGTATATTGTTTATGACAGAAATCGTATTTATAGTTGAAAACTTACATGTTCAGGTTTCATTTTGGGAAATGACACTGGGGATAATGCCTCTTTGTTGTTGTATCCATGCATTTCTTTTCTTTTCCTTTCTTTTCTTTTCTTCTCCTTTTTTATTCTTTTCTTATTTAAATTATTTTATTTCACCAAGCCATTCATTTTGTAGAACATCCTTCAGAGTTCATGCATCTCACCGAGGACACCTGACCTTTTGAAGCTTCATAATTCACGACTAGATGTCACCAGTCTTTCCCATGTTAACAGTTCTGACCATGTTTTATTATATGTGCCTTCGGCGTCGAGCCAGGACGGCCACAAGAGGAGAAATGATGAACAGCCATAGGACTGTAGTGTCAAACAGCCGGACTTCCCCTCTCAATGCGGAGGTGGTCCAGTATGCTAAAGAAGTGGTGGATTTCAGTTCCCATTACGGCAGTGAGAACAGCATGTCCTATACCATGTGGAATTTGGCAGGTGTACCAAATGTCTTCCCAAGTTCTGGTGACTTCACGCAGACAGCTGTGTTTCGAACTTATGGGACATGGTGGGATCAGTGTCCTAGTGCTTCCTTGCCATTCAGAAGAACACCGTCCAGTTTCCAGAGCCAGGACTATGTGGAACTTACTTTCGAGCACCAAGTATATCCCACAGCTGTCCATGTGCTGGAGACCTACCATCCGGGGGCAGTCATCAGAATCCTGGCCTGCTCGGCCAATCCCTACTCCCCAAATCCTCCAGCTGAAGTAAGGTAAGACTCACTTGCTCGTTCCTAATGACCCAGGTCACGTGGATGGAAGGCTGAGCTGTGGCAGCACTGGAGTGGTTTGGTTTGGTTTGGTTTTTTGTTTATCTTTTTTCTTATTGGCAGCATCCTCTTAAGTCATGTAGATACCTTTGATTTTGAGATTTCTTTTCTTAATGTCCTGGTGAAGAAGAGAGGTCACTCACATGAAAATTTAATGTGTGTTTCCTTCCTAAAACATCACGCATTATAATCATAGATCATGTTGTTTGCTCGTCACAGAATTTACTGTAAATGAAAGGCATAGTTTAAAGTAATGGGGACGTGGTGCAATCTGCAGTGTCACTAAGTATTAGAACTTCTAAATTTACTTTAAAGCCAACATCATGCTAACTCTTTTAAAATACTTTTAAGTACAACTCAAGATAATCCTATAGTCAGTACGTTCACTTAAAAATGCATGCTAAGTTTTAGCGAACTGCTGAGTTCCCCCTGGAAGTCTGCTTACATCATGAACCTGAGGAGCAGCCCCATGTCTCTTGTTTTCCCCGGGTGGGGGGAGGGGGCTGATATGATCATGTAGGCAGTTGTCTAAAGGTGTGGACTGCAGCCATGCACACATGTCCTTTCCATGTGCCTGCACTCCTCCTTCCCACCCAAAGAAACCACTTGTAAAGTTTTCTTGGTGTTATTTGCATGTCTCTGTAGATCTAAGTGAATAAATATCATATTTTTCTTCATCCATACATTAATTAGTGTTCAGGGTGTTTTGTAGCCGATTTGTTTCACTATGTAGCCATGAAGCAGAATTCTCGTTGTGTCTTGCCTGCATGTGGTGCGACCCATCTGTGTGCCCTGTTAATTACTACTCTAACTGATAGGCGCTTGGCTTTTGCCAGTCTTCTGCTATTATAAACATTAATGCAGAGAATAAAGTCACCATACGTCACTTCATTTTTCTGTAAGTCTTTGTGTGAGATCAATGCCCCAGAAGAATTACTTGGCCAAAGAGATATGTATTTGTTTGGAGCCAAATTTCCCTCTAAAGGGTCTGTACCTGTTTATATTTCCACAAAAAATGTCAATGTGAACATGCTTTGCTGAAATACAATATTAATAAGTTTCATAGATTTGTAATTAATTTGGTGAAAAATATTTTTGTTATCTTTATTAAGATTCTTTAATTGTCTCTGACATTGAATACCTTTTCTTATACCTATGTACCATTTATATAGCCCTTTCCTTTGATTATCTAATCATCTATTCTTTTGTTACTTGTTGATCGCTTCATTTTAGGTCTTCATGTTAATCTTGTGAGACTCATTCATTGAACATTTTAGTGTCTGTCATGTGCTATGTGTTTTTATACCTTTTGAGGATATATCAACAATGAACATAATAAAACCCTTTGCCCTATGAGCTTATTCTAGCTGACAGTGGATCGCCAGTACCTTTCACAGGTATCAGGGAACTGTGGGACCCCGATGGTAGTACACAGGGCACCTCCCAACACACACTGCTGGCTGGCATCTCTGTCCTTAGTTCCAAGGAACATGTTTCAATCCTGCTAAGAAACAAATTCAGAGGTCAGCTCAACTATTGCTGGCAGTTGCTTTGATAATTTATTGTGTACAGTGTTGTTAATGAGTTATTAAACACATAAACCACTGTCTTATATATAGACTTCTTTCCTGAAAGGAAAAAAAAAAGAATTTGGACAAAATCTTTTCTCATGTGGGAAATTTATAATATCCTGTCATTCTTTATCATTCTTAAAAAGTTATTCACATATTAAACATTGTGAACAGAATTGAGATTTATGACACATAGGTGGCCTTTTCTCTGACCTCAGGTACTGCTGCATAGCTGATTTGATTGTTTAATATTAAAACTTAGTTTGTTGATGCCTCTGATTTGCTTTTAGCTTTATTCTTCAAAAACACCAATAATTTTTAAGAGAAAGAACGTCAGATGCATATGTTTTCCTCCAGTGTCAGAACCTTTGTTTTGTTTTGTTTTGTTTTGTTTTGTTTTTTGGAGACAGCTTCATTCCAGCTCCAAGCCGTCCTGGAATTCAAAGCAGTCCCTCCTCTGTCCTTTCAGGGCTGGGATTTCTTAGCTCAAGGAAGGCATTTTAAGTTTTACTGATTATAAGCTTAGGAGATGCTTCGTCATCTAAAAGGAAGATGAAAAGGGACTTACAGATGCAGGAACTGTTAATATTTTGGTGAGTCTCTTTAGACAGTGGGAAACATTCATTGGACATCCTTTCTCTGCTGGGAACAAAACAGGACTACACAAAGATGGCTTTTGTTCTGAGCTACAAACCATCCTGGAAGTGGACTGTGACATTTTAAGGGACATGTACTGGCCCAGGGGAAATCTAATGTGTTTGCGGCTCTGGGAAGGTCGATCAATCGGGTGGTTTCCTCAAGGAAGTGAACTCTCTCAGGGTTGAGGGTGGCTCCAGCAGAGGGCGAGGGAAAGTGGAGAAGGATAGATAACACCTTCCATGTTTATCTCAGTGCTGAAGAAGTGAGAAAAGCCCAAGGGCGGCAAGCCTCAACAGATGGATTTAAGACCCAAATGAGGGCTCTCTGCAATCTGAGGTCTCAGAACTGTCTTGGCATTGTCTTTGCAGAAGCTAAAGGAAGATCCCTACTCATGTGTAGCTATTTACTATGGATGACACCAACAAGGAGATGGGGGCACGCAGAAGAGAAGGGTCCAGCTGTGTGTGGCTTCAGTCTCCTGTTCCAGTCTGACTACCTGTCGGCTCTAGCATGGGCGTAGGAATAGAAGGGGACTGACAAACCTGGCTGCATGCTGTCCAGGAGCCCAGGATAGTTGTCGTAACAGGGTGGCAGATGAATGTCCCAGGGAGCAAACCAGGACTCTCTGGAGGATAAATACAAGAGACCAGGGGCCGTGAGTGGGAGAAACGAGTCAGCTACTGCCAACTATAGTATATGATAATTGACAGATCATTTACTTGCTTAATACCTCAGGTATTAGAAGCCAAATGAAAGAGCAATACCATTTATCATCAAATTACTACCACTTATATCCAATTAGCATGAATCCTGAATAAAGAACATTGTTGTGTATATATAGCAAGGTACAGTCTCTTTCCTTGTAGTCAGGAGAGCTCTGGGCTGTTGCCGTACATTTAATTGAATAGTTTTGCGACATTTAGGAGTTGAAGTGCATTTGAGAGTGTTGGAGTAGTTCAGGAATTTTATGTAGGAAATGAGCTTCCTATAGTCTTAAACATTCAAAGGTTTAAAACCCATGCTTTCATAGTTCTTGTGACTTGTTAGCCAAGAGCATAGGAAATCACAGGTAGTGTCTTTCTGCCTTTTTGCTTAGTGCCTTCTTAAGAGGAAAAGGAAGGAGGTAGTACAAAGTGATCTGTGGCTAAGGATCAGGAAATAGGCTAGCTCAGGGTTACACTTCAGAGGGGAGAGAAAGAAGGTGAGGGGTAAGGCAGAAAATGACAAATTGATGTCATACTAACAAAACCGGGATTATGTCACTTGGGGAATAATGTTTACTGATTTGTTTCTTTGTTTTTCCGGTGCTCAGAACACTTTGATGGTTCAGTGACATTAGGGAAGCTGAGCAGCCGTGGCTGCCATGGAAGAATTTGCTGCCCAAGGAAGTTGCTTAAGCAGCAAGTTCACGACTTGCCAGATCCTGGCTCCCTTAACCTTGTAGAGCTGGGGTGGTGATTTTATCATGAAGTCAGGATTCAAAGGCCAGGCCTTTCACACAGAATGGTGGCTTGTTACTTTCTAATTAGTGATGGGCTGGACTGTTGTCTCTTAAGTACAAAGGCAGGCTCTTTTATTTGATGGGTTTTGTTTTTAATCTTCAGAAGAGAATCTTCCAAAGATAAGAGATAAGGCGGTGATATTTATGGTTATAGAAACTTCGAGTCTCTGTTAATGTTTCTTGTTTTATGGTTTATGACGTCCTGGGGGATGAGTTTACTAGAGTTCTGTGGAGTAGTCTACTTCAGAGTGTATCCAAAGGAAAGGGAATCACCTTCCCAAGGCAGCTGTCCTCCCATGTCCACTGCAGCACTGTCTATAATTAACTCAGCTATAGAGTCAGCCTCACTGCCCATCAGCAGATGAATTCATAAAGTAAATGTAGCATGCATGCTCAATGCATATTAGCCAACAATAAGAAAGAATAAAATTTTTGTCATTTGCAGCAAAATGGGAGGACATTATGCGTTCTTCAGTTGAGTGGAATAAGGCTGACATAGAAAGACCAGCACCCCATGTTCTTTCTCATGTTGGAGTAGTTCAGGAATTTTATGAGCTTCCTATGGTCTTAAGCATTCAAAGATTTAAAAGTCATGCTTTCAGAGCTTTTGTGACTTTCTTGGCCAACAGCATAGGAAATCACAGAATAATAACAACCTAAAGGAGACTCGTGACTGTTATAGATTGAGAGTACTATTATGGGGTAAGGGGTAGATTAGGAAGCCCAGGTTTGATCACTGTATGCTGCATACATATTTGAAATATCACATTAAATTTCCTGAAGAAAAAAAAATTGAAAAGAACACTCATTGAACTTATGCTTTGATTCTTGAAGGTAGGAATGACCATATTTTCCTTCTCTTTCCTCTCAGGGTTGCGGCCATATGTTCTTAGTTCCATTTTGACATATGTAAAGACTATCAGACTACATATCAGTGACTTCCTTGTTTAGATATCTTCCTGAGTTTTATTAACTTTCATTTATTTCAGTTTCTATATGTCTTACTCTAGTTTGTTTTTACTTAGTGTCAAGGAAATAGTGTGTTATATAATGGAAACAGTATTATTAGATACTATGCTAAAAATTAAGTATTAATAATCAGTGGACTATAACCCCATCATCAGTAGACGTGGCTCACTCTCACATTAGAGATTACTGTAAACAGTTGTGACCCTTTCAGTGGTCATTCTTTTATAGTGCATGCTATAAGCTCTTTGGAAAGCAATTTTTAAAATAGTGTATATTGAGAGTTAAAATAGACTCTTTCTTCCCCCTTTATTAAAATAGATTCTTTTCTCACACAATACACCACGGTTACAGTTTCCTCTCCCTCTGTGCTGTCCACTTCTTCCCCACCTCCCTGTCATCTGGATCCACTCCATATTGTTTCCAATCAGAAAAAGAACAGGCTTCTAGGAGATAATAGTAAAAGTATAACAAAATATAATGCACGAAGATGAAACTATCTCATTGAAGTTGGAGAAGACAAATCAACAGAAGGCAAAGAGTCTAGGAGAAGGCACAGGAATCATACATCCACTTGTTCACACACTCAGAAATCCTGTAAAAACACTAAACTGGAAGCATAAGACATATGCTGAGGACCTGATGCAAGCCTTGTGTGCATGCTGCCTCAGTCTCTGTGAGCTCATAGGAGCTCTGTTCATGTTGATTCAGAGAGCCTTTTTTTCTTGGTGTCCTCCATATCCTGTGGCTCTTGCATTCTTTCTACCTCCCCTCTCTCAGGTTCTCTGAGCTCAGAGAGGAGGGATTTGATGGGGAAATCCCATTTATGGATGTTTATTCCTCACACACACACACACACACACACACACACACACGACTGACTGTGGGTCTCTGTATTTGTTCCCATCTACTTTATGAGGAAGCTTGTCTGATGGTGGCTGAACAAGGAACTGATCTATGAGTAGAATTGGAGCTCTTTTATCACTACCTTTTATTTTAGAACAGTAGAATATGATTCAACCCTAAGTTTCTGGGCTATCTAGTCTCACATTCTTGCAACTTCTAAGCAGTGTTGGGTATGGACTCCATTTTGTGGAGTGGGCCTTAAGTCAAATCAGTTACTGGTTGATTACTTCCACAAGCTTTCTGCCACCATTGCCCTAGCAAACCTTGTAGGCTGAACACCATTGTAGATCAAAGGGGTTGTAGGAAACTTGGTTTATCTTTCTCTTTTGATAGCATGTAGAGTTATTTCCTGTACCTAAGATATTAGAACATGGGGTGAAGGCTGTGTGTAGGCACCAGCTCAACTTCTCCATGTTCAGTGAGTTGTGTAGGTTCTCCAGAGGGACCTGGCTCCCAGTTTGTGGAAGCAAAATAATTGTCTTGGAAACAGCTTGGGTTGTTTGGGGGTTCCTGTGGGGCCTTTTTGGCCAGCAGCTCAATTAGATGTAACCTAATTCCTTGGGTAGCAAGAGGTGGCCAATTAATTCTCTGTCTCTCCCGTTATTTGGTGATATTATTTAGATTGACTTCTGTTTTAGGGTTTTACTGCTGCAAAGAGACACCATGACCAAGGCAACTCTTATAAAAGACAACATTTAATTGAGGCTGGCTTTCAGTTTCAGAGGTTCCGTCCATTATTATCATGACAGGAGGCATGGCAGTGTCCAGGCAGAGATGGCTCTGGAGAAGGATTGAGAGTTCTATATGTTGATCTAAGGGCAGGCTACCAAAAGGGGACATTCTCCTGCAGGTAGCCAGAGGGTCTCTTCCACACTAAGTGAAGCTTGAGCTTGGGATCTCAAAGCCCACCTCCACAGTCATGCATTTCCTCCAACAAGGTCACACCTATTCCAACAAGGGCACACCTCCTAATAGTGTTACTCCCTGTGGGCCAAGCATTCAAACACATGAGTCTATGGGGGCCAAACCTATTCCAGCCACAACACCTTCATATAGGTATATATTTTAGGAAATCACTGCTTTATGAGGTTTTTCACACTACTCCTCAAATTAATTTTAGTTGTCTTTCCCTATATTCTCTCCTATGGCCCCTCTTCCATCACAATGTAATGCACTTCTTCAAGTTCCCCATTTATTCATAATTTTCAGTTCTATTTCCCTTTCCTAAGAATATTTGTACACTCTAGTCCCTTACACTATACTTATTCTCTGAGTATCTATGGATTGTAGTTTGCTAATCATTAACTAAACAGTAATATTCACATGTGGTTTGAATAGGAAAGGCCCCAGAGTCTCAAGAATTTTAATATTTGGTCATTAGGGAGTAGAACTACTTTAAATAGATTAGGTGATATGGCCATTGATAGGTGTGGTCTTGCCAGAGAAAGTGTGTCACTGGGGGTGGGATTTGGGATTTCAGAAGCCCATGTATAAGCAGTAGGGCATTGTCTAAGTTAGGGTTCCCAATGCTGTGAAGAGACATCATAACCAAGGCAACTCTTATAAAGGACAACAATTAGTTGGGCTGGCTTACAGGTTCAGTGGTTCAGTCCAGTATCATCATGACAGAAAGCATGGCAGCATCCAGGCAGGCATGGTGCTGAAGGAACTGAGAGTTCTTTATCTTGGTCCAAATCAAACAGGACTGGGTTCCATGTAGCTAGAGAAAGGTCTCAAAGCCTACCTGAAAAGTGACTTCCTCCAAGAAAGTGACATCTATTCCAATAAGACCATACCTCCAGTCTCAGCACCAAGCATATTGAAATCATAACAGACATGGTGGTATACACTTGTAAGATCAGTGTAGGCAGAGGTAGAGACAGTCTTAACAACCAAAAAGCCCAAAACCAAAACCAAAACCAAACCAAGGTGGGTGGTGCTTGAGGAATGACACTCCTGGTTGTGCTTCTTTGGTCTCCATGCAAGTGCACCTGCACATTTACACACCCCCACACAGAAAGAATGTGGGATTTTGAGTTTTCAAGGGGCCAATAACAATAATAAAAATGCTGAGGAGACGTCTGTGAAGTAAGGGGATCAGCTGTGCTTCTGAGTTCTGAGAATCTGCTTTATTATATGTGCTTAGTTTTTGCCTGGGTTTATTATTCTGTTAAACTGAATTTGAGTCTTAGGATATCTTAAACTATTGATTCTAGTCTTTAACCAATGTGAAATCTTGGGAAAACACTGAACTTTTGGATGGCTTGTAAAAATATTTTAATAGAGATATCTGACATTAAGTTTTTTAGTTTTAAAAATAATATTCTGGAAGTGAATCTTGTGTTTGGTTCTTTTCACCTTATTTGATCACTGTATTAGTGGGATAGGGTAGTGTACCCTAAGAGTACTGGTAGATCTCATTCTAAACTGCAGGGATGTTTCTTTCTTTGGCAGATGGGAGAGTCTTTGGTCAGAGAGACCTACGAAGGTGAATGCTTCCCAGGCTCGCCAGTTTAAACCTTGCATTAAGCAAATAAATTTTCCCACAAACCTCATACGACTGGAAGTCAATAGCTCTCTTCTGGATTATTATACTGAATTAGATGCAGTCGTGCTACATGGTCTGAAGGACAAGCCACTGCTCTCTCTCAAGACTGCTCTTGTAGACATGAATGATCTAGAGGATGACGACTATGAAGAGAAGGATGGCTGTGACATGGATGCTCTTAACAAAAAGTTTAGCAGTACGGCCCTTGGGGATGGGCCAAATAATGGGTATTTTGATAAACTACCATATGAGGTAAGCAAAAATAGTTGGAATATTGGTTATAGCAATTGTGGGGTTTAATGCTGAAACAGGTGCTTGCTTAGCTAGTTATCAGAAGAACAGCAGTACTGGAGAAGCATATAAAATCTAATGTGTTAGAGATTTGGGGGTTGGAAAACTAAACACTTAAAGAATTTAACTTTTGTTTTGGATTGACTTCATAGATTCTGGATAAACTATTAACTTGTGTTGTTCTATCAGTACACAGTAAGAGCCAAGTCCATACATCGATAATACACTGTACTTCAGTTTTCTTAACTGTTCAGTATAGTAGTATGTGCCTGAGTTTATGCTGTTATACTGGATATTAATAGGTGAATGCTTATCCCACTTCAGACCCATAGTTTCCCTGAGGGTCATCTTTATCAGCCCTTATCTATATTCTAACTATAAGTTTTGGTCTAGGCTGCCTAGTGTTCCTAGAAAAACTTGTTTGATACCTGATTTGAAATCTTATTTTCAGTGTGTCTATCTTCTTGGGGAGTCCTTTTGTGGTTATTTAGCTTTCCTAGGTCCAAACATCAAATGTGAGGAGAATTCTGTAGCTATGTGGTGTTGAAATCTTTCCCCACCTATTTCTAGCTCCCTGGGCTTCAGGTAGACCAAGTATTTATGCCTCCCTTTGAAAACAATTGTGTGGTGCTAAAAAAACAATATGGTCAGTTTTTAAGTACAAATTTTAGACCTTAATAACCCCTCTAGGTATTATTCTTATAATCTGATGGGTGCTCTACTTCCCAGTATAATGCTATAAGTAGCTAAACTGGAATGGAATGATTAGGAAGCCTCTTGACTGCCAAAGAGTTAATAACAACTACTCTGTTGAACATTTTATGGTTAAGATGCTGTGGCACATCTGTAAAGTAGCTAAAGTTGTCAGGCATAGAGGAATTTAAGGGTCCAAAGTCTTCAGTCAATAGGCACAGACCCAGGGGCATCACAGATTATGCAAGGTCATCCGTACCTTAAAGGGGAAAGGGATATTACACGGGAAGGTTGGGTTGGGAGAGGGGGCATGAGATGGTGACAATGTCATCCCACAGGGCATGAGACGGTGATAATGCCATTCTACGGGGCTCCAGTATCTGTGTGACAGCAGTTCACTCTAGAAAATGAGGCAGCTTTTGTTTTTTGCCCACTTCTGAAAACTATTAAGACAGCCCTGAATACCCAAGGCACAAATCGCATAACAAATGACTCCCATGAAGAAGTATGGAGAGGGTCCTGATCCTGGAAAGGATTGATCTAGCATTGGAAGGGAATATAAGGACAGAGAAAAAGGAGGGAGGTGATTGGAGAAGGGATGGAGAGAAGAAGGTTTATGGGACATATGGGGAGGGGGGATCTGGGAAAGGGGAAATCATTTGGAATGTAAACAAAGAATATAGAAAATAAAAATATTAAAAAAGAGAGAGAGAGAGAGAAAAAGCAAGGCTCAGAGGAAGAGGGGGGAGGGCGGGAGGGATTGATGAGGGTGGGACTTGGAGGTGAGGAAGGAGGGGGCTGCTACCTAGATGTAAGGTAAATAAATAAATTAACTAATGGGAAAAATTTTAAAAAAAAGACAGGAATTTAGATTTACTATATTTACATGATTTTAAATTTTAGCAAAACCTGGTTTAAAAATGCCTAGTTCTTAGCATTAAAAGAAATGATGGAGGCTGAAGGAAGAGAATATTCAGAGATGAGAACAACAGTGTGGCTTGCTGGGAACATCAGCGTTCCTGGATGCCTGCAACATTAAATCTGTGTAAGAACAGGGCACGGAACTGCATGGAGATGCCACATGCATAGCTGCATTCACACGGACAGCACCTGCAGGTCACCCTTGCCTTGCTTAACTGTCATCTCCACCATACCAAAGAGCATTGCATTGACCATGAGCTTTGCATTTTCCCATCCATCCAGTGGTCTTCAAGATACTGCCATTTTCAAGGCTTAGTAAAATTGGTTGGGATGGGATCAAAGATAATTTAGAATTAGTAAATAATTTGCTAAAAACATAGAGTAGATGCATGGTCATAATGTGCTTTATTATTTTTATATACCATTTTGAATGGGAGAGAAGATTATGAAATAATAGCTAATATTCCAGAAATTGTCTGTATTAATCAGGCAGTTTTATATATGTTTTTATTCTACAATGAAGAGTATATAAACGAGAGTGTATTTGTAAATTTGCTATAGGTATGACCTGCCCCAGCCATAGGAAATGGGGGTTCAATAGAGTAGGAAGGTTGCTGTGGTATGAATTGTGAAATTGTAGCTTGTTTATAAAATGAAAGTAAAGAGCCTATAAACTGTTTCAAATATGTACCAAAGATTTAGTCAATACAACACACTCTATACTTTGGTCTTCCTTCTTCTTGAGCTTCATGTGGTCTGTGAATTGTATCTTGGGTATTCAGAGCTTTTAGGCTAATATCCACTTATACTGTGTGTGTTCTCTTGTGACTGACTGGGTTACCCCACTCATCCATCCATCTGCCTAACAATTTCATGAAGCCATTATTTTTAATAGCTGAGTTGTACTCCATGTAAAGGAACCACATTTTCTGTATCCATTCCTCTGCTGAAGGATATCTGGGTTCTTTCCAGTTTCTGGCTATTATAAATAAGGCTGCTGTGAACATAGTGGAGCATGCGTCCTTATTACATGTTGGAGCATCTTCTGGGTTATGCCCAGGAGTGGTATAGCTGGGTCCTCAGGTAGTACTCTGTACAATATTCTAAGGAACCGTCAGACTGAGATCCAGAGTGGTTATACCAGCTTGCAATGCCACCAACAATGGAGGAGTGTTCCTGTAACTACTCAAGGGAGGAAATATGGAGACAAACTGTGAGCAGAGATTGAAGGAAAGGCCACCCAGAGACTGGTATTCACCTGGGTATCCATCCTGTATACAGACAGCAAACCCAGACATTATTGCAGATGTCAAGGAATGCTTTCTGACAGGAGCCTGATATAGCTGACTCCTGAGAGGGCTCTGCCAGTGCTTGACAAATACAGAAGCAGATGCTCACAGGCAAACATTGGACTGAGCACAGAGTTCCCAATGGAGGAGTTAGGGAAAGGACTGAAGGAGCTAAAGGGGTTTGAAGCCCCATAGGAGGAATAACAGTATCAACCACCCAGATGTCCCTAGAAATCCCAGAGACAAAACCACCAACCAAAGAGTACACATGGAGGGACCCATGGCTGCAGCCGCATGTGTAGCAGAGGATGGCCTCGTAGGTTATCAGTGGGAGGAGAGGCCCTTGTCCCTGGGAAGGCTTGATGTCCTAGTGTAGGGGAATGTCAGGGTGGGGAGGCTGGAGTGGGTGGGTGGATGGGTGGGGAATCATCTTCATAGAAGCAGGGAGAGGGAAGATGGGATAGGCCATTTTCAGAGGGGAAACCAAGAATGGGGGATAACATTTGAAATGTAAATAAATAAAATATCCAATAAAAAGAAAAAACAAAAACAAAAACAACACACTCTAGCGAAGGCAGGATTCTTGAAAGGACGCTGATTACATGTGATGTGAAAGGATGCTGTGTAAAGAGTCAGTGCTGTAAAACAGGCCGAATGGTCTCACAGATTAGATTGAGGTTTGAGAGCAGGTGAATCAGCTGAGGATGGGATCCCTCTGAACATCCCACGTTCTCTATTCACTGTTTTCTTCTAAAGGTGCTTCATGCTAAGATGTACTTCTAAGCAGCTTCAAAGACACTAGATACCATATTAGTAGTAATTAAGAGCTGTGTCTACTTGGTCTAAATTCTGTCACCTTTTGTTTAGTCAAACTCCTGAGGAACTCTCACATGTTATAGTGTTTGATGTTATGGCTTTCATGACTTTTCATTCTTTTTATATTTTGGCATTTCCCAAAAAACTATATTAAGTATCAGAATGTCATTATATTAATATTATATGTCTTCATATAATATATACTTGTTAATATGAACATTTGGATTATACCAGAAGATGCTAGGAGTTATTTAAGTAATAACTTATTTGGAAGAAATAAGTATTTTATTTCTTGGTGAATTCTAGGCCAGCCAGTGCTACATAGTGAAGACCTGTGCCCCCCAAAAAAAGAAAGAAAGAAAAAAGAAAAAAGAATTCTATGAAAATAAAATAAATTTGAATATTATTGCTAAAAAACAACATTATAAATTTTGTAAATTTTAAGGTACTTTGGGTGCCAAAGTCAGATAACTCAATTTCTTTCAAATATATAACAGTCACTTCTAATTAAATTTGTACATAATAAAGAAAAAACAACTTTTATGAACTAGTATATTACTATATAAGAGTAAGTAATAATAATTTTAGACTATATTTTCTGAATGTGTATTTATTTCTATATAAATGATATAATACTAAGAGAATTAGTTTAAAGTAATACAAAATCTTCAAGGATTTATTCCTGGTATTAAACATGCTTTTACATTAAGAAGTCAAGGTGGTAAATACTATGTCAAAAGGAAAATTAATCTCAAGGTCTACTCCAGTATGTGACAAAACTAATGGGCAAAATGACAGCTGGGAGAGGTATTTGTATTATTATCCATTCTTCAAAAGTAAATTCCCAGTTGTTTGCTAGTTAAGCTAATACCTTACATAATTATGAAGGTTCTAGATGGTAGCCTCTAGCCATATAATCTCTTGAAACACTTGAAAAATGTACCTGAAGTGAGATATCTACAAGTGAATTCCAGTCCAGCCAGGCCTACAGAATGAGACTATGTCCTTAAAAAATGTTTATTAAAGTTTTGAAACTGCATATGTGCCTCATCTTCATGGCTTTATTAGTTAATTTGAATTAAATTGAAAATAAAACTGACAACAAAACATTAATAATATCATCCTGAAAGTTCTTTTTAATATTTTGGTCATGAGAAAGACATAATCAGGGTATAAAAATCATTTGCAGGCAAAATGATTATATATTAGAATATTTAGGAGAATTAGAAAATAAAAGTACTTTGACAGACTGCAATAGATAAATATCTAGAGCTTTAGGAACTCCTGGGACATTAGAGATTGTTAAGCAGAAAGACACAGTCAGTCAAAGGTGTTGTGCAAGTATATCCTTGTACACATGGGGCCCACATAGTTTCAGTTTTTCTTAAAGTTTAATGTATTTACTGAAGTCACAATTGAAATATAAACAGATTTTTTTTATTTGAAAAGTTTACCTAAGAAAAAGGAAAACAATGAAGAAAATTCTGGATAAGTTGGCCATGGTTCTCAATTGCGTTCTAACATATACACATAGACTGAGGAAGAAAACTTGGTTGACATTGAAGAGTATGAAAATGAGAGAAATGATGGATAGCCAAATGCAACTGAGTTGAAACACTTGAAATAGACCAAGAGGAAAGAAGAAAATATGTACAGCACCTTTGGGATTGCATTTTTGCAGTTAACAACAGTAGCAAAAGTAAAAAGGAATGTGAAAGGGAGGTGATGGAGGGTGAGGAGGAGGGCTGGAGGAATGAAGACAGTTCTGCTTTCCCTGCCTTTGTACCGCTAAGAATGGCAAAGTTTTAATACCAATATTTTCAAGTATTTAGGTGAATGGATACATTCAGAAGGGAAACTTTAAATATATATATTTTATCCTAAAGATATATTGCCAGTTTACCAAGGCGAACATACATACATAACACATGCAATGATATTGCAGTATTATTTGCAATAAGAAAGAAAATATCAGGAAATAAATCAATAAACATCTGTTATTGTTATGGTGTCACATGTGTGAAATGGGAAGGGGTGGGCCTGTTTGTACAGATAAAGATGTACAGGATAGATCATTGAATAAGAAAAGCAAGATGCTGAGCAGGGAATATACTTCCATTCTTTTAGTGCACACCAAGAATAGAAATTCATCTTATCTGGAAGAGATCAGAAAACAAAGCAAAGCAAAACCAAACAAAAAAAAGTAGCTTAATAGTGCTGATCTCTGGTATGTGTGTGGTTACCCCATTTTCCATCTTTCTTCTGTAGAAAAGTAATTTTATAGGGGGTTCTGCCCCTAGGCTGGCCCGTATAGCACCTGAATAAAAGACGTGGAGTTGCTGTGTTTTATTAGCTAGCTGTGGTACTTTGCTGGGCCAGTTCTGAGCTATTCTAACCTCTATCCCAGCCATAGGCTCCATGTGTATCCTCAGGGTGATTTCCTGTGGGTCACACGCTCATGGTCCCTCTCCACGGTGTATCCTCCTCATGGTGACCTCCTTCATTCCTGACCTTTATTCTCCTCACAGTCCCTACCTTAGACCCCACTCCTCGGTCTCAAGTTATGCTTTCCTCTCCTGCCCTATCACAGCCTCTAGCCTTTTATTATCCAATCAGAGATTTTTGGGGAGCATTCTTTACAGAACATTGGTCAATACAATGCCCATGTCGAGACTGCAATCTGATCCTGGGGCGCAGAGCTAAACACCTGAATACACAACGCACAGGACCAACCCCAACACTTCTGTGTTTGCTTTTATAAATTTTTACCTTCATAGTTTTGTTTGTGTAATAATGCTCATGTCAGCAGGGTTATCTGAACAATGAAAATTCATTAATGTATGATAGAGACTCTTCAATGGTACTTTTCACTTAAGGAGAGAGATTGGGCTCCTACTGAATATGTCACGTGTTCTTAAAGCCAGTGCACAGGTTTAGGATCAGGGATGGGAAACTGCTAAGAAGCATTATAAGGAGAAGGGGCATTTAAGCCGACGTGAAGTAATGGGATTTGTACTCAGAGATGAGTGATCTAACTGTAACCACATCATAGAGGACAGTGAGGATTCTTACTAACTTAGTGATATAGTATTTAGTTTGTTTTGGTAAAAGCTGGGTTTTATAAAGCAACATAAGATAGGGTCAGGAGAAAGTCTAGAAAAGGGGCTAAGTTTCAGTCACAGCTTTTGTACTAATATTTTCTATTTCCATGTTTTTCCAATAACTATATACACAGGCATACAAACAAGTTGTTTTACAGCCTAGTTCAAATGCTACAAACAAATAGCCATTGTACTCCAAGCCTCACTAGACACAATATGTTAATCAGCACTGCTCATGTCTTATAAACTATCTGTAAACTCATCTTAAAGGTTATATTGTTGTTCATTTGAATGTTAGAATATTCAACTCAAAACAGTGAAATCTGATCTAACATTAATATGGAATTTATGTTAAACTGAAGATTATTTATGTTAAAAGATATAATTACTTACAAAAAACAGAAAATTCACATAATTACTTTTGTTTAAAAAAAACCCTCTCATCTAAATAAAATCTTTGTCATTAAGCAAATACGCATTTTTTTCTCTGATTCTTGGCTCAGTTTAGGACACTTAAGATAGTTCTTTGAAAACTAGTTTAGAAAGTCCCAACTGAAAAACAAATTTGGGTCTAGTTCAAATGGATAACACTCATGGAGAGCCCTTGTGTTTGAAAGCATAAAGCATACTGTCTCGCTGTAATTTGAATCTTCACTCCTTTCAGGGTAAATCTGAGTGAAGCTCCGTGTAACCCCATCCTCACCACTAGCCTCTCTCCACCCCTCACCCACTCACCTACTAGTGGCACTGGCCTGGAAGACGTATGCTTGCACGTCTCCAGTGAAACTGTGCTTAGCTTATCCTATTTACTGATTCCCCTAGAACTCAGGGTGGAAGTTCTTTCTTTTTGTATCACCAATGTCTGGCTTGTATAAAACCTTGTCTGTTGAAAATTTTTCCTATTTCACCAATTACCAGTGTGTATATCTTTGCGCTGTTTAAAAATGAGTTGTCAACATGAGTTGAGAATTTGAGCAGTTTTTGAATGTGGTGCAGTCTAATGTTGAATAATGTGGTAAATGTTGATTTATCTACTTCATGAAGATAATGCTTGAATCAGTTATACTGGTCTTTATTAAACCATATTCTGTGTGTGTGTGTGTGTGTGTGTGTGTGTGTGTGTGTGTGTGTTTAAAGCGAGGCTGTCCTTCACTGTTGATGATCTTGGCTTTCTGTTTTATACAGCTCATTCAACTGATTCTGAATCACCTTTCACTACCAGACCTGTGTAGATTAGCACAGACTTGCAGGCTTCTCCACCAGCACTGCTGCGACCCTCTGCAGTATATCCACCTCAACCTGCAGCCGTACTGGGCCAAGCTAGATGATACCTCACTGGAGTTCCTTCAGGCTCGCTGTGCCCTTGTCCAGTGGCTTAATCTGTCTTGGACTGGCAACAGAGGGTTCATCTCTGTATCAGGATTTAGCAGGTAGGTACAGAACCTTGTTGCAGCTTTTTACCAAGAGGGTAGACTTGTATATAAGAATGTTCACAGTATAATTTTTAAACTGTATTTGTATATTTTGTAAGAATAAAAAGATGGTCATTTGTAAAAATGCACGAGTGTTAGCCATCCTCTTCAGCTAAACTTGACAATGATGTAAGGGCCAGCTGTATTCCTTATTTCTTATTTAAACCCCAAGTGACTTTCAACCGAACTGCTTTTTTTCTTTCTCATATTTTCAGCACAGATGATTAACACATTTAAAAAACTATTTCCAAATCAAAATCTACCTCTCTAATGTGATTTGTCAGAAATGGAAAACAATTTATTACAGAACATTTTTAATTAAATCTTAATTACATGTGCAATACATCACCCAAATTTAGAAGCTCATTTAAGCTAATTATGTTGAAAATGAAATTGCATGCTAAATAGAGGACGATGCTTACAGACCTGCCCAGGTGTTTCTGCTCCTTTCTATTTAAGCATTTAGTTTCCTTACTATTAAATGTCACCTGTTAAACATTTGAAAGCTTGCAAAAGTGCATATCATTTAGTAATGCCATAGTAATTTTTCTTAGGATACAAACAGGTGCTTTTCTCTTAACTTTGATGATTGTTCTTGTATGTGCTATATGACTCCATCATTTTTATAAAGTCAAACATGGAGTAGAAGTTTTAGAGACAATATCTGTTATTTTAAATTAATAAATGCTCCTTTATCTTGCGTGGATCTGTATAAACCCAGCTCTTTTTTATTACTGTTGCTTATGTTCTGTTTTGAGACAAGATCTTGCTAAGTAACCCAGGTGGCCCTGAAATTGCTTTGTAGCCCAAGTAGAAAACTGTCTTGGAATTTCCTGCTTCAGACTCCTAAGCACCTGGGATTGCAGGGATGTATTACAAGGGCTAAAGGGCTAAGAAAGTTAAAGGGCTTTCTATGGCAGGAAGGCAAGGAAAAGGTAGTGTAGTCGTTTTAGGCTTTGTGGTCTAAATTTTGTTGGTCAAGAGGAATGCTGCTGCCCATGACCCAGTCCATGGGAGAAAGAGCAAAGAGACAAGTGGGCAGGAGAAATCTTCTGAGGCCGGCTCCGAGACTCTCCGCCAGCCTCCAAAGTGCTGTGCAGCCCAGGTTTCTATGTTGGGATGCTTGAATTCTAGTGAGGCCTTAGTCCAGCGCTAGTTCCCTCTGCCTCAAAAACATTCCATCTGCAAATTTTCCTCACTACTATAAGACCAGTAGAAACTGAAACTATGGCTGCTTTGAGCTTGTTTTGTTGACCGTAAGCTAAGGTAAACAGTACGAGACAGACAAGTGGTATCAGTAAATGTTGATTTATGTTATAAAGGTCTAGCTCTTGCCTCACTGATTTGCACTAGAAATTAATTTTCTATTTTTAAAATTAGGAATTTAGGGTCTGGTAGGATGGCTGAGTTGATAAGGGCTCTTGTTACCTTGTTTAAGTGGCCCCACTTAAAGTTGGTTCGATTACCCTTATTTACTATGAGTGTCCATACTGTTTTTACCCTGTGAATCAAGGCATGGTAGCAGGAATTGTCGACCATGTAAAAGCATATTTGTGATATCTAATTTAGCCCTTCGTTCTATAGAGAAGAAAAACTATGAAGATAAACATGTTTACTTTCATAAAAAGGGACAGGTGGCAGCTGGTGACCGTAGAGGCTAAGAAAGACAGTGGTGGTGAGGTCTGACTTTGGCACAGTGATGTCTGTGACCTTGACAACAGTAAGAATACTGTAAACGTTATATTAAACAAGTTCTTCAAAACTCTGTAGCTTGAATATGAAAGAAGCATCAGTTGTGAGGAGAAATCCCAGCAGTCCTGTTCATGTAGACTGGCAGTGGATAAGGTCGTGTGTCAGTCAGAGCTCCAGCTTTGTCAAGAGCAGCTCTTCTTCTGGTTTTCAGTTCACCTGGATTCTTTGCTCCGGGGCCATCTGCATGATATATAGAAGTAATATATCCGTTGTTGGTACCCAGATTTCACTGTGATGTTGTAGCCAGTCAAACCACTTGTTTTTTGCTAGCATTCCTTTCAGCCCAGCCACCAGCCACCGTTCACATTTAGAAGTGTGTTTAAATACAAAGAGAAAGGGTTCTTGGGGGGCATGCTGGAGCTTTGTCTGCTGATTGCTTTGGGATCTTTGACTTGACTAAAGTGACAGTCATTATGGCAGCCTTCTCAAAATAAACAATAAATATGCATGACTTGATTATTAATGAATCATCTATGAATAAGTGGTGGTCTATTTATACACATTAGTCTGAAGATTTCTTTATATAATATTTCGAAGGAAAAAAGCACATTTTACAGTAGAGACCACTGGTGAGGTGTTCTGGTTGAGTATTTGGGAAGAAGCTTGCTGTTGTTTTTTGTGGCCTAAAAATCTTATCTCTGAAAGTTAGAACTGGGTAAATTTTAAAGAATGTTTTAGGGACTTTTATTATCAGAACAGAGAAATTGGTTAAATTGGAATAAAGAAAAAATTTAATAAGTTATTAAAGCCTACTAGAATTCTAGCCTCAAATTTCTAAGTACTGCCCATGTATACCATTACTTGTTAAAATCAATTCTATCTCATTCTCCTTCGCTTTCCCATCCCTTTCTTAGGTCTTGTGTGTTCACTTGCCTCCCTCCTTGTTTGTGTTTTAAACTATATCGTGATATTCTTTTTAAAAGCCTAGGCTCCATTTTCGCAGTACTGTCTTTCTTTCAGTGGGAGCTGAGTCTCTGATACTCCTCTCTCTATACAGGATTTTACCCTCACATTCATTTTGTCAGTAAGCATTTTAGGTGCCTTTTAGATTCAAGGGCTTTGTCAGTTATTGCCTTGGTTGGTTTCTTTGATGCGAAGGTGAAATACCCTTTTGAGGAACGGGGGTTATTTTCTTTAGCTTTCCAGAGGGCAATGTCCAGCCTGTCCATGGTGGCAGATGGCTGGCTGTATACCATCCACTGAGGAAGTAGAGAGAATACAAACCAGAGACATGAAAAGCTCTATCCCCTTGCTCCCCCCACCCCACAAGCCCAGTGGCTCACGACCCCCAGGGAGGCTCCATGTCCTCAAGGTTATAATACAGCCTTCCACAACAGACAGCCAGCGCTTCTCATAGCAGCAGACCTCATCCCAATTCCTTATCTGAATGTAGGTTCATAAAACTCTTAGGCCTTGGAAGAAACAGATGGGATGTCTCCATCAGCCCCTACACCCTCAGAACTTAGGGAACCCCATAGAGGAGTAGTGTAAGAGCCAGAGGGAGTAGGGGACACCAGGAAGACAAGGCCCTCGAAGTCAACATGAGCAAATCTCCTATGGTCCCACCAAGCCTTAAACAGTAGCAGCACCCACGGGGCCTTCAGGGCTCTGCACTGGCCCTCTGCACATGTTTTCTAGCTTTCTTTTTAGTGTTTTTATGACATTCCTGAGCATGTGGATGAGTGGGTCTTTGATTCTCATACCTTCTCTTGTGCTCTTATTCTTTTATTGATTTGCCTTGTCCTACCTTTGATGTGATGGCTTTTGTTTTATCTTATTATATTCTATTTTGTTATGTTTTGGTGTTACCTCCTAGAAACTTGTTCTTTTAAAATAAGAGACAGAAAGGGAGTGGATCAGGATGGGAGGGAAGGTGGGGAGGAACTGGGAGGGGTAGAAAGGGAATATATCCTGTCATCAGGATATATTATATGAGAAAAGAATCTATTTTTAATAAAAAGGGAAATTTTTAAAAAGGAAGTTCTAAAATAAGTAAGTAAAACTCTCAATATCAAGTGATAGAAGATAAGAATTCACAAAGTAGAACAGGCTGGAGGAAATAAGTTATTCTCCTTCCAAGTGACCCATCTCATAATTGAAATGAATAACTAGTTGATCAATGAAAAATAGCCATGTATCTGCATGAAATAAAACTTCTATGAGGCGCATTAAGAAATGATTCATTGTATGGTCAGTTGAGTCTGTTGCTGCTGCCTTTATGAGATCAATGTATTATGTAAAGTTGGCAAGAGAGAATGTGAGCATATTGATTAGATAACCTGCTTAGAGTGAAAATATGTGTATCTGAGTCTTGGAGGGAGGAAAGGCAAAAGCCAGTGGCAGTCTAAGGGTGGCCACTCTTTCTTGTGCACTCTGACTGTATCGTCCAGGTCAGCTTGAAGTCTCGCTGCTTGTTAGTGATGGGGTCTGGGTGACTAGTTTGATACTCCTCTATAAATTCTTTGGAGAAAAAGTTTGTTATGATGGCAGCAAAAAAAGAAAAGAAATGCTAAGTCATCCTAACTCGGATATGAAAGGGAAATCTAGATAAAAGTGCTTTGCTCTGTAGTAAAGACCACAAGGTGGTAAGACCAAAGCTTCTAGTTTTAAGACTTCATTTACTTCTGTGAAGTCACTTTTCTAATCTGCAAAACATTTTAAAATTATTAATCAAAAATAAAATTTTTGCTTTGTTGACAGCCAGCATTCTTTCTTAGATTGCCAGCTTCTAAATGAATGCCTCACCGTAACTACTTGTATACTCAAAATGAAGTACCAATGTTAACTTGTCCGATTTGGGGGGTAGTTTGATCCCAGGCACAGAAACGTACCTTGAATTGCTAAAGCTTACTTTTAGAATGGGTCTGCCCAGGGCGACGTCAGAGAGGGCTCCAGCACTGAGAAGGGAAGTGGATACAAGCTCTCTGCAGATGACAGCTGCTGGCAAAGGAAAGCTAATGTTCTCACTGGCGTTTCCCCGGGCAGACACAGCACACCTCGGGTCAGGCTCCATGTCCAGCAGTGCATGGCCAACACAGGAGACTGTTTTCTTAACCTTAGGTCTTTTGTTTATGTATCATGGTTTCCGAATTTTATGGGATTTGTGTGTGAATGAAAGTGTGTGTCTGGCTGTATGTGTTTCTTGTGCTCTTTCTTTGACTCTTTTTTTTTTCCTTTCTGTTTTTGGGTTGCTTGTTGTTGCCCGTTTGTTTTCTTATGAGGGAGAGAAAGAAAAGGTATGGATTTGGGTGGGTAGAGGGTGGGAGGCTCTGAGAGGAGTTGGCGGAGGGGAAATTGGTCAGAATATAATATATGAAAAAGTCTGTTTTTCAATAAAAAGGTGAAAGATGAAGTAGTTTTTTAATTGGAAGATTTACTCAACACACATTTTTTAAACACCACATGCATTTCTTACGTGTTTTGCTGCAATGGCAGAATACCCTGCTAAAAGCCATTTACGGAAGGAAGAGTTTGTCTTTGGCTCACAGTTCCAGAGTCCAGTGTTTCGTGGCAGGGAAGGCATGGCCGCAGGGCTTGCGGCAGGTGGTCACGATTGTACTGCAGTCAGGAAGCATGGGAGAGAATGCTGGTTTGCAGTGAACTTTCTCCTTTGTATTCAGACCAGGCCCCCAGCCATGGAACAGGGCTGGCATCAGTGAAACTTGGGTCTTTCCGCCTCTACTAACCTAATCTAGGTAATTCTCCACACACCTGCCAGAGGCTAATGGAGTCTCAGTAATCCGTCACAGACATTTCCAGAAACTACCATATTCTAGATAACCTCTCTTAGACATTCCTAGGTGATTCTAGGTCTATAAAGTTAATAGATAATGTGAGTCATCATTCTATACGTAATGCTAAGGACTGTATGTGCCAAGGATTGGTTTCAGTTGCTGAAGAATACGAAGAAGCTCACAGCATTCAGTATAAAATGTTAGTAAATACCTGCTCCTAGAGACATTGTAGGTGTGGCTGCTCTGTCACTTGCACGGCTGTAGATGACAGAGAGGAGAGAGGCTATGTCTATGTTCCGTGTTCTGACCTTTGAACATCTGAATAATTAGTAACTAACACTCCCTGAACAAAGCTAGCCTGAGATGACCACCAGTCCAGCACCAGACACGCCTGGATAGGCTCCTAGGATGGGAAGCAAGATGGAGACTAGAAGCTCTTTGCCTGGATCCAAAGGCCCCTCCCCTGGGGGGGGGATAGCCCAAGACACATGCCTCTCCACTCAGGCACACCCTACCACTTCTCTCTGGAGTGGTCGTGTGGACAAGGAAGAAACCTCCTTCTCCCTTACCTCCTCATCACCTGCCATAGGTGTGAGACCTGGCCCTGGGATCATGAGAGAAGGAAAACTCTCCCCTGCACCTAGCCTGGAAAGCATAGTTGAACTGACCCTAGATGTGGGGGTTGCAGGTGAGCCAGCCCCAAGGATGTGAGTGTGGAAGAGCTGGCCCTGCCTCTTGCCTGCAGCACTGTAGTATCAGGGAGCGATCCCCTGCCCTCCCTTTTGCCCTCACCACTGGTCAAAGTGGGAGAGCTGGTGTGGAACAGGAGAGCAGGTTTTGTCCCTCACCTGCTGCAGCACTTGGAAGAGCAGGCTTTACCTCACTTGGGCCTGGATGTGGGGGTTGCAGATAGCTGGCACTAAGGGCCTGAGCCCAGGAGAGACAGCCCTGCCTCTTGTCTGCTGGGTGGTGGAGTGGACAGGGAGAGATACCCTTATCCCCTCCTCATCCCTATCTATGGCATATAATAGAACTGGGTCCTGGGGTCATGGGATGGGAGAAGTGGCCATTACCATCTGTAACACTCTGGAAAGTGGGCCCCACACCTCTCCTGGGCACAGAGTAGGGCTAGCCGCTAGCCCTGGTTGTGAGGGGTTGCTGGTTAGACAGCCCCAAGGGTGTGAGAGTATGAGAGCCAGCAGGCTGACCAGCTCAGATTACTGAGATCCAGGGCTTTGAATTAGCCTATCCCAACATCTACCGCACAGATGAACTGATAGAGTGCATAAAGGGTCTAGTCCTACAGAACCAAAATACAGGATCCCCATGACACAGGGCAGCAACCAGATATCCAAGAGGAGTCCTAGTGAGGTTCCAGTATTGATAGACTCGCAGAAGCCAGAGGCCTCCTATGAGACCAGTGAGTCATTGCAATGAACATTTGCCAGCAATGCCGTGTGGACAAGAACATATACTGTGGGACACTGTGACATACATACTACAGCTTCTACAATGAGATTCTTATTGTTTTTCTCTATTTGGAGGGAGGTTGCAAGGGTGGAGGGTAGGTACAAGGGGAGGGGAAGATGAGTGGAATTGGGGTGCATAGTGTGAAATTCACAAAGAACCAAGCAATATAAAGTTAAAACATGCTAAAAAATAATTCGTATTTAGAAAACCAGCGAGACACAGATTATGTGAGAATTGCATGTGAGTTATTGGAAGTTTGTTACCACTCAGAAATGCCACCTTTGAAGTGTAACTAGAACCTGGCTATCACCATGTTTGGTACTACACTGGGGATTTAGTGGGCAGTCTGGACAGTCCCCTCTTCCTTAAGAAGTGGAAGGTGTCCTGATGGTGCTCTGTCTTGCCCCTGTTCCTCTCAGTTAAAGTATAGAGAAACCAGTACAATCTTGGTATAACACAGGTGTGATACCACTCCTCTGCTCAAAGTTTCTGGAAAGAGGGAATTGTTTTCTTCCAAAATGAAAGCCAGAGCCTTTATTGTGACATAGGAAATGCTGCATGTTCTCTGACTTACTGACTGCCCCTCACCCTGCGCCTCCTGCATCAGTTTCTGCCCCAGCCAGTGCCCTTGCCCGACTCTTTGACTGGAATGTTCCTTCCTCTGATGCCTGCTCTACTTACCTCCTCGAGGTCCAAGCCTTGCTTACCCACTTGCTGAGACCTCGCTGACCATGCTTTGCCTGCCCTTCTGTACTTCTGTTTTACCCTCGACATTTCCCCACTCAGCAGCGTACTGTTCATTTTACCTACTTGTTTCCCATCTTACTAAAATAAAAGTCAGCTTTATGAAAGTGGGGACTATTTTATCCATGATGACTCCCGGTGTCCCCTCATGTCATTGTGGAAGTTCAATAAATATTTACTGAAATGAATGAATGTGCCGGATGAAGACTGAAGTTCAAGTAATATAATTAGCAGAGGAAAATAGAACTTTGGAGATCCAGATCAGGGAGTCACAGGAGAAGCATCCATCTGAGTGTTAAGGAAGGAATGGGCCCATTGTGAAACATCACAGACAATGGCACTAATATAATAGGCTATTTGAATTTAGAGTTTAAAAGGAATGGGTGACTTTAGGAAGAGCTGAAAATGATTACAGAAGATGAGCAAGTCGTGTGTAATTGTGTGGGCTACTAGGATTTTTTTCAGTATTTAAAGCAAATCAGGAACAATCGTTGTGTTTGTTTGTTTGTTTAAAAGTGAGATAGGGACTGGCAAGATGGGTCAATCGGATAAAACTTCTTGCTGCACTATGCTAATTATTTGATTTCTATCCCAGAACCAGCAAAAAGGCAGAAGGAAGAAAATTGACTCCACAAAATTGTCTTCTGAATACACACACATACACACCAATTTCTCAAAAACTAAAACTTTGATAGCCAGTGGTTAGCTTATATTTTTAATGTTTGTGGGGTGCTTCCATCTTTCCAAACTGTTTTCATATAATTGGTGTTCAAAACCATGAGGCAATATGGTGGGTACTCTTCAAGTCTGCCTTTGATAGCAGAGAAAATGCTGAGACATGGCTATGGTTATTTGAGTATAAATGGTACCCATAGACTCCTACATTTGAATGCTTGGTCATTAGGGCGTGCCACGACTTAACAGGATTAGGAAGTGTGGCCTGGTTGGAGGAAATTGTGTGTGTGTGTGTGTGTGTGTGTGTGTGTGTGGTGGTGTGAATATGTTTGACCCATGGAAAATGGCCCTATTAGGAGGTGTGGCCTTGTTGGAATAGGGTTGGTTTTGTTGGAGGAAGTGAGTCATTGTATAGCCAGGCTTTGATGTCTCCTAATGCTCAAGCTCTACCCAGTGGGGAAAAGAATCTCCTCCTAGATGCATTCAGATTAAGATATAGAACCCTCCAGAACATCTTTCTGCACAATTCCATGCTTCTCACTTTGATAACAATGGACTGAACCTCTGAAACTGAAAGCTAGCTCCAATTAAATGTTTGCCTCTATAAGAGTGGACCTGGTCATGGTGTCTCTTCTTCACAGCAATAAAACCCAAAGAAAGACAGAAGTTGGTCCCAGGAACTGGGTCATTGCTATGATAGGTCTGGTGATGCTTTTGTTTGGAGAAATAAGGATTTTCGGAAGCAATGGAATGCTTTAAATGGGGCTTAATGGCGATCCTAATATAAATATGGAAGACACTGATACTGAGGATGATGCAAATGCAAACTCTAAGGGCCTGGCTTAAGAGGTCTCAGAGGAAAAGAATTTTAGTATGTTGCATAGAGATAATTTTTGTGATAATTTAGTGAAGACTGTGCCTTTTTTATCATTGTCATAAGAGTCTGTTTATATTAATTGCATTAACAAAGGAACTCTCAAAAAAGCCTAGTTTAGACATTGTCCTGTGGTTCACTCTTATGAGGAACATTTTGATCAAGTATAGCAAGCTTAAGAGAGGAAAAAATACAAAATGTACAGTTCAAAGAGGAAGTGGGGTGAAGCTTAGTCCTGTGTTCAAGGATATTAAATGGAATGAAGGGAAAGATCTCTGGGCAAGATCCAACCCAGCTAAGCTGATTGGTTTGCATTTGCAATTAAATAAGGGATAGTTATATCATGTTAGGCTTTATTATGACCTGGTTATTTCATTTGGACATAGGAGATATGGTTATGTGTCATTTGGATATAAGGAGATATGGTTATGTGTCAAATTGTCAAGTGATGGATGGTGATGGCTATTGTCAGTTGTCAACTTAATTATATCTGGGATGAACTACAACCCAAACCTTATAAAAGTCTTGTGAAAAGGTAAAGAAAAGCTCATGCGTCACGGTGAGGTGATACATGCCTTTAATCCTAGCACTCAGAAGACAGACACATGTACATCTCTGAAGTCAAGGTCAGGCTACAGAGCAAGTTCCAGAACAGCCAAGCTTAGACAGTGAAGAAGCTGGTGGTGATGTCGAGGAGGGCAGCATATTCCAGCCCCAGCAAGCAGCAGAACTTGGCAGCTTCAGCCATGTGGCTCTTGCTTTAGAGTCAAGAATAGAAGGTGTTGCTGGGACAGTTGATGCTGGAGCTAAGAATTAGCAGTGATTAAGAAGAGAGCAGCAATACTCAGGTGAAATCTGGGAGGTGTTTTCTGGAAACACAAAAAAGCTGTGTTCCAGAGACAGACCTTGTAGTGACAGCTAGTCTTGGTAATGTTTAAGATTCACCTATGTAGTACTGGTTTTGAAGGCATCAAAGGGTCATGGAGAGGCTTGGCGCTGTGAGAGACCAAGAAAAGCCATTGGTGAAGGTGTAGCTTCATTTTCAGGTTGAAGGGGTCGTGCAAAGAAGCTGAGGCTTGGCCCCATGAAGAGAGCTTCTGAGAGGCCATTGGTGAAGCCCAGTTGCAATGCAAGGACCCAGTGTATTTGAGATGCCAGTACCATGGCACAGCCACCAAGAACAGCAGCAGCAATAGAGGGGAGTAAACCAGAGCCTAGAGGCTACAGAGAGCAGAGCTGGAGAAGTGACCTAAGCCATTTAGAGGAGCCCAGAAGATCACTTAGGATCTCAGACATTAGAGCAAGAATCTGTGAGGTTGTCTTGGAGACTCCAAGATGTTAGAGCCATGGATATCTGCCAAGGAAAGCTGCTAACAAGGAGTGGAACCAGCCCAAGAGAAATAAGTGTGTTGCAGTCACCAAAGCTAAAAGGAGTCAGACATCAGACATGGAGATGCAGAGTATGGAGTTTGCTTTGTTGGTCTTACTTTGGTCTAGTATTTCTTCACTATAGCATTTTGGAACATTAATGTATATCTTGTGCCATGATATATTGGAGTGTGATTTGGTTTTTGCTTTTGATTTTAACAAGTGATTACAGTTAAGAGATTGCCTGAATCTCAGAAGAGACTTTGAACTTTGGACTTTTAACATTGTTGAGACTATTATTGACTATGGGGATTTTTGAAGTTGAACTAAATGTATTTTTCATTATGCTATGGCTAGGTATGACCCCCATAGACTTATGTGTTTGAACAAGCCTGTTGAGCTAGGGAGTGGAATGTGGTGGTTTGAATATGACTTGCCCATGGGATATGGCCCAATTAGAAAGTCGTGGCCTCATTGGAATAAAAGTAATCTTGTTGGAGGGAGTGTAGGCTGGCTTTGAAGAGAGCCTCCTCCTGGCTGCATTCAGATCAAGTTTCAGAACTCTCAGTTCTTCCTCTATTATCGCATCTGCTTGTACAATGTCGTGCTTCTCACCATGATAACAGACTGAACCTCTGAACCTGTAGGCCAGCCCCAATTAAATATTTCCATTTATAAGAGTTGACTTGGTCATGGTGTCTTTTCACAAAAATAAAACCCTAACCAAGACACTCTCTTACTAGGAAGTGGGCTTTAAGGTTTCAGAAGTCAAATCTAATTCTCACTGCTTGCTCTCTTCCTGCTTGCTGCCTATTAATCCAGATGTAAAACTTCTCACCTACCTCTTTCACCATCATGTCTGCCTGCATGCCACCATGCTTCCTGTCATGATGTTAATGGACTTGACTACCTCTGAAATTGTAAGCCAGCCCCAACTAAATAGTTTCCTTTATAAATTGCTATGGTCATGGTATCTCTTCACAGCAATGGAATATGACTAAGACAAAATGGGTGAATAGTTCCTCCCTGTCCCAGGGCATTAATAGAAAAGAGTATGACAGGACAATCTATATTTGATGTTTAGCCTCATGTCCTTCTTTTAAAAATTTGAGTTATATATTTAGTTCGATTTTATTTTAAATGTGTATCTGGTAGGTTCTTAGATGACCTAGGAAAAAGTTGGTCATCAAAAAGATGACCAACAAAAAAGTTTTGATGGAAGTTAAGAGTGCTAATGTTGTTTGTGTGTCAAGGAAGAATAAGCACAGACCAGGGATAGCTGGTGCATGTGTGAGGGTACAGCTTACCCAGTTGAAAAAGTTTCATAACTTTATGTACTTTCAAATCACATTAATACTAAGAGTACATTATATGACAGCTATGAACAAATAGTTTAATACCAATTATTAGTCAACAATATAAATAATGTGATTTGCATTCTGATGAAACAGTTTATTTCTTTATCTTTTCTTATTTCTATATACTTATGGGAAGCTGTAGTTGTATATTTTATATTAATTCTGGCACCAAGCAGTCCAGTTACTAAGTGGCAACAGCTACAGAGAACATAACACAACAGAACAGTTGTTATGTTTTTATAGATTTATATGAATATATATATATATGGTGGATTGAATATGCTTGTCCCATGGCATATGACCCTATTAGAAAGGCGTGACCTTGTTGGAATAGATGTGCATACTTTTTGTGTGTGTGTGTGTGTGTGTGTAAAATGCCTAAGCCAGCCTAGATATTTTCCAGATTAAGAAGTCAATCTGACTTGTTTCAGGGTCTCTTAATTAAACCTATATACTGAATGTAAAGTATATTACCCCATTCTGAATGGGCATTATTAAGAGAGTGATATATACCAAGAGCCTAGGGCTTTTTGTTTTATATTTTATAACTCAGATGTGAATTGCAGGTAAGCAGAACTGTCTCCTCTGTCATCTTAATTTCTACTTAATATTATCTGACTCTGTACCATGTTAATCCATGAGAATTCCTTTTTCTTCTGAGCTTGATTTATTTGAGTTAGCCATGGACATTTCAGCATGCAGTAAGAACCTAGTGACTCAAGTTATGTATTTTCTTTAGTAGAAATCTGTCCTCTTAACTGTGTCTGTTAAGAAGGGATATAATTTCAAAGATTTTACAAAAGTATTGTTTAATTTTATAAAATCTGCATGGATTGTCGTTTTCACAGGTTTCTACAGGTGTGTGGCTCGGAATTAGTGCGCCTTGAGTTATCTTGCTGCCACTTTCTTAATGACACTTGCTTGGAGGTTATCTCTGAAATGTGCCCAAATCTACAAGACTTAGATCTCTCGTCCTGTGATAAACTGCCACCTCAGGCCTTTGGCCATATTGCCAAGTTATGCAGCCTCAAGAGGCTCATTCTCTATCGGACAAAAGTAGAGGTAAGAATAACTCTTTTGTGTTTTCCTTAGTGAAGCATCTGACTGAACGGTTAATTGCTCTCATATATTATTGTGATTTCTCATTTTAAAGCAGAGGCTATGACATCCTGCGGACACTCTGAAATTAGTACAACATTGTTAGTCACTTCACAGTGATAAACTTTTTTTTGCCTTTTTTATTTTAATTTTCTTTATTCTTTGTTTACATTCCAAATGATTTCCCCTTTTCCTGTTGCCCCCTCCCCATAAGCCCCATAAGCCCTCTTCCCTCTGCCCATTTCCCAATCAACCCCCCCCCCCCACTTCTCTGTCCTGGTAATTTGCTGCATCAAACCTTTCCAGGAACAGGGCCCTTTCCTTCCTTCTTCTTGGGAGAAGGGAATGATTTGGTATGTGAATTGTTTCTTGGGTATTCAGAGCTTCTGGGCTAATATCCACTTATCAGTGACTGCATCCCATGTGTGTTCTTTTGTGATTGGGTTACCTCACTTAGGATGATATTTTCCAATTCCAACCATTTGCCTAAGAATTTCATGAATTCATTGTTTTTAATTGCTGAGTAGTATTCCATTGTGTAAATATACAAATTTTCTGTATCCATTCCTCCATTGAGAGACATCTGGGTTCTTTCCAGCTTCTAACTATTATAAGTAAGACTGCTATGAACATAGTGGAGCATGTGTCCTTATTGCATGCTGGGGAATCCTCTAGACATATGCCCAGGAGTGGTATAACAGGGTCAGCATGGAGAAGAATGCAAATCTATCCATTCTTTTTTTTTTTTGCTTATTTTTTTTATTCGATATAATTTATTTATATAAATCTATCCATTCTTATCTCCTTGTACTAAGCTCAACTCCAAATGCATCAAGGACCTCCACATAAAACCAGACACACTTAAACTAATAGAAACGAAACTGGGGAAGACCCTTGAGGACATGGGCACAGGGGGAAAGTTCCTGAACAGGTCACTAATAGCTTATGCTCTAAGAACAAGAATTGACAAATGGGACCCCATAAAATTACAAAGTTTCTGTAAAACAAAGGACACCGTCAAAAGGACAAAATGGCAACCAACAAATTGGGAAAAGATCTTCACCAACCCTACATCTGACAGAGGGCTAATATCCAATATATACAAAGACCTCAAGAAGTTAGAGTACAGAGAGCCAAATAACCATTAAAAAATGGGGTACAGAGCTAAGCAAAGAATTTTCACATGAAGAACTTCGGATGGCTGAAAAAAGCACCTTAAGAAATGTTCAACATCATTAGTCATTAGGGAAATACAAATCAAAACAACCCTGAGATTTCACCTCACACCAGTCAGAATGGCTAAGGTTAAAAACTCAAGAGATAGCAGGTGTTGGCGAGGATGTGGAGAAAGAGGAACACTCCTCCACTGCTGGTGGGACTGCAAGATGGTACAACCACTCTGGAAATCAGTCTGGCGGTTTCACAGTGATGAACTCTTTACCGATGTTCGTGATCCCTGGGAAAGAACGAGTTGGGGTTTGGCAGTGAGCCAAGTGCCAGCGGAGAATGGCTGAGAGCTAGAGCAGGTGGCTGGCATGCCGGAAGATTTTCACTTGAAGTAGGAGGGAACTAAGTGCATGCTATTAGAAGTGGACATGGAAGCAAAATAACTAGTGGTCCCATAGTGCCCAGAGCTCACGTTCGCAGAACAGAATCTGTTGTGTGTATGCTTACTTTCTTCACACACATCTGTAGGACATATTTCAGTGTTAGTATGTGTTAGCGCCTAACTCTTCCTTAACTGTAGAGTGTGTGTTATACCACAGTCTACTCACCATTTCCTAAATGATCACTATAGTGGGATTTCTTGGGTCTGCCACCAGAAGAATAATGACATAGAGACTTAATACTTATATAGCTTAGACCAGGTTAGACTACCTCTTAGCTAGCTCATTGACCTTAACCAGTCTAGTCTAGTCCATGTCTGCCATGTGGCCCGTTACCTCTCTTTCACTCCAAGCCTTGCAGTAGCCCTCCTACCAACCTGAGCTGCGTGGTCTGGAAGGGGAGATCGCACTTCCACACACTTACCACATGCTGCCTGCTGCTAGTGTCCAGGCCTTTGCGAGAGACTGAGGTTGCTAGGAAGCCACTTCAGCTCTGGGAAGTCCTTGTTCCTCACCTTCCTTCCAGAACTTTTCTCTAGGTCTAAGCTTACATTTACTGCCCCACACTGGGGGCCAATATTTCTGGCTTTTTACAAACCTGTAAGCTGTATCAGTCAAGACATAGAGACTCTTGTATATTTATAAAGCTTAGGCTTTTGGCTTGGGCTATACCCCAGCTTCTCTGACCTAGCTAATCCTGCCTGCCTCCTGCCATAGCCTGGTCTGCCTCTCTGCCCATGCCCATGCCCATCCACCTCTGTGCCTACTTGCCGGTCCCTGCTTCTGACTTTTCTCCCGTTATCCCTTTCTCTCTGACGGTAAGTGCACCTTCCGCTTATTGCCCAGCTATTGGCCTCCAGCTCTTTATTAAAGCCAATCAGTGAGGGCCTTGGGCAGATGAGAAACGACAGAGACACCTTAACACGGTGCACGCCAACAGATCATGATTTTATTTTCTGTGTTTATTTTCTAAAATGTCTTACTGATGACAGTCTTCTGTAGAGTTTTCACTCGCATAATATTGTTACTATGGTGCAGTGATACTTTTGGATTGAAGAAGAGATGCAAAGATCCCATCGTAACCAGCAGCTACTGTCTCTTCGTTCTTTCTTCTCCAGACACATTGGCCTGCTTTTGGTTAGTTCTTACTTAATTCCGACTCAGGCCTCTGTTTATCTCCTTATCTGCACTGTTTTCCCAGCTTATTGCATTTCTAAATAGCAGAAGCCTTGCTCCTCGAACAGTGGTTAAAATGAAGTCTCTTCTGATTTGTACCTCTTATTTGCACACAGTTTTATTGTCTTTTAAACATTCCTACTAAGCTATAGCATGGTCTTTATTTTCCTTTTTGTATTCTGTTTCTCCATATTAGGATATACAATTTTATATATAGTGGTGAATAATGCCTTTCTTTTTCATGGCCCTGTTTCCAGGTTCTAGGATAGAACCTGGTCATATTCTCTCATGACATGAGTACATAAGTGAATGAATAAAAGAACTGAGTTACACTTCTTAAAAGGCTATACCAATGACTTTCTCATTATAACGGACCTTTATGGGTCTTAAATGGCTTTTGGTTCAGGGTGTTGAACATCTTAGTATTTCAGTTTCCCTCTCTAAGATAAAAGTACAGATCTCATTGGGTCATTATGATGACTAAATTATATGTATTGCATTTAGGCAGTTTCTAGAGCAATATAAGCAACTGATAAAGGCGGTGGTAGCATCATCACAGCAGTTTTGTAGGATCGTGTTTTACCGTGAAGGGAAAGAACTTCCTCACTGTTGTATGTAAATATGTTTGGTGGATCTATACCCATACTCTGCTTGATCGTTCATGTCTCACCGGGAGTGTCAGTTACAAGTTATTACATTCCATTTTGCACTCTGCTAAAGCTTCCGATCTGCCCACGTAGGTCTTCTTTTATGTCTTGACACCTGCTACAGTTTTCTTCACCTACATCCTAAGTGGTTCTGACTGCATTTATGTGTTACATGTTATGCTTTCAGGTGCTGTTTTTCTCTTTCATGTAATTTTTGCTGCTTATTATTAATATATAGGGAAACGGGTTTTTAAATATATTTATTTCATATTTGTTCCCTTTAACGAATGCTTACAATTGTTCCAGCCATTTTTCATTTACATCTTTTGGATTTTTTATCTTATACTTACATAATCTGGAAATTATTTTTTATTTCTTTTTTTCTAGTCTTTGAAGTATTACTTATTAGTTAGAATTTTGTAAATAATGTAGAATCATATAGTTTTAACAGATTTATCAGTGTTTTTTTTTTCCAATGTAGTGGGAACTCTCTGTCTCTGTCTCTGTCTCTGTCTCTGTCTCTGTCTCTCTCTCTCTCTCTCTCTCTCTCTCTCTCTCTCTCTCTCTAAGTCACACCAAATATTTGACTACCCATAGGTTCCAGGTACTTGGAACTTGTAGTGAGTTAAATAGACATCGCACATAATGTATTGTTTTTATACTTTTTGGTATTACATTTTAATAAGTGATTCAAATCATTTTTGTTTAAATTCAAATATTATATAAAACATGTACCAGAATTTTGGGCCTCAGTTAACACAGTCCCTACATTGTTGGGTAATTCCTTTGTGGTTTGTTGTTGATGGTTGGGAGCTGGGAGTTGAACCCAGAGCCTTGAATATGGAAGCAGACCCTCTCTCACAAAGCTATACTCTCTACTACCTCTCTATGTTTTAAAGTTAGTGTGTAGGTCAGTTTGTTTTCTAGTATTTTGTAGCCATATTGCTTGCATGTGTATGATGATGGTCAATTTCCTAATTGTGTACCTTGAGGTTATTGTCTCTCTATTCTTCCCTTTATTAAACTAGTGACATACAGAGGATTAAACAATTTAGTGCATGTAAAGTACCTACTACAGAACTTGATTCACTGTAAATATTACAGAAAGGTTTATGCTTATAAACCTTACAGAAAGGTATATAATTGTTACATCTATTGTCTTCAGTGAAATTAGGTATGATTTTTTCATTCTTTTTTATTATTTTTATTCACTTTACATCCCAATCGATGTCTCCCCTCCCACTTCCCCCTTATGTAGTCCCTCCCCTATACCCCTTCCCCTTCTCCTCTGACATAGTGGAGGTCCCTATGGATAATGCCACACATTGCCTGCACATCAAGTCCCTGCAGAGCTAAGCACTTCTTCTCCCACTGAGGCCAGACAAGAAAGCCCAGTTAGGGAAACAGATTCCAAGTACAGGCAAAAGCTTTAGGGACAGCTCCCACTCCCATCGTTCAAGACCCATGTGAAGACCAAGCCACCCATTTGATATTTATATGTTAGGGGCCTGGATCCAGCCCATGAATGTTTTTTGTGTGGTGGTTCAGGCTCTGAGAGCCCCAGGGTCCAGGTTAGTTCCCTCCCTTCATCTGCCTATTTTATCTCATTCCCACTTCTAAATGATAATGAAGCATCTTCACTTGGGACCTCCTTGTTTAGCTTCATTGGGTGGGTAGAGTACAGCATGAGTCTCCGGTATTTTATGACTAATATCCACATATAAGTGAGTACATGCCATGCATGTCTGTTTGCGTCAGGGATACCCCACTTAGGATGAAATTCTCGGTTTCAATCCATTTCCCTACAAAATTCATGACGTCTTTGTTTTTAATAGCTAAATGGTATTTCCTTGTATAGATGGAATACTTTCTTTATCCATTCTTTAGCTGAGGGACATCTCAGTTGCTTTTGCTTATTCCATTTATTTACAAATAAAGCTGCTATGAACATAGTTAAGCAAGTACCCTTGTAGTATAGTGGGGTGTCTTTTGGGTATGTACTAAGAATGATATAATTGGATCTTGAGATAGAACCATTCCCAGTTTTCTGAGAATGTGTTAATTGATTTCCAAAGTGGTGGTACAAGTTTGTACTCCCACCAGCGTTGAAGGACTGTTTCTCTTGCTCCACATCCTCACCAGCACATGTTCTTACCTGAGTTGGGGATCTTAGCTGTTCTATCTGGTGTAAGATGGAATCGAAGAATCGCTTAATATGCATTTCCCTGATGACTAAGGCCATCAAGAATGTTTCTTGGCTATTTCTCTATTGAGAATTCTTTTTTTTTGCCCTGTACCCCATTTTTTTAACCATTGCTATCTGATAATAATGAGCTCTCATTTATTTCCACAAGTCAACACTCAGCACCTGTACCCCATTTTTAATTGGGTTATTCTGGTTGTTGATGTCTAACTTCTTGATTTCTTTGTAAATTTTGGATCCAAAATGGGAGATGTTTCCATCTTCTGATATCTTCCTCAATTTCTTCCCTTAGTGACTTGAAGTTCTTGTCATAAAAGTCATTCACTTGTTTGGTTAGAATTAAACCAAGATATTTTATATTATTTGTGGCTATTATAAAGGGTATTGTTTCCCTGATTTCTTTCTTAGCTCATTTATCATTTGTATTAAGGAGGGCTACTGATAATTTTTTTTTTGAGACTTAGTCATGTATTCAAAGAGAAGATGGCTTTGAGTACCACTATTTCAGAGGTCTGAGGAAAAGTGAGTCATCAGTTGTGTGAGTGTAAAATTGTCAACTATCTTTTCTTGAATAGGATTATCCATTCTGAAATGCCATGTTTTTATTCTTGCATTTACTGTATATGATATATACACCCACAACTTGTTGATGTCTATTCTTTATGCTATTTGCTTGGTAGCATATTTTATGTGATTATGTATAATTTAGATTAATAAACTATAGTTATTTTTAAAAGACAAGCAAAATTCTACTTTATTGGTCAGTGTACTATATAGTCTGAGACCCTCTAAATGAGATAATGCCTCAGTTTTAAATTTTCTGATTATTTGACTTTAAGAAGAAATGTAATATACCTAAGTATTAAAGATGCCTTTGAAAAGAAAATAAGGTAAAAGAAAATTGCAGGGTATCTTACAGTTGAAGTGATTTGTGAAAATAAAATTTTGAAGTGTTATATACTCATATGACCTAATTGTCAATGAACCATTAATCTGTGATTTTTCTTAAATTTTCCTAAAGAGACTGATGCACTATGACTGAATGTTTTTTAAAGTGTGACTTAAGGGATTAGGATCTCCTATCTAGAGTGGAGATTTATATATACATACTGAAGTCTAGATAGTGCCAGTTCTAGTTTCTCCCACTTACATAAATATGGATGTAAAGTCATCCACTGTATAGATGGTATATATGAGGTATAGATAATACCTTATCTTACCTACCTATCTGCTAAAACAGTGAGCTATCTGCTAAATTAACAAGTTTTAATGTTGTATATATAAAGTTTGGGTTTTCATTTACCTAAAGTTCATGCACAATAAAGTTTGAAAATTATGTATTTTAGTGATATAAATGGTAGAAATGGTAGAGTCAGAACTGAGAAACCTCCTCAGGCTGTTTCCCTGTAATGCTTCTCCCATATATTTAAACTCTGCCCATGCCTCCCTCATTTTGCTACTTCCTCATTTGGATTCCACCAGAGTCCTCATGGACACCAAGTAGAGCTTGTAAAGAAGAAGGTTTCTTTCAACCCATCTCTTTCCACTCAGGCTGCAAACACCTTCCTTCTTTATTTATTTACTTTTAAAAATCTTTTCACAAATTCAGTTGATAAACAGCCAAAGAAATTTACAACCTAAAAAATAACTCAAAATAACCACACGTCTTACCACACCCCACCAGGATGTCTCAGAACTCTCACCTGGATCATTATAATGGCCATCTATTAAGTCCCTTTGCTTCTTTTTCTTTTTACCCCACTTCCTTCTCCATACACAGAGCAGAATGATCCACTTAACATGTATGGCCATGCCAGGTCCTGGTTCTCCGCAGAATCTTACAGCTTTACAGATAAGTCTCTGGCTTTATCACTTACTTCTTGTCTCCTTTTCCAACATAATATTTTCATTGATTACTTGGGAGTTTCACATAGTACACCCAAATCGTGCTCACTTCCCAGTCCTCCAAGGACCATCCCACAATGTAAGCATTTGCCACTTCCTGTTTCTACTCCCACATCCTTTGTATGACTTCATGTTCTTGGGGATGGAAATAAGCAGGCATAAAGAAAGCAGTTAGATTTGCATTTCCCTAATGACTAATGAAGTTGAGCATTTTTTTAAGATGCTTCTCAGCCATCTGAAGTTCTTCAGGTGAAAATTCTTTGTTTAGCTCTGTACCCCATTTTTAATAGGGTTACTTGGCTTTCTGGGGTCTAACTTCTTGAGTTCTTTGTATATATTGGATATTAGCCCTCTATCTGATGTAGAGTTGGTGAAGATCTTTTCCCAATTTGTTGGTTGCCGATTTGTCCTTTTGATGGTGTCCTTTGTCTTACAGAAACTTTGTAATTTTATGAGGTCCCATTTGTCTATTCTTGATCTTAGAGCATAAGCTATTGGTGTTCTGTTCAGGAACTTTCCCCCTGTACCAATGTCCTCAAGGGTCTTCCCCAGTTTCTTTTCTATTAGCTTCAGAGTGTCTGGCTTTATGTGGAGGTCCTTGATCCATTTGGAGTTGAACTTAGTACAAGGAGATAAGGATGGATAAATTCGCATTTTTCTGCATGTTGACCTCCAGTTGAACCAGCACCATTTGTTGAAAAGGCTATCTTTTTTCCACTGGATGTTTTCAGCTTCTTTGTCAAGGATCAAGTGACCATAGGTGTGTGGGTTCATTTCTGGATCTTCAATCCTGTTCCATTGATCTGTCTGCCTGTCATTGTACCAATACCATGCAGTTTTTAACACTATTGCTCTGTAGTAGTGCTTGAGGTCAGGGATACTGATTCCCCCAGAATTTCTTTTGTTGTTGAGAATAGTTTTAACTATCCTGGGTTTTTTGTTATTCCAGATGAATTTGATAATTGCTCTTTCTAACTCTATGAAGAACTGAGTTGGGATTTTGATGGGGATTGTGTTGAATCTGTATATTGCTTTTGGCAAAATGGCTATTTTAGCTATATTAATCCTGCTAATCCATGAACATGGGAGATTTTTCCATTTTCTGAGGTCTTCTTCCATTTCCTTCTTCAGAGTCTTGAAGTTCTTGTCATACAGATCTTTCACTTGTTTGGTCAGAGTCACACCAAGGTACTTTATACTGTTTGTGGCTATTGTGAAGGGTGTCATTTCCCTAATTTCTTTCTCAGCCTGCTTATCCTTTGAGTATAGGAAGACTACTGATTTGCTTGAGTTGATTTTATAACCTGCCACACCAGTCAGAATGGCTAAGATTAAAAATGGGGCTTACGGGACTTTTTGGGAGTGGGGGGGTGGCTAGGAAAGGGGAAATCATTTGAAATGTAAATAAAAAATATACCGAATAAAAAAAATTAAAAAAAAAACAAATACAGGAGACAGCAGGTGTTGGCGAGGGTGTGGAGAAAGAGGAACACTCCTCCACTGCTGGTGGGGTTGCAAATTGGTACAACCATTCTGGAAATCAGTCTGGCGGTTGCTCAGAAAACTGGGCATGTCACTTCCAGAGGATTCTGCTATACTACTCGTGGGCATATACCCAGAAGATTCCCCAGCAGGTAATAAGGATACATGCTCTACTATGTTCATAGCAGCCCTATTTATAATAGCCAGAACCTGGAAAGAACCTAGGTATCCCTCAACAGAAGAATGGATGCAAAAACTGTGGTATATATACACAATGGAGTACTATTCAGCCATTAGAAACAATGAATTCATGAAATTCTTAGACAAATGGATGGAGCTGGAGAACATCATACTAAGTGAGGTAACCCAGACTCAAAAGATCAATCATGGTATGCACTCACTGATAAGTGGATATTTGCCTAGAAAATTGGAATCCCCAAAGCATAATCCACACATCAAATGATGTACAAGAAGAACGGAGGAGTGGCCTGGTTCTGGAAAGACTCAGTGTAGCAGTATAGGGCAAAACCAGAACAGGGGAGTGGGAAGGCATGGATGGGAGAACAGGGGGAGGGAAGGGGGCTTATGTGACTTTCGGGGAGTGGGAGACCAGAAAAAGGGAAATCATTTGAAATGTAAATAAAGAATATATCGAATAATAAAAAAAAAAAAAAAGAAAGCAGTTAGGTGACTGCCCTCTCTTAACTTCCTACATAATCATCAGTAACATGTTCAGACATTAGGATCTGATTTCAAATGTACTTCATTACCCTGAAGATGTATATGAAAGAAGAAAAGATGAAATTGAGCTTTCTGGGAGAGGTTGTTTGATTTTAAAGGGCCATATATTGCACACTGCAATGTTTAATGTAAAGTTAACATTCTCACTGTCATGTCCAGGCTGTCACTGAACTTCTGGACACTAGGAGGCTTTGTCCCCATCTCCTGAGTAACCGAGATAACAAACATGCACCACGGTGCCACCTCAGCCTCTACCCTGCACAACAGAAAATAAGCAAAAGTCAGTACTGCAGTACTGACTCTATTATGGAGTATTGGTGCTACAGGTCAAATTATGATAAGAGAAAGTTATATTTTATGCTTCTACATAATCCATATTAATAAGTATAATATGTGTAATTTTGTAAAATTTAAGTCTGTGTGTATAACAATGATTTACAGGGCTTTGGAGACAAGTTTTAGTTCTAAAGTTTGATAAATTTTGTGATGTGTTCTGTTTGCTTTGCCAGATGCTCCATTAATACTTAACTCTAACCATTCCAGTGGAGTAGGTGATGTTTCCATTTCCTGGATGTTGAGATTGAAGTTTTAGAAGATATGGCCCAAAGCAATATTTGCATTCAGATTTGAAGTCAGGTCTGCTAGCTATGCTGATATAGATAAATTTGTAAAAATATATAAGATCTTAGAAAACACTACTCTAAAAGCTTGGCTTCTTTTGAAAATCCTGTAATATTTTTTACCACTGACTCTTTTTCTGATATGTCTATTAGGAATGTCCTACAGATAAGTCCTGTGCATTTCCTAGAGCAGTCTGGGTTACTGTTAACAGTTTGAGCATGTTTACTTTTTTTTTTTTTTTTTTGAAAAAAAAACTGTCTGGAGTGGGAAATGAGAATGGAGTGACAGATATCTCAGTAAGGATGCTGTCCTGTTGCTTAGCAGCAGGCAAGAAAACCAAGAGTGTTTTTTAAAAGTTGGACTTATAAATGGAACACCTGCATCCAGTTTTGATTGCCTCACTTCAAGAATGATAGAGCATAAATTGAAAGAATCTGAAGAAGTGAAAAAACTGATTATAGGTTTTGTGGGGAACTAGTCTATGTCAGTAATCCACAAGCATGGTTCGCAGCTGTTTACCGGCCTAGTGGGCTGTGTCAACACTTTCAAGGACGCCTTTGCCTACATCTTGATGAACTAGCATGCAAGACAAGTAGTGGATCTTCACTTGTGTTGGAGAAGAGAGTGCCTATTTTCTTTTTCATGTGCCACTTTAATCTGCAAAGTAAAACCTCGTACCAGCCTATTGGTAAAAGTGCCCTGATGTTTTTTTTTTTCTTCACAAAAGACATGTGAATTGTCTTTCAGAAGCAGTGTGAGTTGATTTGGTGACATAAATTTGCTTTCTGGCATCCAGATATGGTGGTCCCCAACTGCTTTTTTATTTTTTTTTTACCTAATTTTAACCTATATGTGCTGCCAGGCACAGTTCAGCTAACAAACAGCCACAGACTTATCATGCTAGGTAAGGGAATGGCTGCTCTCTTAGCAGAACCAATGCTCATGACTAACATCAAGAGTTCAAATTCGTATGAAGAAATAATTTTGCCTGCCTGTGTTGACTAATGTAGGCTGCCATTAGCTGTCATCTACAGTGTTGTCTATTTCAGTAGGTTAATTTAGCTAGTGAACATAAGGCAGAGGGATATTATAATCTGACCCCATTTGGTGGCATTCTTTGTGAAGGTTGAAGTGGTTTAGCCTTGCTGGAGAAGGTAAGTCACTAACTAAGGCTGGGGTTTGAGATCCTGAATCCTAGTCCTACTTCTAGTTTGTTCTCCATTGCTGTGATAAACACCATAATCAAGTAAACTGCTTGGCGTACGCATCCCATTCACAGTCCATGCTTGAGAGAAGTCAGGGCAAGACCTGAACGTGGGACCTGGCAGCAAGGACTGACACAGAAGCCATGGAGGAAAGTTGTTTACTGGTTTGTTGTCATGGCACTCAGCTTGCTTTCTTATACAACCTATGACCTCACACACACACACTGGACTGGGCCCTCCCACTTCATTCTTTAATCAAGAAAACAACCCAGAGACTTGCCCACTGGCCAGTCTGTTAGGGGAAATTCCATGACTGACAGTCCTGTTCCCCAGTGACTAATGTGATAATGAATATGTCAACAAAGGTAACAACCATTCTTGTAGTCCTTGAGATATCTCCAGGCTAGAAGATATCTATACTGTACTCTCTTCATTGGCTTTGTAGAAGTTTTGAAGGAATCAGTGAGTCTTTTGGTAGCATTAGGCTTGTGTTGCTTAAGTGAGTAGGTTTTCCTGGTCGGGGTCACAGGGCCTGATTAGTCACTACAGCGAAAAAGGAGGTTAGCCCTTGGTTACAGACTCATTGACCATAGTCATAACAGTGACCAGAAGCCAAGCATAAAAAATGTTTAAAACTTTGGCCAGGAAAGGACAATAGTAGAGGTAACTGATTAGTCTATTGTAGTAGATAATTGTCAACTTGACAGAATCCAGATTCAACTGGGAGATGGAACACTGGAAAAGGCTGTGGGGGTTTATCTTAGTTGTGTTAATTGAGGTGAGAAGATCTACCCACTTTGGATGATGTCATTCCCTGCTTGGGATGCTGCACTAAACAAATGGAGAAAAACAATTGAGCAGCAGCAGCAGCAACAGGAGGAGGCAGCATTATCTTTCTCTGCGTCCTTTTTTAAAATGACTAGCTGTTTGAAGTTCCTGCTGCCTTAACTTACTGATTGTCTTAGGGCTTCTCTTGCTGTGATAAAACACAAAGACCTAAAGCAACTTGGAGAGAAGGAGTTTATTTCAGCTTATACTTCCATGTAACAATTTATCTCTGACAGAAGTCAGACTTCAATTCAAGCAGAAACCCAGAAACAAGAATTGCAGCAAAAAACATGGCAGGACTCTGCTTCCTGACTTGCTCCATATGGCCACTAAGCCTACTTTTTTATACAACACAGACCACCTGCCCAGGGTTGGCATGACCCATAGCCCTCTGGGCACTCTCACATCAATCATTAATCAAGAACTACCCCAAAAACTCATCCATAGGCCAGTTTAGTTGAAGCATTTTCTCAGTTTTGATTTCTCCCTTCTCCATTCCCCCTTACAGAGTTCTTTCCCCTATTCCACCTCCTCCCCTTGGCCCCTGAAAGTTTTCCCCCACCAGGCATCTCCCTCCCCAGGCATCAAGTCCCCACTAATTTATCACCATGCTTTCCGCTTCCATCTATTTAACTGCAAATGACTTAATGTCAATTTTTTTAATGGCCAAATAATACTACATTGTACACATATACATTTTCTTTTTATTCATAATAATCCAAAATTATCCTGAATAATTTAATAGCATAGCTCTTGTTGCCATTGTCTGTCCCTCACCACTTATTACTTGCCTTTATTTTAGTTCATTATCTGAGTGTTGAGGCTTGTTAGACTCCTCCCCATCCCGGAGGGCCTTCAACAGGTGGTGTCATTGTGTAGGTCTCATTTAGGTGACCGTGTCATTGAGATTTCGTGGGTGAAGCTTTTTCTACTATATATTGAAGACAGTGTGCCATGGCAGATACCATGGTTCTCTGTATCTACAATCTTTCTGTCCCCTTTTCTATGATATCTCTGAACCATAGGTATAGGTATGTTAGGGTCAGGTCCTTGAAGATTAGTTATTCTCTGCATTTTGACCAATTGTTGATTTCTGTAATAGATCCCATCTGCTGCAGAAGAAAACATATTTTATGAGAAATGAGAGCTACTACTATTTGTGGGTATAAGAATAAGTATTTAAAATGCACTTAGAGGGGCTGGAGTGATGGCTCAGTGGTTAAGAGTACCGACGACTGCTCTTCCAAAGGTCCTGAGTTCAAATCTGAGCAACTACACGGTGGCTCACAACCATCTATAATGAGATCTGACTCCCTCTTCTGGAGTGTCTGAAGACAGCTACAATGCACTTACATATAACAATAAATAAATATTTAAAAAAATTTAAAAAACGTTTAAAATGCACTTAGAAAATATGCTGGCTTAAGAGAATGGCACTAGAAAGTTCTCCAGAATTCGTGACTTCATCAGCCATGGGTAATTGGCTAGGTAAACAGTACTATTTTGTGATATCTCAAAAGAAAAAAGAAAAAAAAAAAGGAAAGAAGTGCTTTCAAAAGAAGATAAAGCCTTTAGACCAGAATATCTTAGCTGGGCATCATTTAGATCAGTGGGTCTCAACTTGTGGGAATCTCAGCCCCTTTGTGGGTCAAATGACTCTTTTACATGTTTCACATATCAGATATCCATCATATCAGATGCTTACATTAAGATTCATAACAGTAGCAAAACTATAGTTATGAAGTAGCCATTAAATAACTTTATGGTTGGGAGTCACCACAACATGAGGAGTTGTATTAAAGGGTCACAGCATTAGGAAGATTGAAAACCACTGGCTCAGATGGATAATGTCAAACAACATGTTTCAGATTCCTCTGTGAAGCTTCTGTGATAGTCTAGCCTCTTGTCCATTGACAGAAATGTGATTTATGTAGTCAGTATATTGAGAAAACCCAACCATTGTATAAATGGCCCTATCTTTTTTTTCCTGCAACTCTATGATTTCATTCATATGAGTTGCAAAAGAAATTGATCAGTTTACTTATCTAAAAGGAAAGATGAATTCAAGGTTTTATGGTGGGCAAGATTTACCATGGTGGAGTAGGTTCTGATTGGAGAGAGTTAAGCAAGACAGATGTGTAAATATATAGTCGTAGATGGTGCTTCTATATGCACACAGGTTGTTGGACTGTGGGAAGCTTATGAACTTTGCACTGCAATTAGTACTTTAAATTCTGGATCTCTGATTTAGAGCAGCTGTGCCTGCATGCCTGGAGTCAGGTTTAGAGAACATTCCTTTCCCATCAAAGGCCTGGGTAAGCTTTATTTATATCATTCATGATCTTTAATCAAAAGTCTTAACTTTCCCACCACAATATTGATTGATCATAAAATTCAGATTGTAAAAGGTAGTATTTTCAATTTGTGATTATGTTACATATTTGAAGTCTTTAAAGATAATACTTTGTAGTAGCTAGTTTATAGGAAACCTGTTGAATACATTTAAATATTTGTCAATTCTTCAAATTTACTGAGTTTGGTACTCAAAGATTAAAAAATAGTTCAAAGAAATTCATGTATGAATTTTAAACTGAATGATTGTGAAGGATTCCTTCAAAGATATCTGCATGTAAATTTATGAATTTTCACTTAGTGAATATACTTTTAAAAAAATCCAAATTTTTGACTTGGAGACTTTGGCCTGAAGTGTTTGGAATATATTATGGTCAGTGAAATGACACTTGTTTGTGATCACAGAGTACCATTAATCCATATTTTAGGCAGTCTCTGTCTGTAATATATAAATGTGTTAAGTGCCCCTTTATCAGCCTGCTTTCTAGGAATCATGTTTTAGAGTAGAGAATACTGATTTGAATATAATCTTCCAATATCAAGTGTTATTGGAGGTTGTATTTTTTTATTATAAGCAATAATTAATTTTTAACACCAAGCTAAAAAGGGGGAGTGTCAACTAGTAGAACAATTATAAGCCTACATTACCGTATTAGAGGAAACAAAATGTTCTGAATACATCCATTGTGGAATGTGCATGGTATTCCTAGGTAACTCTACTAAGCCATAAATCTAGACTTTCTGAAAGTTAATATAAATGTCACCATAGGTGGCATTTCTTAAAAAACTGTCAGTAAAGATTTGATTCCATGCCTCCTTTTACCTGCTAATAAATATATTGAAAGAGAATGTCATTAGTATTAGTTCTCTGTAAGCACATGAGACTTCATTTCCATATATACAAAATTTCACACCTGTTCTCTGTTTTTTGACTTGTCAACACTTCCCTTGAAGTTACATGTCTAATAAGTAACCATTGCAGCATCTGACTATTTGGGAGTCTCACTGAGAACACTATTAGTAAATTTGCTGATGAATTAAGAGATGAAGGCAGCCCTGCATTGAGGCCTAGGAGTCTTCACACTGTTGTTACTAGAATGTGGTATTTTGTCTGGATTCCTTCAGTCAGGTGCCTTGGGTCCATGGGCATGCATGCTGTGGTGCTGCCTGATTGTGTTGTGTTTTTCTCTCTGTCCACAACCCTTTATACTACCTTGTCATATACTCCTTTGCTTTGTACTGTACTGATAGTCATGTGATCTACACAAATACTTAATTGGATATTTATAATTTGGCACTGTGTTTTGAAACTATGTAGGGACCAGTACTGGGCCATTGGATTCTGAAGCTGCTGATTCTGTGTAGGTTTTAGGTAGAATATAGAAGAACTTTTCTTTTCTGAACACATATTATACTAGAAGACATGTTCTCAGAGTGCAGTTTGATCATTATGCGCGGTTCTAGTCACTCCCTAACATACCTTTTCTCATAATAATTTGACTAGAGTTTGAAAATTATAAACGCATTTAAAAGAGAACATGATGCCTTGCATTTTTAAAGCTATCATTTAAATTATTTTAAGTTACATGTGTATCCATTAAATAGGTTTTCCTAAAAGGTACTTAGAGACTTTAAAAAGTTTTATAAAACTTTTTGTTTTTGACTGTTGAATGTCTTTTTTTTAAATAGTACTCTTTATGTACTTTGATTTGCCTGTTGGCATATTGTAGCTATATAGAAATTTTGCAAGTAGTTACTATTGTAGAATTGTTTCCAGTGAGTAAATATTTTAGATAAGTGGTTCTCAACCTCCCTAATGCTGAGAACCCTGAAAACAGTTCCTCATGTTGTGGTGATCTGCAACATAAGATTATTTTCATTGCTCCTTTATAACTGTAATTTTGCCACTATTGTGAGTCATAATGTAGGTATCTGTGTTTTCCAGTCATCTTAGTGACCCCTGTGAAATGGTTGTTCACCTCCCAAAGGGTTCATGACCCACGAGTTGAGAGTCATTGTATTAGATTTTCACTGTAGGTCATATGTTCTCCACCACAGGCAATTAACTATATTGCTGAAGTTCAATAACATCTATAAACAATGCTGAAATGATTCCTGTAGAACTTTATTTACAAAAACATCTAGTAAGGAATAGTTTGCCTGTGAGTTGTAGCTTGCCAACTTTTACCAGAAATGGTCAAGTCTCCCAAAATCTCATCTTCTATATGAAGTTTCCTTTCCTTGCTTTGACATTAGCCCAAGTTCTTACATTCTAAATATGAGGACATAGACAAAGACTGTTGAGCAATTATTGTGTGAGGACATGTGTTTGCTAGATGTAGAGAGATTGTAAACTGATACCATAGCTATATAGCTATTAAAAGGACCATAGTCCTTTAACCTAGGCCTGGCCTCACCACTTGGCCATGGCGGGGGCGGGGCGGGGTGGGGAAGAACAGTGAAAGTCTTTTCCTTTGCTGCTGTGTCCCAGTCTTTGGCTTGTAGGCTTTGGCTCCTCCTTCGTCCCTCCCAGCACCTCCTTTGTCACCCTTCTACACTGCAGTCCTTTGATCTTGCATCTCCCTTTCAGCAAAGATGAATGAGGTCCTTAAACAGGAAGCTTCTTTTGTTCTATGATAGTTCCTTTTAAAAGTCAGAATAAAAATGATAGTTTCCTCTATTATTCATAACTTTTGTAATTTCCAATTTGATGTGAACACTGGTTAAATTTTTGTAAAATATTTGCCATAGTACATATATTCAGACATAATTTTTTTCTATAGTTTAAAGTTACTTCAGATACTCAAGCCCTAACTGGGATGTCTATCAAATAAATCCTTACCCTCAGAGCTCAGGGGATCTCTGGGAAGAGGAGTGGAGAGAGTGTAGGGACCAGAGGGGATGGAGGACACCAGGAGAACAGGCCCTCTAGGTGAGCATGGGCCTAGGAGATAAATGCTACTTTTTGGATTTTTAAAGTGAATAAATGAGACAAATACCAAATTGTATATAAAGAATAAATTGCTGAATTAGCACCGTTTGAGGAGCCTGTTCATTTATAGACACTCCAGGCTCACTTCCTGGGAACCTGCAGAGTTCTTCAGACCTTGGGTCTCTCTCTTCTCTTCCTTCAGTTTTGTTCAAGCCTTAACTGATTAGATGGCATATTAGGGAGGACAGTCTGCTTCATCCACATATTCAAGTGCTAGTCTTGTCCAAGTGTAATATTTGATCAGATATCTGTGAATCCTGTGACTCAGTCATATCCCGTCACCAGCCACCTCCACAGCACACAGTTTGCTAAGAATGAGTCCCTCTGAAAAGAGACAGTAACTCTGTGCTAGAAGGCGGTGTCCATGAGATATGTGGACATATTTTTCAAACCACTACAAACACTGGTACTTGGGAGAATCTAGTTTTTATTGAACAGAAGTTACAGAAGAGGTAGGAGTGTCAGAGAGGTAATACTAGAGTGAAAATTACTCTAGATAGTATGAGCTTGTTAAAGACACAGTACATTAATAAAGGCAAATGTGATGTCATCGCACTGCTAGTTGGATAATACAGCCAAATACTTCAAAGACCCTTAACGTTAACTTGTCTTGATGTGACCTGTCTGGTGTTCACATTCTAAAAATTACACAAGATTGTCTTACAAGCATTATGTTATATTAGAAACAAGGTATAGAACCAAGATAAACTTTTGCTTCACTTTAAAAAATACTGGTATAATAGACTGGTCTGGTGTTTTCTAATGCTTTTTGTAATTAGTATTTTATTTTGCTTTAAGTGATTTTACTTTGAAGGAAGTACTTCATTACCACATTGCTATTGAGAATTATCTGGGGTTTAGCCAGACCATCTCTCCTCCCTCAGTGATCCTTTCCCCTTTCTGAATATATGTAAGATTTAATAATTTGTTAATAGCTGAATTTGTTACAAAAAGAATTTAGGTTAAGTGTTTAAAAAGAAAGTTTGTCACTGCACATCACATCTGAATAGTTTTCTTCTAATAAAAGAGAAACTAAAATGTCTTTTTCCCATTTTTTTTAATATTTTTTGAGGGCAGGCATATCATGAGATGAATTGACACTTTAAATATATTTTTAGGGACTTGCAATATGGTTCCGTTGCTAAGAGCACTTGATGCACCAGTATGAGGACTTAAGTTCAAATCTCTGTACCTCTATAAACAGCAGAGCGTGGCCACTTGTGCCTGGAAGCCCAGCACTGGGGTAGAGCACAGAGCAGGCAGGTGATCCCTGGAGCTCCCTGGCCAGCCCCTCTCTCTGAAGTGACTGCCCCATCTCAGAGGAGTGAGGTGGAGATGAGCAATAGAGGAAGAAAGTGGAAATCCTTCTCTGGCCCCACAGTGTACATCTGTACACACATGTACACATGTGCACACACAACACAACATAACACGCACACACACACAATCAGAATGTATTTTAGTTACTGTGATTATACATCCACTTAGCATGCCTTTACATGTTTAGTGGTCAGACATTTTCATTGCAGAGGATAGATGGGATTAAATGGCAGAAACATGACTAGAAAGTGCATGTTAGATATGATTCCGTCAGCATCTGCTACTGACAGGTGCTCAATGGTTGTTGGTATCTTTGTCAGCAAAGAGAATCCTTTGACATTAAAGTCACCCGCTCAGCCCTGATTTGGGGTGACTCTATTGACAGTTCCATCAGACCGCAGCCGATCAGTGAATGTCAGAGCTGCTGCTGCTCTTCAGAAGTGTCACCAGCCCCTGGGGGTTGCTCCCCCCTCCCTGTCACTCTTGCTCCTACACTCTCTCTAGTTCCAGCTCTCGATCTCTTCCCATTGCTCTTAAGCAGACTCCAAATGCTTACCTGAGAGATAAACTGATAGGCCCTGGGGAATACAGATGTCTTTAGACTATGTAAAACTGTACTAAGTGATGACTTACATGGAGACTGCTAATGATTACCTTGAAACCCAGCCAGTCAATGGCGGGAGCACCTGGGGACTCATTAAATGGCATTTGTGGACTCTGTAACCTAGGTTTTCAGCTGTATTTCAGGAAACGCAGTGACAGCCTTTAATGTCTAATTGACCCCTTCTCTTTGTTTCACGTTCGCTCACCTTCCGCCTCTGCCTCTGATGTGCTCCCTGATGGCAGCAAACGGCACTACTGAGCATTTTGAACTTCTGTGCAGAGCTGCAGCACCTCAGCCTGGGCAGCTGTGTGATGGTAAGCACTGGAATATTCTTCAGACTCAACGGCTTGCGTCTCTATTTGCTCCCATGGGTGAGGTGTACCTGGCCCACCCGCCACATACATAGACATACACTTTTACCCCACATTCAAACATTTTGTTTTCCCTTAGATTGGAGGGTATGTCTTTGAAGGACTTAAGTTTACCGTAAAGACGGGGGAGTGTAGTGTGGTGGAAAGAGCACTGTCTCCAGCTGTTTAACTCTTGGGCAGATATCACATATCAGTGGTTTAGTGAGATTTTCACAATACTCAATTTCAGTCCTGAGATTAATTCTCACAAATATGCTAGAACATAGGTGTGTTGTTACTCTGGGTTTTTTTTATTTCTTTGTCACGCACAATACAAAGATTGATGCTCTGTATTTGGACTCTGTTGTGTTTTATTTGTTCTTTTTAAAATTTTTTCTATTCCATGACGTTCAGATGCCTGATTCTTAGATTAGGAATCTTCTCTAAGCTGTTAAGATTTAAACTGTGGCTTTATATGTCTATAGAAGAGGTCATGCAAAAAGTAAAATTTGTTTCATCTAAACTACGTAATTACATGGTTTATGAATTATTCTGAGACTTAAGGGACAGTTGAACTGTTGGGATCTGTGTGTGCACATCTACACACGCACAGAAGTGACTCCTCTGTGGAGCAATCCATTATTATAGCCTCCAGTACCTACAACTAAAGCAGATGTAAGAAATTTCCAGACTTGTCCAACATTGCAACCACTTAGTAGCGAGCCCTAAATAAGAAGACAGATTTGTTATTCTAGTTTTGGATCCTAATTGAACATCTTTATAGTTTACCATTTGCTTCAAATATGTCCAGAAATTTACAGTATAGCCTAGAGAACCCTTTTATAGGGATGTATGTAAAGTCATTTGACATCTTGTGTTCTGTAATCCCAGTGCTTAGGTCCTGTAAAGTGCAAGCATGGACCCAAACAGTCCTGGGTTCCTGGGTCAGCCTGGGGAACCCTCTGGAGTCACGTACATCAAGTCCAATGCTTACCTTTGTAAGCTACATCGTAGTCTTCTTTGGAGCCCTCTAGGAGCTCTTCTAAAGGAGTCCAGTGGCCCTTGATGGCAGTTTCTATGACAACAGACCAGCTGCTTGACTCTTTACATATTGCTAGCCTGCCCCACTAAGATTGGTAAGGGCCTTATTTAAATTTATTCAAAATATTCTATTGTTTGTTATTACCAGCCCACTCTTAAATTGCAACATCATTTTCTGGGAAATCAGGCCTCTGGCCACAACTTAAGTTGGAATTTGTGTGTGTGTGTGTGTGTGTGTGTGTGTGTGTGTGTGTGTGTGTGTGTACACCTATATGCATAAATATTCATAGTTAAATTACATGTATTTTAATTCAGTGTTTCCAAAATTGATCTGCAGAAAATTAGCCCTGAAGAATTTTCAATTATAAAATAGTTTACATATGAGAATGGAGCAGGGATTTCTAATCCAAATTAGGACGTGACTCTCGTGTTCTCCCTAACTCTTGCTACCTGTCTTCCTGGACTGTGAACTCGCTTTCCCATATTACATCTATTAAAACACAGCTCACTCTGGGAAATGGAGCTGTCAGTGAACTGTTTTTAAAACAAAGTGTGTGGTTACAGTAAGATGCTACTACACTGATTCACAAGACTAGTATACCTAGGCCCTCTTCCAGGTGCTAGCACTCTTTGTAAACTAATTTTTCTCTCTAATTGGTGAAGAGAATAAAAAGTTATTTTTGGATACATGAGTGGTTCTTTAAACTTTTGGGGGGTTGTTTTGTTTTTAGGACACAAGTCTACTTTTGTTTGCTTGTTTTTGTTTAGTTTAAATCCCAAGCATTATAGTATCATAGGAACTCAGGTCCAGCAGCCTTGGCAGGAAGGGTGTGTCAGAATTTGGCAGCAGCAACTGCGTGCAATTCCTGATTACTCAGGTTTTGCTTGGTTTGCCACCAGGCTTTTCTTTCGTTTTGGCTTGATGCACACAAGCACACCTCTTCGCCAAAGAGTGTTCAGCTCCACTTTAAGTACAACCACATCAGCTCTAGAAGAGGTGTGTGCCTCCTTTCCCTTTGGAAGGGTACTTATAGCCAGCACCCCAGATGTTCTTGCCTTGTAGAAGCCATGTTGCCAGCACCTCTCCAGAGGTCCTGGGCACCATCCACATTTATCCAACTTAAAGTGTTATTATCCATCATAATAGAAAATAGTGGCTATGTAGGTAATAAGGTCCCATAGTAATCTGAAGGTGGCTTTAATAGTTCATTAATAATTTAATGATCTTTAAAGTATTATCACGTTTGTAAGCAAGCATACCAATTAAAATTAGGTAAAAACCTAGCAGCGACTATTTCTACAAGGTTTATTTCTCTAATCTGTCAATGGAGTGTAGGAGAACAATCCAGGGTTTGTGAATGTGACTCCGCATTCCTCTGAGAGGTCTAGACTCTGCTCTTGAAGGCTGCATGTTCACACGTTTCATCTCAAGGTGAGGGCTGGAGCTCTGGCCATCTCCTTCCCATGTCAAACTGGTCAGAGTGGACAGAGGCACAGTACTCCCTTAAGGACTCTTTCTAGAAGTACATGCCTTTGCAGATTTGTCCCTACTCTCCAGAACTTAGTCAGATGGCTCACTTTGTAGCATGGGAAGGTAAGAAATATACTCTGTATTCTGAGTAATCATGAGAGCATCAGAATTGAGATAGAAGTAAAACTTGACTGAGTGTAGATCTGCCTTGACTTCCTACCTAGGCAGGCCCGTGGTGAGGAACAAATGTGTGAAAGGGAACATGCGTGGTGCCCTGAGCACTCGCCACTCATGACTAGCTTCCGCTGCCATGCTGTCGAGCCTGGTAGCTGATGGCCAGTTAGAAATACACTATTTACCATTTTTGTATGATTTAAATATAAGATACACTTCAAATTTTGAAGGCTTAGTATGAAAAATATAAAATATTGTAATATCTTAATATTGATAACATTGTAATGGTACTGTTACAATTAGAGAAAATGTATTGTTAAAATTAATTTTGTTTCTTTATGCAATTTAATGGGTAACTAAGAAGAGTCCATGAGTTCTTTGCATTATTAGTATTTCTTGAAGTCATTTAAAGTCACCCAGAACCATTTGCATTTCCCTAGGATTCCTGCTAATTGTTATCTCCTAGTCAAGCTGTCTTCTTTATAGTGGATTACATGCTTGTTACTACATGCTTGTCTGTATCATGAAGTAAGTCCTGGAGACTTTAGTCCTTAACACTGGCTAGCACACTATAGTCTAACATCCTTTTGTATTGTATGTTTAGCCTATAAATCCATATTTAACCCCAAACTACTATCCTAATTAGTACTTACAGCATTTCCACACAGTTTTAGAGACTGCCAAAGTATATATCTTTGTCAGGGAAAGATTAAATACCCAGCTAAGTATACTAATCATGTATAAAGTAAAAGAAACTAGACCCTGCCAACAGGGTAGCTGTGGCAGTGTTAAAACAGTAGGCACAAAAGAATAACACATACTCCTCAGATTGTTCTTGAGAGAATGAGAGTTGCTTTAGAATTTAATTCATTAATATTCTATCTAGTTCTAGTACCTGGATCTTACGTGATTGTGTGTGTGTGTGTGAGAGAGAAAGAGTGTGTGTGCATATGTATGTAAAACTGTGCATGCACATACGTATGTAGACAGAGGTCATGGTTACCCAGATGTTAATGTGGACATCTTCAATAGTACTTCACTGTATTTTTGAGGCAGGGTCTCTCACTGAACCCCAAATTCACCTATTTGGCTAAATAAATGCTCTGGCCATGGGGCCCCAATTGTACACCTGTTTCTGTCAGTGCTCTGATGACAGGTGTATACTCCTGCCCTGGGTTCTCCATGGGTGCAGGGGAACATACTCAAGTCCTCACATGCACGTGACAAGCTCCTTCTTAGGTGACTGATGTGCTTAGCTCTTTACTCTCACTTTTTATGAAGAACAGGGAGAGTTGGGATGAGTAAACAAGGACGTGGGTGTGTTTATTTGAAAGCAACAATAAGAGATGATTAAGAATGTTCTTGGCAGAGTTTATGTTTCTGCCTGTGATGTGTAAAACGTTGGAACTGTTTGATTTCCAGATTGAAGATTATGATGTGATAGCCAGCATGATAGGAGCCAAGTGTAAAAACCTCCGGACTTTGGATCTGTGGAGATGCAAGAATATCACCGAGAATGGGATAGCAGAGTTGGCTTCTGGCTGTGTTCTTCTTGAGGAACTTGACCTTGGCTGGTGCCCCACCCTTCAGAGCAGCACTGGGTGCTTTGCCAGACTGGCACGCCAGCTCCCAAACTTGCAGAAACTCTTTCTTACAGCTAACAGGTCTGTGTGTGACACAGACATAGAAGAACTGGCATCTAATTGTACCAGATTACAGCAACTGGACATATTAGGTAAGAGTAGAACGTATAAATATTTTTAAGTTTGCATACAAGATGATAGGTTTTGTAATGGGATTTTCATACCTATGTATCATTTTACTTTATTCTTACTCATTCCCCTTTCTTTTCTTCTACTACACCATAGCCACTTTCCTGGGTTCTACTTTCCCCCAAATAGTACCTGCTTTTGCTTTCATGTCAAATGTATCCTGTTACTCTTTTCCCCTCTGTGCTCCTTTAATGTCTCTTCTACTCTTTCCAGTCTCCTTTCTACTATCATAGGAATCCTTACTTAAACGTGCATATATAGGGAGAGATGTACGTATGTATGTATGTATGTGTATATATATATATATGTATATATATTTACATTCTTATATATGAATGTAAATATAGAATACACATGTGAGAGAGAACCTGTGGTATTTGTCTATTGTAGTCTGGTTTATTTTACTTTGCATAATTATTGTGAGAGGCTTCATGCAAATGTGCATGAATTTTCATGCAAATGTGATGGTTTCATTTTTTTCTTCATAGCTGCATAAAATTACATGCATATATTTACCAGAATTTCCTCATGCCTTGGTCCATTGCTGGACATCTAGGCTGGTTGCTGTCACCGCTATGAATAGGGCAGCAGTAAACATGGGTATGCAGGTATCTCTGTGGTGTCTGGACCTGAGTCCTTCAGTACTGTAGTTGAGTCATATGTTAGTTCTGTTGTAGCTTTTCAGGAGCCTCGGTGGCTCTACCAGTTTACATTTTCACCCAATAAGGGGTTCCTCCTTCCTCATCATCAACATTGGCTGGCATGTGTTGTCATTTGTTTGCTTGCTGATAGCCATTCTTCCTGAGTTGGGGCTGGGTGGGTAGAAGCTTAAAGCAGTGTCTTCTGCGTTTCCTTTGTGGTTAAAGATGGTGAACACTTTTTCAGATATTTAGTGGATAATTGTACTTCTTTTTTTTTTTTTTGAGACTATCTGCTTAGTGCATTAGCCAACTAGATGGCTTCCTCTTTGGTGTTGTTTGTGTATTTCCTTATATAGGTTTTAGCCTCCTTTCCAATGTATAGTTGGCAAAGATTTTTTTAATCTTCCCATTCTGTAAGCTGTCTCTACTCTAGTGATTATTTCCTCTGTTATGCTGAAGTTTTTAAATTTCATGTAATCCTATCTGGAATAGATATCTTAGAATCCAAATATATCTTGGGGATATTTTTTGTATTAGATATTGAAGTCTTTATCAAAAAGTCCTTGCCTATGCCTACATATTGAAGTGTTTTCCCTGTGCTTTCTTCTGGCACATTCAGAGGTCTCTCATTAAGGTCTTTGATCCATTCTGAATTGATTACTGTGGAGGAAAAGAGATAGAGATCTAGTTGCATTTCTTCTACAGATGGGTAGCTAGGTTTCCTAGAACCATTTATTGAAGAGGGTTCTTTCTGATGTGTGTTATTGGCATTTATTACAACTATGTTTATCTGAAAAAATTGTTCTGTAGGGCTCTTGTTGTGACGTTATCCAGTTTAAATAACAGGGTAATAGTAGCCATATATAGTGAGTCTGATAGCTTTCCTTTCCATGTTGTAGAGCATTAGGAGGAGTGTTTGTGTTTATCATTTCCTTAAGGGTTTGGCTGAATTTAGTGGTAAATCAATCTGGTCTTTGACCTCCCTTTCTGGGAAGACTTTTTTTCTTATTATTAATGTTTCAATCTTATTTCTTATTATGCATCTAAGTTGGTTATATATTCTTGATTTAATTTTGGTACATCATGTATGACTAAGAATTTGTCAGTTTCTTCTAGATCTTTCTTTTCTCAAATATATTCTAAGCATTTTCTAGTATACTGGTTTTCACTGGAATTACTCCTACCTCTGTTTTCATCTTTGATTTCATGTATTGTTATTTTAGTTTCCATTAATTTGTGTCTTGATCTCTACTCTTTTTTGCTACTTTGTGCTTTTGAATGAATTTTCTAAGGCATCAATGTATTTTTGTATTTGTAATTTGTTTGATGGATCTTTTCTTTTTTAATGTAAAAAATATTTAAACTTTCCTCTTAGGACAACCTGAAATGTTTTTTTCAAGGTTCTGGTATGTTGTGCTTTAAATTTTATTTGATTATAGGAATTAAAAAAAAATCTTCCTTGATTTTTTTTTTTTGTCAGCAACTCTATTCATCACTTAAAAATGTTCAGTCCCCAAGAACTTCTGTAGTTTTCCTTCATGTTGATTCTAGTTTTATTCCACTGTGATGAGATGGGAAGTTATTTCAAGTCCTGTGTGAGTGTGTTAACATTATCTTTGTGGCCTAAAATGTGACTCCCTCTAGATTGTTCCATAGGCGGAGAAGACTGTGTTCCACTGGAACAGTGTAGATATCTGTTTAATCAAATTGTTAAATAGTTTAAGTCTGAAACTGCATTGTTGATTTCTAGTTTGGCCTAGCTAAGATGGCAGGGGATATGAAAGTCTCCTGGTATATTTTATTGTACCCACCATGCTCATGCTCCTTAGTGCTCAGTTTCTGAAATCACAAGTTCCAACATTTAGTGTGTGTGTGTGTGTGTGTGTGCGTGTGTGTGTGTGTATAGTTGATATTAATTTTCATAGTTTTTAATATGTAGTAGCCTTCTTTATATGCTCTGCCTAGTTTTGATTTGAACTCTACTTTATTAGATAATAGAACAGTTAAACCAGCTTGGTTTTGGATTTTATTTGCTTGATAGATTGACTTCTGTACTTTGACTCTTGGTCTGTGAATATCTTTACCAGTGAGGTAAATGTCTTAAATACAACAGATAAAGGAATCTAATGTTTTAGTCTAGTCAGCTAGCCAGACTGTGTCTCTTCATTGCTGAGATAAAACCAATGACCTTTAAGGTTATTTGTGAGAGATGCTTATTAATTCTTGATTGATTACTTATTAATTAGTTATAGTAAGTAATTGGTAATTTAATAAATTAATTTTGCTAATTAATTTGATTCTGCTTCCTTGGGTTATTATCTATCTCTTCTTTTCTCTCTATTAGTATTAGGGTTTTTATTATCGTTATTCTTGTTAGAAATACATTTGTTAAAACACCTTGATCCAAAACCTAATTGTAGATCTTTTGCAAGGAAGCCAAGTCAACTTGCATTAAATGTTTGTCCTGCTAATACTATTGACCTAAGGTGTGTGTGTGTGTGTGTGTGTGTGTGTGTGTGTGTGTGTGTGTGTGAATAAAATGATGAGTGTAGCAGTACAGCAACATAATTTCATAGCTGAATTTTCTAAAAGCTTTACGTACTCTAAATAATTAACAAGTTTGGGTGCAGTCAAAAAAGTAAGATTCATATGAGTCATATTATCCATTTTTATTAAGGATAGAAAATGAATCCATTTGTGAAATGAATTCAACTTGGATTTTTAATTTTTTATTGTTAAACTCTTGATTTTAAAAATAAATCTTAAATCACTGCCCCTGGCAATTCTAGATTTTAGGAATTGTTCTTCCACAAGGCAGCTCTGTTGAGAATTGTTCAGAATCCTGGAATTCCATTTGCCTTCACTGTGTTTGTCCACAAGGAACCCATGCCAGGGGCACTGACAGTGCCAGCACTGGTATTATTTTGCCCACACATCATGATAGAGTATATGAACTCAAAACTTGAACTGTCTTTGGCAATATGTCAGTGTTGATAAAAATTAGTCTCTAAAGTACTTGCGCGTTCTTTTCTCTGTATTTAATATTCATCAAAGGAAAACCTGAAGCTTTTCAGCATCTGGGTTTGGTTTTGGTTAAAATTTCTCCATGTCCAGGTTTATGATCGTTCATAGATGATGCTTGTATTGTTGTACATGACTGATTCTGACTAACCTTAAGCAGGCAGTCATACAAAATTCATACACTTTGGACAAACTGCTTAATTTGTGAAATATTTTGTCTGACCTTCACAGCTAAGGGAGTTATAGAACTGTCTTTTCATAGATGAAACTCAGCATTTCCGAAGAGATGGAACCAGGCCGCAGGCCTGATGTCGGTCCTGTAGTCAGTCTCTGTGCTGCTGTGCCGGTCCTGTAGTCAGTCTCCGTGCTGTTGTGCCCACTCATTTTCTCATTTCTTTTCCTTCTGACCCAACTTCTGCTTGACTTATCATAGCTCTTTTATAATATTGTAAAACTTCCAGAATATTCAGAAATGTTTTGAAAACTTCCAAAAACTTTCATGATTCCCAAGAATAATAAAAGACAGTCAAGGCCTTTTACAGTGATGTTAAGGTTCACTCTAATGGATAGCGCTTTGTTATTTAAAACCTGTTTTACAGCTCTTTCCTAAAAAAAATACAAGCTATATAGTGACTGTGAACAATATTCATAGTCTGAAAGAGATGCTGTCGAGCCACAAAGCAGTCGTCACACTGGCTGGGTGAGCAGTGAAGGTCAGGTGTCAGGGACCTTCTATTGAATGAAAGAATGACTTTGCAGGAATACAATACATGTGACATGGACACAGAAAGGGGACCCTGTTTGGGGGTGCAAAGAGGCCAGCAAGAGGTAGACAGAGAAGATGTCAGTGGGCAGAGGCCAAATACAAAGTATAATGATGTGTACACATAAGAAAACACCATATGAAACCCATTACTTTGCCTGGTTAACTGCCATGTTTCTCTTACTTCTGTCATTCTCAAGTACCAGAATCCTTAAAGTAAGGATTTTGAATAAGGAATCTGTTAATTCAAGTCAATACAGTAGTAATTGTTTCTGTCATTGCTGTTGGATTATGTGTGTTAAATGGCGTACTTGCTGTTCATAACCTAGCAAGAATGAGGGAAAACAAGTGTATAAATAATGCAAGCTAGGCAAGTCTAGTTTGTTGGTGCCTAAGGGTGTGCGGAGGCAATATAAGGAATACCTTTCTTTTAAAAGTTATCAGGCACTTTGAAGATATCGTTCAAAAGTGAGTAGGAAATTAAGTAGAAGAAACAGTGTGAGACAAAAGCATAGAAGATGACAGGACAGGTTGTCCCGGGAAGGAGCCAGGCTGATTTGCCTTGGCCTGTCAGCAGCATGACCACTTTCCTGGAGAGTTTGAAGTGAGTGAGGAGACTTACGGTGGAGTCAGAGGACTCTCACTGACAGCTTAGTGAGCTTTAGAAATAAGGAGCAGCTGACTTAAAGAAGGAAGAGGCCAAAATCTCAGAAAGCTAGTGTTAGAAGAATCCATTGAACAAAAGTCCAAATGTGGTAATATCTAATATCAGGGGATCTCCCAGTTTCTTTTATTCATTCATTGCATCTCTGTTGAGCATGTCGTCTGCCTAGCATGGCTTTAAAGGAGAAGATCTGTAATTAAGATAGCGCGGAGCCTGACCGGATGGAGCTAGCTGACTGAGCATAGCTGCGTCTTCTGTGAGTCATAGAACAAGTGCCGAGCAGCTTGGAATCAGAGGATGGGGAACTTTGGTCTAATTAAAATTTAAATCTCTGATTTTCTGCATTTGTTGGGGAACACAGCTGCTAATTGGCAGGACTAAGAAATAGAAAGCAGTTACCATTCAGGGTGAAACTGAACAAAACCTTCCAGTAAACTGAAGAGTTGAGTTGAGGTTCTCTGATCTCACGTAATTGAAGCCCACTTGATATAAAGTATTATGAAGATACAGTTTTATCCCTCAGATCCCCTGCTTAGAAGGGACAGTCAGACCTCAGAAGAGGTCAGAACAGCTATCGAAAGGCAGAGAAGCCATTTTCTTTCCCTCTCCCCTTTTTAAAAAAAATTAATTCTTTGATCATTTTTTTCTTCCTCAACTCCTCAAAAGTTTTTCCCGTGTCTGTCTGTCTGTCTGTCTGTCTGTCTGTCTGTCTCTCTCTCTCTCTCTCTCTCTCCTTGTCTCATTCACTTGCTCACCAAAAACAAAACAAAAATCCCCACAAAATCAAAAATCAAAAGAAATAAGCAAAACACCAGTTAGATAAAAAAAGAATGCCAAAAGGAACCCAAAATAACATGGAGTCTGTTTTGTGCTGACCTACTGCTCCTAAGCATGGGGCCTGCTCTGAAGTGTGCTTGATACACGCAGTGGACCTCCATTAGAGGAAACTGATTTCACTCTGCCAGTAGGTATCAGCTGAAATATCATTAGCTTGCAGGTATGCGCCTGTGTGTCCTCATCTCCCTCTCAGTGCTGGACCCGCTGGGCTTGAACCTGCGCAGGTCTGTGTGCTGCCATAGTCTTTCCCTTCCCTGTCCTACACGTTCCTCCTGCCCCTGGCCTCAGCACCACATCTGTGTGTAGTCACGAGGATAGATGCTGCCCTCCTGCTTATGCCTTTTCTCTTCCCATGAAAGCCATCCGTGCTGCCCTGGGCACCCAGCCAAGCACAGCAGTGCCATCCAGATTTCTGTGTCCTTGGGCATTGGTATTTATGGACAGTGATGGCTTTGCCAAGTCCCAATTCCAGGGGGATCTGGGCAGGTGTAGACAGGTGGCAGGAAGTTCCGTATAATTACAGCTCTGGATACCATGAGAGTAATGGGTGTGAAAAGGACTAACACAGAATGAGGTTTGTGCTGTCCTGGTCTGGGCGTGTCGATTAGTATAGAGCACTTGCTTAGTGTACACAAGGTGACAGGTCTGATGCCCAGCACTGTAGAAACAAAATGACCCAATCCTATGCCTTTGCCAGTAGACATGCACCTGTGTCATGATAGTCATCCTTTCCTCCAGAAAAACTGTAATTAAACCAGAGCGTATTCTATAAAGAACATCTTTTAGACTCATGTAACATTTGGTATTTGTTAAGTGCCTATCATGTGTTAGATACCTTTCATAATTTATGATATTTACCATCCAATTGGATATCCTATGAAACTCCAAATTGACACAGGCCGAAGTCACTTGCCATCCTTGATCTGCCTTCCAGGCACCTATAGGACAGTGCTGGGTCATTTGTTTATGCCCTGGTTCATGGTGCCATACAGCAGATGTGTCCTGCCCATCGTCCTGTTCCCAGGCCTGAAACATGTTTTCGAGACTCTCAGGATAGTTGCTCAGTTGTGATTGGAGTGTGAATAGCAGCATGGCTGCCTATGGGCGGGCTCCACACGCGTGCCTGAGATGAGTAAGGTGAGATGTGCATCCTCTTGCACTGGGGTAGTGAAGTAAGGGAGGGGACAGTCAGGGGCATGAAAGTCGCAATGGAGACGATGGGCCGAAGAGAATCAATCGGCAAGGTTCAGATTCCCACTGCCAACTTGTCTGAGAATAGTCAGTATCACTTTTGTTGAGCAGAGCCATTTAATATAAAGCATTTTGTTTTTAAAAGTGCTTTGCTTTAAAAGTTTATTTATTTTACATAAGCTTAAAATAAAGGAGCTCATTATTAGGATTTTTTTAAAAAAAAATGCTTTGTTTTTTTTTTAACAGGAACAAGAATGGTAAGTCCAGCATCCTTGAGAAAACTCCTGGAATCTTGCAAAGCTCTTTCCCTCCTCGACGTGTCCTTCTGCTCCCAGATCGATAACAGAGCTGTGTTAGAGCTCAATGCCAGCTTTCCCAAAGTGTCCATAAAAAAGAGCTTTACTCAGTGACGTCATACCTGTCCTGCCACTAAAGTCGTGCTCGGGTGGCTTTGTGTGGGGGGTGGCAGTTTTGTTTGTATAGATTTTACAATAGTGAGAATTAAGACATTTATAGAATTTAAAGGAAAATATAAAATTATCCATTGAATCAAGTAAAAAATGTAAAGAATGCTCTTTAAAATATTACAGGCACTTTTCTTTAGGAATGTGAGAATCACTGATATTTCCCATGTTGATCCGTGGTATGCTTTAATTAGTAATTGTATATTAAAGGAATAATGTGGAAATATTCTAATTTATTTTAAAGGAATACTTTGAAGAAATAATCATAATATTTATGAAAAATAAAGTTGATTTTGCACATCCTTCTGTGTAAAGACTCATTATTAAGCCTTTTGGGCTGGCAAGGGTTTTGGTTGTTAAACCAAGTGAGAGAACTGTGGAGAAGGGAACACTGATGTTCTAGCTGAGCACCACGGGGCTCACCTGGCGCTAAAGCACCAAACAGTAAGTGAGGGAGCCAGCTGGGGAGACGCGGTTAAACGTAGCTGCTTTGCTGCTGTTGTCCTTGCTTAGTTATTTACTTTGAGACAAGGTTTTCCATGTAGCCCAGGCTAGCCTCCAACCCAGCATCCTGAGGCTGCTTTTACTTCTCAGTGAGATGTTTTCAAGCTGACGTTAATTGTTCAGCTGGAAAATTAGCAGTTCTCCCACTTCTCCCTGCATTTTTTTTTTTGACTGCTGGATATATAAAAGCAAAGGCATATCCAAATATAAGACATAAACTACTAACTGAAGTAGTTTTCTAACTACTCCTGGAATCTTGCAAAGATGAGCCTTGCAGATGAGCATTCGAGGCTTCGGGCTGCTCAGGTATTTGTGTAACAGCATATGTATGGATTTCACTTATATTTTTCTATAATTCACAATTTATGTAATTAGAATTCAGCTGTAGTTCAGAGTCAGGAGGAGGAGACGGAAAATTTGTTATGTAATGAATTTTTGTTTTGTTTTGTTTTGTTTTTTGAGACAAGGTTTCTCTGTTTAACTCTGGCTGTCCTGGAACTCACTCTGTAGACCAGGCTGGCCTCGAACTCAGAAGTCCACCCGCCTCTGCCTCCCAAGTGCTGGGATTAAAGGCGTATGCTACAACTTCCTGGCTGTTACATAATGAATTTATGGGATTCTCCTCTTTAGAAAGTAGACCTGGGGATCCATCCCATATACAGTTACCAAACCCAGAAACTATTGTGGCCGCCAACAAGTGCTTGCTGACAGGAGCCTGATATAGCTATCTCCTAAGAGGCTCTGCCAATACCTTACAAATACAGAGGTGGCTGTTTGCAGCCAACCATTGGACTGAGCATGGGGTTCCCAATGGAGGAACTAGAGAAAGGACCCAAGGAGCTAAAGGGGCTTGCAGCCCCATAGGAGAAACAACGATATGTACCAACCAGTACCGCCAGAGCTCCCAGGGACTAAACCATCAACCAAAGAGTACACATGGAGGGACCCATGGCTCCAGCCACCTATGTAGCCGAGGATGGCCTTGTTGGGCATCAGTAGGAGGAAAGGCCCTTGGTCCTGAGAAGGCTCGATGCCCCAGTGTAGGGGAATGCCAGGACAGGGAAGTGGGAGTGGGTGAGTCAGTAAGCAGGGGGAGGTGGGATGAGATGGCGGGGTTGGAAGGAAATTGATGAAAGGGGATAACATTTGAAATGTAAACAAAGAAAATATCTAATAAAAAAGAAGAAACACTGAAAAAAACAAGTAGACAAAAATGCCTTGCGGCATTCAGGGGCCCTGTCAGCCCTGTAGTAGAACGGAGTTTTCCTACCCAACACAGAAATGTGGTATTCTAACATCCCTGTGCCCGGCAGTAACTCTGTAGGTTTGTGCTGTTTGATTATCCACTTACTGGTTTGTGGTTTCAAATGCCGCTTCTGTGTTTGAACTGCCTGTTCTCGCTGCCCATCCATTGGATGAGGCCAGTAGCTGCCATGTTAGATGTGGTGAAGAACGTCCTCATCACTGCAAGAAGCTTTTTGCACAGCAGTAGTTGAGATGGTCTCATAGCATAATTCATTTACAGAAAGCACATGAACAGACAGTATCTCCAGGCAGTTTTTAAAATACTCTTACTAGTACATATATAAGGGCACTTTTTCATTCAAAGGTGTTAAGCTACTAAATTTATACATAAGCAAATGGCAGGCATTCAGCATATATTTATTTAACAACTAATGTATGTATTTTGAGTTGTCACACTTTAAAAGTGTGAATATCACAGATTACTATTACTGTTTATTCTTATTTAGACTCTAAGAATGTAATATGAAATTTAACGTAATTAAGATTAACACAGTCTCTCCATTGAAAGGGGTATGAGAATTATCACGCTGTTTAATCCACACTCTGCCTGGTCTTCTGTTTGATGGAAATAAGAAATGCTGGGAAAGAGTTTGGTTAGCTTCCACCCTCATGCACTGGGACTTTATTTTTGTTTCTGAATGGATGTAAACATTTCTAATGTTTTATCCGATGAGTAGGAAATGTATAATTGATTACCAGCTTTTATCTTGAGGTAGCAGATTACCTTCCAAAAATACTTACATACCTGGTGCAAAGCACTGTACCAAGTTTGCAGTTCCTAACTCACTCCACCCTTATTCTAAACCTATGAAATCGATGCCATCACTTACCCATACCAGAAACTGGAAAAGCGTGCACAGAAAGTGTGATGAGTGCTGAAGATCAACTGGGGCAAAGCCAGCATGCAAACCCAGGACATTTAACCTGGGCTTTGTAAGTGTTCAGTGTGGCTTCTGTTCTAGAGCCAAGACCTGGAAACTTCTAAAAGGGCTACGCAGTGTCTATGAAACTTTGGGAGCTAAGAGGCAAAATTGAAAACCTTCTTGCAACATGACTCTACTAATGAGAAGAGTTAAATACATTATGGGAAGATTTCACTTGAGATTCAAAGTATACTAGCATCACATTTAATTACAGAGACTAAGGAAGTGAAGAGCTTAGCACATGTTAGTTCCTATGTTCAATTCCCAGCATGCATGCACTACACACACAGAGACACATACATAGACACACAGACACACAGACACACACACACACACACACACCATAAGTGCTTATCTGCTGAGACTGCTCTGTAAAAAGAATTTGTGTATATAATATGTCCTTTTGAAGAAAGATACTGCCAAATATTTACACAGGTAAGTGAGAAACAATTTTTATACAGCATGTTCATTACCTGAAAGGAAGACATTGATGAACTTTTGGTTCCTTTTTTTCCTCTTAATATGCTTCTTTTAGCACATGATAGATTAATCACTTCCCAATGAAGGTTGGATAGAAGACCCTCTACCAAATACTTAAGTGGATTTTGAAATCAGAAGTTGCCTTTTTGTTTGTAGTAAGCTCCTAACATGCTGGTCAAAATTTGAACTACAGCTTTGTTTGTAGAGGTCTTGTCTACCTGTTGGTAGTACATTGAGCTGTGAAGCAACTAGATGTTTAAGTGTGTTCCACATGTAATACTGTTTGCCTACAGTTTTTGGTTGAATTCACTGCAAAACACTATCAAGTCTGTAGCAAAGGCTAAAATCAAAAGCTGTTCAGTATCATATTGACTATCTCATTCATTCTTATAGTAGATGAAGACATAGCAGCCTTGAGTTCAAAACAAACTGTCATAAAACTATACTAAGCCAATGAACTGCTCTGTGGGAGGGTAACGTGGGATGTTCAGTGCTTAAGTCTGCGAGGCGAGCAAAGGAAGGCCATTCTTACCATCCCCGGCTCGATAGCACAAGACTGCGTGAAACACATGCTGAAAAGTATCTGCTGAAGAATGACACTGGAAATGAGCCCAGGTTGGAAACACCTTACATTTTCATAAAGTTGAAGCAGCACTTTTTGTACCACACAACGTCTCCAGTGGCAGCTGCTCACAGCCTCTGCTACAGTCTGTGTGGAGTCCCTGTTTCGTAGAAAATATTCTTGCCTGTTAATTTGTTCCATTACAAAAAATTTGAAGACCATCCCTTCAGTCATTCATTCCTGGCATTAATTCCTCAAATACGCTATATTCCTTGATTCATCAATACCAAAGGGAAACCATTCTCCTTCTTTTGAATTGCTGTTACTGACTTTTGGTGTTCTCCATTCTTCAACTATTCTTGCCAAAATTAATTTAAGAGTTAAGAAAGACCTTAAGAAGTGCTCAACATCATTAGTAATTAGGGAAATGCAAATCAAAGCAACCCTGAGATTTCACCTCACACCAGTCAGAATGGCTAAGGTCAAAAACTCAGGACACAGCAGGTATTGGTGAGGATGTGGAGAAAGAGGAACACTCCTCCACTGCTGGTGGGGTTGCAAGATGGTGCAACCACTTTGGAAATCAGTCTGGCGGTTTCTCAGAAAACTGGGCATGACACTTCCTGAGGACCCTGTTATACCACTCCTGGGCATATACCCAGAAGATTCTTCAGCATGCAATAAGGACACATGCTCCACTATGTTCATAGCAGCCCTATTTGTAGTAGCCAGAAGCTGGAAAGAACCCAGGTGTCCTTCAACGGAGGAATGGATACGAAAAATGTGGTATATCTACACAATGGAGTACTATTCAGCACTTAGAAACAATGAATTCATGAAATTCTTAGACAAATGGATGGAGCTGGAGAACATCATACTAAGTGAGGTAACCCAGTCTCAAAAGATCAATCATGGTATGCACTCACTGATAAGTGGATATTAGCCTAGAAACTTTGAATACCCAAGACATAATCTACATATTAAATGATGTCCAAAAAGAATGGAGGAGTGGCTCCTGGTTCTGGAAAGACTCAGTGCAAGAGTATAGGGGAGTTCCAGAACAGGGAAGCAGGGAAGGGGTAGATGGAGGAACAGGGGGAGGGAAGAGGGCTTATGGGACTTGCGGGGAGTAGGGACCCAGAAAAGGGGAAATAATTTGAAATGTAAATAAAAAATATATCAATAAAAATAAATAAATAAATAAAAAGAGTTAAGAAAGTTCATTCTGCACACATTTTTTCATCTTAATAAAATCAAACACAAGTTAAAAGACTTGTTGCTTTGCTAATGTTTGAGTCAGTTGGGTTGAAATTTTCTTCTTTTAATATGGATATACTCTACAGCAATAAATATCCTTGTTTTATATTTTTCTAACTACTAAAACCTATGGATTAAAAATGTCTCTATGTGTATTTGTTAATTCTAACACAGAAAATATTATTTTAGGTCATCCATTGTCTCATTGCATGTTAAATACCAAGCTTTGCCATCTAATTTTATAACAAGATAATCTTTATTCTTTTATCCCTTAAACACATGATACTTAAAGAGTTTACTGATTTTTGTGTTTTGACATTATGGATGCTGGTGCTGAAAGTAAAGAGAAAAAAATATTGTGGACTGATGATCTCTGAGGTGCGCACAGTGCTGGAGGTTGCCACTTGTTCATTAGAGTTTGTAGTGTGCCAAACAGCTAGGCAAAAATGGCAAAAGCGTGCAATGCAAGTACCACCTAAGTCTCCCTGACAGCTCCTCAGCTGTGCCCTTAGAATGGGAAAGCAATTGTAGACAAAATGTGGCCATGCTACAATAAAACTTTATTTGTAGCCAGATGAACTTGAATACCCTGGGGTTTTGTGTGTTACAAATTAAAACTTCTTTTAATTTGCAGGTATTGTAGTTACTTAACTTGTGAGCCAGTATTGTGACTCTTCCTTAGGATGTGTGTCTCCTGAGTGCCAAGGGTAAAGATGCTAGCTGGCATTCTAGCCACCATGCTAGCCGCCATGCTAGCCACCACGCTAGCCGTCATGCCTTGCCTTTTCCTAGCATATTTTTTTCTTTTTTTTATAAACTGAATTCAAGCCTGTTCTTAGCCTTTATCTTTCTCATTTTTCCATTTAGAACTTAAAATGTAAAATTCACAACTATTAGAAAAAAACTAATGTATTTATACATCAATAATAATGTATAAATGTAATAATGTATATTATTTATATAATACATATAATGTATAAGTAGAATAATAAATATATTTTTAGATTTTGAAATATAAATTATATTTATAATGTATAAATAAAATATATAATGTATAAATATAATGAAGTATAATAATGCATAATTATTGTAGCTTCTGGTCATTACATTTAAAGACAAATGACTAGTCAGCTTTTATGTAACTTACAAAAGTTTTGTAGTATTATTAGTGTTTACATGGGGGAAAGGAAAATTAATTGTGAACATATTTTAAAGCCTTAAAACTTGTACTTGCTGGTCCTTGATGTGATTCATGTCATAGCTAGGTGGACTGTTGGCTTTCTCCCTCCTTTGGAAGCATGCATGGTGTCTTCTGATGCCATCAAAGCTAGTTCCTAGAAAAAGGACATTCAGGTCAGTTACAGCTCTGGTGTCTGTCTCTGGACCCCATACATAACGTGTATGGTGTCTTGAGCTTAATCTCCACCTCTGAGGAGCCAAATAAGGGCAATAGCAGTAGGTTTTGTGTTTGGGGAGTCTCTTGGACAGTCCTGACTAACAAAGGAATGCTTCTCATGTCTAGTATTAGAGTTTTTTGTTAGTCTTTGGTTCATGGTAACAACATGATAACCCTAAGGGTATAGTAGTGGCACACACACATTTAACCAACAATTCTCTAGTGAAGTCATGGGTATGGGAGGAAAAGCTACAACCACTACTTTGCTGAATATAGTTCCTAACAACAGTCAAAACATGTGTCCTTATATCTACAGATAAGTGTAGTCCTCACCCCTCAGCAAGGAAACTTGGCCTTGAAACAGAAAGAGACCAAAACAGAAAGCCACAACCAATCAAAACGCAGAGTTGTAAAACCTAGTCCTGTCTACAAAACACTCCCACTTCAAGGGAACATCAAATAAGATGTGAAAGATTATAAGGGCCAGATTAGAATTTGTTATTAGAATATATCTCCTAGTGATGTCAGAATCTACCGCCATAAAGTCTCACCAACATGATTGTCTGAGCATGAGCTGAATAAAGACACTATGAATGCCAAAGTGGATTTGGAAAATCCCACATTGTCATAACTACACAAAGAACTAAGACCAACGCATGCTGAAGACAGGAGAAATCATCTGAGTGGAAGAGCAGACTGTTAGTACTACGTGGTAAACCCTTAGAACACACATAAAAGTTAACATTATATAGACTGAGCAAGTTATATCTCGGAATATATGTGCATATACATATGTGCATGTAACAAAAACAATGGGAAAAAAGGTCATGAGGGCATGAAGGGGGAAAAGGTAAAGGGGAAATTTAACATTTTCTTTTATTTATTCACTTTGCATCCTGCTCTCTGCCCTCCTCCCAGTCACCACCACCCCAAAAAAAAGTCTTGTATTTACAAGTAATTGAGACAGTAAGGAGCATCAGTAAGACTCATGCATGGCTGCTGTATCTCTTAGTAATCAGTGTTTGGAGTTTGTTTTTACTTGACATTGTAGAAAGCATTTCTGTTAGCAGAGTTTTTAAAATTTTAAGCTTTTTTTCAGCATTATGTTTAGTTTCTTTTAGCACATTAGATGCGGTATGTCATAACTTGATAACACTGTGAAAATCTTGTCACTGATCCTCAAATGCCAATCACTGCCTTATTTGCATGCCGACTGTATATTGCTACACTCCTGGGTTTCACCTGTAACTGCTAGGAGAGCTAGCCTTCTGTCAAAGGTCATTACGTTAATCACAAATCATAATAGTTCTATGCTTTATATAAGCATTGGCAGGGTCCAGGGTTTTTTTCCTTGACACAGCAGACAGTACATTTAAGATACTTGCTTATAAATGTGAATATTGGATGTAAGGTTTTCATATTGGGCATTTTTTTTTTTGGAGAAGAAAAAGGGTGTTTCTATCAGAGCTGACACTTGGAAAGGGAGTGTTTCAGTGTTTTATAAAGTTATATAAAGAGCAGCAACACCACTATAAAAACGATTGAAAATTGTTACAGCAACATCACCTTATGATGTGAAACACTAGACTATACAAAACCCCGCTTCTGATGGAGGTACATTTCTGAGCGGATAACTAAAAGATGTTCAGGATTTTGTTTGTAAAACCTGACCTTGTCTAATGGTTCCCATTGTGGTGTGTATTTTGGAATAACAGATACCAGTGTCTCACTGGCTCATGTATGAAGCTGATCAATCCAGGACACTTCAGAATATAAAGGAAGCTCTGGGCTAACAGATTTGTATCACGGCCCTTATGGTCAAGACACCACCTTTTTTTTAAACCACAGGTCATGATCTGTAAGTGAATGTGAGAATTTCCAAATGTGTAAACACCAAATGCTAACTCGAGATCATGTGTGCTTTGAGTCTTTGGCGTTTCTAGCACTGCTTAGCCAGGCTGCATGGTGTCCCTGCAGATTTAGTTCTGGACACACACACAAGTTCTTCCTGCTGTGAGTGCCGCTATGCTAACTAATCCCAACCAAACCTTCCAGGAACACCCTGGCTCAGATTCCAGACTGTTGCGTGCTATGAGTTACAGTGTTTTCCCTGTGCGTAGGCATTTTCTGCCTTTATAGAAAACAATGATAAAATCATAGAGAATAAGGATTTTTAATAGTCTGTCATTCCTTAGTATATAAGTATTAGATTGGTAGATCTTTAAATTGTGCGAAAATGCTTTATTTTTAACAATTGTTTGAGTTGCTCACCAATTTCATACAAAATCATTAAACAAATTATAGCTTGAGGATTAAAACAAAATTTCCAACTATGTCTGAAATGCCCTGAAATGTGCCTCAGTTGCTCTGTTCTATGCACATACATGAAGCAATGACCTCGCATGATAGTGCACACCCTTAATTCCAGCACTTGGGAGGTGGAGGCAGGTGGATTTCTTTTGTGAGTTCTAGGCCAGCCTGGTCTACAAAGTGAGTTCCAGACAGAGAACCCCTATCTTAAAAAATTAAAAAATCATTTCTTAGGAATGTGGAAGATGATGCAGTATCAAATATTCAGCTAAGTTTTAATTCTTTGTATAAAAATAAGCAATCATAGTCATCTTACTGGTATGTGACATTGGCTCTCATAAATAATAAAAATGTTTACAAAATAATCTTAAAATAAAGTTGTTTATGATTTATTATCAGTAAATTTTTGTCTTGTATACTTACTTTATACACCAGTATACACTTGGACTCATGTAGAAATTTCTGGGATGCGAAAGGAGTCACTGGTGCAAAGCTTTTTGGAATTACTGATCTAGAAGAGGATAGCCATGGACTATGGAGTGGCAATATCTGCGTTCACACTTCTTAAACGACTGGCATTAAATAAACTTTAAATGATTTTTCAGGGGTATTTCTTTGCACCTTCTTTGTGATTAAATCTTTGTGTAGCTTGTAAACTTACCCTTTGGTTAAGGTTTGATGCAATATTGTCCTCCTTTTAGGTTAATAGTGTATCAGGGTGGGGCTTGGAGAGAGGGCTCAGCTGTGAGGACTGCTTGCTGCCTCTGCAGAGGACATGATTTCAGTTCCCCACAACACATAGCAGCTCAAAAACATCTGTACCTCCAGATCCAGAGAACGTGACACTTTCTTCTGGCCTTCACAAGTACCAGGCAATGGTGAGCAGACACACATGTAGGTGAACACTTAGACACATAAAATGAAAATAATTTTTTTAAATATCATGTATTTGTTTCATGAAGACAAACCTCTTCATAATTAATTATGTTGTCATCCCAAAAGTTTTATTCATGAGCACACCACTGGTGATCCAGGATGGAATGAAGCAGTTGCACATCTATTTAGTCTGGAGAATGATAGTTTTGTGCCAGGCACAGGTTGGGGTAGCAAAACAGATGTATATGACTACCCAATGAGAACTTTTCAGAATTTGTGTGTTGCCAGAAAAGTACTCTTTTGTGTCGGTTGACATGAAATTGGTGTTTTGAAAGCTTAGCTTCAGGGCCCTTGAGAAGCCAGTGGATACTCTGATGGTGAGGTGCTTTAAAGTTTCAGATGTTTATCAGGATCCCGGAGAATATCTGTTAATATCTGGAGCCTTCAGTGTTTCTGAACACACTTTGGAAAATGTTACTCAGCACTATTAAATGGTAATATGAATTTACTACAGAGCATTTAAACAAATCTGGTATTGCGAACAAATAACAAAGAACATGTCTTGTTATTTGTTCCCAATAAAAAATATTGTATGTATCATTAAAGATTTAAAAGTTATTTAAAACTTTAGAGGGATTATTCTTAAAATATGTATCTCAGTTCAAGACCAGCCTGTCTACACAGCAAGTTCCAAGACAGCCAGGGGTATACAGAGAAACCCTGTCTTGAAAGAGAAGGGAAGGGAAGGGAAGGGAAGGGAAGGGAAGGGAAGGGAAGGGAAGGGAAGGGAAGGGAAGGGAAAGGGGGAGGGGAGGGGGAGGAAGGGGAGGAGAAGAGAAGAAATAAGGGGGAGGGGAGGGGAGGAAAGGGAGGAGAAGAGAGGAGAGGAGAAAAGGGGAGGGGTAGGGGAGGGGAGGGGAGGGAAGGATCTCTAGGTTGTGATAGCCTGGTTCCAGTCCTAACCACAACAAAAACAAACAAAAGAATGTGACATTTCTCACTGACTGAGTAGCTAAGTTTCCTTTTTATTTACATATTTGATTTTACCTTTGGTATCTTAAACCAAACCACAGCCTGAGAGTTGGGAATGTCTAAAGGGACTTCTGTACCATCTGGAAGATTTTACATCTCCATGTAGGATCTTGCTGTCAAGCTGTTTTAATTGATAGTTATGCGTTGTGTTAGTCCATAAGCTAACTCAATCATCAATTGTATGATAGAAAAGAGAAAAATGGGTTAGGGGTTGATTTTTTTGATTGGTGAGAGTTCTTAATGTTCAATATGTAACATAACTTTTAAAGTATGATGAAAACAACTAACATTTGTTTTTCTAAAGTCTAGGAACAAGGAAGTCTAGGAGAAGGGCAATTTCTTTTGAGAATTGTTTCTTCCAAAACAGCCATATTTATGTGTGGTCACAAATGTTTATACATATGCAACTAACTCAGTCTCTCCGGTAAACATGTGTTTATTTTGTTAGGTCTTTTTGCATGGGAGGTCATTTCTGCTGTGATTTTCTAGAATACTTATGAGGTCCTGATGGGAATACAACAGAGGCCTGAAAACAGTTAATTCACAGCTCTGTCGCAAAGTTTTTACTTGTGACGTTTTAGCTGTCAGATACTCTTAAGAAAAGTTCATGCTTCTTGAAAGTCTGGTAACTTTTAAGAGTTCCAAAAAGAACTCTACCCAGTACAGCCCCAAATAAATATTCCTAAGTTCTTATAGTTGACAAAATTGGAAGGCTTCACAGTGTGTAGGCCTAGCATGTATACTCTGTCAGTGGTGTTTATATGACCACATGCAGTTGCACAACAGAAAGAAAAATGGTTCAGATCATGGAGGAGAGCTGTCCTTTTTTCTATTGTGAACATCTTCCCATTTCCACCTGCACACAGCTTGCCACTGACAACGGTTTTGTTCCCTCCTCTGGCTTTCCCCAGGCTTAGATGGTGTTTCCAGCATCTCGTCCAACCGCATTACCCAGAGCTTTAAGTTCTCTGTAATTTTAACAGCCTGAGACACCCCCTCCCCTTCAGAAACCTTATGGCTAAGGTTAAAATCTTGGGAGACAGCAGGCAAGACAGTGTTGGCAAGGATGTGGAGAAAGAGGAACACTCCTCCATTGCTGGTGGGATTGTAAGATGGTACAACCACTCTGGAAATCAGTCTGGCGGTTCCTCAGAAATCTGGGCATGACACTTCCGGAGGACCCTGCTATACCACTCCTGGGCATATACCCAGAGGATTCCCCGGCATGCAATAAGGACACATGCTCCACTATGTTCATATTTTAAGGGAGTTTTCTGTGAAGAACCAGACCTGCCAGCACCAGGTGTAAAGGGATCAGAGGGAGGAGCAGGGTACAGCTGCTGCCACAGCCACCTGCTTGCTGACATCAGAGCCCAGCTTCAGCAGATGTCGAGGCCTGTTGGCAGGCAGCACAGAGGCGCTTGTTCCCACAAATCATGGAGAGACTGGAAATGTCAAGCATGAGGGGTTGTCTTTTTATAGAAAATATGTAAACCTGTTCTTCTACCCAGAAGGCTAGCAAATGGAATAATTAATACCCTCATTATCTACTCTTTCTGAAGGGCCAGGCCATATCAAGTTCCCACAGCCAGCACCAGAGATACTTAGGTAGCCTAGATGTCCCTTACGTTATCTGTATAACCAGGGACTTCCCAAAAATTCCACAGCCAGGACTGGAATTCCTTCCCTACTTCCCTACTGACAAATGATGTTGAACATTTCTTAGGTGCTTCTCAGCCATCGAAGTTCTTCATGTGAAAATTCTTTGTTTAGCTCGGTACCCCACTTTTTAATAGGGTTATTTGGTTCTCTGGGGTCTACCTTCTTGAGTTCTTTGTATATATTAGATATTAGCCCTCTGTTGGATTTAGGGTTGCTGAAGATCCTTTTCCAATCTGTTGGTTGACGTTTTGCCTTTTAACAGTGTCCTTTGCCTTACAGAAACTTTGTAATTTTATGAGGCCCCATTTGTCAATTCTTGATCTTAGAGCGTAAGCTATTGGTGTTCTGTTCAGGATCTTTTCCCCCTGTGCCCATGTCCTCAAGGGTCTTCCCCAGTTTCTTTTTTATTAGTTTCAGTGTATCTGGTTTTATGTGGAGGTCCTTGATCCACTTCGAGTTGAGCTTAGTACAAGGAGATAAGAATGGATCAATTCGCATTCTTCTGCATGCTGACTTCCAATTGAACCACATGATCATTTCATTAGATGCTGAAAAAGCATTTGACAAAATTCAGCATCCTTTCATGCTAAAAGTCTTGGAAATAACAGAAATTCAAGGCCCATATCTAAACATAGTAAACGCAATATACAGCAAACCGGTAGCTAACATCAAACTAAACGGAGAGAAAGTTGAAGCAATCCCACTAAAATCAAGGACTAGACAAGGCTGCCCCCTTTCTCCATATCTTTTCAATATAGTTCTTGAAGTCCTAGCTAGAGCAATTAGACAGCATAAGGAAGTCAAAGGGATACAAATTGGAAAGGAAGATGTCAAACTATCACTATTTGCAGATGATATGATAGTATACTTAAGTGACCCAAAAAACTCAACCAGAGAACTCCTACAGCTGATAAACAACTTCAGAAAAGTGGCTTGTTACAAAATCAATTCAAGAAAATCAGTAGTCTTTCTATACTCAAAGGATAAGCAGACTGAGAAAGAAATTAAGGAAATGACACCCTTCACAATAGCCACAAACAGCATAAAGTATCTTGGGGTGACTCTAACCAAACAAGTGAAAGACCTATACAACAAGAACTTCAGATCTCTGAAGAAGAAAATCAAAGAAGATCTCAGAAAATGGAAAAATCTTCCATGCTTGTGGATTGGCAGGATTAATATAGTTAAAATGGCCATCTTGCCAAAAGCAATCTACAGATTCAACGCAATCCACATCAAAATCCCAACTCAGTTCTTCATAGAGTTAGAAAGAGCAATTCTCAAATCATCTGGAATAACAAAAAACCCAAGATAGCTAAAACTATTCTCAACAGTAAAAGAACTTCTGGGGGAATCAGTATCTTAGACCTCAAACATTACTACAGAGCAATAGTGATAAAAACTGCATGGTATTGGTACAATGTCAGGCAAGTGGATCAATGGAATAGGACTGAAGACCCAGAAATGAACCCACACACCTATGGTCACTTGATCTTCGACAAAGGAGCTGAAAGCATCCAGTGGAAAAAAGATAGTCTTTTCAACAAATGGTGCTGGTTCAACTGGAAGTCACCATGCAGAAGAATGCGAATTGATCCATTCTTATCTCCTTGTACTTGCATACCTCAACTCCAAGTGGATCAAGGACCTCCACATAAAACCTGACACACTGAAACTAATAGAAAAGAAACTGGGGAAGACCCTTGAGGATATGGGCGCAGGGGAAAGTTCCTGAATAGAACACCAATAGCTTACACTCTAAGATCAAGAATTGACAAATGGGACCTCATAAAACTACAAAGTTTCTGTAAGGCAAAGAACACTGTCAAAACGTCAACCAACAGATTGGGAAAGGATCTTCACCAACCCTAAATCCGACAGAGGGCTAATATCTAATATATACAAAGAACTCAAGAAGGTAGACCCCAGAGAACCAAATAACCCCATTAAAAAGTGTGGTACAGAGATAAACAAAGAATTTTCTCATGAAGAACTGTTGCTAACCATAACTACTGTTACAGTTGTGGTACTGGACTTGGAGCAAGCACCGTAAATGTCACTGTGTGGTTTCTTGGCCTTTGGTTTGTGTGAGAGTGCAGCTCTGAGCTACAAAAACACTAGAAATTTACAAGCAGCGCATGTTGAACTGTCCTGTTAGGAGCATGGAAGACAGAAATGCTGATGTACCATGGAGGCTCCGCTCATGAGGTTTCAGAGATGAGCGGAGAGATCATTAAAGAACTAGGCTAGAGTTGTGATGGCTAATCCTATTAGCTTGGTGGACTCTAAAGTCACCTAGGATACTTCTGGGCATGCCTGTAAGAGATTATCCATGCTAGGTTAATTGAAGTGGGTACCACATCCAGGGGACCTAGACTCCATAAAAAGTGGAAAGTGAAACTGGTTATGGTGGTCTTCAGTCTCAGCACACAGGAAAGAGAAACAGATAGGTTTCCTGAGTTGAAGCAAGCCAGGGCTGTATAGTGTAGCCATATCTAAAACAAAGAAATGAAAAGAGGAAGAAGAGGAGGAAGGGGAAGAGGAGGAGGTGTGACAAAAAAGAAAAGAAAGAAGTGCACGTGAGCTGATTCCAAGCACTCCTCACTCTGCATCCAGACGGGAAGGATGAGACAAACTTCCTCATGCTCAGGATGTCCCAGGTTGCAAGTCCAACCCCTGCCTAAGGACCACCAATGCAGAGCGGAAGCAAAAATTAAGTTTATGATATGACTCCCAGCACCAGCCAATTCTGTTAAAGGCCACAGTAACTTTCCCCCAACCCCTGTTTGCTGCTTACTATAAAGCCCCATAGATATTCAGAGCTCCACCACCACCGAAACTATCCTGTGTGATGGTTGTAGGGACCCAGAGCTAGCTCGAGTACCCTAAAGACCCAGCCGTGAGCTGCATCCTGTCTGCTCTTTGGGAGGAATCACTCACATTTCCCAGGCTCTACAAGATCATAGGTGTTGCTGTTCTGAGCTGATATTAACTGGCACCAGGTTACCACTGCCGCTGAAGTTCTGAAACAGTCATCTCATAACTTCTGGGAAGGGCCATAGTAAGAGGCAGCTTTGTGCACGTGGTGACAGTATTGGCAGCCAAGAGGCCCTTCAGAATTCCTGGAACTCTTTGCCATTGGATATATTTGGAAAAACAAAAAGAAAAATAATTCTGAAACATATTCAGTAATTACCTCAAGCAAATGAAGACTAAAGAGATGCTTTGAAAAACTGTATGGAGAAGCAAATTATTTGTGCTGAAATCTAACATAACTATGTAAATTGGCGGGCTATTTTGTTTGTGGTCTTGTACATTTTTTTTGAAAAGCCCCTATGTTTCCATTGCTTGAAGTTTTTCATTGACTTTGAATATTGTATCCCTAGATAAATCATGACATTTCCTTTCTACATGTTGGTACAATTTTACATTATGGAATTGTCAGATAGATTCATTACTCCTATTTCTAAACACAAATGACCATAATTCAAACATGTATCAATGTACCAGGCTCTAAAGTACAGAAAAACATTCTATCACTAATGCATTTGGAGGCACATTGACATTAACACACACACACACACACACACACACACACACACACACCCATACACACACACACACTTTTATAAGAAAGACTTTTGGTTGTGGATTTCATCTTTTTTACTTTTGATAGCTTTCCACTCTGACATCAGGTCTTTGGTTCAGGCTTATTTACATGTAAGTTTCATTAGAAACAGTGAGTAGAAGCCTAAAATGTCCAGAGGTGTTAAACAGAGTGTCTCTTTTATAATTAGTGTAACATGCCTGTCTTATGCGGCTGTAGCTCTTTTACAGAGAGCAGTTCAAGTTCACTTAAATGCCACCTGCAACCTAGTATTGTACAGAAAATTTGTTCCTGTGATGGCAGAGAATGAAAAACAGCAGGAATAGATGGCAAAGACCCTAAGTTATTGGTTCTCGACCTTCCTAATGGTGTGGCTCTTGCTCATTTTGCAGTGACTCAAACCATAAAATGTTGTTGCTACTTCATAACTATAATTCTACTACCATTGTGAATAATGAGGTAAATACCTGCTTTGCAGGTCATGTAATATGTGATATCGCCCCACAAGGGTCACAACCCACAGTTGAGAGCCCCTGCTTTAAGTGGATACAGTGGTTATTAAGCCTGCTCAGATTCTATTGGTCCAATCTTATGTGGCCAAACCAATCATTCAATAAGCATTTTTTTCCCTGTAGGCAGTCAATATGAATCATGTGCAAAGGCTTTGGGGGCCTGTACAAGAACGAGCCAGGTTTCACACTGCACTACGAGTGCTCCATCTCATGCCAAGTACTTCAATATGTCAACAGGAAAGGAACTGAAATTGTAAAATGTTTGAAATATCTTTGTTTGAGATTATAATTATATCATTTTCCCCTTTCTTTCTCTTCCTTCAGCCCCACTCCCCCAAATATTTCTTCTTGCTTTGCTCGCTTTCAAATTCATGGCCTCTTTTTTTCATTAAGTGTGTGTGTGTGTGTGTGTGTGTGTGTGTGTGTGTGTGTGTATTCGTAAACACATCAAAGCAACCTTCTCAGACTGTATGGTGTTACTTGTATGTATGTTTTTTTAAGGCTGACCATTTGGTATTGAACAACCTACTGGAGTGCTTTTTGAAGAAATGAACCTCTAAATACATCCATTTAAATTCAAACATTTTAGAAGGACCCTGGGCAACTTGTATGCTGTGGGAAATAAACATGTTTTCCTAGTAATGTATTCCCATCACTCGATTCCGGAGGACATGAGAAATCAGGTAAAGCATTACAAATGATGCTGGGTGTTCACAAGGCAGCAGCGGAACAGGTGAGACAGTGACACACACACTGCTCCTTCTTGGCCTTCACTTAACGTAGAGTCAAGGACTCTTCCTCTGTTATCCAAGAAAGTTACCTCCAAACTTACCAAGGCATTCGTGACTGTAACGTTCTCTTTCTCATGCTGATTTATTGACATCTTGTTAACAAAGCCCATCCTTCTCCAATTTTTACTATAGTTTGTATTATTTTCCTTAGAATTGTGGCAGGACCCTGGAATTTTAATGTTTCTTTATTCAAATGGCACCTTATTAAAATGGATGGGAGATTAAGTAATAGTGTGATATTCCTCTTGTTTTCAATTTTAATATTCAATTCATCCGAACTACCTCTAAAATATGCAAATTACTAAAATACTGTTGTTAAGGGGAGGTTTGTTTACACATCATTATTTATAAGAAGAACCTGAAAGAGTGTCTAAAAGGTAAATTTCTAGTCCGCAAACACTTTGAATCTGATGGCAGATAGGAACCACACGCGCGGACTGATTTGGAGGATGCTAATTTCCTTTCTAGCATAGATTAACTGTTCAGAGTAGTGCGTTTCATTGCGGCCATGCAACAGAGGCACACAACCTGCTTCCCACTCTCTCAACCCTCAGTCCTTCTTCTTTGCTTGAAGCTGCCTTCTACTTCCATGTCTTCTTTCTATCAAGACTAACCTGGACCTTTGGGGCTCTCAGAGACTGAACCGCCAACCAAGGAACATGCATGCACTAAGCCTAGGCCTCCTTATACATATGGAGCAGATGTGCAGCTTGGTCTTCATGTGGGGTCCTGAACAACTAGAACATAGGCTATCCCAAAAGCTGTTGCCTGTATGGGGAGGGGGGGGATAAGTTCTAGCAGTGAAGGGGGTAGCGGTTGGAGGAAGAATTGTGGGAGGGGCTGTTCGGGAGAAGGTCAAAATTAAATAAGTAAAAAATAAGTAAAAATTTAAGTTAAATTAAAAAAATGATTCTGTATATGAGAGAAGTTGACAAGATTTATCTTTTTTTTTTTTTTTTACTTTCAATAACATTTATTTCCCACAGGGTTGAGGCAGGAGGTCACTTAGGCCCTGGAGATCAAGACCAACCTGGGTGATAAAGCAAGGCCTTATCTCAAAATTAAATAGATAACAGGACCTGGAGAATAGGCTGTGTTACTCTCTCTCTCTCTTTTTTTTTATTCGATATATTTTTTATTTACATTTCAAATGATTTCCTCTTTTCTGGCCCCCACTCCCCGAAAGTCACATAAGCCCTCTTCCCTCCCCCCTTTTTTCCCATCCACCCCTTCCCACTTCCCTGTTCTGGTTTTGCCCTATACTGCTACACTTTTCTAAGTCTGTTTTTAGTTTAGCGTGATACTCTACAGATGCACCATTTTTCCTAACTGTGTGATCTTATTCTTTGTGTCTAAATACTCTATTGCATATATCCGCCACATTTTCTTGCTACATTCACCCCTCAGTGGGAACCTAGACTGATTCCTTCACTTGGCTAGTGTGAACAGTGAAGGAGTAAATATAGATGGGATATGTGAGTAAGTCCTTCACATGCTGACAGAGAGTCTTTCTGGCCCATATCCAGGGATGGTATGCCCGCATCATATAGTATCAGTTCTGTAGAAAACCTAAGCAATGATTAAGTGGCTGGCTAGTTGCATTACTACCAGCAATAATGATTTTTCCCACCTATGTGCAGTCAAGCACTTGTTTTTAATTTTCTTAATGATAACCATTCTGATTGAGGAGCTGGCATCTTAATGCAAGTTTGCTGTACATTTCCCTGATGGCTGGGACATTTTTTCTATGTACTTATTAGCCATTTATACTTCTTTTGAGAAACATATATTCAGTTAGCTTGCTCATTTATTGTTTGGAATTTGTCTGTTCTGTATTTGTCTTTTTGGGTCATACTTTTTGAATGTATGCATATATGTTAATGCTTTTACACTAATTCGTGTTTGCTTTTATTCTTTATTATGGCTTATTCACTGTTCTTAGTAATAAGTCTCTTTGTATGTGTGCCTGTATGTGTTTTGAGTGTGTGCACTGTCAAATGTGTGGCACATGCATGTGAAGAGCTCTTTTTGTTTTTTTATAATAAACGTACCTTATTCTTTGAGGCAGTCTTTCATTTAACCTAGACCTCAGTGATGGAGAGAGTTTGGCTGCATGCATCCACCCATTTCTGCCTTTCCAATATTGATATTACAAGAACACATGTAACTGTGTGATTGGGGAGGTATATGGACACGTGCGGATGGTGCCTATGCGTATGCACAGAGGTCAAAGGAGGAGACTGGATACCTTACTCTTCGTACTCCACTGTTTCTTTGAGACATGGTTTTTCATTGTACCCGAAGCTTGTCTAGTGGCCAGTAAAACCCCAGCACTCCTGCCTGTCATTCCTCCTCGGGCTGGGGTTGCACATGGCCATGCCCAGATTTTATGTGGATTTAGGAATCCAAATTCAGGACCTTGTGCTTGTGCATCTGGTAGTCTGAGACATCCCCGAGACATCTTTTCAGGCCTCCTCTTTGTTTGGGTGGTATTATGGACTGGACCTAGGGTCCAGTGCATGCTAGGCAAGCTCTCTACCACTGAGGTGTAACCCAGACCACGATCACAGCTAACTCACTCTTATTGGGGATCCATTGGCAATTTTGGGAGGAGTCGTCATGCTTTGACTTTTTACATTTCTTGTGTTTCTGAATTGGGACTTGTGATTCTAAGGTTATATCATTAGTTTGATATTTTTACATGTCATTTTATTTTTCCCAGCTAAAGCGTTTACATTATTCAAATGAGACTGGATTGTAATATAGTTGAGGTGTGATTCCTTCCCCCCTGGACTGGGTATGAAGCTCAATTACTCAAAACCTGTGTGCTCAAAGAACCAGTCTCATCTTCAGTACCACAGTGAGGGTAGAGTACAAACTACAGAAACAGCACTATTGATGAATAGACCGATGGTACAAATAAAGCAATAATCAATTCCAAATAATCATATCAGCTCTGATAGCGTGTAGGGCATAAAGAGAGAAAAGAAGTCCAATAAAAAAGCAGCACTTCTCCATGGCCTCTGCCTTAGTTCCTTCTCCATGTTACTGTCATGAGTGCCTACCCTGACTTCCATGGATGATAGACTACAAGGTGTGAGATGAAGTTAGACTCTTTCTTCTTCAAATTGCTTTTGATCATGGTGTTTTATCACAGTAATACACATTTTAACTAAGACTCTGGGCCTGTAAGATGGCTCAGCAGTTAAGAGTACAAGCTGCTCTTCCACAGGAATTGTGTTCAAAATGGAGGATCACAAGTGTCTGTAACTCTAGTATAGGAGATCTGACATCCTAGTCTTCGCTGATGAGATGACACCCTTATTGGTATGCTAATATATGCCAACAAAAAACCAATCAATATAGAATAATTAAAATTTAGAATATATTACTGATGCAGATACTCCTATATTATATTGTTCATACAAAATGCAGCAACAGGTTATTCTTTTATCAATCAGTAGTGTTTAGTATTTAGAAGCTGCTCCATTTATTTATAGTCCTTATAATATTTGACACATCATATATTCACTGTATCCATTGCTCTATATTTTTAGGCTGTGTAAGCACAAAGATTATTTTGTACATTGCTATATTGCCAGGGCTTGAAATAGCTACCTGGCACACAGTAGATACTCAATAAATATTTGTTGAACAAATATTGAAATCTACATCTTGGCCGGTCTCCAGAATAGTGTACCACACTTAAGATCCAAGTTTTATAGATTGGGCAATGTTTTTCAAAGGGAGCTTTATTTCCTTTTAATTTCCCATCCATTTTGAAAGTCATTTTATTACTTTTAGATTTATCATCCTGTTTACAAACTTTATTCTTTCCATCTTTCCCTAGTCAATTTTTTTAATTACGTGTGGCACTTTATTTTGAATTATGGCAGTCGAAAGTTGATATTTCATTCCAACAAGTTCTAATTGCCTAATTGAGACATGAAACTCCTGCTATGAATACTTTGCTAGTGTTAGACACCAGATTTACATTCCCATTAAGCTGGTGCTTACCCTCCTGGGCCATACATCTGGGAGAGATGCACAAATGGGCATCACTTTCGATTTCCCCTGAAAGCCAAGAATCTCCTTCATTAAGTAACTAAAAGTGCAACTTGCTTCTCAGCATCCCCTGAAACCTTTTGTAGTGGCAGAGATCCTTATTCCTTATAAATATACCTCTCCGGAACACAGCTGAGGCTCAGCTGCATCCAGAGCACAGTAAAAGCTGAAGAAAGGAAAGTAGGTCTTTAAATGTGCAAATTCCCTTTACTGACAAGAGACTTGAGACACTTTAAAGCACTTATTTAGGCATTTTCCCCTTGATGACCTGCACTTCTCTGCTAATTGCTTACTGCCTTCTTCACTGACTAAATGTGCCCCGTGTACTCGCATACTATGATGACCAACAGATCTGTTTGAACTTAAGATCAACACCAAGTACCAGGCCCAGACTATTCCCCTAATGACTTATAACTTATTCAAAATTGAATTAGGCCATCCTATTGAATCTATTTTTAACATATAGAAAAGTCAACTCTTTCCATATCTAGTTGACTCTTGTCACTATATAGCCAGTAGACATAATTTATCATGTAAGACACCTGCTATTATGCTGCCCTGCTGGGTGACTGGTTAATCACATTGGGCAACTTCCATCAAAGGAAGAGGCAGCATTTTGTTATTTTGGGGATATGAATTTGCTTTTCCTGAATGCAATACTCCAGCCAATATATGTAGATACAGAATACTTTATCCACAACTGTAATGTTTTTACACCTTGAAGACTTGACTTTGTAGACAATGGGGTCAGAGTCACAGAATTTGCTATCAGCATATTCCTTTACCATCCTGACATGCCTGCTATGATAAAATGGGCCAGGCAAGTACACTTGGGAGGCAGAAGCAGATAGATCTCTGTAAGTTTAATGTCCGTCTGTTTATGTTTTAGTGAGTTTCAGTCTAATTGGGGCTCTTCAAGAAAGGAAGGAAGGAAGGAAGGAAGGAAGGAAGGAAGGAAGGAAGGAAGGAAGGAAGGAAGGAAGGGAAGAAGGAAAGAAAGAAGAAAGGAAAGAAGGAAAGAAAGAAGGAGGGAGGGAAGAAAGGTCCTTTTGAAGGCTCAGATCCAGCAGGGTGACAATACTACTTGTGACTATGTATAGTTGAAGTAAGATTCTCTAGGAGGCTATGCATGCAGTGAATCAGCATTCACCATATGAAATTATAGTCCTGGCTCACAAGTCAAGGAAGCACTGGGTAGCAATGAGAGTCACACTATATTAATCAATATCCTTAGCGAGCGTACACAATATTTACTTTCTATTCAGGGAACGTGAGTGTGGGTGACCTCGTGATGGTGAATTTTGTCAGTGTTGTCAGACCACAGGATGTGAAGATGTTTGGGTCAATACTATTCTGGATGCTTCTGTGGGATTTGTTTCATTGAGGCCAGCATTTAAATCAAAGCCTCGCATGGTGCCACATTCAGGGAAAATGGAGAATCACTTGAGCCAGGAGTTGTCTTACAAGCCTGGGCAAGACTAGGAATTGCTTTTTATTTTAAATAAAGCATTGCTTTCCACCTGTGATAGGGTCTTAACCAATAATGTGAAGGTGCCCAGAGAATAAGAAACTGGCCATGAAGCATTTCTCCAACAGACTGACTCTGGGCTTTGTTTACATTGGTTTTTTTTTTTTTTTCTAGTTCCAGAGCAGACAGCTTCAGGACTCAGGGTGGGACACTAACCCCATAGCCTGTTAGCTCTCTGTGGCTATACAGTACTGGTTCTTCTGGATCTAAGCCTACCCGCCGAGTTACTCTGGAAATTTGGAGCCTGACAGCATCTATAGTCATGAAAATTGATGCCTTATAATAAATCTTTCTTTAATATATACATATGCCAGATCTCTTTTTACATCTTCACAAATCTTTTATCAGCCATGCCATAGAGGTATATAGAGGTATGTAGAGGTATGTAGAGGTATGTAGAGGTATGTAGAGGTATGTATGTAGAGGTATGTAGAGGTATGTATGTAGAGGTATGTAGAGGTCAGAGGATGACTTTTGGACACTGGTTCTCTTCTTCCCCTTTGAGACCTGGGGAGCAAGCACAGGTCCTTGGCCTTGTAGGACAAGCATTTTTAACTCACTCAGCCATCTTGTTGGCTGATTCTCTCTATTTAAAATCCTAGCAAATCCACAAAAAGCCTGTAACTGCTGGGCAATGGTGGCACACGCCTGTAATCCCAGCACTCTGGGAGTCAGAGGCAGGTGGATTTCTGAATTCGAGGCCAGCCTGGTCTACAGAGTGAGTTCCAGGACAGCCAGGGCTACACAGAGAAACCCTGTCTCGAAAAAAAGCAAATCCAACCCTCCCCCCCCCCCCCCCCCGCAAAAGAAGCCTGTATAATGTCTGTGTTATGCGATCAGGCAAAGGCAGTAGGAGTCTGCCTTGCATATTCCTTATCATTGAGATGTAGCACCGCTTTCTCCCATCCCGCCTCCTGACTAGCTGGTACTACAGGCACAAGTTACTGTTCAGGACTCCATCCGAATGCTAATCTCATTTAAATTATACAGCTTTCTATGGACTTGCTCTTGTCTGTCATACAATTTTTTTTTTCAATAAGCATGCTGTTTTGTAATATTTTAATTTACATGAGAATTAATATTTAAATATACTTAAATATTTTACTCGTGCAGTTATTTTAATTCCATATGATAACATAGCCCACAAAAAAAACCTATTTTCAATTTTTATCTAATACAATGAAAACATCACTTCTTTTTGTGATTCAGGTTGTTTCCTGACATCTGTAGAGTGAGACTGAGCTGAGAGAAAGATAAAAATCAGATGTAAGTGGCTTGGCTATCATAATTCATTAAACCAACCACATTTGAAACCGAGTCATGAGGAGAAAGCACCGAATGATGTGACGTATTTTCAGAGACGTTTCTGAAACTTCTGTGAGAGATCACGCCTCTAGAGCAGTTTACAAAATGAAAGGTATTATTAGTTGACTTCTCACAAGAAATAAAGCAATTTTTGAAGTTCCTTCAAGGACAAAAGATAATGGATGTTTTTATAGTTTGCATCTGGACTAATTCTATTAGCATCATTAGTGGTAATGTATTCCAGAAGTCATTTAATGTAATTATGCAGTTAATATTTTTTTCATTAAGAATGTTGTGGAATTTCAAATAAGTACATTTTTAATATAAAATCTTTTAATCTTCTAAAAGTAGTTTTAAAGGAAGGTCTGTTGTCTCTGTAGTAAGAAATAGAATACTATAGATTGGGAGAGTAGTGATAATCTTGACTTCCATGGTTCATAAAGTTTTAGCTTGTTTTGTTAAGTGGCTAAGATAGAAGTCTCCTTACTTTTAGGTATATGCATCATTGTGCATAAAAGTTCATTAGTTATAGTAAGATTTTTCTTTTTAATTTTCCCCCCACTCAGCCACATTTTAATCTTTTCTGATTTATCAGTCTGACTTTCTCCAGGAAAACAACCCTGTCAGACTCTCAGGATATATATGTATATCTTGTAGGACTCTGGGTTTTAGGGATTTTCTTCTTAACTGAATACCTGACTTGCCTGTCAAAACAATTTCGCAGCACCTCTGTGGGTCCCCATACAATGATTTAAATTGCAACAATAAGATTGATCCTGGATCCAAATAGACCTCTTCATCCTGTGGCTGCTGTCACTACAGAATATAGGCCACCAAACCACTGAGCATTGTGGTCACCACAGCAAACTCACCTGCCAGGAGCTGATGAGCCCCAGACACAGTCCTGGGGCTTTCATTGTCCCCTAGATCAAATCATGCCTGAAGTCTTGTTTTTGACAGAGGATAGAGCTCAGAGAGCAGTGTGCCTGCTTTGCACACATGAGGCTCTGAGTTCCATACCCGGCACACGCACACAAAACATTTAATTATTTTACATCCATTGAATTACTTCCCCCATCAATTGTATTGGATGTGGTTACAATTGCTTGCAAATAAAAATATTCTAATAGTCACATGCTACCTTTTGAAAGAAGTTCTTTTTGTCTAGTTCAGGGTAGCTTTAAAATATAGATCCTTTTGCCTCTGCCTCCTACATTGTCCTGACTTTTTTTCTGGGCTTGTATATTGTTATTCCAAGTCTCCCTCAGTCTTGTTTCTTATAATGGGTGTACTCCTAAGTACAGTAATCAAATTATCTAACACATAATATCCATCTACTTTTTTTTTGGGAATGGTCAAGCATCTGTGTTCATGGTTTATAAATTTATGTGGGAATTGCAAATAATTTGGTAAACAGAGTAGTTCAGGGTTTACCGGACATTTGTCTATAGATGTTATTTGGTATTTGAAACTTTCCCTCAATGCAAAGTCAATCACTCACAATCAATATAACTCACTGGTCTGAATTAGGTAAAGAATCTTTGTATGTTGAGTATTACTGTAATACAGCTTTGGTAAAAACAAACACCTTTCTTTATGTGAAACATTTTCTTATGGCTTTGCCTGTGATGCAGTTATGTAAAAATCTACATGACAGACTCAGTCATATGACACCTTCCTCGGATCTACCTCAAATGTGCACCTTAAGGTAGTAATGATTTATTACTATTATTATTGTGTGTTTGTGGATTGGGGGAATTCTTCTGTTCTTGCTCATGTGGCCAATGATCGGTTGCCTTAGGGGAAGATGAGTTATTGCCTGAGACACCTCAACTCTTTCTCTTCTTGGTGTTTCCAATTGTGCAAAAGTAAAGTTTCAAGCTCTCTTAAAGTTTAGGCTTGCAAGTGGCATAAAGCCATTTCCATTATTTAATCAAAATAAGGACCAGCCTTACATACATAGCTGCTGATGAGAATAACGCTACCACCTAATGGCAGGGGTGGGAAGCCTCATGATAGGAAGCATGTGGGGCAGAGTTATTGACATGACAAACTTTAGAAGCAGCCTGCCACACCATTGGTATTACTTATAATAGACAAATAAGATGGCACACTTTTTTATTTTCAAATCTTCTTGATATTTACAATATAAGCAAATACTCACAAAAGTGAAAATGGAATTATTTTTATCCGTAAGTATTTCTGAAGGGATAACAATTAGAAAATACAAATAGGGTTGGAGAAATGGCAATGAAAAGCACTTGTCCTTCTCCCAAAGAACCCCAAATTAATTCCCAGCACCCACTTGGCAGGTCACAGCTCTTCATAAGACCAGGTCCAGGGTATCTGATGCCTTCTTCTGACCTCCACAGTCATCGGGTACATAAGGATATATATATATATATATATATATATATATATATCCATATATGTAGGCAAAACACCTATACATATAAAACAAAAATAAGTAAATCCAAAGATAATTTTAAAAAGAATGTGGAATTAATAACAACTAATGAAAAACAGAAGCCATGACTTGAAAGGAAGTAGAGAAAGTATGCTAAGTCACTTTGATCATGGTATTTTATCACACCAACAGAAAAATAACTGAGACAAGTGCTAGTCTCCTTGGCTTGCTTATACAATTAATTTGATTAAATTGTAAAATATAGGCTTTGCTCTGGGGGATACAGCTTGGCGATAGAGCTTATGTCTACCATATGTGAGACCCTATATTCCCAGCATGGTAAAGAAAAAAAGCATAACATGAATATTGCTGTATTATGTGTATAATATTGCTATTCCTTTTGCTTTATACTGGAGTATTTTAAGTTTGAAGACATAACTAGTTTTGAAGTTATATGCAGGCCTGTGAACCAAAGTATCTCATTGTATAAGTCTGAGCAGTGCAATCATATTATACACAAAATATCTATCTTTTACAGTTGAGGTGGGGGTTTTTTGTGTGCGAAATGTTTGTATTTAAAAGTGCTATAACTTTAGACATTTTAAAATACGACGAACTCTAGAGAATATAGATCTGAGAAGCGCTGGACTTGTAAATATACCATTCATCAGGTTGTCTCTGGTATGGAAGAGAGGGAAGGTAACTGAGTCGCAATGAGGATTAGCACACGGCCAAAGGCTTCCTCAACCGTGATGCCTGTGCAAGCGATTTCATAATCGTGTTGATCACCTTTTAAATTAAGATGCAGCAAGATCTGAGAAGATTTTATACTTATTATCTGATTCAGGTATCTTTCAAATATATGCCACATGAACCCCTTTCACAACTGAAAACTTCTTTCTAGCTCTCAAAATATTGCCTCCCTATGCGGTACCAACTTATGATGAAGTTTTTTAAATTAAAAAAACTCTTTACTTTGAGGGATTATAATATAGTTATAATATGTATTTACATATATGCTATATAATGTATAGCATAGTTGTCTTCCAGTCACCTCATATACTTCTTTCCCTCTCTCATTTTGCTTTTCATTAAATTCATGCCCCCCCATTTCTTTAATTGTACACACACACACACACACACACACACACACACACACACACACACTTCTCGTCATATCATAGAAATCTTTTGACTCTTTGTGTGTGTGTGTGTGTGTGTGTGTGTGTGTGTTTTCTAAATATATAGATAATGCCCTGCTGCCCTGCTCTGTCTGGGTGAAGTTATTTCTCCATAAATGATTTAAGGACTGACCACTTGGTGTCAGATTAGCACAGTTTGGTTCTCTTCCCTGGAGAAGCCTGGATGTCCTGCTCTCTGCATTCCTTAGCTGCCTGTACAGTGGAGATTTTATGGGATCTACTCCACTCCTTTCCTCTTAGCACGTGCATTAGTGTTGTCTTTGTTCATTTTTTCCCCAGGGGAAGGGTTGTCCTGAAACTGACTTTGTAGACCTGGCTGGTCTCAAACTCACACAGATCTACCTGCTTCTGCCTCTTTAGATGCTCAGATGGTGTTCAGATCTTGTTTAGACAGTTATGTTGATTTTTTAAAAAAATTTTTCTCCAAAGGAAGACATTTTGAGAACCAAGGATAACCAGCTACTCCTTCAACATGGACACCACACACCATCTAATTCAGCCAGGTGCCACCCCAGACCAAGGAGTTTGTTCCCACAACTTATTTTCCTCGTTGTCCATTTTTTTTATTGATATATTTTTTATTTACATTTCAAATGATTTCCCCTTTTCTGGGTCCCCACTCTCCGCAAGTCCCATAAGCCCTCTTCCCTCCCCCTGTTCCTCCAACCACACCTTCCCACTTCCCTGTTCTGGAATTCCCCTATACTCTTGCACTGAATTTTTCCAGAACCAGGAACACTCCTCTATTCTTTTTGGATATCATTTAATTTGTGGATTATGTCTTGGGTAGTCAAAGTTTCTAGGCTAATATCCACTTATCAGTGAGTGCATACCATGATTGATCTTTTGAGACTGGGTTACCTCACTTAGTATGATGTTCTCCAGCTCCATCCATTTGTCTAAGAATTTCATGAATTCATTGTTTCTAATGGCTGAATAGTACTCTATTGGGTCCATTCCTCTGTTGAAGGACACCTAGGTTCTTTCCAGCTTCTGGCTACTACAAATAGGGCTGCTATGAACATAGTGAAGCATGTGTCCTTATTGCATGCTGAATAATCCTCTGGATATATGCTCAGGAGTGGTATAACAGGGTCCTCAGGAGGTGTCATGCCCAGTTTCCTGAGGAACCGCCAGACTGATTTCCAAAGTGGTTGCACCATCTTGCAATCCCACCAGCAGTGGAGGAGTGTTCCTCTTTCTCCACATCCTCACCAACACCTGCTGTCTCCTGAGTTTTTGACCTTAGCCATTCTGACTGGTGTGAGGTGAAATCTTAGGGTTGTTTTGATTTGCATGTCCCTAATGATTAATGATGTTGAACATTTCTTAAGGTGTTTCTCAGCTCTCCGAAGTTCTTCATGTGAAAATTCTTTGTTTAGCTCCATACCCCACTTTTTAATGGGGTTATTTGGTTCTGAGGAACACTATGTGCTTCCAAATCAAGTATCTGGGCAGAGATTCCAGAGAGCTTAGTTTTCTTAACAAACTTAGAGCTAAATTTTAGCAACAAATTTGCACAAAACAGTCCCTCATTCCCCCCCCCTCAAGACTTTAAATTAATTTCTAACAGACATCCTTGGGTATAAATTTCTCCCCTAAAAATTATTTAAGAGTCTTCTAAGGGAAAAAGCTAATTATTTATTAATTAGCTCTAATTATTTTTGTTTTAAATAGGAAATAGAAAATAGAACCATTTTAGGACAGTCATATGGAACAGGAGAAACATGTAAGGGCAAGTCCTGTCTATTCAATTTCATTAAAATATAATTAAAAATAAAAGCTGTATATTTTTACAGAATAAAATAATGTGTTATGAAAAAGGCATGCTTAAAGAAATGATTAAATCAAACTTATTAATATATCCATCTTGTAAAGTATCTATTTTATAATATATATACTATCATATATACATATATGATATCTGTATCTCTATATCTCTATCTGTATCTCTATCTCTATCTCACATTTCTGCCTGTACAGCTGAGAACTGGTACCTTTTAGAGAACTTCTTGCCATTTCCCAGTTCTTGCAACCAACATTCTTTCTGTGTTCTTTTTAATTGTGAATTTTTTTAATTGACTGTAGGTGAAATAATGTAATATTTATCTTTCTTTACCTGGCTTCTTTACTATATTTCAGGTTTATCCATGTTGAATGTGAATGACATGTTGTTACAAATACACTTGGTAATTAGAAGACTGGATGACATTTCATTTTTAGTTGAGATTCGGCTCACTTGGGATGCTATGGCTATAGATAGTAGTTCATTGTATGTGTCGGTGGATGTACGTCTAACTCTTTCTTTATCTGCTCATCCATTGATGGACACAATCTTATTCTATATCATAGCTACTCTTATATATGGAAGGAAAGATATGTATACACACACACAACATAACAATTGCATTTCTTTTGAATACAAATCTAAAATTAGGATTACTGGGTCATATGTAGGTTTGTTTTTAATCTTTGGAGAATTTGTGTGCTGTTTTCCAGAATGGCTGAATTAGTTTACATATCTCCTAATGACATGTAAAGATTTTCACTTTCACACTTTTCCAACACCTATTGTCTATTACCTTTTTAATAATAACTTTTCTAATGGGTATGAGGCAATAACACCCTATGGTTTGTATTTTTTTGGCAATCTATGACTGAATGTTTTTTCATACACCTGCTGGTCAATTATATGCTTTCTTCTATTTGGATCCTTTGTCCATTAAAATAAATCAAGCTATCTAACATTTCCTTACTACTGGATGAGTTTCTTATATATTTTACATATTAACCCCCTATTAGATTTATGTTTTATAAATTTTCCTCTTATCAAATGTTTGTCTTTTCAATAAATGAATTATTTCTTTGTCACAAAAGAGCTTTGTCCTTTGTCCTTTCATGCAATGCCATTTGTCTATTTTTGCTTTGGTTGACTGCTTTTGGGCTCATGTTTTTAAAATATCATCAAGAAAAACATCAAGCAGCTCCGTGTGTTTTATTTTAGTGGTTTGAACTGTTTCCGATCTTATATTTAATCCGGGCCTGGGATGCAGTTCAGCAGAAGAGCCCTTGCCTAGCTTGTGTGAAGCTTTGAGTTCTCATGCCTCCTAAAGTGAAGTATATAATCAATGTTAGGCGTCTACAGAGAGGAATGCGGATTTAATTTCATTCTTCTGCATGTGGATATCCAATTTTCTGGACATCATTTATTGAAAATGCTGTTTTCGCCCGTTGTGTTTTTGGTAATTTTCGTCAAAGATTAATCGGCTGTAAATAGGTTTATTTCATGGCTCCTCGTCTTGTTTTACCACTCTATTCACCTGTTTTTATACCAGTGCGATCCTATTTTCAATAACATAGTTTGGGAATTTTTTTTGAAACCACATAGTATGATGCCTGGAATGTTTTGTTTTGTTTTGTTTTGTTTCCTCAAAAGCCGCTCCAGTTGCGAGGGGTCAAGGCCACCACAAGAAGACCTACAGAGTCAGAGACTGAACCACCAACCAAGAGCACATAGGGGCTGGACCTAGGGCCCCTACACATTTTAGCAGAGGTAGAGCTTGGTCTTTTTATGGGTCCCCTAACAACAGAAGCAGGGGCCATCTCTGTCTCTTCCTGTTGCCCTCTACTGGATCCCCTACCCGATCTGGGCTGGATGGGCTCACTGGCAAGGGATGTGCTAAGTCCTGTTGGGACTACATGTCCCAAGGTAGGGTTGTACCCAGGGCGGTGTGTGTGTGTGTGTGTGTGTGTGTGTGTGTGTGTGTGTATGTGTGTGATGGGACTTATCTTTCTCTGAGGAGAAGGGGGTGTAATGGCGGAGAGATTTACAAGGGTTGGGACTGGAAGGAGAGGGGAAGATGGGCTGTGATTTTTGTGATTAAAAAATTATTGAAAAAATTACTTTGGCTGTTTGGGATTTCTTTTGGCTCCAATTGCATTTTTCCCCATTAAAATTCCATTGGAATTCTGATGGGAGTTACTTAATTTGTAGATTTCTTTAGATAATGTGCTCACTTCAACTATATCAATTCTTCCAATATGTGAATGTGGGTCATATTTTCATTTACTTGTGATTTCTTAGTTTGAAAAATCAATATCATAAGCTGTCAGATATTCCACCTTCTCAGCTAATTTATTTATTCCTTATTTATTTATTTGTTGTTTATTTGTTCCTAATTCCTAAATATTGTATACCATTTTAAGTGGAATTTTCTTTTTCTTTTCCTTTTTTCTTTTTTTCAAGACAGGGTTTTTCTGGCAGCTGTAGCTGTCCTGGAACTCTATAGACCAGGATGGCTTTGAACTCAAAACAAAACAAAACAAAACAAAAACAACCTTTTAACTTTTCTCCTGCCATGCATTAAAATCTTGCTTCATATTCAAGAGGATATTGGTACACTTATATTCAGTTATCCTTTGTTGAATTTATTTCCTAATTCAAATATTCCAGTAGACCATTCTCAAGAAGCAGGCTATCTTGGACAGGGTCTTTGTGCATTAATTAATAATAGCATAAATAAAAACAAATGAATTGCCAGGCAGTGGTGGCACACGCCTTTAATTCCAACACTTAGGAGGCAGAGGCAGGCAGATTTCTGAGTTCGAAGCCAGCCTGGTCTACAAAGGGAGTTCCAGGACAGCCAGGGCTACACAGAAAAAAAAAAAGAATTTTTATGGTGTATCCATATTTTTTTAAAAAATAAGCTTTTAATGCTTTCAATATGTGAGAGGTGAAGCGAACAGTCTTAGGTTGTCCAGGCTGGTCTCAGCTCTCGGTCTCAAAGGCTCTTCCTTCCTTGGCCTCTCAAGTAGTTTGGACTACAGAGTTATGCCCAGATGACTATTTAATAAGAATAATTGGAAGAAAATAAGACAGAAGACGTGTTAAAAAATAGTGATGAACATCAAGATGTGGGCTGACATTCTTTCAAGGAGCTTTTCTTTTTCTTTTTTTTTATTGAATATAATCTTCCTTTACATTTCATATGTTATACCCCTTCCCTGTTTCCCTCTCCCTGAAAACCCCCAACCTGTCCTCCCACCTCCTGCCTCCAAGTATATGCCCCTCCACCCATCCCATTCCCACCCCACCCCCCTCCCTGATTTCCTCACACTGGAGCATCTGTTGAGCCTTCACAGGACCAAGAGCCTCTCCCCTCCCACTGATGCCCAACAAGGCATTACTCTGCCACATTTTTCGCTGGAACCATGTGTACTCCTTGGTTTATAGCTTAGTCTCTGGGAGCGTTTTCCATGTTACAGGCAGTGAAACTTATGTCTTCTGGAAATGCTCAATTTTTCTTTCCTTTAAATTTTCTTAGTCACTTAGGACTGCGGCCACCATAGTAGGTATGTAATAAGATATCCTTGAATTGAAATTATTACTTTGGTTAGTGTCAGCTTTTGAGTGCTTTCAAGGGATGTTAGTAAAATCATGTTGTCTTAATGGTTTCAGTGTGTGTGTATATGTGTGTGTGTGTTGGGTTGTGTGTGTAGATAGGTAGTGTGGGGAGGAGATGAAGTTGGGAGAGAAAATGAAGGTGGAGGGAGGGAGGGAGGGAAGGAGAGAGAGAGAGAGAGAGAGAGAGAGAGAGAGAGAGAGAGAGAGAGAGAGAGAGAGAGAGAGAGAAACAGAAACAGGCTAAGATCCAAAACTGAAAAGATATTCTCTAAATTTTTGGTCATCTTATTGTTGTTTTCCTCCTCGCCCTCCTCCTCCCCCTCCTCCCTTCCTTCCCTCCTCCCCCTCCTCCTCCCCTCCTCCCCTCCATCCCCTCCTCCTCTCCTCACCTGCTTTGAGGACATGGTCTTTCCGTTCTATTTTCTTTTCTTTCTTTTTTTTTTTTTTGTGGTTGATTTTTGTTTTTTATTCGATACATTTTTATTTACATTTCAAATGATTTCCCCTTTTATAGACTTTGTTTTCAGCCCCTACAGCTGTTGTAACCCCATTAAGTCTCACGCACCCCCTCCTTTCAGACTTCCTCAGCTGACCACATAGACTCCGGTGTGCTCTGCCCACTTCTTCCCTAGCTCGTCTGGCTTCTGCTGCTCTTACAGCTCATAACCACCATCCTGCACACGGTGCCAGCTCTTTTTCTCCCCAAAGCATTGTTTTCATGGAATCTTCCCTCTGCAATGACTCCTAATTGCCTTTTAAATCTAATTAAAACTTCCTTAAGCCCCCTAGCAGTTAACTCTAGGTACTCTCCCCTGGCAGCCTTAAAGTGCAGTTCCTGGTGTGTGAGAAGCCTACCCACCCCTCTGCCTTCTGCTTTTCTGCCTCACAATGGGCTAGCTCTAGCTGCCTCCTATCCAAAGTGCAGTCTTTATCCTGTTTTGTTTGCTTCCTTGTTTAACTCATGTTTACCGTTACCCCCTTCTGTCCTTGATTATTTCAACTAAGAGTCCTAAACTTTCATTTAGGTGATGCATTTTGGGATGTGTACCTCCATCACCCTTGTTAGTTAAGAGGTTCTAACACGGTTGCCCGGTGCAGTGCATCCTGCTCTCCTTGGGACTGGTCATCTGATCTTTCCCGTACTAATTCAAACGATCTCCAATGGGCAGGCTTTAGGTCATGTTGGCTCTATGGACATCAAAAACTCCTGCCTACCACCCTCCTTCAACAGAAGATAGGTTACTATTGGGGATGTATATGACACAGCCACCCCTCTCCTCCGACCCCTTATTTAGTGACCTAGAACTGAAGAACACAGCGAGGGTGCAAGCTGGGTTATTGTGTAGCAGGAGCGGATAGGACACGGAGCTCGTCCTGCCAGTGCTGCTTCTTGGTCTCATCCAAGTGGTTTGGCTCACCCAAGAGTACTGAACGGTGCTGCTGACTTGAGTTTCAGCTGTTCCGGGGGTTGGGAGTTAACGTGGACAGGTCCCCTGATCTAGGTTTTCCACGTCAGGAGAGAAGAGTATCTGGCACCGCAAACCCACCACGTGCGTGTGGAGAATTCAGCCCCAGCTAAACCCCTAGCAGGAGAGAATCCTTCATTCACCTTTGCACTAGAACGCTGGCATATAAGTTTGAGCAGATCTCTCTTGATCACCCCCAGAACCATCCCAGGGATCGGCAAAAGGCCTTGTTCCAGACTTTTCCCAGCCACCTGCAACCAGCATAGAAAGCTTCTGGCTCCCAGGATTGGGGAAAGTGGAGACTGTGCCGCCAGGAGGGAAGAACTGTCTCAAATCATTGTCTCTCTTCCCCAGTGGCAGCAAGGACTTCTCCCCTTTGCTCCATACAACGGTCCTTGTGGATCAGGGTCTGGTTTCTGAGTAGAGTGGGAACTCCCAAGGCTCCCCTTTTAGAACTCAGTATGTTGAGGGCTCCCTTGTGATCCAAACCCAGTGAACAGAGTGTGACCCATCGGCACTGTTGACAGCGCTTAGGCTGTTGTTGCTGTCAGTGCTGCTGCTTGGTTTTGGGTTGGTTTTGAGTGTTCGTTTCATAACTGATTCAGGCTGCCACTAAAGATTCCAACGTATGCTGTTAAAGTTCAGCTGGCTGGCATAAAGAAATGGAATGGTTTGCAGAGTAGCAAGCTAGCCCTCCAGAACAATAGAGTAGCCACATTTGCTACAATTACTAGAGTCTGGCACTGGTGGTTCTAATAATGGTGTTAACCACAACCACAAGCTTAGACATTCTAAGCACAAATTTAGTGAATGGTGGTCTCAGTAGTCAGAATCAGTAGTATGTCCCCATATATGAAAATTGAGATGGCCATCTCTACATTTCCTACTCCTATGCCAGTAGATGCAAAAATGTGTAGCCTTATTTTTAGATTGAAAGGATTTCTTGCTGGGCCTTCACAGCAGAGGCCTCCACTAGAGTTTGAAATGACCACTCTACAGGAGACTTACACTTTATTTTGTGCTTCCGTGTATGTTATATAAATGCTATTGGAAGATTTTTAAGAAGCGCTATTCTGCACAGTCTGCACTTGAAGAAATGGATTTGGAAGTACCACAGGGTTTCTCAGATGTTTGCTGGATGATAAGTATGGGGTGGGGCAGGGGCGGGGCAGGGGAGGGGCAACAACACAAATACAGGTGCTCTAACTCAAGTCTACCTAATCCAGTAACCACAAGTTTGAACTGCCTGCGACTCTGTGTATGCATGTCCCCTCCTGACGTGACCTGGGGTAAAGGCGGAATGGCGTGAAAACTGCACACAGTATGTGAGAAGAACTCATTTCCCCGGGCTCCGTAAGACACAGATTGAGAGCTCTGATAGGAATTTGGGAAATGGATGTTTCCCCCACTTCAACAGTTCTTTCACAAATGTGTCTCTAGCAAATGCCTTAAATAAAATCACGTTTAAACTCAAAGCTGAACAGGCCTTCTGAATAAAAAGATGTCTGAGGTCAAATTTTGACTTGGTTAAAATGGCATATTCATCATTAACCATGGCCTCCAACTTGATATTCTGCTCTTGATCCCTACGAGAAGCTGAGACTTCTCTGGCACACGGAATACTTGATTTTGACAGATAAATTTGTAGGAGCTAAATATCGGGCTACAATTCTTTCTTCTTGCCTTTGTTGCGGTAACTTTTAGCATCAAATGTCCTGTCCTCGCCAGTGAAACTTCAAGCCTCTGCTAAGAAGTCCAGACTGGACATTTAGAAACCTTCGCATGAGTCATGCGCATGGGGTCACCTTCATAACTTTCCCTTGGAGGAATGAGGCCAAGCATGCTGAGTGAAGAGAAGCACATTCCAATCTGAAACTCAACTTTTGAACTGATCAGACTGTAAAATCGAGAGTAGTTGCAAGCTGATGCCACTTTGGGGCGCCAAAGTTCCATTCGGCTAAAGCCTGCAATCTTGGGGTAAGAGCAGATGTACTGGGGGGAGGGGGCTCTAGGGTGTCCTTTATTCTCCGGTTAAACTAGCCTGGGAGACTTTGTTGCATAACAAGTCTGTACCATGGGGGAAGAAGACTTTGTTAGAGAGGCAGAAGGAGGGTGTTAGTGGGGGTAAACTTAAAACTGAGGAAAATATCCCGTGGAATTACTTGGGAGCACCAACGGGCCTCTTCGCTTCAGAAATTCTTCCGTTTCTCAAACAGAGGCCCTTGACGTCTTTTAAAGGAGGTGTAGACTCCCACCCCACCCCACCCCACCCCCAGCTAGACTAGCGACCTTGTGCATTCTGCGGTCCCCCATGCCTCTCGATGCCTTCTCCCATGTCTGGGGTCGCTGCTTCCACGAAACTGGGCTCTCTCTCCTCCTCAGGGACGCCGTGGCGTCGCGCGCCTCCTCCTGCAGCCCCCGAGGACTCTTCAGCTGGGATAAAGGGCGGCCTCCCCCGCCTGCCAGAGCGGTGGATGCTCAGCCGTCAGCTGCCGGGAGGCGCTGATTTCATTCCCGCGCGGCCGTCGCTGCCGGGAGGGGGGAGGGGGAGGGGGGCGGAGGGCGGGTGGTAGGGGTGGGTGGGGGGGACTGGGGCCCAAGGGCGGGCGGAGCGGGAGGCGGCAGCCTTGGCCAGCAGAAGCTGAGCTGTTGCCCGCCAGTGTTTATTACATCTCAGCCACCCTCAAAGGTTAGGAACGCGCATTTAGAGACACGATAATCCGAGTTTAAATATTAAAAGTAAAATCAGAACCAGTGGAGTATTTACCTAGAGACCGAGCAGATCTCCCTCTGCCAGGGGAGAGGACTCCGAGGAGACGCCGCGGGCATCAAGCCCTTCTTTGCCCGGGTGGCACAGTCAGGCAGCCGGGACGCACTTGGGCTGCTTTCCCCGCCGCGAGGAGAGTGGAGAGCGTCAGACTCCTCGCTCTCCCAAGAAGTACCTTTCGAGTTCGGTCCAAATCTTTTGCTTTGTCAGATTCTCCTTTTTTAAGGGCTTACCGAACTAACACAAAAGGTGGCGAAAAGTGCATTGGATCAATAGCAAAGATTGTTATTTAGATAACGAATTAATCTCCCTGTTATAATACTTTTTTTATAGTGAACTTTGTATCCCTTCCCTAAGAAAAAGGAATTTAAAGGGGAAAAAAGTCTCAAACAGGATTAAGGTTTTAATTACAACACCCTATCGAAATCGTATGTTTGATGAACTGATCTTATCAATTAATAGTAACGTTAAAGCTACAGAAGCAGATTCACAGAAAATATGCCTAAGGGAGTCTTTTAAAAGTAAACGGCGTCTGGGAAAACAGGCGGCCAGCAGGTCAGAGACGCTGCATCCTAGAAGGTTTAGGATCCGCTTGTCCTACTCGGTCCGAGGGTCCGAGGCCGGGTGCGCATCTGGGATAGAGGACTGGGCCTGGTGTGGGGAGAACACTGTGCTTGTAGGAGGAAACCAACAAACAGGAGACGCCTCTTCCAAGCCTAGGCCCACATCAAAGTTGGGGCCCCATAAGGGCGGTGCAGTTCACTGAGTTTGGGTCAGCCTTATATTCGAGGGGCAAATAAAGTAATTTGAGCATGCATCAATAGTTTTCCATAAAATACGAGTTAAAAGAAGTAATAGAAGTAATCACTGTCTCCTCAAATCAAGTAGAAAACATTTCAATGCACTAATTAGAGTAATTAGAATAATAAGCCTCTGCCTATATGTGGTAAGACAATGTGTACAAACAACTTTATTTAATGTATACTGGTAATCAGCGGTGCGTGCCTGCTTGAATGCTTAGCGCAATAAAACTACCCTCCGTCCGCCCAAACAATCAAATACAAATTAGTTTAATGATTGTGCCTGCTGAATGTCTTAGAAATCCACAGGCAGAGGCAGTAAATAGAAGCATCCCTGTTTGCGTGCGACCCTGCCCCGGGTAGCCGCAGGGCCTGGGGAGTGACCACAGGCAGGCGCGGCTGGATCTCCAGGACGCTCCTGCACCGGGGGCGAGCCAGGCCCCGCTCCGGCACAGATCCGTGCTCCGCCGGAGTCCCTGCACTCTGCACTTGAGGCTGGTCCCTTTCCCACTACAGTCAGGCAGCCCCCACCTCTACAGGGACCCACAGTACTCCAGCTCTCCCCGCCCCCACCCACCCCCCAATGTCCCGCGCCTCCCAAGCGGCCTCCCCTCCCAGAGGCGAAAGAACTCCCAACTCCCTTCTGTGAGGCTTTTGAGAGTTTCTTCTCACAGTAAAGGCTCTCTGGAGGTTGGGAAAGGCGGATTGCAAGCATCCACCCAGCCTAAGAGTGAATGGCGGGCCCAGGAGACTGAAGTCAGGCCTCCAGTCTTGGGGACCTTCTAGAGTCTCCCCTCTGACTCGGACGCAAAGGGTACCCAGGGGTCCCCCCCAGCGCCCTCCGTATACGTCTCCGAGGAACAGACTTTGGACTTCAGGCTCACAAGTGCAGGGTTTTGGGAGTTAGAGAACCCTTTTCCTCCTAGCGTTAGGGCTCAGAAGACAAGGTTCCTCTCCGCTGGAGGCTGACCGCTGAAGGCTGACCGCTGAGGCCAGAAACTACCAAAAGTTTCCTTCAGTAAGAGGAGGAGCAGCACACGTTTAGAACTTTGTTTTCTAACTTTTAAGGGTTCCCCTTCAATGCACAACCTCCATAATGCCAGGAATCGGCCAAGTGACTGCCCAGGGAGCCACTTGTCCCTTCTGTACTTTGCCTGCCGCTGGGGTCAACTTATTTCACTCTGGGCTCCCATCTCTCACAATTGCTTCTCCCGAGCCCATGCCCTGGGATTTTGTCGAGCCTAAGGGGCAAAGATGGCAGGCAGAAAGTTGGGGGGATTCACTCTTCTCTCTAAATGTCCAGTGACCTCTGTACTCCAGGCACCTCTGTCTCTGTCAGAAGCTGCCTGTAGAGAGTGCCTGCTTTTCTGTCGTCTGCATTTTGCCCACCCGCGACAGCCTTACACCCCATACATCAGTTTTCAAAGCAGCACCCCTAGCCTCAGGCCCTGGCAGGCCGATCTGTCAGTCGGCCCAGATGGCACCCACCGCTATGGACCTCCCTTGACAAGAGAGACTTGGGATCCACCTCGACGGCTGCCCTTCCTTCCCATGGAGGTCAGGGCTTTACTGCCCCTGGAGACTAGAAAAATTCCAGATTTGCCGCGCGTCAGCCAGGCCTGGGAGGACAGGCAATGACCAGCTCCCCTCATATCTTTTCCTTCGGTGCTCAGGCCAGCTGCCAGGGTCTCTCCAAAGTTGAGAGGCAGCAAAGGCCGCCATTGAGCCACAGTAGACGCCTGACAGGCGGCACCCTTTCCAGCCTTGCTCGGAAAACTGTAAGAACTTTGAAGGAATATTTGTTAGGGGAAACAACATCAACAAAAGTTATTAATGTCAAATAATTCTCTCCAGAATCATATGCTGTGGAACATAAAAGGTCACATAAAAATTCCTCTGACAGAGTGAGATTTCTTCTGAGGGGCAGGGAAAGACTTTCACACTTTTCTTCTGGATTTGCCTGAGCCTTAAGGCCGAAGGTTTACAATGGTTAATTTGTGTTACAGATGGACAAGTAACTTTCTATTTCCCACTGTGCTGCCAAACTCTGTGGTCCTGTTATTTTGGTCAGTGGAGCTTAAAAAAAAAAATTCCCCCTTCCTTTTCAAACAACAAAAACAAAAGAAACACTGGTGGGGAGGGAGAACATATGACCCGATTTTTAAGATCTCAAGTTTCAATTCACTTCCCAACGAAGTTGCTTACTGACGCCTATGGCACGCGGAGAGTTAATTCATAACAATCAAATTCCCCTCCAGCTTTCTCAGAAAGGGCTCTAACACTCCTCCTCTTTCCAAAATCCTTGAGATCTCTTTTTAATTTTTTTTTTTTGTAGGAGCCTTTACTTCTTACCCACCTCCCCAATGACAACTCACAATTTTTAAGCAGGGGAGATATAGGTGGCCAACTACAGACCCTTCCAGAGCCTGAGCTCTTTAGGCACAAACCACTTATTGGAAGCTCCCCTGCCCCTCCCCATTCCAGACAAAGAGCTATAAAAACTCAAAAAGACGGGAAGAATGGACTTTAAGATATAGATGCACTTTTGCTGGTGTATTAAATAACATAGCAGACAGGGATTTTTTTGTTTGTTTTGTTTTGTTTTTAGAATAAAAGAAATACATCTTAATGTTACCAACGATCAGCATCCTAGGAACAATAAGAGACTAGACTGTTTTGATGGTATGATACTGTTTCTAATAACCGCTAACAGCTAAGCCAAGCAGCAGTGTCATTAAGGTCCAGGAAAGGTCCTAGTAATAAAGTTGATTAACTTTTTTAAAGAAGGGGATAAATGGTGCGGTTCCCCTTCCTCCAAAAAAATGCTAGAACAATGTGAAAACATTCTGATTGTTTATCTCCACACCCAAGCAAAGCCTTGAAGCAGCTGAAAGGCATTTCCTTTACTCTAGCACTTGTCTCTAGATAAATGGACATTGAAAAAAACATTGGCCCACGTTCTGGGAATGTGGCCCAATTCATTCCATGAATTTGTGAGACCCCTGCCACTTTTTTTTTTCTTGTTTATTGTTTGTTTTGTTTTCTCCTACCCAGAATCAAGTTGTGGAAACAGTTATGAGAAGCCTCAGTGCTCTGTGGCTAGCATTGGATTCAGAGACTATGTATCATTTTAAAAAGTAAACTTTCCCCAAAGAGAAAATATTTATCTAAACCCCAACTGGATAGTCACATTGTCAAGATTTGCAATATTTCCTGATGTAGGTCTCCCTTTCCTTTGAAATAAACATCATTCCTTTGCTTTACCACTGCAATACACAAGGAGAACCAAAAACATCCTCACTGAGCCAACCTTCTTTTTTTTTTTCCACGTACAAACTCCATTCTCTGTCCCATTTTAAAATTCGTATAGGAATTCAATAGAATCTAGAGCACAGTTCCATGAGTTGATTGAAAAATCAACAAAGACAAACCAAACAGAGAGGAGTAATAAGATGATAATTTCATCATACTCTGCAGGACAATCCAAGGTTCCATAAGGAAACTAAAGGGTCAGTGGAGACGCACGGCTGGGACCAACACATGCCAGAGCCACCACCTTTGCTGTTGTATTGTTTTATTGGTTATTTTTGAAGGAATAAGATAGAGAGATGAGTGTCTCCATCAAAACCATTTCACCAGAAAATTCTGACAGTGTGTGGCCTCCTCTGTAGGAGCAGGAGGGGCTAGGAAAGAGGAGGAAGGTTTTACTGCTACTATCCAAAACATAAAGGACATTTCTTCAGGGGAACTGAGAATGATTAAAAACAAAACGCCAAGCATGATATTAGTTTTGGCCATTCCATCCTTATGACCTTCACATACTCTTTCATATAAGATAATTTCTTCCCCAGTATATATAGATATATCATAAATCAAAAATATGGCATGTTTTCAGCAAACACAAACACTGCATTTTCGTCTTTAGGATAGAGATGGCTTGTCGGTATCTTACAGCTGCCCCACAGATTTGTGTTTAAGTAGTGGGGATACATTCTAAGACTGGCATGGAAGTTACCAGAGCAGCTTTAGGACCTGAATGGCCAGCATGAGTCAGGGACATAGTGTGTCTGTTTAATACATGATGCTTCCAGGCCCGTTCATAGCGCCTGTGGCTAAGAACAAAAATGCCTTCTCAAGGTCCACCGAAACGCCCTGCAGAGGGCAGAGGCAGCTTGCTCTCCTCTTTCAGAGGAGGGATATTGACCCAGCACTCAAATCTATACCTAGCTTTAACATTTTACCCATCAGCATGTCTGTGGTCACAAAACACTTTTTCTTTCTGTCACTTCTTGTTCAGACTATTGATAAGATCATTTGGCGGATTCTGTTTGGGACCCATGTAATATTGACTAGGAATTAGAAAAGATGATCAGATGTAATAAGCCCAGAAACTACTTTCCTAAATGAACATTTATATTTTTCATTCAGTGTTCCAAGAAGGACTTTAAATACACCAACAAATATATAAACTAATCCAACACTGATTGAACACTTCACTAACATAAAAAACTATCCTTTTGTTTGTTATCATTTTTTATTAAGTGCAATGGTCTAGCTAAAACCTTCTGAAGCAAACCATTAGCACCATGGCTTGAATCTCTCCAATATATTCTTTCCCTCCTCTCTTAATGTAGAGCTTGTTGTTTGCCTGATGAGAGAGACACACTATTGTAAAAACCTTGGAAAAAGTATTTTCCCCTGTAAATCTAACAGGAATAATGTGTGGTATCTACTTTTAATCAGTTGGTAAACGTATACATGGCATATTGTCAGTGAAAGAGATTTGTTAATTATGAATAATAATTTCTGTCTAAGCCTCACTTTTCTGAAGGTCCCAGATTATTAAGGGCATGTGGCAGAAGCTAAGGTCCATCTTGTTCCACTGATGATTTCCTTAACAATCCATTGGCAAAGGTGCAGCTAACCTGGAGGGAAGGCATAAGACCTAGGCATTTATTTATTTACAAGGCAAGTATGTTTATTTGTTTGTTTAGGAAGTGGCAAACAAATTGAAGCTGAAACCCAATGATTGCTTTGATTTAATTCTACAAGGAGGTGAAGAAAATATTTGGGCCCCATGATAGTTTCTGCAAAGAAAAATCTGAACAGTTTTCATTAAACCCCCCCCCCCAAAAAAATACCAAAAACCAAAAGCCAAAAAAAAAAAAAAAAAAAAAACAAACAAAGAAAAAAAAAAAGGAAATGCCTCTGGAAGTTATAAACATGAAAGCTGGCAATATATGCATAAAATTTATTCCAAAACTTTATGAAGTATAAAGGAAGGGAAGTATTTTATACACAACTCAGCTCAGTCAGGTCTAGGTAGGGCTTCCTCACTTCTTAGAACTTGGCACTATCTTTAAAAATAAAATAAAGATATTTCAATAATTAGAACAAACTATGAAGGTATTGTGCATTTCTGTTTTATGTAATAATAAAATATTACTTTAACATAAATATATAAGGATCTCTGCGCTTTTATTTTCCCCACAAGCACAATCAAATGTATCAAAACAAAGCATTTTTTTTTAAAGAAACTGAACAAAAAAAATGACATCCCATATAGATCTTGCTACCTACTCATTTAAAGCTACAGAAAACCAGTTTTCAGAACCTTTTTGCTCCAAAGAAATAAATATACATTGAGGCAGGCCACGTAAAACGATATGAAAATATTTCCCTGGGTAGCATTGAAAAAAAGAAAAATAGACAAAGAAACATTTAAACTATTTCTGCATTTCAAAAGACAGATATTAAACATATATACATATGGTAAGGTTCAGTGGTAACTTTCATGTTTTTAAGCCTAAGAGAGCAAGAGAAGATGGAGGCACGTCCCCAGAACCCTAGCTCCTGACCTTACCTACTTGGTAATAAGTATCTGCAAATTCATTTCCTCCTTTTACCATTGGCTATTTGCCCTCCTCTGGATTGCTTCACTGGAGGCCAGTCCCCACATATCAGGAACAAGCAGTGTGATATGAACCTGAAATAGCTCTATGGCATCTCCTGTGACATTCATTGGGGGAAATGAAATACAGGCAAATAAATATGCCCATTATAAGTCACCATTTATCTTTTAAAAACATTGAAAATGAAACAATCACAGATGTTTGTAAAGACAATGCTGGATAAAGCGTATTTCCTAAAACTTTAACTACAGAGTGCAGTCCTAATCTGATGCGGAACCATAATGTTATGGTAGTGAGAATTTATTTTTTTTTAAAATAACATTTATCTGATACCTAACAAAGAAATAAATCCCCAAACATTTAAGGTTAATAAAAAAAGTGTTTTCCCTTTTAACGCCCCTTTGTGCTGATAACTATTTATTTTTTTAAACTGATCACAGTTTTAATGGTGTTAATTTCAGTATAGCCACAGCCTTTACTATTTTTGTTTTCTTACCTACACCTTCCAGAATATTCTATTGTGTTGGGAGTAAACCATTTCCCATTTAGACAGGTAAAAAAATGCACTAAAAATTATTAACAAAGAAGGGAGAAAGGAAATATTTAAAATGTCTCCTTTCCCTTCATTTGTCTTTTTTAATGAAAGAGGGGAAAGAACTGTGTCCAATCTGAACTGATATTTTTCTGAAATAACTTATGGAGGGGGGAAATGGTGTAAAACCCAAAGTATGACTTCATAAACAGTTGAACTGTTGTAGACAAAACCTGTCTATCCCATATATATGCATGTATAGTATATGCATTTGTGTGTTAAAAAACACAGTCTCTGCATATGATATCAAGTTCCCGGGTTATTTTCTTTAAGTTAAAAAAAAAAAAAAATAAAACCAAGTAGAGGAACAAAGTTTAGCCACTGCTGCCATCACAACTAATCCCTTATAATTAAGTTATTAAACCCAAAGACAGAACTACACAGTGTGTTTCCAAGTTCTCAGAGTTCCCAGTTTCTGTCTGTTGGACAAATCTAGCATTATATTTAACCTCACTTTTTTTTTAGTTCTTTCAAAACAGCTCTTCCTGAAAAAATGAAATGACTGATCCCTCACTATCGATTTTTCTTTTTCTCTCTCCTACCCAGAAATACTGCCTGAAGAAGAAGCTTACTTTGTGGTCTCCAGAAACCACCGATGATCAACACTTATATTATTTCCAAATAATATGCAAGTCTTCCTGCCTTGCATAAAGCGGGCAAACCATACACATTTCCTGAATGCAGACATTTATTTATTTCGTATGAAGCCAATCATTTCGCTTTGGTGGAAAGAGCCAATAAGTGTTACACCAGGTCTGGGGGGGGGGGGGTGAAGAAAGAAAACAAAGTTCACAAGCACTAAGAACAAGGGGCATCAGAACTGGGGATGGAGGGTGGCCAAGAGCCCGCCTCTGTCCTCTCCCCTGGATAAGGCAAAACAAAACAGAACCCAAAGGACAGCTTCAAAAGTAACAGTGGTATTAAGAGGGAAAAAAAAATGTTGAACCTGTTAATGTAAACTTCAATCTTCTTGCAGTGCAAATTGTTGTGGTTAATTTTTTCCCTATATTTCAAAAAGTGTATTTTTCTCTCTTTCCTGATGGGGATCCATATTAAATAAACTCAGCAGCACGTGTCAACTTTGAGCATTGGGAAGCTGCAGTTTTGTGTTTTGTATGGTTTGGTGTTTTGTTTTTTTTTTCCTTTTTGGTAATTTATTTAGTTTTGCCAGGACACCTCTCTCTCTCTCTCTCTCTCTCTCTCTCTCTCTCTCTCTCTCTCTCTCTCTCTCTCTCTCTCTCTCTCTCTTTCTCTCTCTCCCTACACACACACACACACACACACACACACACACACACATACACACACTTCATTCTCACTAGGAGACATTCTACTTCATTGCCTGGGTACTTGCCTGCAAAGGCCAAACCCCATTATTCCACCTGCTACCTGTTATAGGATAGTCCAGTGTTTCGCTTTCCTTTCTCCTTATTTTCTCTATTTTTCTCTTTTTTTAAGGGACCGGGAAAATAATAATTAAAAAAAAAAAACAAAAAACAAAAAACAATCAGAAGTTAGAGGGAGAACAGAGGTCCCAGGAAAGACTGTGGACCAAAGGGGAGGGGAGCCCCAAGCTCTGCCCCTCCCCCGCTTGAGTTCACTGGACGGGCGTCTGCACCCCGTGGTGTGGTGGCGTGTCCCTACTACCCCCATACACATCCTCGGCGCCCGGCAGAGTCCCTCCGGGAGGGGTCATCCTTTTCTCTTTCTGTCTCCTGTTACAAAACCAAACTCTCACCACCTCCTTCTCCAGCTGTAAGCTGTCCGCGAGGGAGGTGATCTCCTGGGCCGAGGGCTTAGGGCATTTGAGGAAATGGCTCTCCAGAGCCCCCTTGACGCTCACCTCGATGGAGGTCCGCTTTTTCCGTTTGCGCCCTTGCGCTGCGATCTTGTCTATGCTGGTGGGGCTGCCCGAGGATGAGTCTGCCTCTTCCAACCACTTGTTCAACAAAGGCTTCAGCTTGCACATGTTCTTGAAGCTCAGCTGCAGGGCCTCAAACCTGCAGATGGTGGTCTGCGAGAACACGTTGCCGTACAGGGTGCCAAGCGCCAGCCCTACGTCTGCTTGAGTAAATCCTAGTTTGATCCGCCTCTGCTTGAATTGCTTGGCGAACTGCTCCAGGTCGTCTGAGGTCGGCGTGTCCTCGTCCGAGTGCGGGTCGTGGTGCGCGCCTGGGTGGCCCGGTGGGCCTTGTGGGGGAGGTGGCGGGGGCGGTTGCTGGTGCGGGTGAGAGTGCGGATGCGGGTGGTGGTCTGCGTGATGTGGCTCATCGTGGGCGTCCCTCAGGCCGTGGTGGTGCAGCCCAGCCGGCTGCCCTCCTGCGCCCAGCATGCCGTTCACCGTGAAGCTGGGCTGCGAATAGAGCAAACCGCCGTTGGAAGCTCCCATGGAGGGAGGGAGGTGAGCCGCAGCCGCCGCACTCCGCCATGCCCCGGGCCCGGGATGGTGGTTGGCAGCGTGGTGCACCAGATGTGGCGGTCGCTGTTGTTGCTGCTGCTGCTGTTGCTGTTGCTGCTGCTGTTGCTGCTGCTGCTGCTGCTGTTGCTGTTGGTGCTGCTGCTGCAGCGCTCCTGGCCCGTGCAGCTCGTCGCCTCGGCCACCCTGCTGTACCACCACCGAGGGCTTGATGTCCGGCTGGCCTAGGGGGCTGGTGGACCACGGGGAGCCGTCGCCGCCTCCCCCGCCGCCTCCCCCGCCTCCTCCACCGCCGCCGCCGCCCCCGCCGCCGCCGCCGTGGGACAGCGCGGTGATCCACTGGTGAGCGTGGCTGAGCGGGTGCCCGTTGCTCTGCAGCGCGCCGTAGTCGCCCTGCACCAGGCTCTGCGCCTCGCGGTAGCCCCCTGCGCCCTGCTGCATGCCGCCAGGCGGCTCGGCGTGCACGATGGAGGCGCTGGAGGTGAGCAGGCTGTAGTGGTTAGACGCTGCGGTCGCCATGACTCTCGGAGCCGGACTGGGCGCTCTGGTTAAAGGAGCCGCGCATTTGACAGTTACTTTTCTGCCTTGGGCTCTCTCTCTTCTCGCTCGCCCGCGTCACCCACTCTGTCTGTCTCTCTCTCTCTCTCTATCTCTCTCTCCCCTAGCGGGCAGCTCCGACGCCCGCTCCGACGCCTTCTGTTGCTGCTCCTGCTATTACTGCTGCTGCCGCGCTGCCTCCCGCCCGCCTGCCCGCCCTCGCTCTTTCTCCTCCTCTCCCTCCTCTCGCTCTCGCTCACTCTCTGACTCGCTGGGCGCTCCCCCCTCTCCCCGTGCTCTCGAGCTCTCTCCCGCTCTCTTGGCAGAGCCCGCTCGCAGCGGCACGCGCCTGGGCCCCGCCCCCTCCACCCCCTCCCATTGGCTCTGCGCCCTTTGATTTACGTGGATACCGCTAGCAACCTCCCAGACCGGAGCCACCGATTGGTGCAGGGCTGCACCCCCCTCTTCTTCCCTCGGGCGCCCAGTCTTCTCAGTCCTTCCTCTGGTACCCCCCACCCCCAGCTCAGCGATTCAGATTCTCTGAGTTCTCACCCCCCCTCCCTCTTTTCTGTCCCCGGCCTCCACCGCCCGACTCGGATGGGCCCCGCCCCCCATCTGTCTCCTAGGCTGAGAAGCCGGCGGCGGGGCGGTCGGTCCAGGCGCTCTGGTGGACCACAGCGGCTTGGAAGACTTGTATGGGAGGGAGTCTACTTTCTCTTCTCCACAGGTCTGGGGTGAGGGGTTGTGGATGGTGGAAGAGAAAGACTGGGTCGCACCGAGTCAGCAGGAGTACGATTTCCATTTTCCTAGGAACACACACACACACACACACACACACACACACACACACACACACACATGCTCCTCGCTCGCGCGCGGACCAACGTCATTTAAACCTAGAATGAGAGCCAAACCTAGACTAATATCTCCCATCGAAGCCTTCTTTACCACTATAGATAGAATTACAGCGCACAGGTGTCCGGTGCGGAGACTTTTCTCGTCAAATCAAGACCCTTGCCTTCCCCTTCACCCCATGACAAAGATCCCTTAAGCTCCAGATCCAATTTTAGCCTAATCTTTCTCAAAAGACTCCGGGAGAGGCAGACTCAACCTATGCCTTGGCTTTTGAGCAACTCCAGTAGTACAGAGTTTCCTACTCTAAGAGCTCAGCACTCCGAGAAACTGAAAACAAAACTCTGGAAGCGTGTGTCACACTGACACTCGGGTGCGCACAAAGGTTTTGGCTCAGAGAACCCGGAGCTCCGGAGGCAGACCTTCACCTTGGGAGAGGCTGCAGGAAGAGCGAGCGAGCGAGCGGCCTCGGACTGGGAAGCCGCGCAGCTGGAGCTGCGCGTGTTTTTATCCCGCCCCAGGCCTGTCTGTGCAACTTTCACGTTAATCCGGGCAAAAAGGAAGGAGATCGGAGAGAGGGCTGGTGCTGGGGAGTCCTTTCTAAGTAGTTACTAGAGCAGGGGGTGGGGAGGGTGAGTGTGCAGCGGCGGGAGTTGGTGCTTAAGCCTTCTGCTCTGCTTTTATCGGTAAACTCCCGAATAGGACCCAGGGCCAATGCACCCGCGGCGGAGATCTGCCCAGAGACAGAACACCCCAAGGGGCTGGATGACTTGCCAGCAGCATCGGCGCCGCGCCTGCGAGCTGGTTAGCAGAGATCTAAGCTCAAACTCCGGCCTGGGGGGCGAGACCAGCGAGCACAGCCGGGAGTGGGTCGCACGCAGGCATAGCACAGCGAATCAAAAGTTATTGTGGGTAAAGGAAAGACCCGGGGAAATCACAAGTGGCCTCCCCACTTCTTCGCCCTGGTCCAGAGCGGGGTAGAGCACTCGCTGGCTCTTTCGGCCAAATTGACGCTCAGAGGGAACATTTTAGGGCCTTGGAGCGTCTTAATCTAGATAGCAGAATGGAGCGGGCCAGAAAAATTCATCACGACTAACGAGATGTGGTGCTCTTCCGGGAGTGGCTGAATTGTTTATAAATCACTGCGGCTGAGCACCGGCCCGGGCAAGGAGCCTTGGCTGCGAATCTCCACGTGTTCTGTGTTTATGAACGTGTGTGGAGGGCACAGAAACGGCCAGGGGAGGGGCGAGCCCACCCGGAGCCAGCCGGACCGACCTCCACCTGCTCGCGCACACCCTCTCCGCCCCCGATCCACACCGCTGAGAGTCCCAGAGAGAACGCACGGCCACTTAGGCGGCGCATTTAGGGGCTGTTAGAAATTTAGTAACTTTGCCGAGCCAGGAAACATTGAAAAGTTCCACCTTCCTCAGTGCGCAGACTCAGCGTCTGGTGAGGGTGACTTTTAGTTTGCGCCCTCGGCCGGGGGCGGCTGGAGAGGCAACTTCCTCTGGTCTTCAGGAGGTGCGTCCTCGGCGCCCAGTAGGATATTGCGGGGTTGAGAAATGTACAGGCCTCTCCCCAGCAGTCTTCCTTCCCAACCCTACCGGCTTTGCTTCCCAAGCTTCCCCAGGAGTTCAAACCTCCAACCCGCGGAAGAATTCAGCTGCTTGAAAGGACTTAAGACAGTGTGCGGATGACATCTCCCTTCTCCGCTGGTAAAGAGGGGTGACCTCCTGTTCCTATTTAATTTTTTTTTTTTTTTTTTGGTTGTTGCTTTTAGAAGGTAATTCGCAGCCTGTAGGATGATACTCTCAAGAGAATAATTAAGTTTCCAGATTTATTTCTGGTGGATTTGTGGCTACCCAGGTTAAGAACTCCCTCCCCCAGGGTTACCCTGGGCATTGGTCGCTAAGTGCATGTGCCTGAGGGTGGTGGGGAGGAGGCAGCACGTGAAGATCAGAACTTATTGTGGTGGAACTCCACTGTCCGTTAATGCCAGCAGAACCTCCCTATTTTGACGTCCCAGAACTGCTCTCCACCCTCCAGCCCCGCCTCATTCGCAGGCGCGCGAAAGGACTGGCTCGAAGTGGCTCCCCAACTGGTCTAGCTGGGGGTGGGGGTGGGGGTTGACCCGGGATAGAATGCTCCTTGAATCCTCAGAGTATACTAAATGGTGTCCCGCCAAGGGACCTCAGCCTCCGTTTTCTCTCTCTCTCTCTCTCTCTCTCTCTCTCTCTCTCTCTCTCTCTCTCTCTCTCTCTCTCTCACACACACACACACACACACACACACACACACACACACACACACACACACTGCTGGGCCAGTGGAGGGGAGGGCCGGGCGGGGAGCCGAGCTGCACTTGGAGCACCGCCCCTCTCCACCCCTCAATGAGCCAAGACTGCCTCCGCCTGTCGCCGGGGGCCTAGTTGGCTCGAAAGCTGGCTTCTGAGCATCTGGGAGTCCTCCGCCCTCCCCACGGCCCTTGCGCCGCCTCGGCTTGTCGCAGCCGCTCGGGATTCCAGAAACCTTGGCTCTCTGAGGTTTTAGTTCCAGATTTTTTTTTTTTTTTTGAGGGGGAGAGGGGCTCTCTGGTCTCACGGTCACTGACACCGTTCTTCTTACTGACCAAATCAAGGAAGAGACCGCCTGTTTGCTTGCCAGTCTCCGCCCGAAACAGTGCGTTGAAGGTGTCTTGGGTAGGCTCCTTTGGCTTTTGATTCAGCGTGTTCTTTTTCACTGTTCAAAGCAGCTGTTCAAATACAGAGGCTGCTTACGATGACGTGGAGGGGATTTCAAACAACCTTAACACGCTTTGAACTGACAAGGTGCCGTGATACCTGCCTCACTCCAGCTCAGCTCCTCCAGAACACTTGCTAGGACAAAGGCGTAACAAGCACTTGGTGCTGACCTCTCTGCCTGGGGTGAGGACTGCCCGACCCCCAGAGACCCTGCTGCACGAGTTGGCTGCGCCACAATGGAGAGATCTTGTCTTAGGCTGCACCACAAGTTTTCTCAGACCTTCTGGAAGGGCGTTCGTTATTCAGCGGTACTGTGGTTGCACTGGTCTGAAATGGTGTGTTAGACCCTGAGTTAGAATGCACTAGGTAAAGGGAAAGCAGCCAGAATACATAACACACACACACACACACACACACACACACACACACACACACACACACACCACCCTTCATTCCTACCCATTGAGAAGCTGTGCCAGGGTTTGGAAAGCGGGCAAATAGCCTCTTGATTCAAGTATCCCTAAATCGTCGCCTTAGTAGCTTTTAGGAAAGCAGTCCAATGCTCGGGAACTTGAACTCCAGCTTGTTAACTAACAAGCACTCTCATGTCGTACATAAAATGCTGTTTATGTATTTCTTTTATGCTAGAAGTTGACCGAAGGTGTTCCTAGCCATTTTGGAACACTGAACTGAAAACACGCAGTTACTAAAACAGGAGAGATGACATTCATTTGATAGATTTATATTTCTCTTCATTATGCAATTTAAGTAAAGTAGAAATCAGGTAACAACAGAAAATTAAAGGGATTTTTCCTAGGTGGCTATTGGAATAGTAAAAGTGGCAACTGGTTTAAAATTATGTAAAGGTGATCATTGCTTAAAAAAAGGTACCTCCACCTTGGGGTGGGATTAGCCCCTTTCCTCCTTCTCTTCTTTCTTTCTTTTCGTCTTCTAGCCCCAGCAGCTGCTTGCTAGAGACCTGTTCTCCCCACATCTGAATGGAACGTCTTTGCTCAGAGTCTACTGAATGTCAAAACTGAGGCTCTGACTTCAGAGCTATAGCTTTAAGGACCACTCCACACAAAGAGGCAGCTGGTTGCTTTAATGAAAACTGCCTTTAAGCTTCAAGAACTGAAGCCTTGGGGAATACTTTTATAAGGAACAGAGAAAATGCATTTCCAAGTTGTATGTTCTTGGGAGGTACAAAATACAATTTACCTGAAAAAATCTTAATTAGGTAACTATGCATTGTCTCTTGAATAGAGATCCCCTTTTAGAATTTTATGTTCCATGTATAAATGCATTTTGCAAATTGCTGAATGTTTATCCGTCCCCTTATCAATGGAAAAACAAAACAAGAACAAAGGTGAAGAAGCATGATCTTTCTGAAAGATGACACACCTTAACTCATACACTGGTCAAGTTAGTTTGCTGGTTGCTTGGGTGCACACAATTCTGTTTATTTTTAACTACCAGCCAAGTAGTCCACTGAAATGTACTGTCTAGTGGTATTTGACATTGTTTGGATTTGAAATTGTTTGGATTCACAGATATTAATTTCTTTTCCCTTCTTCAAGCTGTGGATCTATCTCATCATGAAGACCACTCACTTCTTGAAGTCCCAAAGTGAACACTTTATAAACATGTTTGAAGACTTCTAACATCACCTAGCCCTGGCAGTATAAGCTGTTTCTGGGATTGCTTTGAGTAAATCACCAAGGGAAGCCTGCAAAGTTTTTTAGTGTTGAATGTGAGACCAGAAGGTGTAAAATACAAAGGATGCATTTCAGGGACAGGCTAGACAGACCCTGTGTGGAGGAGCCAAAATCTCAGGAACAGAACATGAAGGGCTTTGTGTCTTTTAGTTCCCTCCCTTAAATTTCATTGTCAAAGTACCAAAGGTTAAATAAATTTCTAACAATGAAACCTAAAGGTGTGTGCGTGCCTGCATGTGCGTGTGCGTGTGTGCATGCGTGCGTGTGTGCGTGTGCGTGTGTGCATGTGTGTGTGTGCATGTGTGTGTGTGTGTTTCTCGAATTTACCCTAAGGCAGGTGGGTGGACTGCCACCAGGAGGGGGTGGCAACACTTTGATGCTTTAAAGGGACTTGAACAGAAACCTTTTGGGCTCTAAACATTTGGAAATGTTCTGAGATGAAGTTCTGGCAGGGCAGCAGTCTGGAACCGTCTGAGAAGAAGAAGAAGGCAGGCCAGGCCAACAGCACACCTGCTCAGAGAATAGAAGAGTTATCCGTTCTTCACTGAAGCCGAGGAGGACTGGTTTTGGTTCTTTGTCCCTGAAAGAAACGGGCTGTTTTTAGTTGAACTTAGACTTGTGTTCTCTTATTCTGGCAGCACAAAGCATGAATGCAAATCCCTTCCAAATTGTACAAGTACACTTAGCAATTGTGTCATTGGTACTGGGGACCTCAGCCAGCAGGAGACGGGTGGATGAGAGAGAGGTTTTCTTGAGAGCAGTTAACCACAGTGGTAGTAAATGCTACCCAAGACCTCCCCCTATGTCCCTGACTTTCAATTTGGTCATTCTATGAACCTCTGCATATGTATATATATTAGGGATGGAATTATTTCTAGGCAAAGAATTTTCAGAATGTGGCTCCTTGGTCTGTAGTGTTCGGCATTGCCTGGTAAAGACCTGGGGAAAGGAAAACTTAGGAAGGGGGAATACTGAGACTTCTCTGCTTTGCTTGCTTTTTATGAGAATTTTCTGTGTCAATCTAGGGCAGCCTTGGCTCCAGCATAGCATGCTAAATAGAGAGAGGACTGGGCAGAGTCACAGGCCCGATTATTTTAATGCCCTAGGTCAAAAGGAGAGAATAATGAATAGGCGTGGAGTTTAGTTCTTGGAAGGGAACTTAATTAACCTTGGAAGAGTGAAAGAAAGTGGGGCTTCCTGCCTAGGATCCTACGTAGGGTGATTGTATTTACGTGAGTGTTCGCGCGTGCGCGCTCCTAGCCATACAGGTGAAGTCTTCTTCATGGATAACCCCAATTAATTTTTAATCCTGAAAAAACTTGGTATTTCTGTTCTACAGGATCACCATCACCGTATTCCCCCAATCTGGCTGAGAAGTTTGCTGTGGGATCTCGGCTGGGGTCCTGCAATCCTGGCCTCCGCCTGCACGCGAGATCAGCAGGGGTGTGGGGAGAGGGGCTGCAGCAGCCCCGGAGTGGAGTCCCGACCTCCGGAGGGACTGCTAGCGAAGGCGTAGAAGGGGGTGGGGTGTCCCTGGCTGGCTTGCGAGCGCCGAGTCAGGTCCTGGCTGCTTTCCGGGAAGGAAGACAAGGGCGAGAAGCGGGAGGCCGGGCCATTGTCCAGGGAGGGCGCATTTTTGTCCTGACGCTGCTGGTTGCTATAGCGAGCAGGGAAATCCAAACAGAAGGGCTCAGTTAGCTCCCCTTGGTCCTGGGAGCAGGGCTCCCTCTTCTCAGCCAAAATAAAAGTGCCGCCGAAGGCCTGGCACTTTTACCAGAGAACCGACTGCAGCCTCCAGAAGAGGGGCCCCAGGGACCCCAGCACGGAGCGGGGGGGGGGGGGGGCGGAGGGGCGGGGGGGCGGTGTCCGTTAGCAAGAAGCAGCCAGGACGATTACTGCGGGTTCAGAGAGAATGTTCATCCCTACTCTTTTCCAGCCTTACTTTGTATGAAGTAAAAAGAAAGAAAGAAAGAAAGAAAGAAAGAAAGAAAGAAAGAAAGAAAGAAAGAAAGAAAGAAAGAAAGAAAGAAAAAGAAAGAAAGAAAGAAAGAAAGAAAGAAAAAGAAAGAAAGAAAGAAAGAAAGAAAGAAAAAGAAAGAAAGAAAGAAAGAAAGAAAAGCCTAAACTCTCTCAAACTCCTAATAAGTTCTCTGTGGCTGAGGCCCCCTCCCCAAAAGAAGTGACAGCAACAAATGGCTTTGCAGGTGGCTCAGAAAAGGAGCCTCCAAAAATCCACCCAGAAGCAGAGGCAATACCTGGGCTACACTGCCCCCTCATAAGAGTTTCAGAATCACTCAAAGGGGAAGTTCACTCCAAAGTAAGGTTGATGGCCACGTAAAACTTTCCCATTAAAAAGACTTTTATTTTGCAATAGTTAAAAAAAAAAAAAAAGACCAACAACGAAACAAGCCCTGCTATTCAGCTTTGAAGACATTGTGACGGAGGGCTGCAAGGAAGTCTTTGGTTTTATTCCCATGTGTATCTTTTCTCCAACAGTACAGCCCAGGACTGGGAATAACAGTGTTTAGTTAGTAATAAACTGTTAGCTTCCGAAAATTCTGAGCTTATACTTTTTAAAGCGAGAGCCACCGTTAATGACAGGGCAGATAAGCAGTCAAAATTTTCCTGGTGACACTAGCTTTCTACAAAGGATTAGGGACATTAACAGGCTTCTCACTGCACAGTAAAGTCTAAAGCTCGGCATTTTACTCCTCACTCCTTCCCTCTCCCTTTCTTCTTCTCTTTGTCTCTATCCTAGACGCGTCACTGAAAGCTAAAAAGAAAACTTTTATTTGACTGGAGGAAAATATTTCAAAGTCAAATAAACGTATCTCTCTGTTTCCGCCATTTAAAATACATCCTTTCTCTCCTAATGACAAGTTCCCTTAAGTAAAAGTTTGCATAACTTTGGAAGAAGTCCCTTAATTCATAATGATATTCACATTTTAAAAAGGCTTGAAAGAAATCATGTTAATGAAGAGAACATTTGCTGTAATTTGGTGATAATTATCAGAATCACCACATATTCGCAGAGGCTTGAACAATACGTGTTCAGAGAAAAGCAAAACACATTATTTTAATAGTCTGATATGCAAACTATAGACTGTTCAATTATGTAGCTTAATAATGCATACATGATGTGATCTTGTTATTGGGATAGGAAGGTTTGCAGTGAGTCACTCCTAATACCAGAGTGCTCTCACATCCAGTAAAATCCATTGCCCTGGATCAGAGGCCCTTGCCAAACTGCATTTAAGAGAATAAAAATTAATGACTGAGAATTTGAGCGTTAAATTAACATTAATTATATGACCTGCATGCTAGAAAGATTAAATTTCTTACATCCTAATTAGATAACATCTCCTCATACATCAAACGAGTTCTATTTTCATTTCCAGGTTTCAGGGATACAGTACACAGAGGCTTCCTTAACTGTGGTCAGTTTTCCTTTCAGACATTCACTGGGAGAGAACCAAGACAGGAAGTCACAGAAAGGGAATTAAACCCATTCTGACTTTGCTTTGGTGATGGTAGTTGGAGGGCAGGGAGTTTGGCAGGTGCTCCCCAAGTGGACCCAGAGCACTAGAAAGACCTTTTGTGGTAGCCAACCAGTGGGTTATCAGCTAGACTCTCAGGTCAGCAAAACAGAAAGTCCAGCCAACAACCATCGTGGCCTCTTCTTTAAAAATAGAATCGCTTAGCTTATGGTTCAACATGTAGGTGAGACAGCAAACAGACACACCTAGTGGTCCACAAGGGGAAAGAGAGAGGCAACCAAAAGCCAAACAATAGAAATCAGTTTCTTCTAAAGAGTCTTAGAAGAGATCTGAGGTGTGCTGATATTTCCAAGTGCCACCTATGGGGACGACAAACACTCATGGCTGTCCTGGGCACATCAGCCTCTGCTTGACCTGGTCTCGGCCTGGACCTCAGTGACAGCCCTCTGGTAGGGTTGGGATGGTGGGGGGAGGGCATGTCTCCAGCAGGCGAAAACCAGTTGCATATAGGGAGGGAGCAGGAAAAAAAAAAACAGGCCAGAAGGGCGGAGGGCACCCTCCCTCCCACCCCACAGCAGATGGTTGGTGATGGCCAGTTCATTCTCTCGGTTTCTAAATCGGGACTTGAGGGTCTCAGGGCTCAGAAGAAAGCTGTCGTGCGAATCTGGTTTGGAAACAATACCCAAGGAGTTAAATTCCTTTATCTTGTGGGGTTTTCTCCTAGATACAGTGTATGGTCAGGGTCGTTCAAGTCCCAATGTGCCTCCCAACGCCCTCACCTTCCTCAAGGACCCTAGAGGCTGCGCAGACCATTAGGACAGCTGCTCTTAAGGCTGGGCGGGACCAGAGGGGCAAGATTAAAACCTCAAGGCGGCCAATTCTAAGTCATTCAGAATAGAGTTTTCACGTGTCAATGTTTCCATTCAGCTACCTTCAGGCTTCTAGGGGTAAAGGGCATGCAAGCGAGAGCGTTTCTTCTCGGCCCAGTGAATGGGGGAAGGGGCGAGAGGAGAGAGTGAACAGTGGGGGAGGAGATTTGCCACCCGTCCCAGACCCCACCGGGTGGAACTGTCCCGAGAGTCCCATAGAACTTGGAAGAGGGTAGGGGCCATTGGCGGCCACCGCCTCCCCGCGCACTGCTCAGCGCACTCTAGAACTTCTCAGTGGCTGGTCAAATGCCCTTCCGGAATGGAGTACCTTTCCAGGGTGGCAATGGGCCTGAAAGTTAGCTTCTCAGGTGGCAGCAGTGCCAGGGGATAGTGGAGTAGGGGTAAAGACTGTTCAATCAGGCTTGGATTTCCCACAGCAAGCGGTGGGGAGGGGGCTGGTGGGGTGACTGCCTCGGCGTGGGTGACCTAGGGCTCAGTCTCGCACGCTGAGAGTCGCGCCACTCAGTGCATTTGCGAGCACCGGGTCGTGTAGGAAACCGACCACCCAGGATCCTTGCAAATTCTCCAAATCTCTTCTAAGAAGGCGTTGGCAGAAAGATGCCTCTTCCCAAGCCCCGCAGACTCCCACTGCCACAGCGGCGGGGCTCGAACTTTGCAGCTCCTGTGCACACCGGCGTGAGCTGCGGCTTCCCTGTTTGCCTGGGTTCCCCTCTCCCGGAGCAGGCGGTCTGAGAGATGCTCTGCTCTGCCTGAGGACGCCTCCGCGGCGGCGCCGCAGAGCGTGCCTGTGCCACTCCAGAAATTGCGTTCAATACTAGTTCCGCATCTTCCGGGAGAGGACGCACTTTAAGAAGTCACTGGGAGGAGGCCGCGCGCGGGCTCTGGGCGCTAGGTGCGTCCGCCCTTTAGAATTTACATGGAAATGCAAAATGAATGACACTGGGAAGCGCTCCTCAAAAGACCTTTTGGAAGGCCGTGCGCTAGTCTGGAGAAATACCTCTTCTTCTTGCTCTTTGTCTGTACCGGGAGCTCCAACGAACTGATGGACGCTTACACCGTGTTTACCCTTCTTGTTTTCTTAAACGAGTTTTGGATGACTTTGGCTGGGGCCATTTGCAGCAGAGACAGACTTTGTATGCTTGCTGCAGGCCTCTTTCAAAGTTCTAGTTTAAAGAGCATTATGTAAGCCTCCCTATTTACATAAGAGCTTTAACTCAAACTGCCCAGAAAACCTTTTATCACCGAAGGAAAACTATCCAGAGCAGCAGCTAACTGACCAAGTCTTTAGGACAAGTTGAAAAACAGCAGTAGCTCATTATTTGTGTGTGGGAGGAAGAATGTTAACAAAAACTCGAAATAGTTTCCATTTTTATTCTGCTTGGTTTTATAGCATTTGAACATTAAGCTTTATTCAGGCTGTAGGGACTTTTCTAGTATATTCATTTCCCCCCCCCCCATGTGCAGTTAGCATCTAACTGGGCCACAGAGATGATTTCCCCCCTCCCACGCCGTTAATTCTAAATATAAGGACAAATGTTAGCAAAATCAAATTGACATTTTACCAAGGCCCAGATTTTTTAAAACTATTCATGAATATATGATACTGTTATCAAAGGCAAACAGCAATAACATATACAGAATGAAAAGTTTAAAAGGTGTTTTACCTGTATAACTTTACCTTTCCCCGCAGGTAAACAGTTATTAGATTAAATGAGTGTCTTCCTTTCCCTCTTTTCTTTCTATCCTTTTCTTGGTCATTTGTTTGCTCAAACTTTGGGGAAGTTTTTTTTTTTTTTAATTTTTTTATTGCTGTATGCTGTTTTAATTCCTACTTAAGAGAACAATGCCTGTTGAGATAGAAATCTTAGTTTTAATGAGTTCAAAACTAGGTTAGTATACAGAAAGACACTATAAAGAAAGTACAGAGAAAGAGCAGCACCTGCACCCGGGCCTGCACACAGGGAAGCCGGTCTTGGACTTTGTTCTACTGCTCTTGCTACATTAGACAGTGTCCCTTCCATGTCATCAGAGAGGATCAACAAGTGTCCTACAGACCCACTTGCTACATTAGACAGTGTCCCTTCCATGTCATCAGAGAGGATCAACAAGTGTCCTACAGACCCACTTGCTGCATTATTGACAGTAGAAGATGGCAATGCTTCCAGTGGATTCCTGGAGACTGCTATGCTTCCTGGTGACCATCAGCCAATATCCCCTCTCATCCCACAGACCAGGACAAATGCCACTGCACAGCAGTATCTCCAGTAAGGAACTTACTGGCAGGGAACTCTTGCCCTCTTCTCACAGATCATCCCCTCTAAGATGAACTCAGGTGGTGGTTTGGGAGTTTCTGTAGCAGAATGGCTGTCTTCCAAATGCTCCGTCACCTGCCACTTTCTCCTTATTCTTGCCTATCACGTTGGACACATAGATTCCAGGTCCTTCTTTCGTGACATTTTCAAGCGGTTAAACATATTCCTCTGAATGACAGCTCATTCTCTTCTTCTCCATCATCAGTCTGATAAGGTAATCAATATAAAGGAGTTAAAAGCTGAGATTTGCTAAAAAGGCATTTGCCTATTTTCCCAAAGTTTTAAAGGTCCACATTAAGGACCAAACAACAATCTCTGTCGTGCAGTTGGAGTTTCAGACTGTAGTTGGCAGATGGAAAAGATATTTTAGGCAGAAGGAGTTTGCAGCTTTCTTAAAATATAACCACATGGCCATGAGTCACCTTCTTTGTCCTCTCTTTTTAAGACCAGATCTCTACCTCTGGGAGCTACTAAGATATGACACTTCTATTGCAAAAACTGTGCCATTGAAGTTGTTATTGATAACTGTGCTGCACTGGAAACATTTTGCTGAGAATTTATTCTAATTTCTCCAAGTACCATTTTTAATGGAAATGACCCTAGTCTAGGGAAAAGGCCCATGAATGGCCAATGAACTTGGTGAATCCTGCTGAGATTGTTCTAGGGAAGGCAGTTGGCTTAAACAGATCAATCAAGTCAAATGAGGATTAGCTTTATATTGATAGTCAGAGAAAAAGCTAAAGTGAAAACAGTTCCATTTATATTATATTGAGATACAAGTGTCATCTTCTGGATGCCCTGTTCTGAGAATTAAGGTTAAAAGAATTGACAAGTGGGACCTCATAAAACTAAAATGCTCTGGACAGTTAAAAAATAATGAATGGAATGAAAACAAAATCTACAGGATAGAACTCATTTGATAAAGGATTCGTATCCAAAATATACAAAGAACTCGAAAAGTAAAAAAAAAAAAAAAAAAAATGGCCCAGTTTAAAAAAAAAAAGGCTAGGAATCTTTAGAGAACAGAGAGTTCTCAACAGAAGAAATAAAAATGGCCAATAAACACCACAAAAATGCCCCTTATCCTTAGCAATTAGGGAAATAGAAATTAAAATGCTAGAGAGAAACCAATTGAGAGAAAAATAACTGTACTGCCGTGGGTTGTAGGTGGGGAATTGCCTTGACTGTTAATTGAGGTGGGAAGACCCTCTTTGAGTATGGGTGGCACATCTCAGTATGGTTGGGCGCTAAGCCAGAAGAAAACCAGCTGGGCATATGCAGCAAGTAGCAAGTAGCCAGGGCCCATGTGTGGGTCACCTTTCTGCTCTTCTGTGGACATTTTAAGTTCTTCCCTTGCCTTTCTGGCCATAATGGGCAATTACCTGGAATTGTAAGCCACACAAACCCTTTCTTCTTTGTCTTGCTTTTTGTGAGACTATTTTTCACAGAAATGAAACTTGAGCTAATTTCCTAGGTGGGGGCTTTAGACTGCATGAAAAGAAAGCTAGCTGAGTGCCTGCCTTCCCTCTCTTTGCTTCCTGAAGAGCCACTCTGCTTTGCTCTAGCAGCAGTCACTGCGCCTAGCCTACCACTACCACGCTGCAACTGAAACACAACAAACTGAAACACAGCAAACCTTTTCATCCTTTGCTTTATTTTGTCGCAGCCTTAGGAAACGTAAGAGGTAGAGCGCCCTAGGGTAAGCCCTTTCTCTGCCTTTTGGCTCACCAAGCCAGGAGCTCAAAACCTAGCCAGTGTTGACAGGTGTCAATCTCCTTTCAGGTAATGAGAACCGGCTATTGTGTTTGTAGATTCATAGGTTGGTGAGTAATAGTGCCAAAGTCTAAACTTAGATTTACCTAAACCATCACACTGTGCCTCCCAAGAAAAGGATAAGGCAGGATCTGGGACTAGAAAATAATAAAATAATTATTTTCATTATTTTGTAAGAAAATTCAAAAGGTCTGTATATTCTAATATGGAAATGTTTCTTGTATGAAAGTGTAACTATTTCAAGTGAAGAATTAAACAATAAAGATACTCAAATTTGTATTCTCAAAGTATTTACTGGACCAGATACCTGTTATAAGGCAACTTTACATTCTGATTCCTATATCTCTCATAATATCTTTTTGTCACAGTTAAGCTATATGGTTTATTTTTAACCCTCCAAAAATAAGAATAGTGAATCAACTCTGGAGTCTGGGGTAGATGCTCTCTGATAATCTGACACACAACGTTACAATGTTGACATGCATAGCATTTGCAATATGACCATCCTCAGACATTTTCAAAAACATCCTCTCCAGAGAGTTCACAGCATCCTCATATGCAGGAAGCAGCAAAAATGCAAATTTTATATTTAAATTATTCTACTTTATTTTTTTTTTATAGTTTTATTTTAGGAAAACTTTTGCCTGTGGAAAAACATCCCAGCTCATCAGATAAAACAGTATACATAGGCAAAAAGCAAAATAACTTATCAACATTTTGTACTGATGTTTTATACATCAGTGAGGCTGTGCAGGGCGTGTTTAAATTGGAAGAGAAAAGGTTGGAAGCAGACTTGCTGCAGGATCCATTTGGAGTTTGCAGAATAGAGACGCTTAACCAAAATTGTGGGAACTTTGTCCTGTCCCAGCTCTGGCTAAAATGAGGGGAGCCTGACCTGATAGAAAACGCAAGAAATAAACAAGATTTTACTATTTGTAGTAGACTGAAACAGAAATCTAGTGACAAGGAGAGATTCCAGGGGAGGTACCCCTTTTAAAATGGATTTAAAAAAAAAAAACACTCACCACTGCAAGTATTTAATGGGAGAATAAACATTTAAAGATGCCAGTGAAATATTTGTTATAATGTGATTGCTTCAGAATGTCTCAAATTTAAAAGTGTCAGAACATTCCAAAGTAATCATATCAGTGAGAGTTCCTTGAAATGTCTTAGAACAGTTTTATTGGTATCTGTGAAATTCTATTAACCTGGTGTAGGAAATGGTTGTTCAAAGCTCAAGATTTCATTTTATATAACCAAGAATCAGTAATTTCTGATTTTGTTCAATATGTAACAAGATTTAGTTATTTCATCCATGAGTTTATACATGTAAACAGGTTTCTTTATGAGCTATAAAAAGTTAGACTTATTCCTTCCTCCCTCTCTCTCTTCCTCCCTCTTTCCCTTCTTTCTTCTCTCCCTCCCTCCTAAAACCCTACCTCCTTTTCTTCTTGCTTTCTTGCTTTCTTGCATTCTTTTGTGTTTTAGGCAGATCGAACTCTCTAGTTTGAACCCTTGGAGGGTTGACATTACAGGTATGGACCACATGTCTGTCCTTTATATCTCAGAAAAACCGGGCCAAACTCAGTCCCTGTTAACATGGATCACAAATGTGAGGCATCCTACTTTTGCAAGATAATTAACATTTTCATATAATTGAACATTATTGTATTTATTATTATATTTTATTATATACAGTATTATTATAGTATCAAACATGTCTCTCTGTATCAGAAAGAACACAATGAATGGAGTCACATTTCATTCTGAAAACAACTGTCTTAACAATAAGAGAGTCCTATTGTCCCATGTGGTGGTGGTCTGAATGGGAATGTCCACCACAGGCTCATAAAGTCAACATCTCTCAGTTGGTGAATTCATAGGAAGGATTGGGAGATGTGACCTTGTTGGAGGAGGTTTGTCATGGGGGTGGGTGGGATTTGAGGTTTCAAAAGCCCCATGTTAGGCCCTGGTCTCCTCTTTCCCTCTCCACCTGCAGCCTCCTGGAAGATAAGAATATAAGCTCTCAACTGTTCCTCCAGCACCATGCCTGCTTGTCTGGGGACATGCCCCTCATCACAAAGATCCTGGACTAACCCTCTGAAACAGTAAGCAAGAGCTTAGTGATATGCTTCCTTTTACAAATAGCCTTCACCGTAGTGTTTGATCACAGCAAACAAACCCTAAGACATCCTACACATCATAAAATCCTGAAAAAAGTGCCCCTATTGTTAATTAATTGTTTTGTTTAAGAATACATTTTTTTTCTAATGTATTTTTTCTTTGTCCTTGGTAAGCATCCCTTGGAATAGTGGGAAAAAAGACTGTTGAAGTCTCTGGCATTGTATGGTACACCAGTGTCAAATAAAAGAATATTTCTTCCTCATTTGGAGGAAGGACGGAGTGGTTGGACATACTGTAGTTACTCTGTGAAGAATGTAAGATAGAGGAGAAGGAGTAAGCAAAAAGTTAGTTCAAGAAAGTAAAACCCAGAAATCCTCCTGCATAACAGATGTGACTTCCAGCTTTCAGAAGTAAGTAGCCAAAGGCCTTTAGTTTTAGCCACTCTAACTGGGCTTTTTGCACACAAGGTCAGGCATGTAAATTCATCTATGTTATTTATACATTCTATGTTCACAATAGAGCTTATTGGAGATCAAAGGAGGGGGGTAGACATGAGGTTATCCAGGCAGTAGAAACAGAAATGTAAATGTTATGGTCTGGTGACGAAAGTTCAGGGGCAGAACTCTTGCCTTGAAGGCTCAGGGGAGGCTGTAGGTCTGATCGCCAACAGCACAAACCAACAAAAACAACAGAAACAGACAGTGTTAATGTAGGAGTTAGCAATCTGAAGCAGCCCCCAAAGACTCTGGTGTTGAGCACTTTGTTTCCGTGTCGGCGATTCGATTTTGGAAGGCCCTGGGATATTGAGTGAGGCATAGTTGGGGAACATAAGTCTCTAGGGGCAGGCTCTCCAGCCTTCAAGAAGTTCATCTTTGAGGAGAAAACTATTTTCATCTCTAGTCTTTTGGACATGATGATTCATCTTTAAGCCATTTTATAGTTTTAAAATTTGTCCGGGACTTGATAAAAAGATATGTTTTTTTTTTGTTTTTCCTGAAAATAAGGCAAATGCTGTTTGTTTCTTGCAAAGGAAGTAAAAAATGAGAAAGCCAGCTGGTGTTTCCTCAGAATATCTAGATAATTGAGGCCAAAGTATCTTTAAGCTTAATGTGTATCAAAGAATGTCCTTCATGTCTCCTCCCACACTTACAAAGCAGAGAGTAGCCTCCAGAAAGAGGGGGATTTACTAACAACAATTTCAAATACAATAGCTATTAATCCTATTATGCCATGCTCTCCATTTTCCTAGAAATCCTGCTATTCTTGAGTCAATATGTGTATATGCATAAATTAATTAAAAAAGATACTCTTCAAGAATTTTTTTATAGATTAAAATGCCTACCTTTATTGAAAATTTCATAGCATGGATCAGATATATTTTACTGGTGATGTAATCTTCATGTTATCTTTTCAAATTTGCATTTCAAAGCTGACATTCACCATGCAAGGTGAAGTGTCCTCTAGGCAACACAGATGCAGGATGATGTCACCACTGCTGAAAAAGCAGAATTGACTGCCACAATTATTTCATAAATTTCGCTTTGCATTTCCATTTTAGCCGCATGTTTTCTACTACTTCTTAAATCTCCGGTACTGAAATTCACATTTCTTAAGAAAATATATTTTTATTTAAAATCTATGTAATAGCTGAGTTTATTCTCAACAAATGCATAAACTATTTTTCTGTTATAATGCTGTCCCAAGTCAACAGACATACTGCCTTTCACTACTACCTTGTAATCTCAGTGAAGTCAGTTTTTGTTTTCTTAAGAACAAATTACAAACTTTGGGAAGCACTGCAACTTTTTTAGTTGAAGACTGCACTCCCCCATGGGGAGATTGGTATTAAGATCCAATCACTGTATCATAAATATACAAATATACTTAACTGAGCATTTTGGTTTTCTATTGCTGTGGCAAACACCATGACCCAAGCAACTTACAGAGGAGTTTATTGGAAGCTTGCAGTTTTAAAAGATAAGTCCATGGCCTTCATGGTAGGAAGCGTAGTCACACACATGCAAGCATGGCATTGGGGCAGTAGTTGACAGAGCGCACATCCTTATCTACATGGGCTATAGCATGAGCTATTGGAACTCAAAGCCTACTCTTTTTTTTTTTTTTTTTTTTTTTTTTTTTTTTTTTTGGTGTTTTTCAAGACAGGGTTTCTCTGTGTGGTCCTGGCTGTCCTGGAAATCACTCTATAGACCAGGCTGGCCTCAAACTCAGAGATCACCTTCCTCTGCCTCCTAAGTGCTGGGATTACAGGCGTGCGCCACCATGCCCGGCTCAAAGCCTACTCTTTATGATATACCTTTTTCTTGATCCTTTCTAAACTTTTCCACAAACATGTGGACCAATCATTCAAATACATGAGCCTGTGGGGGCACTCTCATTCAACTCACCCCAAGGGATTTACTTAATATTTCTTACTGGTTAATGTTTGAAGATAAATGTCATTTTTACATCAGATATTACTACATCCCATTACCTACATTCCGTAGCAGTAATATAGATTCTATTACATGTCATATTTTTGAAACTTTAGAAACTGAATAACTTAGGTACTAGGGTAAAGAAAACGAGTCCAGCTTACTAAAGATGCAGAATTTTGTAGTTTTATTTAGAAATACACGATCAGAAATATGTATCAAGAAAGTAATATTGGCCTCATATTAATATAGCTCCACATCTCCCTCTCCTCATCTTTGTCTTCATATCCTGATTTTTCAGTAGAAATGAAAAGAATCAATTGACAATCCCATGTAGCTAATTAGCCAAGCATGTGATGAGATTTTTTTTTTAATAGAAGACTCAAGACAATTGCTAAATCTTCTTTCTTTCTTTGCCCCACTAGATTATTCTTTAACAGTCTATCAACTGAGAAGAAGTCTAAGTGGCCATTTAAAATAATTCCTCTCTTTTCCTGAGTAGTGAGAAAATCAATATATAAAGACTGGGCTTAACTTTTCTTTCCTAAATTAAACAATGACAAATATATATATTTAAAAAAAACTTACAAATTTCAAGACTTTGAAATCAAGTGATGAAGGAAATTAATTTCTGAAAGACTAGATAATTAGGAGGTGATGCCGGTAATTGCCCCAGCATACTTCTTAAAGAGAATTTCCAGGCCATAGCTCAGGGTGGTAAGGAACTTAAGAACATTTTTGGCAGTTTGTCTATCTCTACACTCTGAAAATATTTCTTAAACACAGTGGTGAACTGTGGACTATTTCAGACATGTAAAACCTGGAAGAATTCATCACTAGCAGATCTAGACTGTAAAAAAAATGTTTATGGAAGACATTTAGGCAGAAGGAAAATAATAACAGATGGGAATCTAGATACATAGAGGAAAAAGAGGCGGCTAAATAAGTTACTATGGAAAGAAATGCAAGATATTTTATCTCTGTCAGAGAAAATCATTTAATGTCAAATATTAATGTGTTTGGGGGACTTTTGGTTTAATTAGAAGATTTTTTAGGAAAAAAGAAGAAATTCATGGGAGAGATAAAAACATAGTACTCTAGCAGTTACTACTATAAAGGATATGCTATAATGTCACTCAAAAGTGGTATGCATACTGGGCCACCAACCAGACAGCATACACCAGCTGATATGGGGCCCCCAACACATAGACTAACTGGTCTGGGTTCAGTCAGAGAAGATGCACCTAACTCTCAAGATACTGGAGGCCCCAGGGTGTTTGGAGGTCTGGTGGGGTGGAGGGTGGTGGGTAGGGACGTCATTATGGAGACAGGAGTGGGATATGGGATGTGGAACTGTCAAAATGTGGACCAGGAGGGAGATAAAATCTGAACTGTAAAAAAAGGATTAAATACATTTTTTTTTTAAAAAAAAGTAGTTGTGAAAAGCTATAGTATGAATCTTAAAACGATCACTAAAACTATGTAGCAAAGAGTTTACCTACCTGCTTTTAAAAATGTTTATTTATTTATTTAAAGTATGTGAGTACACTGTCACTGTCTTCAGATACAAGGAAGAAGGCATTGGATCCCATTACAGATGATTGTGAGTCACCATTGAACTCAGGACCTCTGAAAGAGCAGTCAGTGCTCTTAGCCTCTGAACCGTCTCTCTAGCTCCCACGTTTTATCTATTAATGTTGAATAACAGAGACAAAAATATATCATGGAGAGTACTCAGACCTAATCAGGATAGGGAAACTGACAAAAATATAGGACACATATCAAAAGCATACAAAGTGGTAGAGTTAAACTAGGTGTTAGTAAATACACTAAATGCAAATGGTCTTCATGTCACCAAAGGCAGAGTGCATTAAGAAACGAAGCCCAAGTATTTGTCATGTATAAGAACCCATGTCCTAGTACAAAAAATAGACATTATTAATAAGTAAATGGATGGGGAAACACACTCCACCCTAATCAAGCTGGAGTGGCTAAATAATATTAGAAAAGACAGAACTAAGGCAAACTATCTCCAAGGTAAGTGGTACTAAATATTGATTCCTTTATGCAAGTATAAAATGAAAAGACTGTAAAAACTAAACTTTTCTCATTAACAACAAAATTCTTGTGTGGGTGTGTGTTCTGTACAGTATCTCCAACCATACAGTTTTATGTATGTGAGACTATGGACTTGTTCATGCTTGCAGAGACAAACTCAAAAGGGTAATATCAGTGTCTTTTTTTTTTTTTTTTTGATCATTCTCAGGTCATTGTTTTGTGAAGTGGAAATTTCTGGTTTCTTTGGAGATTTTTTTTTCTGGAAACTGTCTTATAAGAACATTTCTTTTTTCAGAAGCAGACACATGGGGAGATGTTTTGCTGAGAACAGACATGTCATATTTTTCTGGAAGCAGTCTGGAAAAAGGGCACATGATGTTTTGCTACAGTGGGTGCTTGAGACATCATGTGATGTTTGGAAAGGGTATAAATATAAGCCCATAAACAGTGAACAATGCTAGATGGTATTGGTGTGTATTACCATTCTTTGCTGGGCTTTGTTGGGCTTTGCTGGCATTGGTCTTGGCGGATGACACTGTATGGAATTGGTTTGTCTTGCTGGTCAATTCTTTGCTGGTCATCGTTTGTCCTGACTTCATAGAACTTCTGGTGGTGTTCCAGAGGCTTCTTGTCCCTTCAGTGAACTTGGGCCAATTGGCAGATCCATGTGGTTTCTTCTGGATTGAGTAACCATGGCTAATTCATGAATGGTGCTTGCGAGCAGAGTGGACTGAACTGCTTATATGCTAACAATGCAGATTGGATTCACCCCAAAGAACTATTTCTAAACAGGGCCACATCCTTTGCCCTATTAACCTTTCCATACTGCTGGTGGGTCGTGGGAAAGAAGGGAGGTTAAACTTTTAGGAACCCTTAGTAAAGTAGGTTTTGAAAAATCAAAGCCTACAGTCTTCACTCCTTTTAGTACTTCCAGATACTCCCTACTTTCCCAACCACCTTTCATTCTTTACCTCTTTATAAAACAAAGATACAGCCAAACAGGCAAATCCCCCTAAAACCAAAACCAAAAACAACAACAAAAAACCCAAATAAGCCAGAATTAAAACAACAACAATATCAAAACAAAGGAAAAAACATAGGAAACATACATGCAACACACACTCATTCACAAACATACAGAGATACCCCCCTCAAAGAAGGAAAACAACCCCCCCCCAATTGGAAACCATAATGTACAGGGCAAAGACTAGTAAGATAAGTAAGGCCAAACCCAGTGATATGAGACAAACTATCCAAAAGTAACATTGAATTCATTTTGTGTTGACCATCTGCCTCTGGGTATGGGAACTATCCTGAACTGTAATTAATATATTCAATGAGTCTCTACTGGAGAAAACTACTTTTTCTTAAAGTAGATTGTAGGCTTATACTTCTACCTTAAGGGACTAGGACAGTGCTTAGATCAAAGGGGTAAGTCAGTATTTACTAATGACTGAATAATCATGGTAAAATAATAAAAATCTTGCAAAATTCTACAAAAGTTTCTATCACAGATTTATCAATTTACATTACTGGCTGGGAATCATCCAAAATGGCACTTTAGACAGATGAATATATTCTATATATTTTAGCCGTATTAAATTGTTTTACGTTTGTTAGATTGTTGTGGTTCTAGGACGCTACTTTCTTATTAGAATGTGGTTCTTCTACAGCTCAGTCAGAAAATGAGTGATGCATTATTAGGTTGTTGACACTGAAAGCGGGGTTTCCTTTGCTTTGGTGGTTTTAACGGGAGGTGATGTAGCTCTTAGAATATAATGTTCCTTTAGGTTTTCAGGTTTTGGAGAATATCTCTTAGGCTTTAGCAGAAGGTTTGAAGACATATTAATGAGACTTCTATGTGATGAGTTTACAAGTGGTACCTTTACACACAGAAAGAGATTTGGAGTAAGTGAACAGTAAGCTATAGCTTTGGTGTACCTGACTATTATGGATGGAATATGAGATGTCCTCCATGGGCTCACGTGTGAATATTTGACCTCCGATGCTACTTTATGAATCCTTAAAAACCTAGGAGGTAAGGACTAAATTGGAGAAAGCATATCACAAGATGCATGCCCTTAAGAGTTACATTTTGTTCTAGGCTTGTCTCTTCTGATTCTTTGCTTTTTGTTCACCCTGAGGCGAGCATCTTCTGCTACATATACTTATAACCACGGCGTTCTATTTTATCTAGACATAGAAGCAAAAGAAGCTAGGAGTATGGACTCAATCTCTGATGCCATAAGTTAAAATAATTCTGTTTTCTCGTTAAGTTGTTTAGAGGAGGAACAAGAAAAGAACTAATACACCGACTAGAGTACTTTCTGACCCACAGCACACATACAACACACATATGCATGCAGCCGTGCATAAATCCTCTCTGTGTCCCTACTGTACTCACTGCTCAGAACAGTTGTCAGCATGACAGAACCAGTGAGGTTGAGAGAAAGTCTACCATAGGAGGAGGTGACCATTGCCGTTCAAAGGAAATCTTTAAGGATTTAGATTTTGTCTAAACAGTGATAGTTTCTCCAGGGTGTTTTCTATGTTTGATTGACTCTAGTGGCTTAAATTTGCTGTGCATTTGGTTTACATTCTGTATAAAGTGCAAAGCTTGAAGTAACTAAGAATTTTTAGCATTACCTCATCATTTACTGCAATTCTGTCTCCCTGTCTGGTGCAGTGAGTATGAGGTCTATCCTATGAGGTCATAAAGGTCAGGAACATGTGTTTTTAACTCTTTCACAGCCTTGATGCCTTATAATAAACTTATCTGTAGTTGCCATCACAGTAATGGGAACACTCAGTGGCATGTATTCATCATATTCTAGAAAATATACTAGCATTTTTGTCCATAATTGTAGTCAAGTTAAGGCTAAGGATTAAATGTACAGTTATATAAAATTTCATATTTCACATGTTAAAGTTGGCTTTTATTATATAGTCATACCCTGACGAGTGGGTGCCATGTATGTTGAATTTAGTTTGTAAATGAGTTTCTTTTTGTGGTTGGGGTGTCATCAGTGAAATCAGCAATACAGTGAAATCAACAATGCCATTCAGGGGAAATTATGCAGAGCTTATAGTGTTACGATAATATAAGAATTGTAAATATATATGTGCCAAATGTTGATTCTCACAATTTCATAGAACAAACATTATTCGATGTAAAAGGACGGATAGGTTGAGATACAATAATAGTCCATGACATCTACACTTCACTTTCATTAATAGATAAATCACCCAGAACAAACAATGCAGTGCAAAACACACCAAACAAAAATCTTCAGTAGTAAATAACGCCATCAATCAAATGTACTTAAAGGTCACCAAACAATATTCCACTTAAGTGTTGTTGAGTCCTTGGGTCCTTTCTCTAGCTCCTCCACTGGGGACCCTGTGCTCAGTTCTAGGACTGGCAAGGAAATGAAGGGTTTTGACATGCCATAGGAGAAACAACAACAATATGAGTCACCCAGTACCCCCAGAGCTCCCGGGGACAAAACCACCAACCAAAGAGTACACATGGAGGTACCATGGCTCCAGACTCATGGTCAGCAGAGGATGGTCTTGTTAGACCCCAAAGGGAGGAGAGGCCCTTGATCCTGGAAAGACTTGATGCTATAGTGTAGAGGAAGACCAGGACAGGGAAGCAGGAGAGGGTTGATTTGGGAAGGGGAGATGGCTTATGGGATTTTCAGGGGAGAGGGGAACCAGGAAAGGGGACAACATTTGAAATGTAAATAAAGAATGTATCTAATGAAAAAAAGTGTTGTTGAGTCCAAATTTTTCTCAGGACTTCATGGAACTTAACCTAAGTTAGATTACCTTTTAAATATTAACACAAGTCTTAACAAATTAAAAAAAATTCTTGTGTTTTATTAGAATAATACTACAGATAAGTAGCAAGAGAAAGTAATAATACTGTATAGATACACAGTGATTGAGTATGGTAGTGAGAAAAATAAAAAAAGGCAATCGCTGCTTTGCCAGCAGTGCACCTGTGGGCTGGTCAGGCAGGCACCACCGGTGAGCAGGCCTGCCTGTTCTCATCTTGTGGACAGTCTCTGATCCTGAGCTCTGAAATCTCTCCACCCAGCTTGCTAGGTTCTCACTGGTGGGTTGATAACACGGCAGCCCCATGCTTCCAAATTCCCATGGTCCTTTGGGACGCACTTCTCACAAACCCTCCCCGTGCCACCATCTTTCTCTCTGGAACCCAGTTAAGTCACTTCATGAAGGAAAACACCATACTAACTTAGTTCAGAATCAACAGGTAACTCAATCTAAAGTAGCAGGTTATAAAATCAACTCAAGCAAATCAGTAGCCTTCCTATACTCAAAGGATAAGCAGGCTGAGAAAGAAATTAGGGAAACGACACCCTTCACAATAGCCACAAACAGTATAAAGTACCTTGGTGTGACTCTGACCAAACAAGTGAAAGATTTGTATGACAAGAACTTCAAGACTCTGAAGAAGGAAATGGAAGAAGACCTCAGAAAATAGAAAAAAATCTCCCATGCTTATGGATTGGTAGGATTAATATAGTTAAAATGACCATTTTGCCAAAAGCAATATACAGATTCAACACAATACCCATCAAAATCCCAACTCAGTTCTTCATAGAGTTAGAAAGAGCAATTCTCAAATTCATCTGGAATAACAAAAAACCCAGAATATCTAAAACTATTCTCAACAACAAAAGAAATTCTGGGGGAATCAGTATCCCTGACCTCAAGCACTACTACAGAGCAATAGTGTTAAAAACTGAATGGTATTGGTACAGTGACAGGCAGGCGGATCAATGGAATAGGATTGAAGATCCAGAAATGAACCCACATACCTATGGCCACTTGATCCTCGACAAAGGAGCTGAAAACATCCAGTGGAAAAAAGATAGCCTTTTCAACAAATGGTGCTGGTTCAACTGGAGGTCAGCATGCAGAAGAATGCGAATTCATCCATCCTTATCTCCTTGTACTAAGCTCAACTCCTAATTTTGTAATCTATCCTAAATATAACTCCTCTGGTGGTGAATCCTGGTAGATCCTCCATCTAATCCAGGGACCTCTTGTTTGCTACATGTTGCCCTTCAAGATCTCTCTGTCCAAATCCAAATATCTGGCTCCTACCTCTGACACAGAAGTCCTGCCTAATCTTTGCCCAGTGATTGGGTCCCCTGAAATCTTTATTCATCAGGGGAAGGTTCTGCCACAGAGTACACTTGAATAATCAGTGATTCATTGAAGAAATCAAGGTAAAATTTTTAAAAATTCTAAGATCAAGTAAAAATAAAAACACAATTTAACTGAATTTTATAACTCTGACAATGTACATAGCTTTTTTTAAAAGCTGAAAAATCTTAAATAAATAACTCAAATGATTCACTTCAACTTCTTAGGAAAACAAAACAAGTCGAACCCAAATCAGTAAACAGCAACAATAACCACAACCTAAGGGTCAGAAAAGAAATTAATGGAGTAATGCCTAAAAGCAGAGTATAAAAAGTTAACGTTCTTTAATCGTAAAATAAAATAAGTCATAGACAACACTTTGGCTCATTGCTGCTTGTTTGAATGAAAAAGGCCCTCATAGGTTCACGTGTTTGAAAACTTGGTCCCTAGTTAGTGAATCTGTTTGGCAAAGATTACGATGTGTGGCCTTGTTACAGGAGATGTACCACTGGGGGAGAGCTTTGAGGTTTCAAAGGACTCAAAACATTAATAAATTTGCAATTGGTTAGTTCTTTTTTTTTAGGTTTCTTTTTTTTAATATTTTTATTTTCTATATTCTTTGTTTACATTCCAAATGATTTCCCCTTTCCCGGATCCCCCCTCCCCATATGTCCCATAAACCTTCTTCTCTCCATCCCTTCTCCAATCACCTCCCTCCTTTTTCTCTGTCCTTATATTCCCTTCCAATGCTAGATCAATCCTTTCCAGGATCAGGACCCTCTCCTTACTTCTTCATGGGAGTCATTTGTTATGCGATTTGTGCCTTGGGTATTCAGGGCTTCTGGGCTAATTAATATCCACTTATCAGAGAAGCAGAAGGAAACTGGTGCAGATACCATGGAAATCACTATGTGGGATGTTCCTTCAAAAGCTGAAAATAGAATCACCATACCGTACTACTCCTAGGCACATGCCCTAAGGGTTCCACACATTATAGTGGATATACCCACACTTCCATTTTCATATGGGCCATTCACAGTAGCAAGGAAATCCACCAGCCTGATTGTCCATTAGTGAATGAATAGAATGATGTATATACACAGTAGACATTTACTGAAGCATAACAATGAACAAGAGTTTGATGATTTCACTGAATAAAAAATCAATGAATATGAAATTTTCAGTAAAATGGATGGATATGAAAAATGCTATATTAAGTAAGATATTGTAATGCAGGCTTTACATGTTCTTCCTTTTTTGAGGATCCTAGGCAAGGATTTTTAGAGTAGTGTGTGCAACAACGAGAGACAGTAATGGACAGAATGATAAAAACCAACAGTTCGAGGGAGAGATGGGAGGAAAAGAGGACTTAAAGGGGGGAGATGATGAGCACACACAAAGTCGAAGCTTAAGAAGAAAGAAGAGGAAATAAGAGAGATGCAAGCTTATTTAAAATCATAATCTTAAGAAAAATGGTTTGAACAGAAGTAACCTTCATGCGTAGTTAATGTTCCCCAGGAAAGCTGTGAATTATTAGATGAACATCTTAGCTTCAGGTGCTGTTGCTTCTCTATGCATAGTCAGTCAGAGAGGGTGTCAAGCCCCAGACAAGCAAGAAGAGTCTCATCACTCTAGGTTTCCCACAAGATGGAAGCAGAGCACAGAAAAATGAAGATGCAGGTGAACGGGAAGCGCTTTCCTCTCTGTTGCCTGGCCTTCACAGTGTCAGAAGGTGCTGTGCAAGCTGGAGGGGAGGAAAGCCATTGTCCTTACTCAGTTGTGAATCCTGTGTGCTATAACAATTAACTGCCAGGAAAGTTGTATCCTTTGGGGCAATAGTGGCATAAATGTTACAGTGCTAACCAACTGATTTCTGATTCTACTCCACACGAAAGAAGTTATGCTTGGTTCTGAAAACCTGGCCAGGAGCTTGTGGCTGCGGAGATCATATATCCTAGAAAAGACCCGATGAATCTTGTTTTGCTATATGGTTCCATTGTCAAACTACCTTTTAAATGCTCATGTCTATCCCAAAGGCTGTGCCCTGCCTTTACTAGAAACTTCTCGCTGCATCAGACAGCGGTTAATAGAGATGGCACAGTGCTTGGCAGCTATATTACATCTTGTAAGACTCAGGGAATATTGAAGAAGAGGTGGAAAGAACGGAAGCCAGAGGATGGGGTGATGGACAACAAATAGATATCTCCTGGGTATGACATAGCTGTTGTGCTCATGGACTCACTACAGCTGTGCTTATCTTTAAGATGGGGACTTTCAAGTTTTCAGGCAGAGGAGGGATCCATGAGGCCCCATCCTTTTCTGAGGGATGATTGGCAGTTAGTGGCTGTTGAGGAGGGCTGTCATTTTTTTTCAATGTGTCAGTCATTTGTTGGCGGACCCACATAAAGACCAAGCTGCACTTCTGCTACATATCTGCATGGGGGCTAGATCCAGTTTGTGTATGCTCTTTGGTGGGTGGTTCTGTCTCTGAGAGCCCCCAAGGGTCCAGGTTAGTTGATCCTGTTGGCCTCCCTGTGGGGTGTCTGTCCATCCTCTTCAGCAAAAAACAGTTTAATTTGCTTTGATTACTATTTGTGTTTAAGGAACAGCGCAGATAGAAGGATGTATTATTGAGAAAGTACTGTGCCTATAAAGATGCTCCTGCTTGTTAGTGTGTTGTGATCCCTCACTCGAGGACACATGCTAATTTCTGGTTATGGTCTGTCTTAGTTAGGGTTTCTGTTGTTATAATAAAACACTATGACCATTAGCAACTTAGAGGAGGGAAGAGTTTATTTGCTTACATTTCTTTTCTTTTTTTGTGTGTGTGTGTGGTTTTTGGGTTTTTTTCTATTTTTTTTAAATTTATTGATATATTTATTTACATTTCAAATGATTTCCCCTTTTCTGGACCCCCACTCCCCGAAAGTCCCATCAGTCCCCTTCCCTCCCCCTGTTTTCCCACCCAACCCTTCTCACTTCCCTGTTCTGATTTTGCTCTATACTGCTTCACTGAGTCTTTTCAGAACAAGGGGCCACTCCTCCGTTCTTCTTATACCTCATTTGATGTGTGGATTATGTTTTGGGTATTCCAGTTTTCTAGGTTAATATCCACTTATTAGTGAGTGCATACCATGATTCATCTTTTTAGTCTGGGTTACCTCACTTAGTATGATATTCTCCAGCTCCATCCATTTGCCTAAGAATTTCATGAATTCATTGTTTCTCCATTGTGTATATATACCATTTCTAAGTAAAGTGTGTTACCCAGAAGTCAGGGCAGGAACCGAAGCTAGGTAGGAACCTGGAGCAGGAATTGCTACAGAGCTCACAGCAGTATATTGCTTATTGGCTTGCTTCTTATGGTTTACCCAGCCTTCTTTCTTATATACCCCAGGACTGTTTGGCCAAGGATGGCACTGACCATAGTGATCTATGCTCTCCTATGTCAATCACTGGTTAAGAAAATGTCTGACAGGCTCATCAACATCTCTATCTTATGGAGGTATTTTTCCCCTTCTTCCCTCCTTTTTATGATTAGCATATTTTCTTTTTTAAATATTTTGTTGGTCATGCAATATATTTTGATCGTATTTGTCCTTCTCCCCCAAATCTCCCCAGCTTCCCATCTCCTATGCAAAAATTCATGTTCTCTCTAACTCTTTCTAAAATCAAAAGGTACAAAAATCAAAACAAACAAAAAATCAGAAAAAAAAAAACCCAAAACAACCTAAAAAGTGGATAATTTTGTTTTCCCATTTCTCAACAGAATCAATTGCATCTACCTTCACAGCTAAGGATGCTATTATGTTGTCCATTTCCCTTTCCTGGTGCTTGGATTTTGTCTGGTTTGAACAACCGCAGGCTTGTGAAGGCTGCCACAGACTGTTTGAGTTCATATGTCATGTCTTGAAGATGCTGTGTTCTTGGAGTCGTCCATCACCTCTAGCTTTTACAATCTTTCTACATCCTCTTCTGCATAGATCATTGAGCCTTCGAGGGAAGGGTTTTTATAAAGACATTCAGTTTTGGGCTTAGTGCTCCAAAGTCTCTTACTCTCTGCACATTGTCCAGTGGATCTTTGTGTTAATTATCGTCTACTAAAGAAGCTTTTATGCTGAGGGTTGGGCAATGCACTTATCTATGGGTACAGCAATATATCATTAGGGTCATTTTATCTCTATATTTCTTTAGCAGAACAATAGTAGTAGGTTTTCCCTTAGGGCCCACCACGTGTCTAGAGTGAGGTTCTTGGCCACCTTTTCAGTGTCAGATATGGGTTTCATCTAATATAATGGGCCTTAAATCAATTATTTAAAATAAAATGATTGGTTACATACAAAACATTGGTGTCACTATTGGATACTAGGCAGGCAGGTAACTCTTGTGGGTCATATGGTTTAGAGCTGATTGAGATTAAAGACTTCTTTTAGTCCTCTGGTAGCATGTATAGTACATTATAACACTGTGGACACTAGTCAGTGAGGCTGAAGCTTCCAGATGAGTATCAGTTTTATTTCTTTATGTTCTAGGACACAAATATACAATATCTTCAGCAATATCATCTTGCCATCAGCTTGTGGAGGTTTCTTTAATAGCCTCAACAATCACTTTTGATGTTTGGGGAGTTCTATGGGACCTGTTTGACAAATGACTCAATAAATATGTAACAATCTTGCACCACAGGCATTAGTTGGTAGTATAAGATGTATAGATGTGGCATTGTATGTTGACTACATTTAAATTCCTTTCATATATTTTAGACAACTTATACAGTAGTAAGATTTTAAATCTCTTGGGCATATACCCAAAAGACTCTATATTTTACTACAGAGATACTTGCTTATGATCATCAGTACTCTATTCATAATAGCCAGGGATTGGAGACAGACTAGATGTCCATCAGCAGATGAATAAATGAATAACAATAACATGGCACTTTTATGTAACAGAGTATTATTCAGCTGTTAAGAAAACTGAAATTATGAAAATTTCAGGTAAATGGATAGAGCCTAAAACATTTATCCTAAGTGAGGTAACCAAGAGCCCCCATTCCCAAGTAGTGCATGCTTTCTCTTTCGTGTTGATGTTACCTTTTAAGCTTTATATTTATGTGCATTTCAATCTGGATAACTACAGAAGTTAGGTATCTGACAAGAGATGGGGGATGGAGATGAGGGGATCTACCAAGGAAGGAGAAATAGAACATGGTGTTATAAAGTGATAAAAGGAAAACTAGGAGGATGAGAGGGTAGGGGGATGGGAGGACAAGGTGAAGGCGGGAATATGGTGAGGGACAACGAACACTCTGGAGGCATTTCCTCTCAGACAATGACTCTAGTTCATGTTATGTTGACCACAGGCTTTTCAGCACAATTGATCTCTTGTTGACTTGACAAGAACACATAGCTTTTCAACTATATTCTTTCCTGTCCAATTTGTCTACAAGTTGGCGGCATATTAATATCACAATATAAAATTTTAAATTCTTGTCTTTAAATTCAAACATTTTTGGAAGATCATTTTGCAATTAAAGTTATGTACAGAAGACTTAGCAATGTACCTTTAACTCAGTTTAGTGGAGAGTTCTTTTAGCTTTTGCCTTCTTCAGCTTGGTGATATTAGCCACAGACTTAGGACCCAGGGCATTGCATCCCCAGCAGCAGTGGATCTTATAGTGTGATATGTGTGGTTGTAATTGATCCTAATAGCTAGCAGCAACCTAGCCAGAGCACCCTTGTCTTTAAAGTTAACCCGTGTAAAGTAACCTGTGTGAAGGTAACGGTGGTGCGTGTCATTCTCTGGATCAGCCTCTTTAGCCTGGTCTATCTCTTGACAAGCCTGACACAGCAGGGTCATTTGAATAAGTGTGTGAGATCTCTTTTGAGCTGGATGTTCTGCACAATGCTGAAGTTCTTAGGTTTTTTCTCAAACAAAGGATTGACTACTTTTTGGCCTCCTGTTTTTTCTCACAATGGTGAGGGGTGGTGCCACCTTCTTCTTCCTGCTGGCCTTCTTTCCTTTGGGCATCTTGCTTGACTGGAGGAGAGAGCAAACATTTTACTTTTTTAATTTAAAAATTAATTTATAGTGAAAAAATATTTCTGTTCACTTTAAAATTTCAGCCTCCTTAAAATACCCAAAGCCTCTAAAATATCCCTAAACCACTATACAATCCCCAAGTCTCTTTAACAATTCTAAAATACCTGCAAAATTACAAAGTATCTTAAGTGGGGGCTCCTGCAAATTAAAAAATAAGTCAGGTATCTTATTGTTGTGAGAGGGAAGAATCAGCACCCTGTGACATTTGAATGAAGGCAAAGCAAAAGTCTGTGAGTGTGAAGCTCAGTTTCCTTCTTCTGAAATCCCCATCATTATTCTCTGAGCCCCAAAGGGCTTCCAACAGCAGTTACACAGTTCTAGTTCTGCAATGCAAAGCAGAAACAGCTTGCCCCCCAGGCTGTCTACTTCATGGCTGCTTCTGTCTTTGTCAATAACCCCATGGTATGGACATCTCCAAAATCCTGGGGTCTTCTGCTGCAATTGCATTTTCAGCAATAACCTCCCATGCACTCTCTTTAGGAAATCTAACCCTGCTACATGCTGCCAAGCCTCAAATTCTCTCTGTGATGCCTTTAACTCCAAGGCTTCTACTTCACCTGAGGCCACACACACACACCAGTGGCCTCTCATGGTTTTGTTATCTATGACCTCTCTCTCATGTCTTCAAGTCCAGCACCACCTGGAAGACTTTAACAAGTTGGGCTGCCATTGTGAGATATAGAAGTGGCAGCCTCTGATCTGTAGTCTTCGTGTGCTGACCCCCATCCCCAATAAAACACTTCCCAGAAGATTCTGCTTCAGTGGTGTTTAATTCTCCTCTCCAGCTGACCAGCATTCATGATCTCAGTAAAGAAAAAGATTTTGCTCCAGTGCTGATCTCCTGTTAATCATAGCAGATTATTCAGCATATGCTAACGAGACACTATAGTTTCTTAACACAAAATATCACACAAATGGCCCCGGTTGAATCTTTTCTTCTTTCTGAAGCTTTATATCCAAGGCTTTTTATCATCTCTATTGCTCTCACTATTATTGCCCAAATTCCCAGAATTGTTCACCAAGTTATAAATTCTCAATGGCTTTTCTAACTTAAAGTTCCAAAGTACTTCCATAAGATCCTCAAAAGCACATGGTCAGGACTATGACAGCAGTTCTCCCTGACTTAATATGAATTTAAGTCTTGACTAGAGTTTCTATTGCTGTGACCAAATACTAGAACATAAGCAATTTAGGGAGGCGAGGGTTTACTTTGCTCATACTTTCAGGGAACTGCGTCACAGAAGGAATTAAGGACAGGTGCCTAGAGACAGAAATTGAAGTAGAGGCTGTGGGGAGATCTCCCAGGATTTTGGAGATGTCCATACCATGGGGTTATTGACAACCCCACAAGATACGTACTGGCTTGATCCACATGGTTTCTCTTCCTGATTTCTTATACACCCCAGGACTATCCTCCAGGGGTGGCATCATCACAAATGTCTGGGACATCCCCCCTCAATCTCTGGCTCTTTCAGTCTTCATTGGTGATACTTGAGCTTTTGGAATAAGGGATATGATGTGGATGTCCCATTTAGGGATAAACATTATAAGGTCTTTTGTTCTGTGCACTTAAGTCAATTATGTGTCTCTGTGTTAATCAACATCTAGTGCTAAAAGAAACTCTGATGAGGGTTGACACTTACACTAATCTATAGATAACAATAAGTCATTAGGAGTCAGTTAAATACTATGTTCCCTTATAGAGCCTATAACCTCCCTAGTCTCTGTTTCTTGGCCTCACTAATAGTGCCAGACATGAGATCCATTTTGTGGAATGGGCATTAAATTCAATGATGAAGTGGTTGGTTACTTTCATAACTTTCGTGCCAGTATTGCACCAGTAGGTGTATCTTGTCGGACTCACAGGATTCACAATGTGGTAAGACTGGTGATTGATTATCTCTCCTGATATGTGTGCAACTTTCCGTCACTATGAAAGCTGTGCAGTAGGGATGATGTTTCTATATGAATATTAGATTGATTTCCTCATGTTATATGTCTCAAGTATGTGATGCCTTCAGCAACTGGGTCTTACTGTCAAATTCAGGAGGGTAGCTAAAGCAATGGTAATAGCTTGTAATGTTTGAGAGTCTACAGGACCTCACTGACCAACAACTCTAAAAGGGGTAGCCCAGTTTTGGCACTGGGTGTTTTATTTGATAGCCTTTAGTGTCTGAGAAAGGTGTTTTCCCTCCAACTATAAGGTCACTCCTTAAACTATTTTCTGTGTATGTATTTGTATAGCTTTTTGGAACCTTCTACATTAGTAGGATTCCATATGGAGTTTTCAAATGTTTTATCAATTGTTATATCTCCCCATACTCTACCCACCCTCATCCCACCATACTTAAGCCTTCTTGCCCTACCCCCATGCTCCTTTAAACATCACCCATGTATTGTATCTGCCCTCTTCTCTTTATGAGGTACAGCAAAATTATTCATATTCATGTATATTTTTATTCCTAGTTTTAAAATTTGTTTTTCTAGAAAGACCCTTGAAATTCTCTTAGTAAGAATTAGAAAATGCCTGAAAGTATTTCAGTACATTACTGGTTTTCTTCAATAAAAAGTCTCAGATTCTTCAAAATATACTGTGGTCAAGAATTACATTTTATTCAATTGTGATGAATGCTATGATCACTTGCATCAAGACCTGCCTCTTTTGGAGGCTCTCCACTAATTAGATGCTCTCTTTAATAACTCCTGCTGTACCCTGGACTTCTTCTCAGGAAGAGGGGAAAAAGGAGGAGGAGGAGGAGGAAGAGGAGGAAGAGGAGGAGGAGGAGGAGGAGGAGGAGGCAGTGGCTCCTTGTTTCTTAAAAACCTCTGTATCGCTTTTGACGCTGTCAGTGTATACTGTAAAGATTTCTCTCTCTTCCTCTGAAAAGTATCATTAATCTATTCTCTGACCACCTCGGACTAGGTAATGGGATACAGAAGTAGGATGTTCTTAGCCACAGAATAGCAACCTCAGTTAATTTGCACAGAATATCTTATTCCTAGGTCTGTCTTATGTAACTCTTTCTGGCGAATGAAGACTCCTCAAGCAATAACAACTTGCATTTATACAGCCTCATGAACATGAACTCACATAAATCACATTCATTAGTGCCTCTTCCCTTCTGTGGTCCCTTTCCCAGGTGACTAGCGTGCCTCTAGCCTTCCTTCCACCCTCTGCCTTGTCTCTATTATTGGTCTAATAGTACTTGGGTCTCCCTGGGGAAGCCCACCTGCCTGATCCTCTTCTCATTCTTCCCTGATTCTCACACCAATTTCAGGGAGGCCCAGGACCGCCTGCTGCCTGCTGTGAGATTCCTCCCCACCTGCCCCTCAACTCACCTAAGTGTCTCTCTCCTATTGCAGTCACTCTCTATAGTCTTTTATGGAGAGAACTGAGGCTGTCTGTCTTAGCTGTCCCAATCTTTTGTCTTTTCTTCATCTGGGGAAAATAATCTGGTTCTTTTGTTCCCCATATTTCCAACCTTTTCAAATGTATTGGTCACAGCCACAAATAACTAAGTATTAGCTTAGTATTGTTATTAAGGGTGCAAATGTTTTAACAACCCGAGTTTCTAAAAAGTTAGTAGCATCTTTCTGTCCCTGAATATTTTGACGAACTCTTTGGGCTCCAGTTCCCTCATGCATAATAATAGTGTTTACTTGACAGAGAAGTTGAGAGAACCAGATGGAAAATGGACAGTTGTTACTTATGGGCACTGTTGTGCGTGGATTTGTCTGCTGTTTGATCTCTTTGCCCAAGGAGAATAAAATGTTTCATTTTGACAATATTTCTACAATATTTGAATACATATTTGAAATATTTTATGATGTATAATGTGTTTGCTCTACTTTTGACTAGGGCTTGTAGTAGGGTCATTATTTCTTTCACATTTGAACAGAACATTATTTCCTTAACACACCCTGGGTGATGTCATGTCTACTCATAGACTTAAACTTCTTAATAGGTTTCATTAATTTTCATCTTATTTTAGTACAGGAAACACACTTTATAATACTCCATCCCATTTCAAAGATAGGGAATAGAGTTGTTTTAGGAAAAGAAATTTTTGTCTGAAGCCACAGAATGACTGAATGGTGGTGATATAGCATAAGCCCAGATCTAGTTTGCTCTGTGCAATTTTGCATGAGTATTTTTTTTTTTTAAAAATGCACTATAAAACCTAATCAGAATCTTCTGACTAGTAATCATGTGCTGAAAGATGGTGTATTCTTTTTGCATAAAAGATTTTCTGCATTACAGCAGGGGGCTTCACACTGATGTGCCAGGAGGAGGAAGAAAATCCATTTCTTACACCAGCCTGTCAGCTGTCCTTTCTGATTGGACCATATACCATTAGATAATCACAAACAGTGACGAGAGCTGTTGCTCTGCAGAGGTGCTTATGTTTGAATTGGTTTGCTGAGATGCTGCACTGTCTTGCATTAGAAGGAAACATTACAAAAGACAGATGTGCCACGTCACGCAATATTTATCATTTAGATGGTCAATAGAAGTGTTTTAAATACAACTTCTATTTTGTCACAATGTATTAGATATTTGAAGTTTTGAAAGAAAGATTTAAATAAAAGTAAAAGCAATGATATATTTATGTTGATTAAGCCCCTCACTGTTGACATAATTGCATCCTGAAAAAGATTGAAAGTAAAAATCTTCCCAATTTTCATTCCGAAAATTACATATATAATTTCTATTGTGTATTTGTTAAAATTTTGCAAGAGTAAATTAATATCCTCTGTACCTGGAATAATTTTTATATAATCCCCAGAGGAGTATTTCCATGCAGACACACAGAAGATATGTGTCTTTATATTAACACAGTAGATTAAAAAATAATCAGAACGAAATGGAAGATATACTCTTCATTATATATTTTCAGTCTTGAAGTAGTATTTTTCCTGCACAATAAAGCAAGTAGGAACCTTTTAAGGCACCTCTGGTCCTTTTATAACTCCTTGAGTAAGTATATTGTGAATAAGTACATTTCTCATTGAAGACTGCTGATAAAGATATGACATTTTTTTGTAATGATGGTTCAGAGATACAGCATTTGAAAAATTTGGGATTGCTTTTCTGGTTTAGAGTCACATTCACTTCTTAAGTGATGAAAGTTAGAAAGCTTATCATGTCACTGATCGCTGTCATAGCTATTGAAAACATTAATTTTAAAGAATTAAGGTGTAAGGATAGGCTATATGAATTTTAATAATGGGTTTCATGTTTAAATTATAAAAAAACTTAATAGAATATATATTCCTAAGGTTAATTTTAAAGACACTGCATTTCTTGAGTCAACATGAATGCTATGAAGGGATTTCAGGATGAAAAATGAGTACAGAGCAAAGCCTACTGTAGAGAATCACTAAGTACCAGCTGTGTAATAACCTATTACACGGAAGCCGGTTGTAGCATGGACTCGATCACAGAGGTCAAATCATGTTCGCTGTGTACATAGTGATGCATGGTGCATCCTTTCTCTTATATCTTGGAATACACACAGTAAAAGGGATTCCATGTATCCTCTGGCTCCTGCATAATAACAGGATTCTGTAGAATAAGGCCATTACAACAGCTATGAATGTATCAACAGTGACTTCTCTGGGAGATTGCAAAAATGCTCATGGAAGGGAATTTTGTGCTTACATATTCATTTAGTCAAGATTTTACCCTCACTGCCAAAAGGAAATGGGGTGGCTTTCATACCAGATCAGTGAAGTAAATCTATTAAAGCAAATATTAGCCTTTTAGACAAACGTTTTCTCATTAGTCTTGTCTCTGTGAGGAGAATGAGGTTAAAAATGATTTGAAGTTCCTTAAGTCATTATGTTCTATGGCTTCTCTAAAATTAGAGTACCACATTTTCACTAACTGTGTTTATATTTACATAATTTTATTAATTTTTATTGCAGTTCAAAGCATACAACCATTTTACCGATTGCCTTTTTGTAATTAGAATGTTGCTTCTTCACGTTGTTTTTGGCTCTCTGTAAGCACAACACCACATTTCATCAGCAAACACAGAGCAGTATTTTCTGATGTAATTAGATAAGTGTATTTGGTGTTTAACATGATTTCATCTTTATTACAGGCAGATATGAAACTTATGAGTCTCCTTTATCACTTTGAAATTTCTTTTGCTTTGAATGAAAACCTGCTTTCATTCTCTTTGCACTTTTCTGGTTTCGTGAGGCAGGCTGCTCCCTGGATTAGTGAATATGGCAAATGATCTCAGTTTGTGGAGTGAAGAAAACAAGGCGTATGGGTGTGTGTGTAAGTTACAAAGAGAAAGTGTCCGGAAAGTTAGCAGGAATGACTCTAGCTCCACCCTGGAAAGTTCCTGTTCTTGGACCAATACGTTCCTTTTGTCCCGAGCCTGGAATATTCATGTGGATAGATGCTGCTGTAGGCCTGGAGAGTATAACACTCATTAACAGACAAAACACCTTTGAAGAACGCTGGACAAATAGTCTATAATAACTTGGTGTTATTACATATCATATTAGATTAGAAATTATTTCCCGAGGTTTACTGAGCTATAGCATAACACTACCAATAGAAATTTGAAGCACTTTAAGCCGTTTTTCATTTTTAAATTTATAACACACTTTTATTTTAAGTTATAATTATATTATTAGCCCACTTGCCTTTCCTGTCTTCAACCACTTTCATGACAAACCCTCAATCTGACCTAAATTCATGGCCTCTTTATTCTTAATTGTTGTGATATACATGCATATCATCCATATGATCTCTCTCCCCCTCTCTCTCTCTCTCTCTCTCTCTCTCTCTCTCTCTCTCTCTCTCTCTCTCTCTCTCACACACACACACACACACATGCATTCACCATAAATACATGCACACAACCTTCTCAGATTGTACATTATCTGCATATATATATATCATGGCAGATCATTAAGGGCTTTTTTTCCCCCTGAGGAAGACCCTTTTTCTCATACTCTTGATATTCTCCAGTTGTCTGTAGTTCTTTGTCTAGGACTGAGTCCTTCTGAGATTTTCCCCTTCATGTTACTATGTACATTGGTGTCCTCATTGTTCAGGTCTTGTTTAGGCAACCATATTGATAAGGCATCTTGGGTGTAGCTTCTCCAATATTTCTAGGCAACACTGTCTCACAGAAAACTCCACCACCACCATGACCACCACCATGACCACACCACTACTACCACATCCTCTAACACCACCTCTTCATCCTTTTCTTCTTCTTCTTCTTCTTCTTCTTCTTCTTCTTCTTCTTCTTCTTCTTCTTCTTCTTCTTCTTCTTCTTCTTCTTCTTCTTCTTCTTTTTCTTCTTCTTCTTCTTCCTCCTTCTTTTCTTCTTCTTTCTTCTTTTCTTCTTTCTTCTCTTCTTCTTTCTTCTTTCTTCTCGTCTTCTTCTTTCTTCTTCTTCTTCTTCTTCTTCTTCTTCTTCTTCTTCTTCTTCTTCTTCTTCTTCTTCTTCTTCTTCTTCTTCTTCCTCCTCCTCCTCCTCCTTTTCTTCTTCTTCCTCCTTTTCTTCTTCTTCCTTCTTTTCTTCTTCTTTCTTCTTCTTTTCTTTCTTCTCTTCTTCTTTCTTCTTTTCTTCTTTCTTCTCGTCTTCTTCTTTCTTCTTCTTCTTCTTCTTCTTCTTCTTCTTCTTCTTCTTCTTCTTCTTCTTCTTCTTCTTCTTCTTCTTCTTCTTCTTCTTCTTCTTCTTCTTCTTCTTCTTCTTCTTCTTCTTCTTCTTCTTCTTCTTCTTCTTCTTCTTCTTCTTCTTCTTCTTCTTCTTCTCCTTCTCCTTCTCCTTCTCCTCCTCCTCCTCCTCCTCCTCCTCCCTCTCCCTCTCCCTCTCCTTCACCTCCTCCTCCTCCTCCTCCTCCTCCCCCTCCCCGTCCTTCCCCTCCTCCCCTCCCCCACCTCCTCCTATCCCCCCCTCCTTCTCCTCCTCCTGTGTTTTTAAGATAGGGTTTCTTTTTATCCCTGTATGTCCTTAAACCCAATCTTTAGATTAGGCTAGCTCTTAACTCAGTGACCCAATTGTCTCTTCCTCTTGAGTGATAGAATCTCAGCCAACGTGTTTCTCTGACTTGTACAATCACCCCCATTCTCTTGCAATGATCCCTCAAGTCTTATGTATAAGAACTATGTTGTAGATATATCAGTTGGAACTGGACACTGCACAATCTCTTGTTATCTGCACTTGTTTTTTGTTGGTTGTGGTTTTCTTGAATGATCTCCTTCTGTTACAAAAAGAAGCTTCACCAATGAGGACTGAGAACTACTTTGACTCTGGGTATCAAGATAAATTTTTAGAGTCTAGTTCAGAACTATGTTTGTTCAGTAAAGGGGCAGTTATAGGTTCTCTTCTAAGATCCATGATTTCACTGTCTCTGGGTAGTTGGCTAGCTTTCTAGTACCAGACATACTTTTCTACTTGTTGATTAGGCAAGTCCAGTTAGCAAATAGTCTGTTATTGGTTAGGTACTTGCACTGCTAATATACCCCTGGGTCATTGTGCCTGGTGAGTAGCTGAGTAGGACTACTGGTTGCTTTCTTCCTTTGGAAGGTTTCATGGGTGGCTTCTGGCAGCATGAAAATTTGTCCCCAAGGAGGAAGCTTTTAGGACAGATACAGTTTAGCCTTCTGGGCTCTATGTTTGAAGTGTATCTAGTTTTCTCTCTAGGGACTTACCTTCTACTCCTGAGAGACAAACCTTATAGACAATAGCTTATAATGTTTTGGGAGTCTTGAATAAGCTTGGCCAACAACTGAGGGGGGATCTTCTCATGATTGGTGTTAGGATTTTTGTTTTATAGTCTAAAGCTCTTTGAGGGAATATTAACGTTCTCTCAGATTATCACCCACACAGAAGATTAGGATTTCACTTAAAGTATATATGCATATACAGGCATGATTTGATTCCTTATGACTCTTTCCGACATCTTTATTGTTATTTTACTTTCCTCCTTCTTTATTCTAAATTTATGTCTCCTTATTCCATAATTAATATCTTCCACAGTTTCTCTACAAACCATGTGTAGCTTGTTGTTCTTTCTTTCTTTCTTTCTTTCTTTCTTTCTTTCTTTCTTTCTTTCTTTCTTTCTTTCTTTCTTTCTTTCTTTCTTTCTTTCTTTCTTTCTTTCTTTCTTTTATTGTCTACATTCTTTGTTTACATTCCAAATGATTTCCCTTTCCTGGTTCCCCCCTCTCCATAATTCTCATAAGCCCTCTTCCCTCCACCCATTCCCTGATCAAACCCCTCCCACTTCTTTGTCCTGGTACTCCCCTGCATTGCTGCATCAAGCCTTTCCAGGACCAGGGCCCTCTCCTTCCTTCTTCTTGGGAATCATTTGATATGTGAATTGTGTCTTGGGTATTCAGAGCTTCTGGGCTAATATCCACTTATCAGTGACTGCATCCCATGTGTGTTCTTTTGTGACTGGGTTACCTCACTTAGGATGATATTTTCCAGATCCAACCATTTGCCTAAGAATTTCATGAATTCATTGTGTTTAATTGCTGAGTAGTATTCCATTGTGTAAATATACCACATATTCTGTATCCATTCCTCCACTGAGGGACATCTGAGTTCTTTCCAGCTTCTGAATATTATAAATTAGGCTCCTATCAACATAGTGGAGCATGTGACCTTATTGCATGCCAGGGAATCCTCTGGTTATATGGCCAGGAGTGGTATAACAGGGTCTTCTTCATGCCCAGTTTTCTGAGGAACCACTAGACTGATTTCCAGAGTTGAACCATCTTACAATCCCACTAGCAGTGGAGGAGTTTTCCTAACACTATGCCCTTATAGCTTTCTGGTTTCTGTTGCTATTTCAGGTTATCCATTCACATCTAAGTGTTGTAGCTATGAGTTGCAGATAAACAATAATGTTCAATATTTATCTTTCTGGATCTTGACTAATTTTATCCATTTATCTGAAAATTTTATTTTCTTTGCAGCTGAATAGTATTCCATAATGTGTATGTACCACATTTCACTATCCGTTTCTTGGTTGCAGGACATTTAGGTTGAATCCACTTCCTTGCTATTATGAATAGAGGGGCAATAACTATGAATGATCAAATTATCTGTGAAGTAGGATGCTGAGTCTTTTGGACATATGCTGAGGAGTGGTATATCTGGGTCATATTGTAGATTTATTTTTAGTTCTTTGATCACTCTCCACAGTGATTTCTAGAATGGCTGCATTACTGTGCAATCCCACCAATAGTGAGTGGAGGTTTTCTTTCCCTCACATCCTTTCTAGGACTTGTTGATTGTTTTGTTGATCATTTCTATTCTGATGGAGTATGTTGAAATCTCAAAGTTGTTTTGATTTTCATTTCCCTAATTGCTAGGGATGGTAACCTTTTTTGAGATAATTCTTGACCATTTTATTTCTTAACTTGATAATACCCTGATCATATCCAAAGCAATTTTTAATTAGTTTTTAACTCTTTTAAAGAGTTTTTTGATTCATTTATGACTCTTTGTTTTTTGAGTTCTTTATGTATCCTGGATATTAATTCTGTATTAGACATATAGCTGGGAAAGATTCTCTACAATTCTATTGTGTTTTTCACTCTATTTATTATTTGTTTTGCCATGATGGGGTTTTTAGATTTATGGGGTTCTTAACAATTTTTGGCCTCAATTCTTGGGAATATAACATCCTAGGTAGAAAATCATTTTCTATACCTATATCCAGTAGGATGCAGCCCGTTTTTCTAGTTGTTTCAGTGTTTCATGTTTCAAATCTAGCACTTTAATCCATTTGTAGTTAGTTTTTGGTCAAGATGACAGATATGGATTTAATTTTATTCTCTCACATGTAGATACCATGCTTTCCTCAACACTATCTGTTGAAAATTCTGTCTTTTTTCAGTGTATATTTTTGTCACCTTCATTAAATATTAAATGGTTGCAATTATGTATACTCATGTTTGGTTCTTCAGTTTTCTTCCATTAGCCTTTTTTATTGTTGCCATCACCATTTTTTTAAACTGCTATGATTCTGTAATGCATTTTGAATCTAGATTAGGAATGCTAATCCTTTCAGCATTCTTTTTGCTCAGGATTGTTTGGTTCTCCAGGATCTTACAACATATGATATCTATTGCTACACACACAATTCTTTTGTATTTCCATATGAAATTAATGTATTTTACCTCCTTTTTGTAAAAATGAGATAGCAATTTTCATTGAAATTTCATTGAATCCATAAATGGTCTTGATAGAAGGTTGTTGTATTCCATAGCTGCCTGCAGCTATTACGAACTGGGTTGCTGCAACAGAAGCCAAGAGATAGATGGGGAAGGGGTGAAAAGAAAGAAGGGCCAGGACAATGTTTCCCTGATCGAGGCCAAAACTTTAATGGCGGTCAGACATTTTAACAGTTTGGGCAAATCCTTCCCCCCAGACTCTTGGCTGAGTTCAGGTGGAAGTTATCTAGCTTCTCTTGGAGATCAGAGTCTCCGACTGCTCCGGGCAGCTGGGTGGGGCACCTGCTTAATTCAGGAATTCCTAGACTTGGAGGAACAAAGAGCTTAACCTTCACTGAGTGTCTCCACCCTAGGATAAAAATTCCTGCTTTAACCTACTTCCTTATTATGTACTAATGGCAGATTCCTGCCTGAAGCCAGGGCTTGTCCTTGATCAATGTCAAATTCAAACCATGTGCATGACTGCCCCAATATGGCTCTGTACAGAAGGTTCATTTTCATTATAGTAATTGTATAAACCTAGGAGACTGGGAAGTTTCTCCATTTTCTTATGTTTCTTTTTCTTTAGATATTTACAGTTTTTATTGTAGAGGTCTTTCATATCATTGATTAGGTCTAACTCTAGGCGTTTTATTTGCCTTGGGGTTATAAATGGTCTCTTTAGACATATACCAATGAGAATCCATGATCACTTTCTATGTTTGCAGTTGGTATATAGAGAAACTAGTGACTTTTGCAAGTTGATTAGGTATCTGCTCATGTTCCTGGAATTTTTAATCATTTATAAAGGTTTTCTGGCAGAATTTTTGCTATCTCTTATGTACTATTGCATCATCTGCAAGTAGGGATATTTTCACACACTCATTTATTTTACTTTTATTTTTCTCTCATACAGTACATCCCAAACACAATTTCTCCTTCCTCTAATCTTCTTAATTTCTTCCCCACCTCCTCTCTCTCAAAGATCTACTCCTCCTCCATTTTCCTTCAGAAAAGAGCAGGATATCAACTGAACACTGTCTAACAAAATACAAAAAGTCTAGGCACAAACTCTCCTATCAAGACTGGACAAGGAAGCCCAGAAGGAAGGAAAGGATCCCAGGAGCAGGCAAGAAAGTGACTTCTGTGAGACTCCCACTGTTATGAGTCTCACAAAACCACCAAGCTAACAACCATAACATATATACAGAGGCCATAGCCCAGATCCATACAGGCTCCATGATTGACGTTTCAGTCTCTGAAGCCCCTATGAGCCCTGCTTAGTTTATTCTGTGGTATTTGTTCTCCTGATATCCTCAACCCCTATAGCTCCTATAATTCTTCTTTCCCATCGTTCATAGTTTCCCAAGCTCGAAGGAGAGGGACCAATGGAGATCTTTAATTTGGGCTCTCTTCCCACCTAATGTTTGGCTGTGGTTCTCTGCATCTGCTCCTGTCAGTTGATGCCTAATACCCCCAGGCCAATGACAATCATGCACTGATCTATGAGTATAGTAGAATATTATTAGGAATTACTTTATTGGCTTTTTCTATTCTAGATCCCTGGGCTATCCAGCTTCTGATTCCTGTTCATCCAGGCAGTGTCACTCACGAGCCTCAAGTTAGACCAGTTATCGGTTGTCCACTGCCAAAAGTTTTGTGCTTTCATTGTCCCAGCACATCTTTCAGGCAGGGAAAATTGTAAGTTGAATGTTTTGTGGCTGTGTTGATGTTCCAGTCTCACCTCTGGAAGTGGTCTTGTTACTGAAAATGGCTAGTTCATGCTCTTCATTCTTCATTACTAGGAGTCCTTGCTAGCGTTACCTTCATAGAATCCTGGAAATATCTACTGCACTAGGTCTCCACATCACCCCCACAAATGCCCTCCAGTTCCAGTTGTCTCTCCCCAGACTCTTTCCTTTCATCCTCCCATTCCTCATGATCCTATCCCACATGGACCCAGTCCACCCAAAAGATCTGTTCTATTTGTCCTCTCCAGGGAGACCCATGTGTAAGATCCCTACTTAACAACTAATATTCACTTATAAGTGATTACATACCACGTTTGTCTTTCTGGGTCTGGGTTACTTCAATCAGGATTTTTTTCTTAATCTATCCATTTTTTTTTGAAAATTTCATTATGCATTTTTAAAACTGCTGAATCATACCACATTTTCTTTCTTTTGTATTTTTCATTCATTCATTCATTCATTCATTCATTCATTCATTCACTTTTCCTTCTGATCACATTTCCTCTCCCTCTTCTCCTAGTTCCAACCTCCTACTCCCTTTCTCACTCTCCCTTCCCTTCTTTTCTGAGATGGGAAGGCCCTACCTCTTCTCCAGGTACCTTCCAACCCTGTCACATCAAGTCTCATTAGGATTAAGTACATTCTATTCTCCTGAGGCCAGTCAAGGCAGCCCAGCTGAATGAAAGGCAAAGAAAGGCAGACAACAGAGTCCAAGTCAGAGACAGTACCCTTTCCAATTGTTAGGTGACCCAAATGAAGACCAAGCTGAACATCTGCTACATATGTGCAGGGTAACTGTCTTAGTCAGGGTTTCTATTCCTGCACAAACATCATGACCAAGAAGCAAGTTGGGGAGGAAAGGGTTTATTGAGCTTACACTTCCAAGTTGCAGTTCATCACTAAAGGAAGTCAGGACCGGAACTCAAGCAGGTCAGAAAGCAGGAGCTGATGCAGAGGCCATGAAGGGATGTTTCTTACTGGCTTTCTTCCCCTGGCTTGTTCAGCCTGCTCTCTTATAGAACCCAAGAGCACCAGCCCGAAGGTGGTACCACCCACAAGGGGCCCTCCCCACTTGATCACTAATTGAGAAAATGCCCCACAGCTGGATCTCATGGAGGCACTTCCCCAACTGAAGCTCCATTCTTTGTGATAACTTCAGCCTGTGTCAAGTTGACACACAAAACCAGCCAGTACAGTAACTAGGTCTATGCTCTTTCGTTGGTGGTTCAGTTTCTGGGAGGCCCCACTGGCTCAGGTTAGTTGACTTTGTATATCTTCTTGTGCTATTGACCATTCTAGTTTCCTCAATCCTTCCCCCAACACTTCTATAAGATACCCTGAGCTCTGCCTAATGTTTGGCTGTGGGTCTTTGCCTCTCTTTCCCTCAGATGCTGGATGGAGCTTCTCAGATGACAGGCTCCTATTTGCAAGCATAGCAGAATATCATTAATAGTGTCAAGGGGTTGACTTTCTCTCCTGGAGTAGGTTTCAAGTTGGGCCATTTATTGGATGACTATTCCCTCAATCTCTATTCCATCTTTATCCCTGTACATCTCATAGATAGGGAAACTTTTGGGTTTGAAGGTTTTGTGGCTAGTTTCATGTCCTTATCCCTCTACTGGGAGTCCTGCCTAGCTACAGGAGGTGGCCACATCAGGCTCCATATCTTCTGATGCTAGGAGTCTTAATTATGGTCACCATCATAGACTTCCAGGAGCCTCCCCTTTCCCAGGTCTCCAGCTTGTACCAGAGATACCCTCCCCCTGATTTTTCTTTTATCTCCCAGCCCTGTAATCCCCACCCCTGTTCTCCCTATACCTGATCCCCATCTTGACCCCCTCCCACACTCCTCCCAACCAGTTCCCTGTCTTCATTTCCAATGTCTATTTTATATCTTCCTCTGAGTAAGATTCAAGCATCCTCCCTTGGGCCCTCCTTGATGGTTGACTTCTCTGGTTCTGATAGCACATTTTCTTCATCCATATGTTAGTTGGGAGACATATAGGTTGTTTCAACTTTCTGGTTATTATAAGTAATGATGCTATGAACACAATCGAGCAAGTGTCCCCGTGGTAGGATGAAGGGTCCTTTGGGTATATGCCCAAGTATGGTATACCTGGATCTTGAGGTAGATTGATTCCCAATTTTCTGAGGAACTGCCATATTGATTTTCATCACACTCCCTATTTTTAATCTTATTAATTTCCTTCTGTCTTATTTTGTCAGCTAGCACTTCAAGCACATTATTAAAATGGAGTGGGGATCATGACATCCTGGTTTCACTTCTTATCTCAGTGACATTGCTTCAGATTTTTCTCATTGAGGATGATACTAATTGTGGGTTTCACATATATAGCTTTTATTATGTTGAAGTATGTTTCCTCTGGTCTTATTCTTTCTAGGACTGTTATTATGAAAGAATGTAAATGAAAATTAATTTTGGCCAAGGGAGTCTCACTGGAGAAACAAGTCACTCTTAAGGGTAGGCCACATCCTCAGCAGTAACCGATCAACACAAAATGATCCTAACATATCTTTGGAGGTTCTTTGTTTCATAAAATTAATTTAGAGTGTTTTTCTTCCTGTACAGGTTCCTGTACATATATTATGTCCTCCAGTTTTATGAGGTTTTATGAGATTCCTGTGTATCCAAACATGTTTGTCTCTATATTTATATGAATTTCTTGTGTTTTCTCTTTGACTCTTTTTATTGTTTGGTTGTTTTTTGACATTCCAATTTGTTTGTGTTTGATTTATTTTATCTTCCTACTATTTCTTAGATGCTTGTTTGTTTCTTAAAGACAGACATAATGGGTGTGACTCTGAGTTGATGGTTTTTGGGGAGGGGCTGGGAGGAATAGGAGCAGGGGAAACTATAATCAGATTATATTGTATAAAAATCTATTTTCAATAAAATAAAAAAGGAAATGCAATGCGAAGTAAAGCATGTTTTTTGTGCCATAGAAACTTCATAAGAATATGCTTAAGTAAAAACTTTAAACTTTTAAAAATGTTGTTACATTTTTGGTCACGAGTCTAGCCTTTAATGGCTGAGCCATCTCTCTAGCCATTTCTCCAGTTTTTAAAAATCATTTTCTATACTTTTAATTTATTCAAGTGATTAAAATTAATAAAATAAAATAAAATATGTAAACTAAAATACTTGCCAATCAAATCCAAAACCACGTGAAAAGATCACACACTATGATCAAGTAGGCTTCATTCTACAGATGCAGGAAGGATTTGACATATGCAAATCAATAAATATAGCTGAATAAATAAGCAAACTGAAATACACAACCCACAAAATTGTATCCTTTGATGCAGAAAAGGTCTTTGACAGTATCCCAACACTCTTTCATGATAAACGTCCTGGATCACTTTGCAATATTTTAAGGGGACATACCTAAACATAATATTGGCAGTTTACAATAAGCCCATAGCCAACATCAAATTAAATGGAGAGAAACTCAAAGCAATCCTACTAAAATCAGAGACAACACAAGGTTGTCCACTCTCTATTTAACATAGTATTTTAAATCTTAACATAATAAGGCAGTTGGATCAAATGGATACAAATTGAAAAAGAAGAAATCAAAGTATCTTTATTTGCAGAGGATAGGATTATAAAAGTAACTTTTATTTCCCTGATGTAATTGTCATCTTGGAGGCTTACTACTGAATAAGTGCACTCTTTCTAGTTCTTTCTGAACTCTGGCTGACCGGTTAGACTCAGTCATTCTGGCTCAAACTCCTCTCCAAGTTGACTGATTCAATCTGCCTTCTCTCAGCTTCTCATTGAATTGTGTTCTTGGCCTCAAACTAACTCTGGCAATTTGTTCTAATATTCTGGCTCCTTCTTATTCTCTGCCCTCCACTGCCTCTGCTCACATGCCTGAACTGTGTAAACTCACAAACAGACTCAACTCCACAGCACTGAACAGAACTGACCGACACGCTCCCTGGACTGTTCTTAAATAGTCTCTTTCCTGTCTGTTCTCATGAGATTTGGGCTGATCCTACTGACTTATTCTAATTAGACATTAATTTCAAGCATGGCTGTTTCCTTCTACAAATTAATTTTACCTTAAAGGTGTATACTAAAAGAATGTTTGTATTCCAGCCAGAGGGATTAAAGGTTTGTGCCATATCCGATTACAGTTAGATCATACAGAATAGGTATTTGGATGTGATTCCTTGCCAGAGCAGCCATATTGTTGAATTAAAATTCCTCTATAATATACATAAGTGACCCAAAATTACTACCAAAAAGACCCCTACATCAGATAAACACTTTCAGCAAAGTAGCTGGATACAAAATTAACTCACAAAATTAGTAGCCCTAATATTTGCATGTGATAATTGGTCTGAGAAAGAAGTCATGGAAATAATACCTTTCACAATAGTCCTACATAATACAAAATACGTTGGGGGGAAACTCTAGCCAAGCAAGTTAAATAATTGTATAATAAAAACTTCAGTTTGCTGAAGACAGAAATTAAAGAAGATATATATGCTCATGAATCTGTAGTATTACCATAATAAAGCTATCATTTTACCAAAACAATATCCATATATTTAATTCAATCTCCATCAAAATTCTAGCACAATTCTTTCTAGACCTAGAAAGAACAATTTTAACTTCATATGGAAAAACAAAAATGCTTGGTAGCTAAAACAGTCTTGAACAACAAAAAAAAGAACTGCTGTAGTTTTCACCTTCCTCAACTTCAAATTATATTGCAGAGCTGTAGTAAAACAAACAAAACAAAACAAAACAAAGCAAAACAAACAAAATAAAACCCAGTTTGATATTAGTAGAAAAACATATATTGATTATCGAATTGAATTAAGACCCACACATTAATCCACAGAACTATTGACACATGAGTTTTCAGAAAGAATCCAGAAATACAAACAAAAAGTACAGCGTCTTCTTAAAATGGTTCTTCTGTCCAAACTGAATGTCTGCATCTAGAAAAATATAAGTAGATTTGTATTTATCACCATGCCCCAAACTCCAAGTGGATCAAAGACTTCAACATAAAACCAGAGACACTGAACCTGATATGAGAGAGTGAAAGAGAATGTGAAGAATAGGCTTGAGCTCATTGGCACAGGAAAGGACTTTCTGAACAGAACACCATCAGCATAAACAATAAGATCAACAATTAATAAACCAGACCTCATGAAACTGAGCAGCTTCCACATGGCAATGCCATGGTCATTTAAACAAAGAGGCAGACTACAGAATGGGAAAAGATGTTTATCAACTATGCATCTGATAGAAGGTTAACATAAAAAAAGTAAAAAAGCCCAATCATCAAGAAAACACATTAAAAATATGGTACATTTCTAAACAGGAATCTCGAATGACTAAGGAAGACTTAGATGTTCAACATCCTTAGCTGTATAAATAAATATTTAAAAAGTAAACCCCATTGGTGTGTAGTTTTGCTACCTGTCCCAGGTAGCAAGACATGTTCTGGGCTCCTGAACGCAAGACACATACACAGCCTTAATATTCTGACATGCCTTAATCAGTGCAACAGTTGGGCCTATGTGGTCCTAACAACCTCCATGTGGTTAATCCACATTCTGCCAATAATCTCGAGTTATTGCTTACGAAATTATATAGTCTACCTGGCTGTTCCTGACTTAGAAGTCTGCCCAACTGAGCCACCACTTCCTCATTCTTAATGGCTGAGTAGTATTCCATTGTGTAAATGGTCCACAATTTTTGAATCCATTCTTACATTGTGGGATGTTGAACATTTCTTTCAATGCTTCTCAGTCATTCAAAAGGACCAGTACTGCTGAACCGAAGCTTCAGGATCTCTATGACACAGGACATGCTATCTGAGAGGAGTGCCCATAAGGACCCAGGATTGATGATGTAACAGAAGACAAATCAATGTCTTGTTTCAATGAACATCTGTAAGTAATAAAAAATATAGTATATTTTGTCCTAACTTTTGTTAGGACAAAAAATGTATACTGTATGACACACTGTGTCACCCTATTGCTTCCTCAACAAGATTTTCCTTTTATTCTATCTTATTTTCTCTTCTTTTGGGTACAGCGAAGTTGCAAGTAAGAGGGTAGATATGAAGAAATGGGGAGATGAGTGGGACTGGGGTGCATGACATGAAATTCACCAAGAATGAATAAAAATATAAAGAATTGAGGATATTGAGTTGATGTCTGTGAAGTCTTCACACCTACCTTCTACTCTGCAGGTAGATGAAAGAGAAACCCAGATACTAACTCAGCCACAAGACATTTGAATATCAGTCCAGCCTGCAAAATATACTATATTGGTGCTGACCTTGTGGGTGGGAGTGTCCACCAGTGTCTGGTTTAACTTGAAGCTCAATGCCTCACACTACTTGTATGACCGGGAACCAGAGCCTGTATATCCCAGAGACCTAGAGTAGAATGCTACCTGGTTGGTGGCTACAGTGTCTGAGAGATCTCGGGGGTCTAGGTTAGTTGATACTGTTAGTTCTTTTACAGGGTTATCCTCATCCTCAACTTCTTCTAGCTTTTTCCTAATTCAACCACAAGGGTCAGCAGCTTCTGCCCATTGGATCAGTGCAAATACCTGCCTCTGACTCTTTCAGCTGCTTGTTGGGTCTTTTGGAGGGCAGCCATGATAGGTTCCTTTTTGTGAATACTCCATAGCCTCAGTAATAGCGTCAGGCCTTGGGGCCTTCCCTTGAGATGGATCCCACTTTGGGCCTGCTGCTGGACCTTCTTTTCCTCAGGATCTTCTCCACCTTTCAGACAGGTAAAATTATAGGTCAGGGTTTTCGACTGTGGGCTGGCAACCCCATCCCTCACATTCTGCTGGAGGTGGGTTCCACAAGTTTCATCTCCCCTATTCTTGACACTCATAGATCAGTGTTGTGTCCCGAGGTCATCAGACAGGCTTCCTCTGGCAGCAGATTCCCCCACAGCCAGACATTATAGGGAGAGAGTCTAGATTAGATGTCTCCACTCTGTCCCTTCCCTTGTAGCTCATGGAATCCTGCAGAAGAGGGAGCAGAAGAATTTGTGGAGCCAGTGGAGTTGGAGGACACCAGGAGAACATAACTCACAGAATCAACTAAGCAGGGCTCATATGGTCTCATAGAGATTGAAGCAGCTAGCACAGTACCCACAGGGGTCTGCAGCAGGTCCTCTTAATATACATTGTGGCTGTTAGCTTGGTGTTTTTGTGGGACTCCTAACTGTGGGAGAAAGTGTTTCTCTGCCTCTTTTACCTGCTTTTGGGGTTCTTTTTCTCCTGTTAGTTTCCTGGTCTGGATTTGGTGTGAGGGATCTTGCCTTGCCTTATTGTATCTAGCTTTGTTCTGTTTGTTTGTTGTCTCTTGGAGGCCTGGTCTTTCCAGATGGAAGATGGAAGAGGAGTGGGTTGGTGAAGAGGGGAGGGGTGTGTGTATGTGTGTGTGTTTGTGTGTGTGTGCGCACACGCGTGCACATGTGCGTGTGCGTGTGCATGTGCGTGTGCGCGCGCGTGTGTATGTGTGTGTGTGTGTGAGAGTGTGTGTGTACATGCATGACCACAAGGGGTGGGGGTGGTAGGAGGGGGTGGTAGGAAGAGGAGTAGAGGGAGAAGATGTATTGTATTAGAGAATCTATTTTCATGTATATATACATATATAATGCATTTGTGGTCCAAAGTGAAGCCATTCCTGAGAAGGAAAGCAGAGGCCTCGAGTTAGATGGTGAGGGGAGTGGAAATCAGAGCATCCAAATGCAAACCGCCGAGACTCTTGTCTTTGGTTTCTCCAAGATACTGGAAGTGATGTGACACTTCCTCAGGAGTTTGTCATGCTCCTTTCCTCTCTTCATCATCCATAAAGCTCAGTGTAGAAGGCAAATTTGCATGCTTTCATTCTTTGTAATTAAAAAGAGCTAAACACAAAAATCTACCTGTGTAATTTGGAGATTAAATGACAAAGCACTGTATTATAACTTTGTAGAAATTAAGAACCTTAATGAAATTCTTACCAGCAAAAATTATTGCATGTGTGTTCATTTTCAATTGTCATCAGTAGAAGAAACACAGACGCTCAGGGTAACTATAAATAACAGCAATTAAAGATTGTTGAAGCTTGTGTTTTTAAGTTCAGCAAATATCTAAGGACTTTGTCCCCCCCCCCTTTTTTTTACTTCACTAATGACTCCATGATATAAGGTTGTGGTGAAATTTAAAAGTAGCATATGAACACACAAATCAGCAGTTCAAAACTCAAAGCACTGTACAGTTTGGAGGGTGAGTTCTGTGATTTACCATGTTGTAGGGTTGATGTCTTCGATCATAAGCAGAAGAACAAATGTATTAGTCACGATTGGCTGTGCTAGTTTTGTGTTTTAGTGCATACAATTGTAGTGCAAAAACATACAGGGAATTTGGGATCTGGAGGTTTTTTACTGGTCCTCTCTTACTCTAAAATTAGAAAAACATACCGAGTTTCAGTGAGATTACTCTAATGAAGCAAAGTGTATTCATCCTCAGCTCCTCAAAGAACACTGGTAATGCGATCGTTTTCCTTCAGCAATTCAACACAAATCTGTGATGACCTTTCTAATGATACATAAAGTCTATAACATGCAATTATATTAATATATTCTAATGCACTTTGGATGTACAAAAGGCTGGTTATATTTGTAATGACACTTTCGCTTTCCTCTGAAGCTTCAGCTCTTTCAGGCATGCATAGCTCCCCAAAGCACCACTGTACTCCAAATACATACATACTTATAAATATAAATCTCCATACGTTAGTATTTTATAAAATATGTCACAGTGTGCAGTGATTGGAGCTTATGACATGTGGCGTGATAAAGTTCAGACTGTGCAAGACTATCAGATTGCCATTTAAAAATTACTGAATGTGTTTTATAAGTGTGTTAAGTAGTTTTACATTTACATTTAATAATGTTTTGTTGTTGCCCTCATTAACTATCTCCTCACTGGAGCTTACTCTCTAATTAGAACTTCTGATACTAACAAGTGCACTGCTCTAGGATTACAGACACCCACATTGACTTCAGTTGGCCTGTGTGGTCAGATCTGGGCTGTTGGCTGGAAACTGGTGTTTTAAAGTTGACTCCTGCCTCATTTGAAAATATGTTAATTACCTGCCAGGTATAGGATTGATCTTCATATATGAAAATTTCCTGATGGCCTTTAAGGTAGAGTTATTATTTTGCATGTATAAGTGTGGGGAGAAAAGACTCGGATTCTTTGAGCTGCACACATGCCATTTTATTCTCTCATCTGGCTGTACATGGTGACTTATACATAGAGATTTCTGAAACTGCCTCTGTGGCAACCTGTCTGGACATTGGTTCTCTGAAAAGATAGAGGTTTTCTCAGGTTCCCATGGGGTTTATATAACACAGATAACTGTCTGCCAGAAACTAAACCGAGCACAACAGTTATTGAAGGTGTGAGATTAGATCCAGCTGTGGTGGAAGGGAGACCCCCAAGGGAATTCTGAGGCAGCCAGTTCTGTTGAGGGGCACACATGGCCAGACTTCTCAGCAGAGAAGTCAGCCTGGCACCTCCACGCGCATCCATCTCTGGGGAAGTTGTTGCTGGCTCTTCAGAATCTCTTAAATGTCCTGAAGTAGAAAGAGGGTAGGGATAGCAGGAAAGGAAAACCAGAGCAAAATGGCGGACAAAGTCACTACACAAATTTTCTGGGCCTCTTACTGTAAAAACCAACCATTTCATAATGAATTTCCCAGGCTTCTTGTGCAAGTGCCTGAGGGATTGAACCACACAATCGACAAGGTAATTATTAAAAATGCAAAGATCCAGTAGGTATGAACAAAAGTATCTTGTCTCCAGAAAAACATTAAAAAGTGTGTGCATAAGTCGGTGAAGCAGCGTCCATTGGCTTCTAACGACTGTTGCTCTGAGACTGCACAAACTTGCAGTTGCAGACAGTTGAGACCAGAGGAGGCTGTAGAGGGGAGCTAACGGTTTTGGCATTGGGTTTGGGTGCTAAGTATCAACTAACATGTTTATGCCCGCCCTTCAGATGTCCACACACAAAGACCCCTTTCTCTCCCTTTTGGCAGGAATCCAGGCCAATCTTGGAACGCTTCGCCCCCCCGTTCATCATTAAGGACTCTGTGTTAATCGTGGGGCTTCATCGCAGAAGCACCCTGGAAAGGAATGCTCACTGACCCATAGCAAACACATTTCCGCTTCTGTGGAAACTGCATGTACACTAACGCGTGGTTCTAAAGCAGAACTAGGAAGCCATCAGCATCAGGTCCACGAGAAACTACCTATAGGTTTAATGTGCTGCAGTGTTAGGTTGCTGTGATCTAAAAAAATAAAAAATAAAATAAAGTCTTGTGTTAAATCCAATACTCGTGATGCAGATGCATACATACATATAGATGAGGCTCTTTCTCATTATTTTTATGGAGAACATAGTTTTTATACAACTTATTCAATAGACGATCACAGTCTGTTAAAATAATGCTGCTCGATCTTAAAATAATATATTCAAATTGGGTTTTGATAAATGGGAAGATAAGCAAACAGAGAGCATTGGATGTTTCTGGTAGCTTTAAAGGTTGCTGTTGCCACACTGGCATAACCGCAACTATTTTACTTATTTCACTTTCTTTTGTGATATCTTTTGGCATTGAAATTATCTTGATATCTCAGGCTTGCTGAGGCCAAAGATTTTAATGAACTACGTGCTCATAAAAATGTCTAAAAATAAAACCTGCTCTCAATGAAAAAGAGAAGTTTTTGGATAATTCTACTAGCAAAGAATTTCAGGAAAAATTTTTTTTTGAAATGATAAGTTCTAGTAAATAATTTCTTTTTAATATTGTAGGTTAGTTTATTATTGGGCAGATAATTGAAAAATAAAAATGTGTATGTGTGTGAGAGACCATATCTGTCTGGTCTCACATTCTACATATTAGATTAAAAAATTTCATATAAATGATGACTAATTTAGTTAATATTATGGCTTATTTGAGTTACATACACTATGTGATTATTCACCTGGGCTCAATGGTTTGCTTCATGTGATTAAAGTAGAGAAACAGAGCATTTCTTCATTCACAGGCCAATAATTTGCATATATATGTTGTCTGACTTTCATTTTTACCGTCAGTGTATTAATGGAACAAGAACAGTAAAAAGTAAGACTCTATGCTCGACTCCTTATGACAGCCTCGTTATATCCTGTGTACATTGGCAATGCAGTGTCTTCTCCAGGCTAGAACAGGCATGCCCCATTCTTCTCTCAGGCTGTGATGGTGGTTCTAAAAGTCCCCAGAGACCAGGCCTGAGCCTCTGCTGAGCAGGGACATCTGTCCTCTAAGTGCTGTGTGCCAGGCACATAGCTGGCACTCAGTTAATAGTTTTCTAATGGCTGATTGGATAAAGACTTTGTGATTTATGCAAGTATGGGAGGAAACATTAGTCCCGTTTTCTTCTCTATTTATGTAGAAACCACAGCACCTGACAGGCCTACAGCTTTGTGTGGTAGCCTGAATAGAGGGCTGCGGCATTCAGAAGACCCTTTGGGGACCTCTGCCTCGTTGGTTCTTAGCAGGGAAAACCCATAGGCGCTGCCCAGAAACCCAACCACATTTCACAGTCCTGTTGTCATCTTGGAGATGGACTAATTTCTGGAGGGGGTAAGAGGACCCGGAAGGGGCAGACACCTGCACTTCCGTTTGCAACACTCTGTCCCGTACAGTTTCTTTTCTACCTCTGTTCGGTAACCCACTGACCTAAAGGCGGCATTCCTCCTAGCAGATATTTTTCTTCATTCTATATTACTTAATACTCGTCATATTTACTGGATGTTTCTTTAGCGCTTGGGTTACACAAAACTGCTGTATCTCTAATATCTCAACATCCCACGAGCTGACTACGGCTCATGATTTTTCATTTTCTCACTTACTGCGTGTCTTCCATAGCCTGATAAGGACTTCTAGTACTTTTAATCAGAACCTTCTGGTTTCCCCCATCTTCTTCTGTTTCTCCTCCGTCTTATCTCCTAATTAGTTCAAGTTTGTAACCTTGTATTTTTATTTGTTCCCTTTCTGACAGTCTCCATACACTTTCTCGTATTTCCACGCACCTGCAGAACCACACGCCTGTTTCAGTATAGTACCATTTGTTCCACCGGTACTGTACCAGGCTGCTGTGAGTTTCTGGGGGAGAAGACCATTTGTCAAATAAAAAATCTGGAAGTCAGCTCAACAGCTTCCATCCACCCTTTGGGGAGTCTGGAAAGTCTTGGCTCCCTCACTGCCATCTCCATGTTTAACTTTCTCACTTCTAAGATGGGGTTTACTTATCATTTGCCTCTTATGCTGGTAGTACTGGATTAATATATGTGACACATTTTAGCACAATGCTTGGCTCAAAGTTAGCACGGGAAAGTAAAACTTCTTTAAAATTCTATCTTATGTGTATCAGAATAACCAAGTCCGATGATGCAAATGATAGCACATATTGGCAAGAATGAGTCAAAGGGAACACTCATTCATTGCTTCTGGGAGTGTACACTGGTACAGTGTGGCAGTTCTTCAGATATTTGGCAATTAATGTACCCCAAGATTCAGCTATATCACTGATGAGCATATACCCAAAAGTCATATACTGTAGATATACTGGCTCATTCATGTTCCTTGCTGCTTTACTGACAATAGTCGGAAACTTGAAACACCCCAGATAACAATCAATTGATAAATAGACAATAAAATTATTATTATTATTATTATTATTCAGCTATTAAGAAAATAAAATTAAACTTTACAGGTAAATGGATGAACTTGGACAAACTCATCCTGTGTGATGTAACCCAGACCCCAAAAGATAAAAATTGTAGGCTTTCCCTTCCATGTAGATGTTAGCTTTTAAGCTTTTAACATATGTGCTACAATCTGTATTGCCACAGATGTTTGGTACTTAGTAAGGGGCTAGAGGAAGGGAGAGGATCTCCCAAGGAATTGGAAATAGCATATATTATTATTGACAGACAAAGGAGAAACTAAAATAGGAAGACTAAATAGGGAGGAAGATAAACAGAGGACTAAGGAGCAACTCTGGGGAGGGACAACTAACCCTAAAAGTCATTTGTAAAACGATATAGAAACCTTCTACAGTAGAAGCTTCTTACAATTTATACATATTTGAAAGACATATAATGGAGTCACTGAATAATAGGAGACCATGCCATAATTATAGATCTAGTGTCACCAAGTAAAACTGTCAGTGCTAGGAGTAGTTACATCTGTTGTGTCATTGGCCGAAGAGATCTCGTGAACTCTTCTTCCCTGAAAGAACAGTCTACTCTCAAAGCTTGTTTGCTTTCCATAACCTGATGGTTATGGCCCATTTTTTAAGACAATGCTTATTTATGTCATCCAACATGGACAAGCTGTTCTAATGCTCAACTATAAGCTTCATCTCTCATGACTAATGTTCATAGCACTGGACGGTAAGGCTATCATCAATGCTACCTAATTACAAATCATGTGACTTATAACAGTGATATGCTTGCAAGATATACTGGCACAACATTGGCACCAATGTAATGAAACAACCAACAATGTTTTGATTGGGATTCATGCCCACTCTTTGAGATGGAACCCAAACCTGTCACTGCTAATGTGGCCAAGAATTTTAGTCTATAAAGGTTATGGGTCTAGAGGAAAACAGACCACTATTATCCTACTAAAAGAAAGTAGCAATAAAATGTCTCCTAATGACATATTACTCTATCCATAAATCAGTACTTTGCTTACTCCACATCAAAGCAACATCTTCTTGAAATAGATGACAATTAACAGAGCCTACAACTAAACAAAGTGAAGAGAGACCTTGGAGGACTCTCTCCTAAATGGAATGTGCTAATCAATGTTCCGAGAAGAGGATATAGAAATATTGTCAGAGCCAGAGATGACAGATGAGTCCAAGGAAGTTAAGTCCTTTAGACAGGACAGATGCACATATGATAAACTCACAGGAAAATGACAGCACACACAGGGCCTACCTAAGTTTAAACCAGATCAAGTCCCCATATTGAGGGGTAATGGTACCACCTATAATCAAGAAAACATATGCTATTGATATCTTCTAGTCAAGAGGAAATTCAATCTTGCTGGATGTGTTAATCACAGTTCAGGGTGGACCCCATGTCCAGGAATAGTTGACCTACGTGAAATGAACCCAATAGTATTTTTGTGTACTTTTTGCTTTGTTTTGTCTTAGTAGTCTTCTGCTTGATATTATTTTTATTTTTGTTGTTTATGGATTTGTGTTATGTTTTTGTTTCTTGTTTGTTTTTGAAATGGGATTAGAAAAAGAAAATAAAATTTGTTTAGGTGGGGAGATTCAAGATCTGGGAGAAAGTTGGAGAGGAGAAACAATATTATAGGCTCTTTTTTCAATTACAAAAATGTATGTTTTAGACAATTTGGAAAAATCAAACTTGACTAATATTTCTTAAAATATGGTACTTAAAGATAAAAGAGTCTATCACATATGATCTATTTTTAACTGAAAATGAACATGTCTTCATACACCATTACCAACCATTCGTGTATGTTAAATTGAATCTGTAACTTGGGCAATTATATAGATTAATAAATCAATTAAAAGTATAATCACCAGTCAAGATTTTCTCTTTAAAAGATTGTGGCTCAAATAGGCGGCGGCGGCGGCGGCGGCAGCAGCAGTAGCTGCTCCAGCTGAAGGGCCATCAGCGGTGGAACCAAGGCGACACAGGGTCCAGTTAGGCCCTGCGCCCACGACCACTGACCTTCGCTGACCAGCCGGGCGGCAAGCAACTGCGGTTCTGCGGAGCCTTTCGCTGCACGGAAGCCACTTCAGAACTCGGCTGCCCGCCAGTCAGGAGAGACTCACCGCCATCTTGATCCCGGGCTCCAGAGATCGGTCAGACTGAGGTACACAAACATAATCCTAGGCCCAACACCGCAGGGATCTGAGCCAGACGGGCGTTGGCCTGCACCCAGGCCCTGGGCTGTTCGAGTGGCCATCGGGGCGCCAACCCAGCCAGGAGTTTTTTTTTTTTTTGCCCCGGCCGGTGCACGCGCCGCCATTTTGCCTACAGGAGCCAGAGTGCTCGGGAGGGCAGAGACTGCTAACAAGCGTAGCCTGAGGCTAACAAAACGGGGGTCTAGGCCCCAAAAGGCACAGGACTGACCCCAAGAACTGGGCGGCTTGGTGGGCCATCTGTGTGTCAACCAGCCCAGGAGGTTATTAGCACAACAGACTCTCCCGGTGCTTTCGCGGAGCGCGGACGCGCACGCCCGCCATCCGGGTCACCTGGCGGACCCAAATAACAGTCATAGCCCTAGGGGAACTTTGCTCGGACCTTGGCCTCCCAGGCGTTTGCCTGGACTCAGGGCCCGGGCGACAAGGCTAACCTAGTGTGTGCCAGCCCGGTTGGGGAAATCAGCTGCCCAGCGGAGTGAGCGGAGCACAGGGGAGGTCACAGCAACATTCACCTTCGGAGCTCCCTGGGGGTGCACACGGGTTCCACCTGGTCCACAGACACAATCTGGGGCAAGGCCTCAGGCAGAAGCCCCCAGCTCAACTCTCTCCGCTTCAGATCAGCCTGGGTGGCCGCCACATCTCCAGGTCCCTCAAGAGGCTAGTGGGGGCTTCCGGGCGGCCAGCTGGGAGAAGTCGGTGTGCTCCAATAAATCCTGCGGGCCCCAGCGGGAGCCTTCAGGTGCCTGCTTCGGGATCTGAACAGCCTGGACAACAGCACCCTGTCTATAGGCAGTGCAGAGTGTAAGCTGTGCACCAGAGGCCAACGGGGAAGGGGCAGCTTGCACTGGTGAGTCCAGCACTGACAAGACCAAGTAACACCAGTGAGAGCTAGATGGCAAAAGGCAAACGCAGAAACGTCACTAACAGAAATCAAGGCAATATGGCAACATCTGAACCAAATTCTCCTCTACCAGCAAGTCCTGGATACCCCATCACACCAGTAAAACAAGATTTGGATTTAAAATCACTGGTCATGATGCTGGTACAGGAACACATGAAGGACATTGAGGAGAAAATGGATCAAAAGTTAGAAGCCCTTGCAAGGGAAACACAAAAATCATTGAAAGAAATCCAGGAGAATACAAAAGCCAACAAGGAGGAAATGCAAAAAACACTTAAAGAAATACAGGAGAACTTTGCTCAACAGGCTGAGGTCATGAAAGACGAAACACAAAAATCTCTTAAAGAAATACAGGAGAACTTTGGTCAACAGGCTGAGCTCATGAAAGAGGAAACACAAAAATCTCTTAAAGAATTACAGGAAAACACAAACATGCAAGGGAAGGAGCTAAGCAAAACCATCCAGGATCTAAAATCAGAAGTAGAAACAACTAAGAAAACTCAAAGGGAGACAACTTTGGAGATAGAAAGCCTTGGGAAGAAATCAGGGGACAGAGATGCAAATATCAACAACAGAATACAAGAGATAGAAGAAAGAATCTCAGATGCTGAAGATTCCATAGAAACCATGGACTCAACAGTTAAAGAAAATGCAAAGTGCAAAAAGCTTGTAACCCAAAATATCCAGGAAATCCAGGACACAATGAGAAGACCAAACCTAAGGATTATAGGCATAGATGAGAGTGAAGATTTACAACTTAAAGGGCCAGCAAATATCTTCAATAAAATTATGGAAGAAAACTTCCCTAACCTAAAGAGAGAGATGCCCATGAATATACAAGAAGCCTACAGAACTCCAAACAGACTGGACCAGAACAGAAATACTTCCCGTCACATAATAATCAAAACACCAAATGTTCTAAACAAAGAAAGAATACTAAAGGCAGTAAGAGAAAAAGGCCAAGTAACATATAAAGGAAGACCTATCAGAATCACAGCAGACTTTTCACCTGAGACTATGAAGGCTAGAAGGTCCTGGGCAGATCTCATGCAGACTCTAAGAGAACACAAATGCCAACCAAAACTACTATATCCAGCAAAACTCTCAATCACCATAGATGGAGAAACTAAGATATTTCACGACAAAACCAAGTTCACCCAATATCTATCCACAAACCCAGCCCTAAAAAGGATAATAGGAGGACAACACCAATACAAGGAGGGAAACTCCACCCTGAAAAAAGCAAGATAGTAACCTTTCATCAAACCCAAAAGAAGTTAAGCAATCAAATTTAAAAAATAACGTCAAAAATGATAGGAAGTAACAATCACTATTCCTTAATATCTCTTAACATCAATGGACTCAATGCCCCAATAAAAAGACACAGACTAACTGACTGGATACGTAAACAGGACCCTACATTTTGCTGCTTACAGGAAACACACCTCAGGGTCAAAGACAAACACTACCTTAGAGTAAAAGGCTGGAAGACAATTTTACAAGCAAATGGTCTCAGGAAACAAGCTGGAGTAGCCATTTTTTTTTTTTTTTTGTCTTTTTTTTTTATTTGATATAATTTATTTACATTTCAAATGATTTCCCCTTTTCTAGCCCCCCCCACTCCCCGAAAGTCCCGTAAGCCCCCTTCTCTTCCCCTGTCCTCCCTCCCACCCCTTCCCAGTTCCCCGTTCTGGTTTTGCCAAATACTGTTTCACTGAGTCTTTCCAGAACCAGGGACCACTCCTGCTTTCTTCTTGTATCTCATTTGATGTGTGGATTATGTTTTGGGTATTCCAGTTTTCTAGGTTAATAACCACTTATTAGTGAGTGCATACCATGATTCACCTTTTGAGTCTGGGTTACCTCACTTAGTATGATGTTCTCTAGCTCCATCCATTTGCCTAAGAATTTCATGAATTCATTGTTTCTAATGGCTGAATAGTACTCCATTGTGTAGATATACCACATTTTTTGTATCCACTCTTCTGTTGAGGGATACCTGGGTTCTTTCCAGCATCTGGCAATTATAAATAGGGCTGCTATGAACATAGTAGAGCATGTATCCTTATTACATGGTAGGGAATCCTCTGGGTATATGCCCAGGAGTGGTATAGCAGGATCTTCTGGAAGTGAGGTGCCCAGTTTTCGGAGGAACCGCCAGACTGCTTTCCAGAGTGGTTGTACCAATTTGCAACCCCACCAGCAGTGGAGGAGTGTTCCTCTTTCTCCGCACCCTCTCCAACACCTGCTGTCTCCTGAATTTTTAATCTTAGCCATTCTGACTGGTGTAAGATGAAATCTTAGGGTTGTTTTGATTTGCATTTCCCTAATGACTAATGAAGTGGAGCATTTTTTAAGATGCTTCTCCGCCATCCGAAGTTCTTCAGGTGAGAATTCTTTGTTTAACTCTGTACCCCATTTTTTAATAGGGTTGTTCGGTTTTCTGGAGTCTAACTTCTTGAGTTCTTTATATATATTGGATATTAGCCCTCTATCTGATGTAGGATTGGTGAAGATCTTTTCCCAATTTGTTGGTTGCCGATCTGTCCTCTTGACGGTGTCCTTTGCCTTACAGAAACTCTGTAACCTTATGAGGTCCCATTTGTCAATTCTTGCTCTTAGAGCATACGCTATTGGTGTTCTGTTCAGAAACTTTCTCCCTGTACCGATGTCCTCAAGGGTCTTCCCCAGTTTCTTTTCTATTAGCTTCAGAGTGTCTGGCTTTATGTGGAGGTCCTTGATCCATTTGGATTTGAGCTTAGTACAAGGAGACAAGGATGGATCAATTCGCATTCTTCTGCATGCTGACCTCCAGTTGAACCAGCACCATTTGTTGAAAAGGCTATCTTTTTTCCATTGGATGTTTTCAGCCTCTTTGTCGAGGATCAAGTGGCCATAGGTGTGTAAAAGGCTGGAAGACAATTTTACAAGCAAATGGTCTCAGGAAACAAGCTGGAGTAGCCATTTTAATATCAGATAAAATTGACTTTCAACCCAAAGTCATCAAAAGAGACTCTGAGGGACACTTCTTGCTGGTCAAAGGAAAAATACAACAAGAAGAACTCTCAATCCTGAACATCTATGCTCCAAATGGAGTAGCCATTTTAATATCAGATAAAATTGACTTTCAACCCAAAGTCATCAAAAGAGACTCTGAGGGACACTTCTTGCTGGTCAAAGGAAAAATACAACAAGAAGAACTCTCAATCCTGAACATCTATGCTCCAAATGCAAGGGCACCCTCTTTCATAAAAGAAACTTTATTAAAACTCAAAGCACACATTACACCTAACACAATAATTGTGGGTGACTTCAACACTGCACTTTCCTCAATGGACCGATCAGGAAAACAGAAACTAAACAAGGACACAATGAAACTAATTGAAGCTTTGGACCAATTAGACTTAACTGATATATATAGAACATTCTATCCTAAAACAAAAGAATATACCTTTTTTTCAGCACCTCATGGTACCTTCTCCAAAATCGACCATATAATTGGTCACAAGACAGACCTCAACAAATATAAAAAGATAGAACTAATCCCATGCCTCCTATCTGATCACTATGGAATAAAAGTGGTCTTCAATAGCAACAGAAACAACAGAAAACCCACATACACGTGGAAATTGAACAATACTCTACTCAATGACACCTTGGTCAAGGAAGAAATAAAGAAAGAAATTAAAGACTTTTTAGAACACAATGAAAATGAAAACACAACATACCCAAATCTATGGGACACAATGAAAGCAGTGCTAAGAGGAAAACTCATAGCCCTGAGTGCCTCCAAAAAGAAAATGGAGAGAGCATACATTACCAACTTAATGACACACCTGAAAGCCCTAGAACAAAAAGAAGCTATTTCGCCCAGGAGGAGTAGAAGGCAGGAAATCATCAAACTCAGGGCCGAAATCAATCAAGTAGAAACAAAGAGAACCATACAAAAAATCAACAAAACTAGGAGCTGGTTCTTTGAGAAAATCAACAAGATAGATAAACCCTTAGCCAGACTGACCAAAGGGCACAGAGAAAGTATCCAAATTAACAAACTTAGAAATGAAAAGGGAGACATAACAACGGAAACTGAGGAAATCCAAAAAATCATCAGATCCTACTACAAGAGCCTGTACTCAACACAACTGGAGAATCTGGAGGAAATGGACAATTTCCTTGACAGATACCAAATACCAAAATTAAATCAGGACCAACTAGACCATCTAAACAGTCCCATAAAGCCTAAAGAAATAGAAGGAGTCATAGAAAGTCTTCCAACCAAAAAAAGCACAGGACCAGATGGTTTCAGTGCAGAATTCTACCAGACCTTCAAAGAAGAGTTAACACCAATACTCTTCAAACTATTCCACAAAATAGAAACAGAAGGAACACTACCCAATTCCTTCTACGAAGCCACAATTACGCTGATACCAAAGCCACACAAAGATCCAACAAAGAAAGAGAACTTCAGACCAATTTCCCTTATGAACATCGATGCAAAAATACTCAACAAAATTCTTGCCAACCGAATCCAAGAACACATCAAAACGATCATCCACCATGATCAAGTAGGCTTTATCCCGGGAATGCAGGGTTGGTTCAATATACGGAAATCCATCAATACAATCCACTACATAAACAAACTCAAAGAACAAAACCACATGGTCATTTCATTGGATGCTGAAAAAGCATTTGACAAAATTCAGCATCCTTTCATGCTTAAAGTCTTGGAGAGAACAGGAATTCAAGGCCCATACCTAAACATAGTAAAAGCAATATACAGCAAACCGGTAGCCAGCATCAAACTAAACGGAGAGAAACTTGAAGCAATCCCACTGAAATCAGGGACCAGACAAGGCTGCCCCCTTTCTCCTTATCTTTTCAATATTGTACTTGAGGTACTAGCTCGGGCAATTCGACAACATAAGGAGGTCAAAGGGATACAAATTGGAAAGGAGGAAGTCAAACTATCATTATTTGCAGACGACATGATCGTCTACCTAAGTGACCCAAAGAACTCCACTAGAGAACTCCTACAGCTGATAAACAACTTCAGCAAAGTGGCAGGTTACAAAATCAACTCAAGCAAATCAGTGGCCTTCCTATACTCAAAGGATAAGCAGGCTGAGAAAGAAATTAGGGAAATGACCCCCTTCACAATAGCCACAAACAGTATAAAGTATCTTGGGGTGACTCTTACCAAACATGCGAAAGATCTGTATGGCAAGAACTTCAAGACTCTGAAGAAGGAAATGGAAGAAGACCTCAAAAAATGGGAAAACCTCCCATGCTCATGGATCGGTAGAATCAATATAGTTAAAATGGCCATTTTGCCTAAAGCACTATACAGATTCAATGCAATACCCATCAAAATCCCAACTCAATTCTTCACAGAGTTAGAAAGAGCAATTATCAAATTCATCTGGAACAACAAAAAACCCAGGATAGCTAAAACTATTCTCAGCAACAAAAGAAAATCTGGGGGAATCAGTATCCCTGACCTCAAGCAATACTACAGAGCAATAGTGTTAAAAACTGCATGGTATTGGTACAGTGACAGGCAGGAGGATCAATGGAACAGGATTGAAGATCCAGAAATGAACCCACACACCTATGGCCACTTGATCCTCGACAAAGAGGCTGAAAACATCCAATGGAAAAAAGATAGCCTTTTCAACAAATGGTGCTGGTTCAACTGGAGGTCAGCATGCAGAAGAATGCGAATTGATCCATCCTTGTCTCCTTGTACTAAGCTCAAATCCAAATGGATCAAGGACCTCCACATAAAGCCAGACACTCTGAAGCTAATAGAAAAGAAACTGGGGAAGACCCTTGAGGACATCGGTACAGGGAGAAAGTTTCTGAACAGAACACCAATAGCGTATGCTCTAAGAGCAAGAATTGACAAATGGGACCTCATAAGGTTACAGAGTTTCTGTAAGGCAAAGGACACCATCAAGAGGACAGATCGGCAACCAACAAATTGGGAAAAGATCTTCACCAATCCTACATCAGATAGAGGGCTAATATCCAATATATATAAAGAACTCAAGAAGTTAGACTCCAGAAAACCGAACAACCCTATTAAAAAATGGGGTACAGAGTTAAACAAAGAATTCTCACCTGAAGAACTTCGGATGGCGGAGAAGCATCTTAAAAAATGCTCCACTTCATTAGTCATTAGGGAAATGCAAATCAAAACAACCCTAAGATTTCATCTTACACCAGTCAGAATGGCTAAGATTAAAAATTCAGGAGACAGCAGGTGTTGGAGAGGGTGCGGAGAAAGAGGAACACTCCTCCACTGCTGGTGGGGTTGCAAATTGGTACAACCACTCTGGAAAGCAGTCTGGCGGTTCCTCCGAAAACTGGGCACCTCACTTCCAGAAGATCCTGCTATACCACTCCTGGGCATATACCCAGAGGATTCCCCACCATGTAATAAGGATACATGCTCTACTATGTTCATAGCAGCCCTATTTATAATTGCCAGATGCTGGAAAGAACCCAGGTATCCCTCAACAGAAGAGTGGATACAAAAAATGTGGTATATCTACACAATGGAGTACTATTCAGCCATTAGAAACAATGAATTCATGAAATTCTTAGGCAAATGGATGGAGCTAGAGAACATCATACTAAGTGAGGTAACCCAGACTCAAAAGGTGAATCATGGTATGCACTCACTAATAAGTGGTTATTAACCTAGAAAACTGGAATACCCAAAACATAATCCACACATCAAATGAGATACAAGAAGAAAGCAGGAGTGGTCCCTGGTTCTGGAAAGACTCAGTGAAACAGTATTCAGCAAAACCAGAACGGGGAACTGGGAAGGGGTGGGAGGGAGGACAGGGGAAGAGAAGGGGGCTTACAGGACTTTCGGGGAGTGGGGGGGGGGCTAGAAAAGGGGAAATCATTTGAAATGTAAATAAATTATATCAAATAAAAAAAAAAAAAAAAAAAAGATTGTGGCTGTCTCTCATCCTGCACATTAACTTCTATTGTGGTTTTTTGTATATTTTTTTGCTATGTCTTCACCTCGCTGCCCCAGCAGTAGATTTGACTATAAAGCTCATATTGTCTATCTTTATGTTTATAATGGTTTTAAAAATGTGTCATTGTAAGGCTTAAGTTAGGCATTATTTTTAAGCTTTAGAAAGATTTTTCATTGAGTGATATGAGGCTGAGGTACTCACATTTTTTTAAGTGTGAGGGAGATTCCAACCATAGTGTCATTAAGAAGATAGATGCTTTTAAAGACTCTATTACTTAAACAAAGACTTGTGTCAATTAATGATGAAGGTAACAATAAAGAACCAGCATTCCTGTGGCTCTTATGCATTCATAATAAAACATTTCTTCAATATATTATTAAGAAAGAAATATCAGTTATGATAACTCAAAATACAGTGTACTTTCTAAGACTATAATCATATTTTTCCAGCTATGCTCATCCATTGTTTTTATAAGAAACAGAAAAGTATATATCTGTAGGTATGGACATATTTTTACATAAATTATGTAGAATATATAGCTAAAAGTAAGAATGGAGAAGGCCACTAGACTACAGTTGCTAGCTCTTCTATTCGATTTGGACATATCTTTGTTCAAGCCTAATCTTCCTTCTAAGAGAAAACAAGGTTGAAAATTTTTGCTGTCTCTGTTTGCTATCCCTGTAATATCTTGTCTTACATAATAGGTCCTGTTATGTGAAATGAGCTTAATTCTTTTCTACATTAATTTGCCAAACATCTACTATGAGATCTTTACAGCAGAGGACACTGCCTCCTAAATGCTTTCTGCCTTGATTCTAGCAGTTAAGTATGTTTATTCCCCCACCAGATCCTCTAACTTTTTTTTTTTAGATTTGATTCACCTCTAACTTTCTGGCTAGTGCTGTTGATTAAGTCTCCACTGTTGAAATACCCACGCTGGTGGGAAAGAGGCTGAGCTTACCAAGGGTATATCATACTGGTTCTTGCCTATCTTATTTAAGCTTCTTGTAAACTCCTTTGACTTTTTCATGTTCAACAAAATATTCACCCAGTTAACACCTTTTGTTTTTCTTCTGAGTTTCTGCTTTTTGACAGTCTGCCATCTTCAATAATTTGCCTGAGGGTTTGTTAAAGGGGAGATACTGCATCTTGTTTCTTTGTAGTATGACATAGAATATCTGGATCATGATAGATGTTCATAAAACTTTCCTAATTTGGACATAAGCTGGGCAGATGATTCAAAAGTCTACAACATTTCTGCTCTTTTCGCTTCCATTCCCAATAATGTTAGTGCTTCCTGTATGTTTATAACAATAAAACATGTGCTAACACTATACTAGCTAGTTGACTGGACAACATGAATATTCATTTTTAAATCAATATTTAAATTTGGCAACACTGACATGTCCCTGGATATTCCAAGTGTTTTAAACTTAACTTTTCCAAAGAAATACCTATTCCCACATCTGCTTATGTGGTCTTCCCTTGTCTGAGAAAGCACTAATTCTTTCAAGCAACTGTTCTTTCCGTCTGCTTTCCCTTCCTAAATCCAACTCATCAATGTGAATAGAGTTGCTTATCAAGAACAAACAAACAAACAAACAAACAAACAAACAAACAAACAAACCCACTTCAACTTACTTTTCTTCATTCCTAGCTTGAGATCTAATGCAGGCCACCATGTTTTCTGTTGATAACAAGATATTTTCAACTTTCCTTCCAAACCTCTACTTTTCATTCTCCTCACGACAACATAATACTTCACACAATATAGTTTACATTACTTGACTAGTTACAACCTGTCATTACCCCAAATATAACCTACAGGGTTGACTATAGTAATGGCAGTGTGACTTCATTGTCCTCTTAGCCATAACTTTGAAAATATAAATTAATTGAAAACATACACCAAGGATTGATTTATGTATGAAGGGAAGAGGTTTAGAATCCAAAAGAAAAATTAGGAAATGAAAATTCTATTCTTTACAGTATTCCTTTAAGTATCAGACCCTTAAAATATTAACTAATATGCCATAATTTATTTGTATAACAGTTTTAAGAAATATGAATTGTTATACAGCTTTCTGTTTTTTGACAGTCTATCATCTTCAATAATTTGCCTGAAGGTTTGTTAAAGGGGAGACACTGCATCTTGTTTCTTTGTAGTATGATGTAGAATATCTGGATCATGATAGATGTTCATAAAACTTTCCTAATTTGAACATAAGCTGTGCAGATGATTCAAAAGTCTACAACATTTCTGCTCTTTTTGCTAGAGGTTTGGACTTGGAGAAATGGAAGAGGAGTAAAGATCTGTGGGTAGCTCACTTGCTTTCCTGGCAAGAGTGGGCTGTGGATTCCCAGTGAGTTAGAAGTTGGGATAAAGTCATAAATCAGTGTGTGGGGGTAATAGGAGCAAAACATCTGTGGGTTCTGCAGAAGATGAGGCAGATGGGACATAAGGTTGTGACAGGTGTTCTGTCACAGAGCTGGAGATCAGACTTGGGGATTATATTTGAAGGAGCAGGCAGAGGGGAGAACTTGCTATTAGCTTGCCTGCTTCTTAGATGGAGTGGGTCGTGTCTTCTTAAAGACTCTCTAGCAACTTAATAAGAGACCCAAAACCTCCAGAAGAAAAAGAAGTAATTGTACCCAGGAAGAGTTGATGGACAATAAATAATGAAACACAGGGATGAAATCAGTAAAAATAGAAACAACAACAAAAGAATACAAAGAATCAATGAAACAGAGTTTTTTGAGAATATCAATAAGAATGACAAATCTTTGTCCAAATTAACTAAAATACAGAAAGAATATCCAAATTAACAAATTAGAAATAAAAAGGGAGACATAGATAAAGTTACAAAAGGTTTGTGGGTTCATTTCTGGCTCTTAAATTCTAGTCCATTGATCTACCTGCCTGTCTCTGTACCAATATCATGCATTTTTTTTTTTTTTTTTATCACTATTGCTCTATAAAATAGATCAGGGATGGCGACTCTTCCAGAAGTTCTTTTATTGTTGAGAATGTTTTTTTTTTTGCTATCCTGGGTTTTTTGTTATTCCAGATAAATTTGAGAATTGCTCTTTCTATCTCTGAGTTGAATTGAGTGGGAATTTTGATGGTGACAGCAGATGATAGTGAGAATATAGAGAAAGAGGAACACTCCTCCATTGCTGGTGGGATTGCAAGCTAGTAAAAGCACTCTGGAAATCAGTCTTACAGTTTCTCAGAAAATTGGAAATAGTTCTACTTGAGGACCCATCTATACCACTCCTAGGCATATACCCAGATGATAAATATGGCTGCTATGAACATAATGAAGCACGTGTCCTTAGTATAATAGTGGGAGACTTCAACACCCCATTGTCAAAAATGGACAAATCATGGAACCAGAAGCTAAACAGAGATACAGTGAAACTAACTGAAATTATGGACCAACTGGATCTAACAGATATTTATAGAACATTCCACCCTAAAGCAAAAGAATATACCTTCTCAGCACCTCATGGTACCTTCTCCAATACTGACCATATAATTGGTCACATAACAGGTCTCAACAGATATAGAAATATTAAAATTATTCCATGTATCTTATCAGATCACCATGGCCTAAGGCTGGTCTTAAGCTCAAACCAAAGCAATGGAAAACACACATACACATGGACTTTGAACAATGCGCTTCTCAATGATAGCTTGGTCAAGGAAGAAATAAAGAAAGAAATTAAAGACTTTTTAGAATTCAATGAAAATGAAGACACATCATACCAAAATTTATGGGACACAAAGAGAGCAGTGCTAAGAGGAAAACTCATAGCTCTGTGTGCCTCCAAAAAGAGAATGGAGAGAGCTTATACTAACAACTTGACAGTGTACTTGAAAGCTCTAAAACAAAAGGAAGCAAATACCCCCAACACCAATGACTTATGCTCTAATAACAAGAATCGACAAGTGGGATCTCATAAAACTGCAAAGCTTCTGTAAGGCAAAGGACATAGTCAACAGGACAAAACAGCAACCAACAAATTGGGACAAGATCTTTACTAACCCTACATCCAATAGAGGGCTAATATCCAATATATACAGAAAACTCAAGAAGTTGATCTCCAGAGAATCAAATAACCCTCTTAAAAATGGGGTACAGAGCTAAACAGGGAATTCTCAACTGAGGAAACTCAAATGGCTCTAAAGCACCTAAAGAAATGTTCAGCATCCTTAGTTATCAGGGAAATGCAAATCAAAACAACACTGAGATTCCACCTTATACCAGTCAGAATGGCTAAGATGAAAAACTCAGGGGACAGCAGATGCTGGAGAGGATGTGGGGAAAGAGGAACACTTCTCCATTGTTGGTGGGATTGCAAGCTGGTAAAACCACTCTAGAAATCTGTTTGGCAATTCTTCAGAAAATTAGACAGTACTACCTGTGGACCCAGCTATACCACTCCTGGGCATATACCCAGAAGGTGCTCCTACATGTAATAAGGACACATGCTCCACTATGTTCATAGCTGCCTTATTTATAACAGCCATAAGCTGGAAAGAACCCAGATGTCCCTCAACAGAGGAATGGATACAGAAAATGTGGTACATTTACACAATGGAATACTATTCAGCTATTAACAACAATGACTTCATGAAATTCGCAAATGGATGGAATATCAAATTAAATGGAGAGACACTTAAAGCTATTCCACTAAAATTATGAACAATGCAAAACTGTCTACCCTCTCCATATCTCTTCAATATGTTACTTGAATTTCTTGTTATAGCAATAACAATTTTACACCCATCAGAATGGCTAAGAGCATAAACTCATGCCACAGCTCATGCTGATGAGGATGTGTGGCGGGGATCACTTCCTCCACTGCTGGTGGGAGTGCAAATTATACAACCTCTCTGGAAATCAATCTGTCCATTTCTCAGAAAATTGCAAATAATTCTCTCTCAAGACTCAGCTCTACCACTCCGGGTCATATAACCAAAAGATGCTCCACCACACCACAAGGACACTTGCTGAACTATGTTCATAGCAGCTTTATTTGTAATACTCAGAAACTGGAAACGACCTAGATGTTACTCAACTGAAGAATGGAGAAAGAAATTGTGGTTCATTTACTAATTGGAATATCACCCAGTTATTAAAAGCAAGACATCATGAACATTTCAGGCAAATGGAATGAATTAAAATATCTTCTTGAGTAAGGTAACCCAGACACAAAAGGACATTCATGATATAAACTCACATATAAGTGGATATTAGCTATAAAGTACAATATAACCATATTGTAATCCATAGACCCAGGGAAGCTAAACTAGAAGGAAGGCTCAAAGGAGGATGCTTGAATTTCACTCAGCATGGGAAATAAAATAGTCACCTGATGTAGTGGGCAATAATTAAGAGTACTGCCCCCCACCAGACCTCTGCATCACTGCTTCCAAGTATCCCGTAAGCATGACTCTTACACAAAGTAAAGAGAGGTTCCTAAAGCATGACTCTTAAACTTGAATAGTTAACCAAATATATTTATGCATATAAAACTCCCAATTACATAATGCCAATTTACAATGATAAAGTACTATCCCAATATTTCTAACCTCTCCAAAACACCAGAAATACATCTGAAACCATCTGGATATCTGCGTCTCCCACTCTGCTATGCTCCTGTGGCCCTCCCCCTTTCTCTCTCAGCCCCTCACTTCCTTTAGCTCCTCCACCTCTCTCCCCACCAATCACTGGCCTCTCACTGCCTCAGTGTGAATGGATAGGCAATATCTTGCAGGAATCTGAAATAAATGGAGGGAGAGAACTGGTGGGAGAGTTAGATGAGAGGGGAATGGAGAATCAGAAATCAAGTGTGGGGAGTTTTGGGGAGAGAGGGTCTGGGAAGTGAATGAAAATCAGCAGCTGGAGTGTGGAGGAATCTCTAGGAGTTGCCAGAGTCCTCAATGGGGGTAGGGGTGGAAAGACTCCAGGTAGTCTATGAGGGTGACTTTAGTCTAGACTCCCTCCTAGCAGTTGGGGATATGAAAACTGAAGTGGCCACCTCTTCTAGCCACCCAGGACTCCCAGTGGAGTGGTAAGGACACCAACTGACACACAAAATCTTTGAAACAATGTATATCCTGTGTACAAGATGTGTAGGGACAAAGATGGAGCAGAGCCTGAGAGAATGACCATCCAATGACCGGCCCAACTTGAGATTCATCCCATGGACATGAACTAAACCTTGGAATTATTAATGATACTTTGTTATGCTTGCAGACAGGAGCCTAGAATAACTGTCCTTTGAGAATTTCCACTCTGAAGCTGACCAGAACAGATACAAAGACACCAGCAATCATTGGATGGAGCTCAGAGAATTTTGTGGATGAGTTGGGGGAAGTCCCAAAATGGATAGGGACTCTACAAGGTGACAAACAGAGTAAACTAACTCGGATCTTTGGAACCACCAACTAAAGAGTAAGCAATGGGCTAGACCTAGATTCCCCTGAACTTATGTAGCAGATGTGCAGCTTGGTCTTCATGTGAGTCCCAGAACGATGAGAACAGGGACTTTCTCTGAATCTTTTGCCTGCCTATGGATTCAATTTCCCCAACTAGGCTGCCTGGTCTGACGTCAGTGGGAATGTGCCCAAACCCCCACATGGTGACTTAATATACCAGGATGGGTTGGTACCCGGCAGGGTCTCCCTTTTCTCTGAGGAGAAGTAAAAGGGGATATGGTAAGGGGAAGTCCTATTTTTGGTGAGGGATAGGGCTGGTAGAAGGGTGGAGAGCTGTCATAAAATGAAGAGTAACTAAATAAATATATTAATGGAAAAATGGCATCCTACCAGAAGCAGTCTATAGATTCAATTCAATTTCCATTAAAAATTTCATTACAATTTTACACAGATCTGGAAAGGAATAGAACAATGGAAACCCTGAGTAGCTACCACAGTCTTTAACAATAAATGAACTGCTAGAGTGGTCACCACCTCCAATTTCGAATTATGCTGAAAGGCTGTAATAAAACAAAACAAAAAATAAAGCAAAGCAAAACAAAGCAAAGCAAAACAAAAATAGCTCCACCATGGTATTGGCACAAAACAGATATATTGATCAATGGAAGTGAATTGAAGACTCAAACATAAATCCACATAGATATTGACACATGAGTTTTGATAAAGAACCCCAAAATACACACTAGAAAAGATATATCACCTTCAATTTTTTTGGTCAAACTGGATATGTGTACATAGCAGTATATAAATAAATCCATACTGATCTTCCTGCCCAAAACTCGAATCACCATGTAATGGGGAGACAGAGTCTCCAGTGACCATCTCTTGTTGCCAAAGAAGGCTTCTAGTGCTGGGACTGCATTGCATTCAGTTGAGTTGTTGGTTAATGGGGTTCCTTGGAAATATCTAAATAACCCAGGCTGTTGCCAATACAGTGGGTTGCTTCCTGCAAGTTGACAGCACGGCCCCATTGCTTAGCACAGTACATACACATAACTCACTGAACATGGAAAAGTCAAGATAGTTCCTACATAGAGTGTTTACCCTGTATATTCCAGGATCTTTGGTCCAGAAAGGTACCCTGCATGCCATCAAAAGATTAAGGTGATCAACAAGTCAGCCACAAAAAGTTTGTCTGAAATGGCGTGCTACCTGCAAGATATATTAAGGCAATGAAGGCACAAAGCTTGTGAGAATACACAACCAGTAATTGATTTGACTTAAGGTTCATTCCTTAAGATGAAACCCCTATCAGCCACTACTTGGGCGAGCTAGAACCTGAGACAAGATAGTTCAGGAACCTAGGGTAAAACCAAATAATACTGTGTAAAACCAAAAGGCAATGTAGTAAAAAACTGTCTTCTAATTGTATTTTGTTATGCTAATAGATGAGTGCCTTGTTCAGCCATCACCAGGGAAGCTTTCTCCTGCAGTACTTAGGACCAAATATAGACCCCTACAGCCAGACTTGTCTTGACAAACCAAACCAAACCAAAAAAAAAAAAAAAAGGTTTATTCTTTAAAACTCAGTCACTCCCTTTTTAGGACACAGGAAGGCAATTCTTCTCAGTTGGGTGAGATAAAACTGTCTTGGTTTTATCTACTGGTGATTTTGACCTGGGATGTCTGGTTTTGTTTGATGGGTCGGCTGCTGTTTCTAATTTGTGACTATTAATACTTTCTGGATTCTGTTCTGTGTGTTTGTCCTGTTTGGTAAAAATACTTTTCAGAAATGAGTCAGAGTTGCTTCACATTCTGGGCAGTCGAGGCAAGCTCTTTAAGGATGAAGTAGACAGGGCCGGTGAATGATTGCGTCCTTATGGAGCATTGATCACATTCTGGTGGGTTATTGATCTAGATTATACTTGTTAGATAGGTTTGTGATGAATGGATTATGCAAATTTTGTCCTTGACATTCCTCTAACCTTAGAGACTATTTCCTATTCTGAAATTTTAGCTAAAGGTGTTCTCTCTCAGTTTTTTCCCCATCTATCTCTCTCAAGTTTTGTGTCTCTCCCTATATCTCTCTGCTTCTCTCCTCTCTCTCCCTCCTAATAACTAAATGATATCCAGAAAGTACATGGATATTTATGAGCCCTTTCTTAAGGCAATTTTGCATTTATTTCAAAAAATTTCACACACAAGGAAAAATGTTGATTTATTTAAATTAGTGAAAGAAAATTCTGCAGAGTATCCACTTCAACTACAATTCCAATTACGTTTTCCTTCACCCATCAAAATCATGTAAAAATTATAGAAGTCTCAGCACCAAAGTTTGCAAACTCAAGAGAGTTTTTTTTTTTTTTTTGTGGAATGCATATTGTAAAAACATTTCGGTAAGCTACCTCCCTTTTAAGGTAATATAAAAGGTTCCTATAAAATATGCAGAAATATTACTTTATTGTAATAAGAAGATACTGTGCTGCAGAGCCATCCCTAATAAGTCATTTAATACTAATGTTATTTATTTTTAGCACAAACAGTTAAATTGGTTGTGCTATACTCAACAGTGGATACAAATTCAGTCTGCCTTAGCCCATTATAATAGCCATTGAGGTTCTTTGACTATTTCAGTTTAACATAAGTTAAATAAAAACTGTATCAGATACATTTCAAATGCTCAAGAGCCACATATGATGGTAGTGGCTACTTTCCTGTGGAACATAGATCATAAAGCAGTAATTTTATTGTAGAATTTCCTACCAAACAACAAAGAATGCTGCTTTAGTTGAGGCCATGAGTTTTGTTGCTGTTTGTTGTTTGTTTTATCAAAGCTGGAGCTAGTCTTTAGTAGACTGAACAAGTCTATAGGAAGCAACTTTTATACCCAAAGCTCAATACCTGGAAAACTGGACACTTGTTTGCCACTCTATTTACCCTGGATTGTGCAATCCAGCCAGATACATTTCTCAAACCTGCTACTGACAACTGCTTTTCTAATCATGAAAGGACCCATGATTATAAAAGTACCCATCCATTCTTTAAATCGGTGTTAAGAACCTCTTTTATCTAGCTCTTTGTATCTCTGTTTTAAGATCCTTAGCTGTACTCTACCTATGTGTTTCTTAATAATAGTGACCAAGTGGTTCAAAATGTAGGGGCCAAAGGTCAACAATAGCAGGAGAACAATTAAGGGTCCTAATGGTGGATATGCAGGTACTTAAACAAGGGGAGGAATTAAACCAAGATTTAAAGCAGCCCTGATTTTGTTCTCTCTCTTTTCTGCTTGGCTAGCCCTTTCCTCCACAATGGTCTATATTAAAGCAACACCATTCAACTAAGGCAGCACATAACCCTGCACATATTCTGCAGTACTACTTTTGATAATGAAGTCAGTGATTCTTGAAAGTGACTGATGGAAGTTTTTATTTTCTCTACATCTAAATCAATGGCTGTAATAATCTTCCTCTTTTAAGATCAGAATGGAAGTCTTGGTGCCAGGAATATGAGCTATCAGAATACCAGCAATTTCTTCAGGATTGAAGCATGGACAAAGAAAAGGGGGGGAATGAAAGGGTCAGCTTAGAAACTTTGGAAAGATCATGGAACACTTACCCCTCCCAGAAGGGAAAGGTTAAATTACATCCCTCAGACCAGGGAGGCCCCTGCTGCTAGGGGAGACCTAGAGTTATTCTGAGACCATTGGCCACCTACCCCATTCCCTAATAACCAATTAGTTTAAAGGTAACACTGTTCTGCCAATCACATTGTGCCTACTGGCGGCTGCCCTGAAGAATGTAAAGGCCTGAGCAGCGGGCAGTGTGTGGTCGTTCACTCCCCATGTGCAGGGTGACCCCAGCATGCTGGATTAAATAAAATTCCTCTTGCTTTTTGCATAGGAAAAAAGAAAGAATCTCTTTTATCAGAAAAAAAGGAAGTAGATAACACTGAAAGATCAAAACAATATATTGTTTAAGCATGCGATGTGCTGTCAAGTAGATCAGAACAGTCTAATGAAGGGGACAGTAGGAATAACCTTAGATTAAATTAGTAAAGAAACCCATCTGACAGAGGAGACCTGAAGGATAAGAAGAACCAGGTTGAAGAAACAACAAAGACCTTTTACAAGCATGGTTTGATCAACTGTAGAGTTTAGAAGAAAGGCTCAAGTGGTGGGGAGTTCGTGACCATATCACTGCCACACTGTCCATAGTATTCTTAGCCATAGCAATGAGTTCTTAGTTTTAGAAGGTCCCTAAGATATTTATATCAAGAGATTAATCTCTATATCTATCTCTATAGAGATTTGATGCCTGAGGAGAAGGAGCGAATGACTAGATGAACGAATGAGTGTAGTAAGGTACAGGGTAAGGTGCATTTAAAATGAAAGACTCTCAATTGACCGCAAGGTGCTTATCTGCCTTATATAGTTATCGTGTTTCCTCTTTGTTTCCAGGATTCTTTCTTCTGCATCAAGATGGTGATATATTGAGTGTGAGTCTGGAACTGATTAAGCACTATGTCTATATTCACTTTTTAAAGAAATCAACAGTAAAGCAACTGAAACACTTTTCGGGCCCCTTCAGGCAGAATCAGGCCTTCTCTCTCCTGTGTTCCCACCCTGCTTATTGGCACCTTCCTCTATGTCACAGCTTTCACTTTAAATTATAAGCGAGTATTTTAAAGTTTCAAGTACAGTGACTTCCCAGCTCAGTCCCAGCATACAGTGGGCTCTTGCTCAATGTTTTCTGGACAAATTAAAGAATGAGAAGGAAAATATCGAGGTGCCTTAAGTAAATGCAGAATCAGAACCAAATTTCAATGCTAATTAGTACTAAAAGAAGATTAATTTACTGTCTCTGTAATCAGCTCCTCTGACCTGATTATGTATTGGAGTCATGAGGTTCTCTACAAATATTACTATTTATGCAGCATGCAAATGAAGATAACTCTCAGAAAACTGAGAAGTTTGAATTTCTGTGCAGTAATACAGGTCTTCTCAATTAATTCAAAGTACTCTTTCATAAATAATAGCCTGAAAGCCAGTGGTGTTATCCATCAACCCCTACTCAAGGAAAAGCACCGTGTTATAGTTACACAGAATGTGGTCTTTGATTTTAACTGAAGGAGATAAGCAAAATAGCACATAATAGTGAAAAATCACAATTCTCTTAAAAAAATTCATGTAGTTACCTAGCTCACATGAGGCTGATCTGGTGGTACCACAGCCTGTTTGTTTACAACTATCCCAATAGTTCTCAGAGTTTAACACAGCAGGATGGCAAACTCCCCTAGAATGTTTCTAGGAATGTGAGTTCTACTCTTTGAAATATTTGAGGGTACGGAGAAGAAAGACCAGAAATATTTTTCCAACCTGACTGGTTCACTTCTCCACAGGCATCCTGGTAGTCCCTGGCTCCTGAAAGATGAGCATGCTGACAACTAACTTGGTGAAGACACCCAATCTACATAGGGCATTACAGCCCAGAAGTCTTAGATACAAGTGATCCTCCTGCCTCCACTGCTGAAATAGCTAGGAATGCAGGGCCACTCTGTCACTGCACCAGGCAGAAAAAGCTTTAAAAGCCCACCATGGATTCAATCTTACCCTGAGAAGCATAGACCTAAAGTTTTAAAAGTTTAATTCAACATGCAAAAACAATTGGTTCCAAGTAGTATGCTACTTCTTAAGCTAAACGAGCAAACAGAGAAACAAAAACAAAACCTGGAAATTTGGATATATCCATTATCCATTATTTTGTTAAATTGTTACATTAAATATTATTTCATAAGGATATATTTTTGTTTGATATAATTTTGAGCATTTCATCACAACCTTCCATGTATAGTTTAATGAAGAAATTGCTATAAAGTATAAGCTGTATTTGCACTAAATCTGAATCCATCAACATTAAAACCAAACAAGTGCACAAAGTCTGACATTTTGATATTTATAAGAGGAAAAGACGGCAGAAAAATATATACTAAGGAGTCAATTTCAGGGAGGGATGTTTATGTTAAATAGCAAAATAAATGGGGTAGGATAATGCACTTTTTTTTACATTATTCTAAACAAACTGCTGAACAAATCTCACCAGAAAGAGACATTTAACTTCTTTTCCCTAGGAAAGCCGGCTCCATATTTTGAGATTCAGAGTTCCTGAATGGTCCCCAACATACAGGTTTTGAGCAACTTGAAGTTACTCTGAGTATTCTGAAAGGATCTCAGACACATTCTCCTTGCAGAAACGTAAACGACACGTGCTGTGCTGTGTGCTTTGCTTATTTGCTACTTCAGTGCTGATTCAAGGACCTCAGATCCAAGTCCTCTCATGGACTGGGTGAATGCTTGACGACTGAGTTACACCATCAGCCAAGACAGTCTTTACCATTACATAAGTAGACAAACCACCACAACCCTATATAAATAAAAGGGAGCGAGTAGTCTTCCCATGGATTTCAGTTACAAAAAGTCTTTTAGCTTTTGGAGAAATATTTAAAAGCCGCATGTTAATGACCTCAATTTTATATTTCCTAGTGAATAAGAACTCCAGTATTGATGAACAACAGCCACCTATATTTCAAGACAGTAGGTTTTAGTTTCAGTTTGAACCTCTTTTTATGACTTCCTTTTGTAAAGGGGAAGGTATCATTGTCAAATCCAGAGCCAGCTCCCAGTGCTTTGGAGATAATAAATTGAGAATAAACATAAGACTCTTCAGCACCTCAACCCTTGAACATTAGCGACCAAATGGCTTCGTTTTCCTCTGTGCCTTCCTGGCCTTCCATCCCTCAAATGTAAGGAATTTCAAGAAGCCATTAATACACCTTGATTAACTTCGGCAGATTTTACAGTCTCTAAATCATTTTCATGAGGGCACATTGCATTCTGGGATATGTTATCAATTTTATGTCCCAATGACAGTCTTGTCCTTTTCCACTTACATCCTTTGTCCCCTTCCCAAGGGGAATTGATCATAACTAGAAAGTGGAAACTATTTAAGAAAGTGCCTAAGAGGTTGGGGTGCTGATATGCACAAAAGCTTGGGGCAAAATAATTATATATGATTACCTATGTCATTGATTGCAATAATTATCTAGGGTGATGTTAGCTCTCTGTGGAAAGCTGGTTAGAAAAATAAAATATATTAATAGTGACAATTTAATAAACACAAAATTATTATAAATGTAAATAAACAATAGGCTAGTAAGAACAATCATCTTTTATTGATGATATGCTTTTAAGTATGAGGCCTATTTCTAAATTAAACACTATTTAATTTAATCTTCCCAATAACACTCTCCATCTTGGTAGCATGGTTCCCATTTTACAGCTACAAATTGAAATCTGTAAAGAGTCTGTGCAGTTGTTACTGCATCTCACCTTCTAAAAGAATATTAATTTTAACATTGTAAAACTTGCTAAATGCAAAGATGCTATATCAAAAGTATCAAAGACAGCTTGTGTCAGGTGACTTGGAATCAAAAGCAAACAACTTCTTCAATGATCAACATGTTTTTGTCTAGATATTTCATAGTTCTCAAAGAAAAAGCAAATATAAACTAATCAGAACTCATTCCACTCAGAAAAGTGTCCAGTTTGGTGACATCAGCAAGATAAAAATTCCCAGTGTAAAAGCAGAATATGCTTTCTAAGCAAACTGGGCTTATTTTCAAGTCACAGAATTATTAAATCTCCCTTTGGAATACTATTGTTTCATAGAAAAAGGCTCTTTTGTGTTACTGAGACATGACCGAAAGAAAAGACAGTGTCATAATTAATCCATTCCTTTAACAAATGTCTATGGAACCGTTGGCTTTTTTTTTTATGTGATAGAAATGATGGGAATGAAAAGATGAGAAGGGCCACCCTTTCCACCCGTCCATTCGGGGCGGTACATAGTAGAACAAACTGAGCAGCAACTCAGTGGGGGCCGGAACAAAGCTTTGTACAAGTCCCTCCTGGAACATGGAGATGTGAGATGCACATTTAGCCAGTTCCTGAGGAAATCTCCCTGGAGCAGGGGCATTAGAGTTCCTAGTGTACGTATCTCCAGAATGGCCCTGTTACAGATTGCTTTTGGAAAAAAACAGAGGCAGGATCTGCTGACGGTTTTATTCTTCAATGTGCATCTGAATAGGAAGACTCAGACGGAGAAAACACATTTACCATTAACACTAGCAGGGCTTTCTCCCTGGAAATAGTAGAGGAAAAGTTAGGATTAGACGATCATTTTCTAACCTTAACTGAATTCCCGGGTCAGACATGAACTGAAATAAAATATAAGGAATGGAAATTTGCTTCATGATGGTAGTGAGTTTCGTTCGGACATGTTTGTAGTTGTCCTAAAATAAAGGTCAAGCTTCAAGGAGTGGTGAGGTCTGAAAACACAAATCCACCTGCCATTGTCGTGGGCGTGATTGGTGCCACAGAGGGAAGGGGGTGACGGGCGGCAGGGGGAATAAACGCCAGGCAAAGCGAAAGCAGCAGTCGCCTAAGATGAGATGTTCTGGCAGAAAGATGAAAAGAAAAAGAGCGTCTCAAAACGGCTCTTAATGAGGGAAGGAAGGATGAGTTGAGGGGGACACAGAAAGAAAAATGGGAGACAGGGAAGAAAACCTTAAGAATCTGGTTCTTTACATTTCTGAAATCCTTTTTTCCTCAGGGCAATTTAGATGGCATTTTCCCATGTCAATTTACTTTCTATTATTTTAGATGACATTTCAAAAATGATCATTTATTTGATTTTTAAATCATCAAATGTTTTAATTTCTCCTATTATTTATTTATTTATTTATTTATTTATTTATTTATTTATTTATTTATTTATTTATTTAACATCCTGATTGCAACAGTCCTCCTCCCCTTTACACAGCTCCTTCCAGAACTTCTCCCTTTCTCCTCTGAGAAGGGGAATGTTCCCCCTGGATACCAACCCACCCTGGCACCTCAAGTCACTGCAGGACTAGGCACATCGATTTCCACTGAGGCCAGACAAGGACGCCCCAGCGTACCAGGAGGATACTGGCTCAGATTTGTTCATAGCAGCTTTATTCGTGATATCCAGAAGCTAGAAACAACCCAGATGTCTCTTAACTGAAGACTGGATAGAGAACTCACAGAGTCCACCTCCAGCAGAAAGACAGGGCATCGAGTGGAGGGATGGGGTTGCCATCCTACAGTCAAAACCTCTGACCCAGAATCGTTCCTGTCTGAAAGAACTGCAGGGACAGAAATGGGGAAGAGACTGAGGGAAAGGTGGTCCAGTGACCGAACTAACTTGGGATCCATTTCAAGGGGAGGCTCCAAGGCCTGACACTATTACTGACGCTATGGTGTGCTTACAGACAGGAGCCTCGCATGGCTGTGCTCCGAGAGGCCCAACAAACAGCTGACTGAGACAGAAGCAGATACTTATACCCAACCATTGAATTGAAATTACGAACCCGGATGGTTGAATTAGGTAAAGGCTGGAAGAAACTGAGGAGCAGGGAGACCACCATAGGAAGGCCATCTGTCTCAGTAAACCTGCCCCCCCACCCCCCGCTCCCCTGCGCTTCAAGCTCTCTCAGACACTGAGCCACCAACCAGGCAGCATACGTGAGCTGGTCCGATGCCCCTGACGGATACAGCAGCGGACAGCCTGGTCTGGTCTCAGCCGGAGAAGATGTAACTGACCCTTGAGTGACTTGAGGCCCCAGGGAGTGGGAGGACTGGTGGGGAGACATCCTCTTGGAGACAGGGTGGGAAAAGGAACTGCGGGCGAGTGGGGGAGGGCAGCAACAACTGGACTATAAAAAAATAAAAGTAATTAAAAAGAGAAAAGAGAAAAAAAAGAAAAATAATTCTGAAGGATGATAAATTGTTGGTGTGAGCTATATTCATTACTATTTACCACTTTAGAGATTATAGAGAATTGTTTAAATTATAAGACTGCGATATATATATATATATATATAATATATATATATTATATATAATATGCATATCATTGTGGGGATACAATATTATCAAAATACCTTTCATTCTAAGAAAAATTAAGTGTTCTTTAACACTCAGGCTTCTCAGAAAATTCAGGCAAACAAAAATCATTACAAAACTAATCTTAAGCATTTTTTTGAATTGAATATGTTCAGGCATTTCTCCCTTTGTTTCACATTAGAATAAGCTCAAGTATTTTCTTTTTTATTGGACATTTTCTTTATTTCCATTTCAAATGTATTCCCCTTTCCATATTCCCCCACTGAGCCCCCTATCCTATCCCCCTCCCCTGCTTCTATGAGGGTGTTCCCACCCACCCACCCACTCCTGCCTCCCTGCTCCTGAATTCCCCTACACTGGGGAGTCCAACCTCCACAGTACCAAGGGCCTCTCCTCTTACTGATGCTAGATAAGGCCATCCTCTGCTACATATGCAGCTGGAGCCATGGGTCCCTCCTTGTGCACTCCTTGGTTGGTGCATTAATCTCTGGGAGCTCTGGGGGGTCTGGTTGGTTGATATTACTGTTCTTCCTATAGGGTTGCAGACTTCTTCAGCTCCTTCAGTCCTTTCTCTAACCTTCCACTGGGGACCCCATTAGGTTTCCCGTGCTCAGTCCAATGGTTGGCTGCGAGCATCTGCCTCTGTATTTGTAAAACTGATCTTCAATCTTTTAAATAAAATTGAAATGTTCTTTTTCTTTGTTGTTATTTTTAATATTTTTAAAGTACAGTCATTATCCCCTACTGTTCTGCTTTCCAACATTCCTAGTCCCATTCCTTCTCCAAGAGGATGTCCCCATAACCCTATACCCTCAAACCCGGCAGGCCTCCCCATTCTCTGGGGCCTCAAGTCTCTCAAGGGTGAATTAGGAACATCTTCTCTCACTGAGGCCAGTCTAGGCAGTCCTTTGCTGTATGTGTCAGGGGCCTCAACCAGCTAGTGTATGCTGCCTGGTTGGTGGGCTAATGTCTGAGAGATCTTGGGGAGGGAGTCAAGGTTTGCTGAGACAGATGGCCTTCCTATGGGGTCTTCTTCCTCCTCAGTTTCTTCCAACCTTTCCCTAAATCAACCACAGGCATCCTGACTTCAGTCCATTGGTTGGGTGTAAGCATCTGCTTCTGTCTCAGTAAGCTGCTTGTGAGGCCTCCTGAAGGACAGCAATGATAGGCTCCTGTCTGTAAGTACATATTAGCATCAGTAATAGTGTCAGGCCTTGAGCCTCCCCTTGAGATTGATCCCAATTTGGGCTGATCACTGGACCTCGTTTCCCTCAGTCTCTTCTCTATTTTTATCCCTGCAGTTCTCATAGACAGGAACAATTCTGGGTCAGAGTTTTTGACTGTGGTACAGCAACCACATCCCTCCACATGATGGAGTGGAGGGATATTTCTACTGGAGGTGGGTTCTACAAGTTCCTTCTCTCCACTGTTGGCTTTTCCTCTAAGGTCCCTCCCTTTGAGTCCTGAGATTCTCTCACCTCCCAGGTTCTCTGGTATGTTCTAGGGGTCCTCCCACCTCCCACTTCTCCAAGGTTGCATATTTCCATTCTATATTTTCCAATGCAGAGAAAATTGCTGCAATTGATTAAAGTAACATGCAAAAATTCTCAGCTTGCAACGTTCTCCACTAATCAATAGAGGAGTATATTTCTATTAATTTATGTATTGATTTTACACCCCGATCATTGCCTTCCTCTTTATTACCCACATCCTATCTCTCCCTCCCTTTCTTTTCTGAGAGAGTAGCCACCCCCTGGATATTCCCTACTCTGGTTCAGCAAATCTCTACAGGGTTAGGCACATCCTCTCTGACTGAGGCCAGTCAAGGCAGCCCTGTTAAGGGAATAGATTCCACATAGACAGGCAACAGCTTTAGGGACAGTCCCTATTCCAATTGTTGGGAGACCCACTTGAAGACTGAATTGGACATCTACATAAATAGTGGGAGCTTCTGTCAAGCCTGTGTGTGCTCTGGTTGGTTGGTCAGTCTCTGAGAGCTCCCAAGTTTCCTGGCTAGTTGACTCTGTTCATCTTCCCGTGGAGTTCCTGTCCCCTCCTGAGATCTCAATCCTTCCTCCCAACTGTCTACAAGACTCCCTTAGTTCTGTCTACTGTTTGTCCATGGGTTTCTGCTTCTGTTTCAGTTAACCTCTGTGTGGAGCCTCTCAGGATAGTTCTACTAGACTTCTGATTGCAAGGATAACAGAGTATCATTCATCGTATCAGGGATTGTTGCTTGCCCATGAGATGGGTCTTAAGTTGGCCATTCTCCCAGTCTCTGCTCCATCTTTGTCCCTACATTTCCTTTAGACAGGACAAAGTTTGGGTCAAAAGTTTGGTGGGTGGGTTGGTGACCTTATCCCTTCACTCATGGTCCTGCTTGGCTGCAGGAGGTAACCTCTTCCGGTTTCATATCCCCCACTGCTATGATCTCAGCTAAGGTCACCCGCATTAACTTCTGGGAGTCTCTTCAGTCCTTGGTCTCTGTCATGTCTTAGAGATGCCTCAACCCTGCCTTCCTGCCAGCTCTGGTTTCCACTCATTATCCTGGCTCTCTGGCCCTCTCTGTCTCTCCCTACACCTGACCCTAAGCCCCCTCCCCAACTTTCACCTCAATCCCTGCTCCCATCTAGTTTCCTCCCTCCATCTGCTTCCTATGTCTATCTTATTCCTCTCTCTTAGTGAGATTCAAGCATTCTCATTTGGGTCTTCCTTCTTGGTTAGCTTCTTTGGGTTTGTGGAGTGTGTCATGGATAGCCTGTACTTTATGGGTAATATTACTTATCAGTGAGTACATATTATGCATGCTTTTGGGTCTAGGTTACCTCACTCAGGATGATATTTTCTAGTTCATTCTATTTACCTGTAAATTTCATTATGTTCTTGTTTTTAATAGCTCAATGGTATACCATTGTGATTATGAACCACCTTTTCTGAATCTATTATTCTGATACATTCTGGTACATTCCATGCAGTTTCTGGCTATTATGAGTAAAGCTGTTATGAACATAGTAGAGCACATGTCTTTGTGGTATGGTAGGGTATGGTAGAGCATCTTTTGGGTATATGACCAGGAATGGTATAGCTGAATCTTTTTTTTATTTTATTTTTTTTATTTGATGTATTCTTTATTTACATTTCAAATGATTTCCCATTTTCTGGGTCCCCACTCCCCACAAGTCCCATAAGCCCTTTTCACTCCCCCTGTTCCTCCAATCTTTAAGAGGAACTATTTTCAATTTTCTGAGAAACTGCCAGATTGATGTATAGAGTAGCGGTACTCCCACCAGCAATGGAGGAGTATTCCCAAAAGAGGAATATTTTGACTGCTGAGAAATCACTAATCAGTTAAACTCATTTTCTAATACAAAGATGACTGTAATTATTACATATATGTTTTCAAAATTATAATAAAATATGTGTGAGAAAATTTCACATAGTTGAACACTGTGGCAGGAGGAGTCAGTTTTCTACATAGGATCTTGTCCTCTGCTTCCCAGTGTAGTTAAGTCCAGAAATGGCCAGTTAATGCGTCCATGCCTTGGACACTCTGCTTTGGTTAATCTAATCTGAAGTACATTACTATCTACAGAGTAGAATCATGGGAGAAGAAATGGCAGATTTTTATATTATTTTACTTTTTATTTGGTTATTTTTAATCCCACTAGCTAGATTCCAATGTGAATTAAAATGGGAGACAATACAAATATAAATTGTTCTCAATATAAATATCACTAGACATTATTTTGTACTGGTAATTTGAATAAGATAAAACAACTTCAGTACTGCAAGTTAACTTTATGTGTATATGAGGGCTTCTCACAGTATGCAATTAATACTTCTTTTTTGTCTTTTATTGATATATTTCAATTCAAATATACTTCTATCATATTCTTCTAATTTATCAGATCCTTCCAGATACCTTCCCACTGCCTACCTAGTCAAATTTATGTTCTTTCTCAAAAACGCAATACAACAACAAAACTTTATGAAACCAAGAACACAAAAGCAAACACCAGTCATAAACAAACAACAAACAAATAAGTGAAACATAAAAACCCACCAAGGTGTATTCAAATGAAACAACACAAAGAATGTGGAGCTCATTATTTGTTGATCAACTGCTCCTCAACATGGGTCCTGACATAGAGAGGGTGTCCATGGCACTCTACTGGCAAAAATGAAAATGGCTTTTCCCTCTCCCAGCAGGTATAAGTGAGAGTTCATTTGTTAACCTTTACCCATCCACCCACCCACCAATCCATCCATCCATCTATCCATCCATCCATCCATCCATCCATCCATCCATCCATCCATCCATTATTTTAAAAATATAACTAAATAACATTTAATAAGATAAAACAAAAACTATCACAGTGAATTAGGAGGAGATAAGCCAATAGGAGAAAAAGAGCTCAAGAGAAGGCACAAGAGTCAGAGACCCTCTCATTTGTTCACTCAGGAATCTCATAAAAAGACTAACTGGAAGCCATAACACACATGCAGAGGACATGATGCGGAAGTGTTCCTTGAATGCTACTTCAGTTTCTCCGAGTTCATATGAGCTTTGTACATGTTGACATAGAAGGCCTTGTTTTCTTGGTGTTCCTTTCACTCCCTCTGTCTCTCATAATCTTTCTACCACCTCTCCTGTAGGATTCCATAGCATTGAGGGAAGGCTTTTGATGGAGCCATCCTATTTATGGCTGAATGTTTCAAGGTCTCTTACTCTCTGAATAGTATCTGGCAGTGGGTCTCTATATTTATTGCTATCTGTTGCAAGAAGAAACTTTTCTCATGATAGGTGAACCTACTCTTTCTTTCTTTCCTTGATTATTTGTATTGCTTTTTTTTGTTTCTATGTTATGGATTTTAGCCCTATGTGTGAGTATTTCTTGTCATCTACTTCTCCCGGGTGTAATTACACTTTTTTTTTTGTTCAAGAGATTTTGGGTCTTCTGTTAATTTTCTAGTAGCAGATCTCTCCATTTTTTAATGCAGGTAATTACTGCTATTAACTAACCTCTTAGAACAGTCTTAGCTGTATAGCATAAGTTGGGGATGTTGCATATTCATTTTCATTCAATTTTATAGTTTTTCTAAATTTGCATTTTAAATTTTTTATTAGTTCCTTAGAATTTCATAAAATATGTTTGGATTATATTCACATATTCACTTCCCTCTTCAAATTCTATCTTTTAAGGGTTCCAGGTATGTGTTTCATTTGAGGAGGAGGAGTTAAATTCAATATGAAAGTGTTTGTTTCCTGCTATGATGTTCATTTTACTATTAGACTAGTAAACACTAGTCTTTCGAGGCCTTTAGAGGCCTTTAGAGGCCAGTCATTGTAGGTCACAGGAATCCTGCTGGATGTGATTTATGATTATGTTTCTCTTCTGGAAGCATATACATGCATCTTTTGGGCCAGACCCTGCTCTAGTTGTTCAGGACCCACATGAAGACCAAGCTGAACATCTGCTACATATGAGCAGGAAGGCCTAGGTCCAGCCTGTGTATGTTCAGTTGGTAGTTAAGTCTCTGAGAGTCCCAAGTTCATGTTAGTTGACTGTTGGGTTTTCCTGTGGAGTTCCCATCTGCTTTGGAACCTGCCATCCTTCTTCCCTTTCTCTCATAAGACTTCCCATGCTCCATTCACTGTTTGGCCGTAGATGTCTGCATCTGTCTGAGTCAGCTTCTTCAGAAGGAAGTCAGAAGAAGGCTTCCAGAGGACAGCCATGCTAGACTTCTGGATACAAGCAAAATAGAGTATCATTAATAGTGTTAACAACTGGTGTTTGCCCGTGGGATGGGTCTCAAGTTAGACTGGTTATTGGTGGACCATTCCCTCAGTCTCTGCTCCATTCCCTGTGCCTGCATTTGTTGAAAACAAGATAAATTTTGGGTTAAAAGTTTTGTGGGTGGGTTGATGTCTCTTTTGTTCCACTGGGGTTCCTACCTGGATTCAGGAGGTGCCCTCTTCAAGTTCCTTATCCCCAATGTGAATTACAACTAAGGGCACCTCCTTTTTATTCTTGGGTGCCCCCTTTATCCCAGATCTCTGTCTTGTCCTGGAGATGCCCCCCCCCCACTTCCTCACCTCAGTCGCTTGTACATTTCCACTCATTTTCATGGCCATCTGATACTGGGACCCTCATCTGAAACTGAAACCCTTATTCTCTTCCACATCTCCTCTTTCTCCTTATTCCCTCCTGCCATCCGCCTCTTAAGAGCATTTAATTCCCCCTTCTAAGTGAGATTCAAGCATCCTCATTTGTGCCTTTCTTGTTTAGTTTCATTGGGTCTGTGTAGTATATCCTGCACTTTGTGGCTAATATCCACTTTTAAGTGAACATGTACCATGCATGTCCTTTTGGGACGGGGCTACCTCATTCGGGATGTTATTCTCAATATCTGTCCATTTGCCTGAATAATTCATGATGTCTTTGTTTTTCTTAGCTTAATAGTGGCCCATTGGATAGACATACTACATTTTCTTTAGAAAGTTTCTGATTTCTTTTTTGGTTTATGTCTTGACCCATTTTTTATTCAGTAGAAAGTTATTCAGCTTCCATGGTTTTATAACTTTCTGTTGTTTCTGCTGTTGACATCCAACTTTTATCCATGCTGATAAGATAGGATGAAGGGTACTACTTCAGTTGTCTTATATCTTTTGAGACTTGCTTTGTGTCTTCATATCTATTTACATCAAACTCTATGAATTAAAATTTCTTTACAGCTGAGTAAAGGAAATGATTATTTTAAAAGTAAAATCCCCAGATAAGATAGACAGATTTTATTAAATTATTATGAATTATTTTGTTGAAGTCTCATTTTAAATATTTCTTTTCTGAAAATTATCCAACTCCCTCATGTCACAGATAAATCAGGTAAGTCATACATGGCCAAATACCACAAATGTGTTTGGAGTGTATCTAATGTCTTACATTTTAAATTTATATTCTTCATCTCTATTTATAAGTTTGAAAAAATATTCAGAGATTCAGAAGATCTCTCATTCTTCAAGTTTAACATCTTTTTGTGAGGGAAATTTTATGTACTCTCACTTCATGGAATGAGGTTTCAGACTGAATAAAAAGGACAAAATCAACTGAGTACCAACATCTTTCTCTTTCTGTTCTCTGACTGACCATGCAATTGATAATGAGCCTCCTACTCCCAGGCAGGTTATGGTAATCTGTACACATAAACCATGATCAAGTAGGCTTCATCCTAGGAATGCAAGGCTGGTTCAATATATTGAAATCCATCAATGTAATCTACTACATAAACAAACTCAAAGGAAAAAAAAAACACATGGTCATTTCATTAAATGCTGAAAAAGCATTTGACAATATTTAGCATACTTTCATGTTAAAAGTTTTGGAAATATCAGGAATTCAAACCTCATACCTAAACATAGTAAAAACAATATACAGCAAACCAGTAGCAAACATCAAACTAAATGGAGAGAAACTTGAAGCAATCCCACTAAAATCAGGGACTAGATAAGGCTGCCATCTCTCTCCATATTTATTCACTATAGTACTTGATGTTCTAGCTAGAGCAATTAGACAACAAAAGAAGGTCAAAGGGATACAAATTGGAAAGGAAGAAGTCAAACTATCACTATTTGCAAATGATATGATTGTATACTTAAGCAACTCAAAAAACACCAGAGAACTCCTACAGCTGATAAACAACTTCATCAATGTTTCCAGATATAAAATTAACTTAAACAAACCAGTACCCTTCCTCTACTCAAAGGATAAACAGTCTGAGAAGAAACTTAAGGAAATGACACCCTTCCCAATAGTCACAAATGAGATAAAGTATCTTGGTTTGACTCTAACCAAACAAGTAAAAGATCTGTATGACAAGAACATCAATTCTCTGAAGAAAGAAATCGGAAGATCTCAGAAGATGGAAAGCTCTCCCATGCTTGTGGATTGGCAGGATTAATATAGTAGAAATGGCTATCTTGCCAATTCAAGCAATATACAGATTCAATGCAATGGAATCAAAATTCCAACTCAATTCTTCATAGATTTAGAAAAAGCAATTCTCAAATTCATCTGGAATAACAAAAAAACACAGGATAGCTAAAACTATTCTCAACAGTAAAATAACTTCTGGCAGAATTAGTATCTCAGACCTCAAGCAGTACTATAGTGCAATAGTGTTAAAAACTGCACAGTATTGGCACAGTGACAGGCAGGTAGATAAATGCAATATAATTGAAGAGCCAGAAATGAACTCACACACCTATGGTCACTTGATCTTTGACAAAGGAGCTCAAACCATCCAGTGGGGAAAAGATAGCCTTTTTAACAAATAGTGCTGGTTCAATTGGGGGTCAGCATGCAGAAGAATTGCAAATTGATTCATTCTTATCTCCTTGTATTAAGCTCTAGTCCATGTGAATCAAGGAATGCCACATAAAACCAGACACACTGAAACTAATAGAAAAGAAACTGGGGAAGAGCCTTGAGCACATGGGCACAGGAGAAAAGTTTCTGAACACCAAGAGCTTATGCTCTAAGATCAAGAATTGACAAATGGGACCTCATAAAATTACAAAGTTTCTGTAAGCAAAAGACACTGTCAATAGGACAAAATGGCAACCAACATATTGGGAAAAGATCTTTACCAACCCTACAACTGACAGAGGGCTTATATCCAATATATACAAAGAACTCAACAAGTGAGACTCCATAGAACCAAATTACCCCAGTAAAAATGGGGTACAAAGCTAAAGAAAGAATTTTCACTTGGGGAATTTTGAATGGCTAAGAAGCACCTAAAGAAATGTTCAACATCCTTAGTCATCAGGGAAATGCAAATCAAAACAACCTCACACCAGTCAGAATGGCTAAGATTAAAATCTCAGGAGACAGCAGGTGCTGGCAAGGATGTGGAGAAAGACGAACACTCCTCCAATGCTGGTGAGCTTTCAAGCTGGTACAACCACTCTGGAAATCAATTTGGTGGTTCCTCAGAAAGCCTTCTTTTCCACACAATATTTGTATTGATTCTCTGGGAATTTCCCATCATGCACCCTGATCACATTTGCTTCCCAGACCTTTGGGTTCTACCCCACATTGTGAGCCATCGCCAAAAGTTAAAAAAAAAATTTCCAGTCCTTCCATGTCCACTCTCTATTATGAGTCACCCCAGAAGTAAAAATAAAAGTAAGAATATAAAAAAATTCAGGTCTGGCAGTGTTGGCACGTCTTTGATCCCAGCACTTGGGAGGCAAAGGCAGGCAGATTTCTGAGTTTGAGATCAGCCTGGTCTACAGAGTGACTTCCAGTACAGCCAGGACTATACAGAGAAACCCTGTCTTGAGGAAAAAAGTTTTCAATTTGTCTCATTTATATACTCACTGGAGCATGGTAAAACAAAGGTCTATTCCTTAAATAGAACTGAGCCTTTTCTGCCCATACTTGCACCTGAACTGTGAAGAACTACTCTTCAGTCTTTCCATTGTACATTTTAAGAATTCTCTTTGATAAATTTTTGTCTAGGTGGTTACATTGGGGAAGTGGTGAGGGCTGAGGTTAGGGAATAGAAGCTCCCTCTTAACTGCCCTCAAAACTCTTCATCTGTAGTCATGGATATCATAGTTAAATTAGCCTTCTTGTTCTTCACAATCAGTGGAAGCATGAATCATGGGCCTCCACACAGTTTCTTGGCAACAGCATAGACCATGAATGTAGCTGCTGGTGGCAGTACGACCATAGACTCAGACAAGAACCTTGGGGGTTGCCCAGACCACGGGCTTCCATATAGACTCAGGTAGACTCAGGCGACTCACATCAACACCCCCACCCCCAGCTTCATCATAGCCTATGGGCATCAATATGGTCTCAGGCTGAAGCACAGACCACAGATATCTGTATGGCCTTCAGTGGTAACACAGGCCACAGGCATCAACATTGACCCTGTCTGTAGTATGACCTTGGATTCAGACAAAGCTCTTGGTGGCAGCACGGGCTCAGACATCACCGTGGCCTCAGGTGGCAGTGCAGGCCACAAAGATCAACATGGGCCCGAGCAACATGGGCTTTTGGACATCAATATGGCTTCAGGCTGCAGCACAGACCATTGATATCCATATGGCCTTTAGTGGCAAGATGGGCTGCAGACATCAATAAAGCCCCCCAGTGAGGTGGTGAGGTAGCGACCCTCCAGTGGGAACCTAGTGGGCTGGGTGGAGAGATTTTGGAGCACTGAGTCAGAGTCTCCTCGAGATAAAAAACAGGTCAGCCATTGCTCACCAGTGCATGGCCAGCCAGGCTCCATGGGGCAGAGATTCGCTGGTGTCTAGAGCAAGCATGGAAATGTGCTGGCACATTTTTTTTATTAGATATATTCTTTATTTACATTTCAAATGTTGTCCCCTTTCCTGGTCCCTGCTCCCCCTAGAATCCCATAAGCCATCTCCCCTTCCCCAATTAACCCACCCCTGCTTCCCTGTCCTGGTATTCCTCTACACTGCAGCATAAAACCTTTCCAGGACCAAGGGCCTCTCTCTCCTCCTTTAGTGTCTAGCAAGACCATCTTCTGCTGCCTATGTGTCTGGAGCCATGGGTAACTCCATGTATACTCTTTGGTTGGTGGTTTTGTCCCTGGGAGCTCTGAGAGTACTGGGTGACTCATATTGTTGTTCCTCCTGTGGCACTGTTTATTATTTGCTGTAACATAAGTCTTCATGGTTCCTGTCTATATTGAAGACTAGGTGAGACATTCATCTATACATATCTCTATATAGATTCATTTTGTAAGTTCTCTTACTGTAGAGAGCCCTGACTAATACAATTGCATTAAGCACATAACAGGTAAATAATGGGATTTTTCCATCAATTATTTTAGTTTTTAGGCTGAACAGTGGGAATCAGAAACTTCATACTAACGGAAAGTATGTTTTAAATATGTGTGATGGGAAACATTGGAAGCATTAGAATAACAGTGAAGCTGTTGCTTATCATTAGGGTCCAGGAGTTGCCCCACAAGCCATAGGAACAGTGATCCCAGTTAGATAAGGATGATTTATTGACCATTTGCCTCAGGACTGATCAATCAGGAATGTAGACTAGACTTGGGAGCTGAGACTAAGACCCTGAGCCAGAATGCCCCAGAGTTTTTAAGCCTGAAATCCACAGACAGCTGTGCCAAATTATCCCGCCAGTCAGGATTTAGGGATAGGGACTTCCTTATGAACATGTCTTTGCGGTACACTTGTCCCATCCTCGTTTGTTGGGCTTTTGAACTGTGGCAGGGTGACTTGCCTTGCCTAGCATTCATGTCCCAACTTGCCAAACAGGATGTCAGTTGCCCACATTCATGTCCCTTTCTGCCAAGTAGGATGTCAGTTCCCAGGGAGGCCTTGGGAACTTATTTGACCTCTATTCAAAATTTAAGTTTTATTACAAATGTCTTTTTATATTGGTGCAGGTGTCTCTCTTATTTTGGGGTCCATCCCAGGGCCTTATAAAGGCAAAAACCATAAACGCTCATGCATAGGTGCTGGGCATTTGGTTTGGGTCCAAGCTTACAGTGGCTAACTATACAAAGAATTTCTAACTTACTAGTATTGTGGTTGATTTCCAAGAACAGCAAAGTAGAGAATAACAGAATATGCAATCATCTCTGGCATGAGAGAGTTTTCTAGTAATAGCACATGAGAAAGTTTCTTTTTTTTTTTAATTTTTTTATTCGATATAATTTATTTACATTTCAAATGATTTCCCCTTTTCTAGCCCCCCCCTCCCCGAAAGTCCCGTAAGCCCCCTTCTCTTCCCCTGTCCTCCCTCCCACCCCTTCCCACTTCCCCGTTCTGGTTTTGCCGAATACTGTTTCACTGAGTCTTTCCAGAACCAGGGGCCACTCCTCCTTTCTTCTAGTATCTCATTTGATGTGTGGATTATGTTTTGGGTATTCCAGTTTTCTAGGTTAATAACCACTTATTAGTGAGTGCATGCCATGATTCACCTTTTGAGTCTGGGTTACCTCACTTAGTATGATGTTCTCTAGCTCCATCCATTTGCCTAAGAATTTCATGAATTCATTGTTTCTAATGGCTGAATAGTACTCCATTGTGTAGATATACTTTGCCACAGCATTAAATGGTTGGCTGCAGGCATAAAACAAAATGGCTACAGTTATGATAGGGGAGCAGACTTCAAAACTGATTCTATTACACAGAATGCCATCAAATGTTTCAGTAGAGAAATAAAGTGGTAACTAAGGTTGCAGAACCTACCTGTGTCCTGCATATTACATCATCTCAAGGTTTCTCATGTCAGAAAGTAAATAGAAGGGGTGGATATACCAACAACATATTCTTCAGTGTTGGGAAAACTTCATGATTTTTGCTATCATTTTTTGTTGTTTTTAACTAATAAAAATGTTTATTAATTTTTAAGAAATTTATACAATATATTTTGATCACATTTTCCCTCCTAGATCAACCCATTACACTTTGTGTTTTCTTATGTATGTATTCATTTATTGTATTTATGTCTCAGGGTCTTTAAGTTAGATGGAGCAGAAAGATGTAGGAGCCAGAATAGCAGGAAGTCTGCTGTGGAGCAGTCTTCTAGAAACTGCTGCATGAACAAGACTGGAACAACGATGTTATCAGTGTACTTGCTCATATGGAAAGGGAAACCTTCATGGGTTCCTACTTATAGAAAACAACTACATGCATCTAATGGTGACTAGGAGAAGATTTAGCCTCTCTCAGGTTGCAGTGTGTTCATCCCTGAAACTATATATATATATATATATCATCAACAAAAAGGGTTTCAGCAGATTGTTGATGTGTTTGTGTATATACAGATGTGAATATGTGTATCTATTGTATGATGTCTACATATACGTATATACACACATATATGCATATGTGTGCATGTACATACCTGCTGATATACATGTATGTAACAATACTAATCAAAGACAAAGAAGCTATCCAACTTGAAAGTGGAGGTATGGGAGGGGTTGAGGGAAAGTATTTGGGAGAGACTGGAGAGAAGAAAGGGAGAGGGCAAAAATGAAACAATTCTATTTCAATTAGAATAAAAATTTAGAAGATTTTAAGAATGAGAAAAAATTAAAATTACTTTCAGATAGGTAGAGAGCATAGTCTTTTTTTTTTTTTTACTGGTAAAAAACTAGAGAAAGGTATCTTACAATTTTATATTTTTTATATAGATCCTAAGCATCTTCAAGATTATTAATCTATAGAAGATACATGATGAAAAATGGCAAATATGTGACTTTGTACCTGACACAGAAAAGTATTTTCTTTCATCCTGATGGTATACACTCCCATTGGAAAACAAAATTGATGTGTTTGCCTTAAAAATATCACACGAGTACTGAAGTACATTATAACAAATAGCAAAGATCCAAAGGTCCCGCCATGGTCAGCAGAACTGAGGTCTTCTGAGGTGACTGAGTTTTATGAAGCAGACTAGATGAGGCAGCAGGCTGCACTCTTGTTTTTCTGACATAGGATTTCTTTCTCATTCACTGCATGTGATGACTAATCTTTATGTGTTTTAAATCAGAAAGAAAATGTAAGTAAAACAAGGCAAAGACTGAATATGTCAACATCGAAATAGCTGGGTTTACTAGAATGCAGTGATGATTCAGAGATATTTGGAATCCAATGGAATCCAGTACTCCCAGAGCTCCCAAGACTAAACCACCAACCAAAGAGCACACATGGAGGGACCCATGGTTTCAGCTGCATATGTAGCAGAGGATGGCCTTGTAGGACCTCAAAGGGAGGAAAGGCCTTGAGAAGGCTCAATGCCCTCTAGGGGAATGCCAGGACAGGGAAGTGGGAGTGGTGGGTTGGTGAGCAGGGGGAGGGGGATGGGATATGGTGTTTTTGGAGGGGAAACCAGGAAAGGGGATAACATTTGAAATGTAAATAAAAAATTCAATAAAAAATGTACAACAACAACAACAACAAAAGAATCCAATGGAAGAAAACCCGCAGAAGTCATGGTTAGGAATGTCATATTAATGTCTAGGTAAACTGTCCAAGGAATGGTTTAAAGATTATGCTCATTACAGGATAAAAGTCATAAAAGTAATGTATTATTAAGAGACTTAGTGAGATATTAGCAGTTAAGGGCAGAAAATAAAAACAGTAAAATAAAATATGGATGGAGAGGATCCTGGATTTCTCTAAACATGAGAAATCAGTGGTGATGGATGAGAGGGCAGAGGTCAAAGTTTGGAAGCAGACCCATTCACCCACAAGAGAACAAGCAAGGGAGAAAAGATGCTGAGAACAGACTTAAAGAATCAGATGAGACAGGGAGGGTGACTAAGAAAGGTGGAAGAGAAAAAGTAGAAAATCAAGTGATTTTAGATAACAATTGCTTATTCAGTCTTTTATCAAAATTAACCTAAAGTGTATCATATCAGAGAAAACAAATTTATGTAAAGAGAAATTTCTGTGTTTTCACAGAGGGGAAGTGCGTTTGAAATTTGCCTGAGCTTTCCACCATTCATCTAGATTTGGGGAACAAAACACTACACACGTTTAATTGTATTATTTATATGATAAATGTGATTTAATAAATTTAACAATGCAGATTTTTATTTTGTAGAGATTTTATTGGGATGTTAAGAGCTGTAAAACTGTAACATATAAACATAACAAGTAATTTTAAAATTAGATGCACCTGAAATAGGTAGAATTATTTTAAGAACCAGAGGTCAGGGAGGTACAGAGGGCAGCCATGTCTTCTGGACCTGACAGCACAGTTGCAGTCACCATCTGAGACTATGGTTGTGTGCATAACACATGCCCATGAACAAGCCAATCAACAGCTCAGTGTTCGTGTAGAGCTGCCCACCTTCAGCTACTACTGACTGAGCAGGTATTGATAGGTAATGACTTCTGGGAGAGGAGGAGTCAGTTTTCTTTAAGCAGGTGCACCCATGTAGGTCAGTTGCATTCTTGTTGGTAGGTCCACACCCAAAAGAATATTTTAGATACCTGTAAGTATTTGATCAGCACAACTTAAATTTGATGATTATTAGAAATATTTAAAGAAGAGGACATAAAGTTGAGAGAGTAGGTTGGTGATATGAACTGAGCTAAAAGAGGCTACGGAGAGTGGGATCTGGGAGGCATGTGTTCAGACTACAGTGCATGCATGTATGAAATCCTCAAAGAATGAATAAAATGTTATATTAAAAATAAACAATGCAAATAGCATCTTAAAATCTCTGTTTTATAGAGGAATAAAGCAGAGAGCTTTAACCACATGCATAAAATGTAACACTCACTGTCGGTTTTGTTTAACCTTGTGTGAAATCTGCCTCTCATGCTATTGAAAGTGGAGAGTGGCTTATAACAGTTTTGAAATGATTTCAGAAAGGGTTAAACATGGGTATACATCTTAAACATAAAACCCAAGGTAGCATTAAAAATGACAGTTGTACAAAGAAAATAACATGGCTTTTGAGTAGATATTTTAACATGTAATTTTCAGCACACAATTCATGTAGTCAAAAGGCTTCCATTGACCTTGAAAGGTGGTCAGACCCATCCTTCTGCTATTGTAGGGGAAGAGCACTGCACTGTGATAGGTACAGGCAGGTGAATTCTGGGAAGTGACTTCCTTCTCTAAAAATCATTTTCACTTCCGTTTGGATACAACAAATGGCCATCTGAAAATACATGCCTCTTTGGAATTAACTTAAACCCTGTGTGATAAATAATTTAGATCAAGTTGCTTTTCACTTTACAAAAAGCATCAGCCAGCATCATTAAATAGTAGAGAAAAGGAGGTCAAAATAACACTTACGTGCCTATATTAGAATGAAGAAATATTTTTAAATGACAGAAAACATCAGAATTTGTGCTATGGTTTTGGAAAGTTTTGCATATGGCTTTTAGCTCTAAATTTGATTATCTTCTGTCTAAGCTGTTGCTTGAAACTATATTGTGAGTCTACGTTGTAATACAAGCAAAATTTTCTCTTTGAATGTATCTAGCTAGATTCTGGGGATTTAAATGAGAGAGTGGAGAAGGATCACAGAAATCTTCCCTCCCCAAACTGAAACACATTATGAAAGATTCCGTCTTGAGTTCTCAACAGTTACCAAGCAAGGAAAGGGTATACTTTTTACTAAGTCTCAAAAAAAAAAACAAAAACAAAAGCATAAACAAAAACAAAAACAAAAAACAAGAGTGAAAATAGGAAAGAGGATAGGAAAGAAGAGCAGAGATGAGAAGAGAAAGGGGGAGGGGAGAGGAGGAGGGGAGAGGGGGAGGAAAGAGGGGGAGGGGAGAGGGGGACCAAAGAGAGCGAGGGGGGAATGGAGAGAGAGGAGAGGGGCATAGGAGAGGAGAGGGGGAGAGGGGGAAGACGGGGGGGGGGGGAGAGGGGGAAGGGGCGGGGAGAGGGGGAAGAGGCGGGGAGAGGGGGAGTGGAGAGAGAGGAGAGGGGGGAGAGGGGAAAGGGAGAGAAAGAGGAGAGGGGGGAGAGGGGGAGGGGAGAGAGAAGAGGGGGGAGAGGGGGAGGGGAGAGGGGGAAGAGGGAGACGGGAGAGGGGAGAGGGGAAAGGGAGAGGAGATGGGGGAGAGGGGAGGGGAAGACCTGAGTATTCTATTTTGAAGAGACATAAACTGAGAATATAGACAGTTTTCTAGAATAAAGCCAAGAAAACTCCCTGCAAAGCAGAAACCATACATACAATACTGGCCATCGATGAAGAAAGAAGGGAAAGTCCAAGCTCTTTTCTGTGGTACCTGTCTGGTTGCACTCTTGACCAACAGACAGGTATGTTAATGGACATTGCATTAAGGGCATCAGACAATCTTGGAACCCAGAGTCCTCTTTTATTAAGGGGTCAAAAGAACATGGACAGCCAGGGAAAGTGAAGGCAGGCTCTCTGAGATGGTGGCTTGTCATTTCCAAAGGACACATCAAGGTAAAATGGTTGGAACACATGGGGGGGGACGGCAAAAAGAAACAGCAGACAACAATGAGCAGCACTACCTTGGTGCCTGGAGGTGGTTCTGTAACACTTGACTGCAGGCCTTTCTCCAGCTTGCTTGCATTCTCCTTTTCTGGAGAACTGCAGTTCTGACTAACAGAGCTTAGTAAAGTAAACCCCCTTTTCTTTCATTCTTAAATTCAGATGGGTGGCACATGACCTTTTGCAGTTTATCAGGGGGTCTCAGCTTCTTCCACCTGCATCTCTACTGATCAATAGGGTATCTATAAGTCTTCTCGCAGAGGTCCTGAGTCAGCCCAAAGATATAAAACAGAGGCTAGACCATTCTGTTTGGTTCAGCCTTGGGGGTTAGAACCAGAGCAGGACACTGGACATTTAGATGTATCCCTTAGAGGAGCTCACCCTCAGACTCACAGATTCCAGAAACACTGTGTATCCATGACAAAGGGAAAGAAAGTTGGTTTTGTGAACTCAACATGGGTTTTGGTAATCCTTATCTATTTCATAGACTTGCTCAGATTATTGAATGGGCAATATTTTAAAAAAATCAATCAAGCCTTACACAAATATGTGCCATCATTGTGATTATTTCAAATGTTAAGATTTTGCAAAACATACCTATTTTTCAATTGTGTTTAAATATAAACAATCAAACATATATTCAACTTAGAACATTCAAAATGTCTACCCAAAATGATATTTATTGTCCTTACTGGTAATAGAATAATATGAATTATAGCAGATACCCAAATAAGAAAAACATGAAATCAAATCCTAGGTATTCCCAATCTATTTGTAGATAGAATTAATATAATAGAGTTGTTAACAATTCTAACCTAACATGGATTAAGTTGAGAGAGAGAGAGAGAGAGAGAGAGAGAGAGAGAGAGAGACAGAGAGACAGAGAGACAGAGAGACAGAGAGAGAGAGAGAGAGAGTAGTTTAGTGTTGGAACCAAACAAGCTAAAATATGTCTTCTATGTTAGCTAGTAGTCTGTGATTTCTGCAGAAGTCTAGCCCTGTTAGTCTGCGATTCTTGCTGAGTTTTTCTTGTTATACTAGTATGGGAATCAAACTGTCTTTCTTTGGATAGTAGAACTGGCTCCACCATTCCAAATGGCATGTTCTTATATAGCACTAACCAAAGGAAGGCAAAAGAGACTTGGTTGCTTTCTGTAAGTCATTAGAAATGTATTTTCTTTCCCTCCTCGAAGTTTTCAGAAAAAATATCTTGTGAGCCCTGGTGTGAATTAGATTATGTGCCCATCCCAGATCCGGAACTCAGGTCTGCATGCTTATTCAGCAAGTACACTACCTCCTGAGCCATATCCTTAGACTAAACAAAGTCTCTGGATCCAGGCTGTCAATGAATTTTCTATGTAGCAGCAGACTACCTTAAACTATTGATATTCCTGTATCTACCTCCTGAGTGTGGGCATTCCAAGAAGAAAACAATTATCTCAAATAGTCTAACAAATTTCTGAGGGAAATTGTCTAGTTGTGTCTCAGATTGTAAACTCTAATGAGTGCAACATAATTATGTCATCACAGTTTTAGAAGAAGCCATCAATGAATCAACAAGGCAAGCAATTAGATTAGCGTTTCTCTCCTGGAAGCTCTGCCCTGCAATATTCTTGCCCGACTTTAAGCAGGGTCAGCTAGGCTGGGCAATGCGGGTTGGCTTATGGCATGTTCTGGACTCGAGGTGCTGCACTTGAGCCTTCTTCCCCTAGTGTTGCTTTCTTCAGTGAGTTTTTTCCAAGTTCATTCACTTACCTAGCATAACTGGAATCTGGAGATTAATTCTAAGGCTTGGGTTTCATGGAAGACTGCTGAGGAGACTTGATCCATTCAGACACTGAATCAGGGTTAAAAACACTGCTATTGTCAGACAAATGCCAGTTTCTGCATGAACCTGCTACTGATGAGTAAGCCAGTAAGAAGCATAAAACAGTTTGAAAAACCTGGTTTGCCATATCTATCACCTGTTTGTTTTGATCTAGAAATGAATACTTAACACTATTGCATGAACAGCAGCTTAGTAAACTTTCAAAACAGATATTATATATACATATATATGTGTGTATGTATAAACATATATATCAGACATAACAGATATTATATATAATATATTATATATATTAAACATATAAATATATGCTTCTCAGTCTATGATGCTACTTGCATGTAACTGCTTTCAGGGCTAGCAACCGAGTACTGGATAACCAGCTGGGTGACTCTTCCTAGGGCCATTCTCTTTCTCTTAGCATCTCTTCATTGCCTAAACTTCTTTGTCTATGATGGTGGCCATGTAAGTTCTTCTCTTCCACATTATTATGTCTATTGGTATCCTGTTTAGGCAACCGTGTTGGGGAAACTTCATGGATGTGGTGTGTCTGACATTTCTAGGGACACACATTTCTAGGAGAGGTTGTGATGGTAATTTCTTTGTCTGTTAAGAATTAACCCATAGGACACAGTGATGAAGGGAGAGTTATATTGGATAGATTTAAAAACTTCATTCTATCAAAAACCTATTAGAAAATTTTAATGATTAGTGGGTCTCAACCTGTGGGTCACAACCCTTCCACAGGGGCCACCTACGACCGTCAGAAAACACAGATATTTACATTAAGTTTTATAACAGTAGCAAAATTACAGTTATGAAGTAGCAGTAAAACTAATTTTATGTCACCATAACAGGAGGAACTGTATTAAAGGGTCGCAGCATTAGGAAGGTTGAGAACCACTCCAGATGATCATCTAAAAGCTGGTACTTTTACTGTATTGAGATGAGCTATATGTTATAAAACCAGTGTTCTTTTTTTTTTAAAGTTCATAATCTTGAAACTGCTTACATAATAACATTGTACAGCTTCTGTGAAATACCTTCCCTTGAGCTCACGGACACAAGTCTAGCCCAAGAGGTAATCTCTCTAAGAGAGGTTAAGCTTGCTTTCTGGGCTATAAACCAGTCAAAATTCACAAAAAGGAAGCTTTAAATTTGCACATCGGGAAGGGGGTTGTTAAAGCTGGCTGTTAGAGTGGCGAGCTGCAGTGTGGTTCTCTGAATACTGTCTCTGTTATCCTCCCTCCGTCCACTCTGGCCGCCTGAGCACTTGCTTTAGGAACTGGTAGGATGTTGTCTGCGCTAACATTGCCTCCTTTCTCCATTGATTTCTTTCCTGAATAGGCTTCCTTGAATTCATTGCTATCTGCTTCTTTAGGGTTCCCCTAAGGGATATTGGATTTCCTGCTTCTAGGACGAATCAGAACCATTAATCAGTCATGAAAATAAGTGCTGGCCTATATAGGCCAAAGGCCTGAAGGAAATTAGGGCTGGCTTATTAGGTAGTAGGTATAGACGAAACGTACTTATTCAAGAAAACTGTGTTCTGTAAAGGACTGACAAGGCAAAAGAAAAGATTTTCCATGTTTGTGGTGTTAGGGGTTCCGAGACTGCTTCCAGAGTAATATAAAGGCTGTAAGGCTCCCTCACAGCAGACACATGACCACAGGGTCAGGCAGACAGACTCTAGACTTTGGACTCAGGAGAAATGAATAGGAATTATGTTGACTTCGGTTTCTACATTCATAATTAAATAACATATTCTATTATTTTGATCTCTACAGTTGTTTTCTCAGAATGTTGTTGTGGAACCTAAATAGTAGGAAATACACCACCAAACTGTAAGTAGAAACTGCTAAATTGGTTTTCTCTGAAGCTGCGCATTTGCATGTAAGAAAGTGGGGGGGGGGGATACAAGCACCAACTAAGCTGACCAGTGTTATGTCACCTTGACATAAGCCAGAGATGTCTGAAAGGAGGAAACCTCCATTGAGAAAATGCCTCCAAAACACTCAGTTGTAAGGCATTTTCTTAATTACTGATTGATAAAGGAGGGCCTAGTCCATTGTAGGTGGCGCCCCCTTCCACCATACCAGAACACTGGTTGTTCTAGATCCAATAAGGAAGCAGACTGAAGAAACCATAAGAAGCAAGCCAGTAAGCAGCACCCCTCCATAGCCTCTGCAACAGTTCCTGCCTCCAGGTTCCTGCCCTCAGTGCTTTTGATGTGGAACTGTGGATGTGATAAACTTTTTCCTCCCCAGGTTGCTTTTGGTTATGGTATTTTAGCACAGCAATAGTAACCCTAATTATGACATAAGCCTACAGAAGGAGGGAGAATAAAAACTGGGAAAAGGAGTAGGTAATAGAAGAGCTAAAATTATTCAGCCATCTGACATGGTTTAAAAGTTTGTATGTTGAAAATTCCCTCCACAATGTAAGAGGTTAAGGAGTAGTATTTTAATAAATGATTAGAGTCATAAAACTTCTTTATTAGTGTATATTTAAATGACAGCATCACAGAAATGGGTTAGCTATTGTGGCAGCAGATATTTTAGAAAATACTTATCTTGATTTTTCTTATGTACTTTTTGTAACGTCTTTTTTATTTCTGTTGTGTTTCAATGAAGCCAGAAGACTCTCATTAGCTGCAAGCAATTGATTTTGCATATTCCAGCTTTAGAGTCATGATCTCAGTAAATTTCTCTTTCTTACGCTATTTTGTGTTAATACTGTGTTGTAGCAGCTGCAAACCTACAATACTAGCTGCCATCATAGACTGCTTTAGTCTGATCATGTAAGAAACCCTCGGAGATGATGTAAAACCCTCATTTCAGAGTAATGGCACTGAAAGAGGGAGGGAGCTAGGCTGTCTATACAAATCCTAAACATTATTACTGAGAATGTATCCAGCAGTATTGATCCTTCTGTATTTTCACATACTTACAGATTACTGATTGTGGACCATGCAGCTTTCTGATTCCATGAATAAGAGTCCTACAGCATGGTGTGCATTCCTAATAGATGGAACATGATTGGAGCCTGCTCAGAATTCTGAATTATATGGACAGATTATAGCCTTACTGGTACCATGCCCAGGTAGAAGTGGCTGCATTTGTTCTGCCAGAGTGAATGGACTATCCCCTAAACCAGTGTGTGGCATTATTCCTGGGGAGATTATTAGGTCCAAAGGAAACTCCATTCCCCTGAAATCTGGTGCCCTCTCCCCTCTATCAAAGGAACTCTTTATCGCACTAAGAAAAGGCAAATGTCTTACTTTGGTGTTTATTGGCATATCCAAGCAAATGCTGGTGCTAAGGCTCTCACAGTATTACACAAGTACCCGTGCCTCTTCTCGGCTTTTCTCACTCTCTCTTATAGCTTAAATCTCCCCATCTCATGGGCTCCCCCCCCCCCCCCCGAGCTTCTCATTTTCTTATAATCATACTATTTCAGCTATGCAGTCTCCTGTCATTCCATTTTTGGCCCTGTATTTTTATTTCCTTTGTCCACACTCACGTTGATTTCCTCTTTCATCACCATGCATGCCACACACCATGGTCTGGTCCAATCTGCTGACCGTGTTTGGCACACGACTTTCTGTCCCTGCTCTGGGCTCTTCCCTCATATCTATAATACAAGCCTTGTTCTCAACCATATGTTGGAGTGGTTTTGTCCTCAGTTTGTACAGAGTTGGAAACAAAGGTCTGCTTACCCCAGATAGAGAACCAATGGCCAAGTGTAGTATGATGGTTTGTATATGCTTGGCCCAGGGAGTGGTGCTATTTGGAGGTGTGGCCTTGATGGAGAAGGTGTGGCCTTGTGGGAGTAGGCATGGCCTTGTTGGAGAAGGTGTGTCACTGTGGGCATGGGCTTTAAAACCTTACTCCTAGCTGCCTGGAAGCCAGTGTTCTGCTAGCAGTCTTCAGATGAAGATGTAGAACTCTCAGCTCCTTTTGTACAATGCCTGCCTAGATGCTGCCATGCTTCTGCCTTGATGATAATGGACTGAACCTCTGAACCTGTAAGCCATCCCCCAATTAAATGTTGTCCTTATAAGAGTTGCCTTGGTCATGGTGTCTGTTCACAGCAGTAAAACCCTAACTAAAATATACAGATACCAACAAAATCCAGCTTTGGGAACTAGTGAGTTCAATTGGGGTTAGTTATAGTAATGAGGGTAAGAGACTATATGAGCAGCGAGTCAATGCAGATTCCAAGACTGAGTTATGCAAATCTGAAGCACACTGCTCAGCTTTGCAGACAGTCCAACAGACGGGAGACCGATCTCTCCTTTATGCGGCTCAGCCTGTCTGAGCCTCTTCAGGGCAGCTTGGTTCACCTCTGCTTCTGTTAGGCAGCTTCGCTGGTTTCTGCTTCTTCACGGGAGTTTGGTGTGGCTCAGGCTCTTCTGGGAAGTTCACCTTGTCTGACTTTCTTTTAACAGACCTCACAGCTTATATATACTTGTGTAGGGAAGGGCCTAATACATTTGGTCAGGTTTGAGGAGTCCTTGAAGCTTTGAGTTGCTTACTTCCCAAGCAGAAGATGTTTCCCTGCATGATGGAATCTTTTGTTTCTCCTTAGAACTTCCTGTCATTTCATCTTTCTAACATCTTTTGTCTTAATGAGCTCCCCTCCAAATGGAAGCTTTAACTTTATTTTTACTTCATTATTTATTCTTCTCTCATACATTACACCCACATCATGGTTTTCTTTCCCTTTATTCCTCAAAACTCCCCCCCACCCCCCGACCTCTCTTCTCTTTTTATCTTCAGAAAAGAGCAGGGATATCAATCAAGCATGGTATAACAAATCACAAGAAGACTAGACACAAACCCTAATATCATGGCTGGACAAGGCAAACAGTAGAAGAACAAGGGTTCTAAGAGCAGGAAAAAGTGCCAGCGACACCCTGTACTCTCAGTGTTAGCAGTCCCAAAAGAACACGAAGCTACAAAACTGTAATATATATGCAGAGGATCTAGTACAGACCGGTGAAGGCTAGGTAATTGTTGCTTCAGTCTCTGTGAGTCCCATAAGTCCTGGTTAGTTGATTCTGTGGGCTGTATTCTCTTGGTGTCTCCCACCATTCTGGATCCCACAATTCTTTCTAATGGAAGGGTTTTAACACAATCCAACTTTATTAGAAGATCTTATGACTGTAGAAGAATAAGAACCCCATGATAAGAACAGCATACATGGAGAGCATTCAGTTTAGGTTTGGAATGAAAAAGTGACAATTCAAGGACTGGAACTGAAGTGGAAATGAACAAAGTACTCACCATGGTGGAAAATTAGAAAAGTGAACAAAATGACAGAAATAATATGAGCGGCTAGAAAGAAAACAGAGAGATTCCATAGAGGAAACCACTGTATATAAATAAGAAAAGTAAATATACTTTCCAGTGAACAAAATTTACATGGTTAAATTTCCAACTTTGATATCTTAAATACAGACAATATAGTGGATACAATTATGTCATGACATATGATAATATTCCGAGCAAAGCTGGCTTGCAGGTTCAGAGGTTCAGTTCATAATCATCAAGGTGGGAACATGGCAGCATCTAGCCAGGCATGGTTCAGCAAGAGCTTAGAGTTCTACATCTTTATTTGAAGGCTGCTAGCAGAATACTGGCTCCCAGGCAGCTAGGATAAGGTTATTAAAGCCCATACCCACAGGGACACACCTAGTCCAACAAGGCCACACCTCTTTACAGTGCCACTCTCTGCAAGCATATATAAACCTTCACAAGGATGTTGGAATAAGGCTTACTTGTGTACCTTTGATAGGACAATATTACTTTATACTTTAAAAAACTGGAGAGCAGCAAGCAAACAAGGGCTTCTAAATGCAGGAGGGCCATCATGTATATGAACTCATAGACTGAAGCATCATGCATAGAACTGTGAGGGGTAACACCTGTTGTGGTTCTAGAGCTGAACGGAGCAGTGGACACACCCAGAAACAATCTCCAACTGATAATCACTTGCTAATAAAAATTTAGCTTCCTCCAAGAGCATCTCACTAGGGAAATAAACTACACTTAAAAGTAGGCTGCTTATCCAGGCTGGGCTCTCCTGTGTTGTCTTAGGGTTTCTACTGCTTTGAAGAGACACTATGACCAAGGCAACTCTTAAAGGAGAAGCACTTAACTGGGACTGGCTTACAGTTCAGAAGTATAGTCTATTCTAATCATGGCAGGAACAAGGCAGCATGCAGGCAGACATCATGCTGCTTGAGAAAGAGCTGAGAGTTCTACATTCTTTTCCATAGGCAGTAGGCAGAAAGAATAAGCCACTGGACCTGGTTTGAGCATCTGAGACTTCAAAGTGACATACTTCCCCCAACAAGGCTACACTTCCCAAAGTACCATTCTCTATGAGCCTCTGGGGGGCCATTTTTATTCAAACCAACACATATGTCAATCATTAATCAAGAAAATGCCACATAGATGTGCCAACAAGCCAATTTGATAGGCCATTTTCTCAAGTTTATTTTTTTTTGTCTTCTGTGATTATTCTGTGTGAATATGACAATAACTAGTTAGCATAATGCCTAAGAATATAACTGTATGCATCTGACGAAGTGAATGAAAGGTTTTTTTTTAAACCAAAGCCTGACTAAGTCTCTGATATTAATGTTTCTATACATGAGGAAAATGAAATGTGCATGTAGGCTTACATCCTTGCCTCTTTTTTTTTCCTGTTGATCAGAGAGCATTGTTTCTATGACCTCTGGCCTTACAATCTTTCCTTTATTAACCCCACATATTCTAGTTTATCTGTATCAATGTAGCCATCAGTCCCGCAGCTTCCTTTCTTGTTTTTCCACTTTGCGTCTCCTTGTCTTATAGCTGAGGTCACAGCTGCACCGTCTTCCTGTGCTTCATCTTAACCCTCTTTTTTTCTGTCTGATTTATTTTCCTCTCTCATACTATATTAGTGCTCACTCACTCAGGCTGTTGTAGTTGATACTGGTGGCCTTGATCTCCATGGACATTTTATGTCATTATTTGTTATTCTTCATTTAAAATTTGTGACCTTGAGCTCTATGACAGGCCTGAACCAAAAATTTCAGTTCTCTTGCCTTTACGGATCATATTCCAAGCAGACACTCTTATACCCTTTTCTCTTTCTACTCCTATTTTCTCCTCTCATCTTTGTCTCCATTTCCAGCTTGGGTTTTAGCTTTGTGATTCTTACTCTGTATTCTTCAGAGTTAGGATTCTTCTCTACAATGCTGCAATATCCATTGACTTGATGTGTGGTCTTAAAGTTTCTACTGCTGTGAGAAAGGTCCATGACCAAAGGCAAATTGGGGAGGAGAGTTTATTTCATCTTATAACTCTTAAGTTACACTCTGTCACAGGAAGAAGTCAAGCAGGAACTCAAGGCAGGAACCATTGGAGATGGTATAGCTAACGTCTTTCTCTTTATTTTTTATCTTAGTTTTTGATTTTGTTTTTCAATGTGATCTGGGTCCAATCAAAATCTAGGCTTATGAAAATGTAAAGTCAGAAAATGTGGTATATTTACACTATGGAATACTATGCAGCTATTAAAAACAATGAATTCATATAATTATTAGGCAAATGGTTGGAACTGGAAAATATCATCGTAAGTGAGGTAACCCAATCAGAAAGAACACACATGGTATGTGCTCACTGATAAGTGGATATTAGCCCAGAAGCTCGGAATACCCAAGACACAACTCACATATGAAATGATGTCCAAGAAGAAGGAAGGAGAGGCCCCTGGTCCTGGAAAGGCTCAATGCAGCAGTGTAGGGGAATACCAGAACAGGGAAGCAGGAGGGGTTGATTGGGGAACAGGGAGAGGCCTTATGAGACTTTAGGGGAGGGAGAAACCAGGAAAGGGGAAATTATGTGAAATGTAAATAAAGAACATATCTAATAATAATAATAGAAAGAAACATTGTTGGTAAGAGATATTGTGCAGCAGCTGAAACTATAGCCTTATCAACCTAGTGGACTGAAAGCAATTCCTAGATACCATGGTAGAAGAGAACTCATCCCAGAAATTGTACTCTGATATCAACATACACACCATGGCACATGTGTATACACATATTATACATACATACAACAATAATAAATTAATTAACATTTCAAAAATTAAAAATTAAACTTTTGTTTTTGGTTTGGCAAAAAGAAAAGGAAAAAAAGAAAAAAAGAAAATGTAAAGTCCTCATGGCCATTTGTGGCCATGTTTCTTCTTTGACATCATCACAAACATCTCATGGCTATGAGTGTGATTAAGGGACACCTGAAACAGACAGAAAATCTTATAGGAAAAACAGTTTTATTCCTTATCCTGCCTTTCATCTCTTGCTCCCTTTCACACTACACATCCCCTCCCACACACAGCAAAGAGCCTTTACTTCCCCCCTGTACCGATGTCCTCAAGGCTCTTCCCCAGTTTCTTTTGTAATAGTTTCAGTGTGTCTGGCTTTACTTGGAGGTCTTTGATCCACTTGGAGTTGAGCTTAGTACAAGGAGACAAGGATGGATCAATTAGCATTCTTTTGCATGCCGACCTCCAGTTGAACCAGCACCATTTGTTGAAAAGGCTATCTTTTTTCCACTAGATGTTTTCATCTCTTTGTCAAAGATCAAGTAGCCATAGGTGTGTGGGTTCATTTCTGGATCTTCAATCCTATTCCATTGCTCTTCCTGCCTGTCACTGTACCAATACCATGCAGTTTTTAATACTATTGCTCTGTAGTACTGCTTGAGGTCTGGGATATTGATTCCCCCAGAAGTTCTTTTACTGTTGAGAATAGTTTTAGCAATCTTAGTTTTTTTGTTATTCCAGATGAATTTGAGAATTGCTCTTTCTACCTCTATGAAGAACTGAGTTGGTATTTTGATGTGGATTGCGTTAAATCTGTAGATTGCTTTTGGCAAGATGGCCATTTTAACTATATTAATCCTGTCAAACCACGAGCATGGAAGATTTTTCCATTTTCTGAGGTCTTCTTCAATTTCCAGAGACATGAAGTTCTTGTCCTACAGATCTTTCACTTGTTTGGTTAGAGTCACACCAAGATACTTTATAATGTTTGTGGCTATTGTGAAGGGTGTTATTTCCCTAATTTCTTTCTCACTCTGCCTATCCTTTAAGTATAGGAAGGCTACTGATTTGCTTGAGTTGATTTTATAACCAGCCACTTTGCTGAAGTTGTTTATCAGCTGTAGGAGTTCTCAGGTGGAGGTTTTTGGGTCACTTAAGTATACTATCATATCATCTGCAAACAGTGATAGTTTGACTTCTTCCTTTGTATCCCTTTGACCTCCTTATGTTGCCTAATTGCTCTAGCTAGTACCTCAAGTACTATATTGAAAAAATATGGAGAGAGGGGGCAGCCATGTCTAGTCCCTAATTTTAATGGAATTGTTTCAAGTTTCTCTACATTTAGTTTGAAGAGTATTGGTGTTAGATTTTCTTTGAAGGTCTGACAGAATTCTGCACTAAAACCATCTGGTCCTACGCTTTTTTTTTGGTTGGAAGACTTTCTATGACCCCTTCTATTTCTTTAGGGGTTATGGGACTTTTTAGATGATCTATTTGATCATGATTTAATTTTGGAATTTGGTATCTGTCTAGGAAATTGTTCATTTCCTCCAGATTCTCCAGTTGTGTTGAGAACAGGCTTTTGTAGTAGGATCTGATGATTTTTTTGAATTTCCTCAGTTTCTGTTGTTATATCTCCCTTTTCATTTCTAATTTTGTTAATTTGGATACTGTCTCTGTGCCCTTTGATTAGTCTCGTTAAGGGTTTATCTATCTTGCTGATTTTCTCAAAGAACCAGCTCCTGGTTTTGTTGATTCTTTGTATGGTTCTCTTGGTTTCCACTTGATTGATTTCAGCCTTGAGTTTGATGATTTCCTGTCTTCTTCTCCTCCTGGGTGAAATAGCTTCTTTTTGTTCCAGAGCTTTCAGGTGTGCCATTAAGCTGCTAGTGTATGCTCTCTCCAGTTTCTTTTTGGAGGTACTCAAGGCTATGTGATTTCCTCTTAGCACTGCTTCATTGTGTCTCATAGATTTGTGTATGTCGTGCCTTCATTTTCATTAAATTCTAAAAAGTCTTTTCTTTCTTTCTTTCTTTCTTTCTTTCTTTCTTTCTTTCTTTCTTTCTTTCTTTCTTTCTTTCTTTCTTTCTTTCTTTCTTTCTTTCTTTCTTTCCTTCTTCTTTGGCCAAGGTATCCTTGAGTAGAGTATTGTTCAGCCTCCATGTGTATGTGGGCTTTCTGTTGCTTTTGTTGCTATTGAATACCACTCTTACTCCATAGTGATCTGATAGGAGGCATGGGATTATAGTTCGATCTTCTTATATTTGTTGAGGTCTGCCTTGTGACCAATTATATGGTTGATTTCGGAGACAGTCCCATAAGGTGCTGAGAAAAATGTATATTGTTTTGCTTTAGGATGAAATGTTCTCTCTATATATCTGTTAAATCTAATTAGTCCAAAGCTTCAATTGGTTTCACTGTGTCCCTGCTTGGTTTCTGTTTTCCTGATCGGTCCATTAAGGAGAGTGGAGTGTTGAAGTCACCCACAATTATTGTGTTAGATGCAATGTGTGCTTTGAGCTTTAGTAAAGTTTCTTTTATGAATGATGGTGTCCTTGCATTTGGAGCATAGATATTCAGAATTGAGAGTTCTTCTTGGTGGATTTTTCCTTTGTCCAGCAAGAAGTGTCCTTCTGTGTCTCTTTTGATGACTTTAGGTTGAAAGTCAATTTTATCTGATATTAGAATGGCTACTCCAGCTCGTTTCCTGAGACCATTTGCTTGTAAAATTGTCTTCCAGCCTTTAACCCTAAGATAGTGTTTGTCTTTGACACTGAGGTGTATTTCCTGTATGCAGCAAAATGTAGGGTCCTGTTTATGTATCCAGCCTGTTAGTCTATGTCTTTTTATTGGGGAGTTGAGTCCATTGATCCTTAGATATATTAAGGAATAATAATTATTACTTCCTGTCATTTTTGAAGTTATTTTTATACTTGAGTGGTTATCTTCTTTTGGGTTTGATGAAAGAAGGTTACTATCTTGCTTTTTTCAGGGTGTAGTTTCCCTCCTTGTGTTGGAGTTTTCCACCTATTACACTTTGTAGGGTTGGGTTTGTGGAAAGATATTGTATAAATTTGGTTTTGTCATGGAATATCTTGCTTTCTCCATCTATAGTAATTGAGAGTTTTGCTGGGTATCATAGTCTTGGCTGACATTTGTGTTCTCTTAGAGTCTGTATGAGATCTGCCCAGGCTCTTCTAGCTTTCATGGTCTCTGGTGAGAAGTCTGGTGTAATTCTGATAGGTCTTCCTTACATGTTACTTGGCCTTTTTCTCTTCCTGCTTTTAATATTCTTTCTTTGTTTAGTACATTTAGGGTTTTGATTATTATATGACAGGAGGTATTTCTGTTCTGGTCCAATCTGTTTGGAGTTCTGTAGGCTTCTTGTATATTCATGGGCATCTCTCTCTTTAGGTCTAACCTAAAGCTTTCTTCCACAATTTTGTTGAAGATATTTGCTGGCCCTTTAAGTTGCAAATCTTTACTTTCATCTATATCTATAATCCTTATGTTTGGCCTTCTCATTTTGTTCTGGATTTCCTGGATGTTTTGGGTTACAAGCTTTTTGCATTTTGCATTTTCTTTGACTGTTGTGTCCATGGTTTCTATGGTATCTTCGGCATCTGAAATTGTTTCTTCTATCTCTTGTATTTTTTTTGTTGATATTTGCATATATGGCACCTGATTTCTTCCCAAGGTTTTCTATCTCCAATGTTGTCTTCCTTTGTGATTTCTTAATTGTTTCTACTTCTGTTTTTAGATCCTGGATGGCTTTGTTCAGTTCCTTCACTTGTTTGTGTTTTCCTGTAATTCTTTGATAGATTTTTGTATTTTCTCTTTCATAATTTCTGCCTGTTGATTCAATTTCTCCTGCATTTATTTAAGTCATTTTTGCATTTCCTCTTTATTGGCGTCTATCTGTTGACCCATATTCTCCTGAATTTCTTTTAGTAATTTTTGTGTTTCCATTGTAAGGGCCTCTAACTTATTCATGTTCCCCTGTATTCTTTAAGAGATTTATTTATGTCCTTTTTGTGTTCTTCTAACAGCATTATGACCACTGATTTTAAATCCAAATCTTGTTTTTCTGGTGTGCTGTGGTATCCAGGACTTGCTATTGTTGGAGAATTGGGTTCAGATGCTGCCATATTGCCGTGATTTCTGTTAGTAACGTTCCTATATTTGCCTTTTGCCATCTGGTTATCTCTGGCGTTAGTTGGTCTTGTTGTCACTGGCTGGTGCTTGAACCTCCTGTGAGCCTATAAGGCTATTTCTCCACCACTGGATGGCTGGGTTTCCCCTGGCACAGATCTCTCGTGTGCTGCCTTCCTCTTGGGTGCCCTTGAAGCCCTGGTGTGTCTTGCCCCAAGCAATGCTATACTCGGGTTGTCCCTGTGAACCTGGTGCTGCTTGTCTACCCTTTCAGGGAGCAAAGATGGTGGATGCTGCGGGGACCTTTTCCAAGTGCTGATCACTCTGCAGGGCAAACGACCCCTGACAGGGTTGGGACACAGATGGCCTGCAGAGCTGCCCAGGCTCTGGGTGCAGGCAAAAGCCTGACAGGCTGAGACCCAAGCTATGTTAGCTTCTGGCTATGTCTGTGTACCTGGCACAGTCTGATTTCTCTGGTGTCCAGGAGCCAAGATGCTGGAGCACCCCTCCAAATGCCAGTCAGTCTACAAGGCAAACAACTCCTGATAGCGTTGGCACACAGATGGATGGCAGAATTGCCCAGGCCCTGGGTGCCAGCAAAAGCCTCACAGGCTGAGACCCAAGTAATGTCAGCCTCGGGCTCTGTCTGCATACCTGGTGCTGTCTTTTAGATCTCTCTGGCTTCTGGGAGCCAAGATCCACATATTTCTTTAATAAAGGAAAGCAATGTTGTTTTTCCATAATTTATTTTTTTTTATTTTTTTTAATATTTTTATTTTCTATATTCTTTGTTTACATTCCAAATGATTTCCCCTTTCCTGGGTCCCCCCTCCCCATATGTCCCATAAACCTTCTTTTCTCCATCCCTTCTCCAATCACCTCCCTCCTTTTTCTCTGTCCTTATATTCCCTTCCAATGCTAGATCAATCCTTTCCAGGATCAGGACCCTCTCCATACTTCTTCATGGCAGTCATTTGTTATGCAATTTGTGCCTTGGGTATTCAGGGCTTCTGGGCTAATTAATATCCACTTATCAGAGATTGCATTCCATGTGTATTCTTTTGTGATTGGGTTTCCTCGCTTAGGATGATATTTTCCAGATCAAACCATTTGCCTAAAAATTTTGTGAATTCATTGTTTCTAATTGCTGAGTAGTATTCCATTGTGTAAATATACCACATTTTCTGTATCCATTCCTCCTTTGAGGGGCATCTGGGTTCTTTCCAGCTTCTGGCTATTATAAATAAGGCTGCTATGAACATAATGGAGCATGTGTCTTTATTGCATGCCGGGGAATCCTTTGGGTATATACCCAGGAGAAGTATAGCAGAGTCCTCTGGAAGTCTCATGTCCAGTTTTCTGAGGAACCTCCAGACTGATTTCCACAGTGGTTGTACCATTTTGCAGCCCCACCAGCAGTGGAGGAATGTTCCTTTTTCTCCACATCCTCACCAACACCTGCTGTCTCCTGAGTTTTTGACCTTAGCCATTCTGACTGGTGTAAGGTGAAATCTCAGGGTTGTTTTGATCTGCATTTCCCTAATGACTAATGATGTTGAGCACTTCTTAAGGTGCCTCCTGGCCATCTGAATTTCTTCAGATGAAAATTCTTTGTTGAGATCTGTACCCCATTTTTAATAGGGTTATTTTGTTCCCTGGGGTCTAACTTCTTGAGTTCTTTGTATATATTGGATATTAGCCCTCTATCAGATGTGGGGTTGGTGAATATCCTTTCCCAATTTGATGGTTGCCATTTTGTCCTTTTAACAGTGTCCTTTGCCTTACAGAAACTTTGTAATTTTATGAGGTCCCATTTGTCAATTCTTTATCTTAAAGCTTAAGCTATTGGTGATCTGTTCAGGAACTTTTCCCCTGTGCCCATGTCCTCAAGGGTCTTCCCCAGTTTCTTTTCTATTAGTTTCAGTGTGTCTGGTTTTACATGGAGGTCCTTGATCCACTTGGAGTGAAGTTTAGTACATGGAGATAAGAATGGATCAATTCGCATTCTTCTGCATGCTGACCTCCAATTGAACCAGCACCTTTTGTTGAAAAGGCTATCTTTAACACGGCGGCGGCAGTGTAGGCAGCGGCAGCAGTGGCTGGTCCAGCTGAAGGGCCATCAGCGGTGGAACCAAGGGGACACAGGGTCCAGTTAGGCCCTGCGCCCACGACCACTGACCTTCGCTGACCAGCTGGGCGGCAAGCAGCTGCAGTTCTACAGAGCCTTTCGCTGCACGGAAGCCACTTCAGAACTCGGCTTCCCGCCAGTCAGGAGAGACTCACCTCCATCTTGATTTCGGACTCCACAGATCGGACAGACTGAGGTACACAAACATAATCCGAGGCCAACACCGCAGGGGTCTGAGCCCGACGGGCGTTGGCCTGCACCCAGGCCCTGGGCTGTTCGGGTGGCCATCGGGGTGCCAACCCAGCCAGGAGGTTTTTTTGCCCTGGCCGGCGCGCGCGCCGCCATTTTGCCTACAGGACCCAGAGTGCTCCGGAGGGCAGAGATGGCTAACAAGCGTAGCCTGAGGCTAACAAAACGGGGGTCTAGGCCCCAAAAGGCACAGGACTGACCCCAAGAACTGGGCGGCTTGGTGGGCCATCTGTGAGTCAACCCGCCCAGGAGGTTGTTAGCACAACAGACTCTCCCGGTGCTTTCGGGGAGCACGGACGCGCACGCCGGCCATCCAGGTCACCTGGCGGACCCAATTAACACTCATAGCCCTAGGGGAACTTTGCTCGGACCTTGGCCTCCCAGGCTTTTGCCTGGACTCAGGGCCTGGGCGACCAGGCTAACCTTGTGTGCGCCAGCCCGGATGAGGAATCGGCTGCCCAGCAGAGTGAGCAGAACACAGGGGAGGTCACAGCAGCATACACCTTCGGCGCTCCCTGGGGGTGCACACGGGCTCCATCTGGTCCACAGACACAATCTGGGACAAGGCCTCAGGCGGAAGCCCTCAGCTCAACTCTCTCCGCTTCAGATCAGCCTGGGCGGCCGCACCAAATCTCCAGGTCCCTCAAGAGACTAGCGGGGGCTTCTGGGCGGCCAGCTGGGAGAAGTTGGTGTGCTCCAGTAAATCCTGCGGGCCCCAGCGGGAGCCTTCAGGTGCCTGCTTCGGGATCTGAACAGCCTGGACAGCAGCACCCGGTCTACAGGCAGTGCAGGGTGTAAGCTGTGCACCAGAGGCCAACGGGGAAGGGGCAGCTTGCACTGGTGAGTCCAGCACTGACAAGACCAAGTAACACCAGTGAGAGCTAGATGGCAAAAGGCAAACGCAGGAACGTCACTAACAGAAATCAAGGCAATATGGCAACATCTGAACCCAATTCTCCTCTACCAGCATGTCCTGGATACCCCATCACACCAGTAAAACAAGATTTGGATTTAAAATCACTGGTCATGATGCTGGTACAGGAACACATGAAGGACATACTTAAAGAAATTCAGGAGAAAATGGATCAAAAGTTAGAAGCCCTTGCAAGGGAAACACAAAAATCATTGAAAGAAATCCAGGAGAATACAAAAGCCAACAAGGAGGAAATGCAAAAAACACTTAAAGAAATACAGGAGAACTTTGGTCAACAGGCTGAGGTCATGAAAGACAAAACACAAAAATCTCTTAAAGAAATACAGGAGAACTTTGGTCAACAGGCTGAGGTCATGAAAGAGAAAACACAAAAATCTCTTAAAGAATTACAGGAAAGCACAAACAAGCAAGTGAAGGAGCTAAGCAAAACCATCCAGGATCTAAAATCAGAAGTAGAAACAACTAAGAAAACTCAAAAGGAGACAACTTTGGAGATAGAAAGCCTTGGGAAGAAATCAGGGGACAGAGAGGCAAATATCAACAACAGAATACAAGAAATAGAAGAAAGAATCTCAGATGCTGAAGATTCCATAGAAACCATGGACTCAACAGTTAAAGAAAATGCAAAATGCAAAAAGCTTGTAACCCAAAATATCCAGGAAATCCAGGACACAATGAGAAGACCAAACCTAAGGATTATAGGCATAGATGAGAGTGAAGATTTACAACTTAAAGGGCCAGCAAATATCTTCAATAAAATTATGGAAGAAAACTTCCCTAACCTAAAGAGAGAGATGCCCGTGAATATACAAGAAGCCTACAGAACTCCAAACAGACTGGACCAGAACAGAAATACTTCCCGTCACATAATAATCAAAACACCAAATGTTCTAAACAAAGAAAGAATATTAAAGGCAGTAAGAGAAAAAGGCCAAGTAACATATAAAGGAAGACATATCAGAATCACAGCAGACTTTTCACCTGAGACTATGAAGGCTAGAAGGTCCTGGGCAGATCTCATGCAGACTCTAAGAGAACACAAATGCCAACCAAAACTACTATATCCAGCAAAACTCTCAATCACCATAGATGGAGAAACTAAGATATTTCACGACAAAACCAAGTTTACCCAATATCTATCCACAAACCCAGCCCTAAAAAGGATAATAGGAGGACAACACCAATACAAGGAGGGAAACTTCACCCTGGAAAAAGCAAGATAGTAACCTTTCATCAAACCCAAAAGAAGTTAAGCAATCAAATTTAAAAAATAATGTCAAAAATGATAGGAAGTAACAATCACTATTCCTTAATATCTCTTAACATCAATGGACTTAATGCCCCAATAAAAAGACACAGACTAACTGACTGGATACGTAAACAGGACCCTACATTTTGCTGCTTACAGGAAACACACCTCAGGGTCAAAGACAAACACTACCTTAGAGTAAAAGGCTGGAAGACAATTTTACAAGCAAATGGTCTCAGGAAACAAGCTGGAGTAGCCATTTTAATATCAGATAAAATTGACTTTCAACCCAAAGTCATCAAAAGAGACTCTGAGGGACACTTCTTGCTGGTCAAAGGAAAAATACAACAAGAAGAACACTCAATCCTGAACATCTATGCTCCAAATGCAAGGGCACCCTCTTTCATAAAAGAAACTTTATTAAAACTCAAAGCACACATTGCACCTAACACAATAATTGTGGGTGACTTCAACACTGCACTTTCCTCAATGGACCGATCAGGAAAACAGAAACTAAACAAGGACACAATGAAACTAATTGAAGTTTTGGACCAATTAGATTTAACAGATATATATAGAACATTCTATCCTAAAACAAAAGAATATACCTTTTTTTCAGCACCTCATGGTACCGTCTCCAAAATCGACCATATAATTGGTCACAAGACAGACCTCAACAAATATAAGAAGATCGAACTAATCCCATGCCTCCTATCTGATCACTATGGAGTAAAAGTGGTCTTCAATAGCAACAGAAACAATAGAAAACCCACATACACGTGGAAATTGAACAATACTCTACTCAATGATACCTTGGTCAAGGAAGAAATAAAGAAAGAAATTAAAGACTTTTTAGAACACAATGAAAATGAAAACACAACATACCCAAATCTATGGGACACAATGAAAGCAGTGCTAAGAGGAAAACTCATAGCCCTGAGTGCCTCCAAAAAGAAAATGGAGAGAGCATACATTACCAGCTTAATGACACACCTGAAAGCCCTAGAACAAAAAGAAGCTATTTCACCCAGGAGGAGTAGAAGGCAGGAAATCATCAAACTCAGGGCCGAAATCAATCAAGTAGAAACAAAGAGAACCATACAAAAAATCAACAAAACCAGGAGCTGGTTCTTTGAGAAAATCAACAAGATAGATAAACCCTTAGCCAGACTGACCAAAGGGCACAGAGAAAGTATCCAAATTAACAAACTTAGAAATGAAAAGGGAGATATAACAACGGAAACTGAGGAAATCCAAAAAATCATCAGATCCTACTACAAGAGCCTGTACTCAACACAACTGGAGAATCTGGAGGAAATGGACAATTTCCTTGACAGATACCAAATACCAAAATTAAATCAGGACCAACTAGACCATCTAAACAGTCCCAAAAAGCCTAAAGAAATAGAAGGAGTCATAGAAAGTCTTCCAACCAAAAAAAGCACAGGACCAGATGGTTTCAGTGCAGAATTCTACCAGACCTTCAAAGAAGAGTTAACACCAATACTCTTCAAACTATTCCACAAAATAGAAACAGAAGGAACACTACCCAATTCCTTCTACGAAGCCACAAGTATGCTGATACCAAAGCCACACAAAGATCCAACAAAGAAAGAGAACTTCAGACCAATTTCCCTTATGAACATCGATGCAAAAATACTCAATAAAATTCTTGCCAAGCGAATCCAAGAACACATCAAAACGATCATCCACCATGATCAAGTAGGCTTTATCCCGGGAATGCAGGGTTGGTTCAATATACGGAAATCCATCAATGCAATCCACTACATAAACAAACTCAAAGAAAAAAAAACCCATGGTCATTTCATTGGATGCAGAAAAAGCATTTGACAAAATTCAGCATCCTTTCATGCTTAAAGTCTTGAAGAGAACAGGAATTCAAGGCCCATACGTAAACATAGTAAAAGCAATATACAGCAAACCGGTAGCCAGCATCAAACTAAATGGAGAGAAACTTGAAGCAATCCCACTGAAATCAGGGACCAGACAAGGCTGCCCCCTTTCTCCTTATCTTTTCAATATTGTACTTCAGGTACTAGCTCGGGCAATTCAACAACATAAGGAGGTCAAAGGGATACACATTGGAAAGGAGTTGGTCCTGATTTAATTTTGGTATTTGGTATCTGTCAAGGAAATTGTCCATTTCCTCCAGATTCTCCAGTTGTGTTGAGTACAGGCTCTTGTAGTAGGATCTGATGATTTTTTGGATTTCCTCAGTTTCCGTTGTTATGTCTCCCTTTTCATTTCTAAGTTTGTTAATTTGGATACTTTCTCTGTGCCCTTTGGTCAGTCTGGCTAAGGGTTTATCTATCTTGATACCAAATACCAAAATTAAATCAGGACCAACTAGACCATCTGAACAGTCCCATAAAGCCTAAAGAAATAGAAGGAGTCATAGAAAGTCTTCCAACCAAAAAAAGCACAGGACCAGATGGTTTCAGTGCAGAATTCTACCAGACCTTCAAAGAAGAGTTAACACCAATACTCTTCAAACTATTCCACAAAATAGAAACAGAAGGAACACTACCCAATTCCTTCTACGAAGCCACAATTACGCTGATACCAAAAGCCACACAAAGATCCAACAAAGAAAGAGAACTTCAGAACAATTTCCCTTATGAACATCGATGCAAAAATACTCAATAATATTCTTGCCAACCGAATCCAAGAACACATCAAAACGATCATCCACCATGATCAAGTAGGCTTTATCCTGGGAATGCAGGGTTGGTTCAATATACGGAAATCCATCAATACAATCCACTACATAAACAAACTCAAAGAACAAAACCACATGGTCATTTCATTGGATGCTGAAAAAGCATTTGACAAAATTCAGCATCCTTTCATGCTTAAAGTCTTGGAGAGAACAGGAATTCAAGGCCCATACCTAAACATAGTAAAAGCAATATACAGCAAACCGGTAGCCAGCATCAAACTAAACGGAGAGAAACTTGAAGCAATCCCACTGAAATCAGGGACCAGACAAGGCTGCCCCCTTTCTCCTTATCTTTTCAATATTGTACTTGAGGTACTAGCTCGGGCAATTCGACAACATAAGGAGGTCAAAGGGATACAAATTGGAAAGGAGGAAGTCAAACTATCATTATTTGCAGACGACATGATCGTCTACCTAAGTGACCCAAAGAACTCCACTAGAGAGCTCCTACAGCTGATAAACAACTTCAGCAAAGTGGCAGGTTACAAAATCAACTCAAGCAAATCAGTGGCCTTCCTATACTCAAAGGATAAGCAGGCTGAGAAAGAAATTAGGGAAATGACCCCCTTCACAATAGCCACAAACAGTATAAAGTATCTTGGGGTGACTCTTACCAAACATGCGAAAGATCTGTATGACAAGAACTTCAAGACTCTGAAGAAGGAAATGGAAGAAGACCTCAAAAAATGGGAAAACCTCCCATGCTCATGGATCGGTAGAATCAATATAGTTAAAATGGCCATTCTGCCTAAAGCACTATACAGATTCAATGCAATACCCATCAAAATCCCAACTCAATTCTTCACAGAGTTAGAAAGAGCAATTATCAAATTCATCTGGAACAACAAAAAACCCAGGATAGCTAAAACTATTCTCAGCAACAAAAGAAAATCTGGGGGAATCAGTATCCCTGACCTCAAGCAATACTACAGAGTAATAGTGTTAAAAACTGCATGGTATTGGTACAGTGACAGGCAGGAGGATCAATGGAACAGGATTGAAGATCCAGAAATGAACCCACACATCTATGGCCACTTGATCCTCGACAAAGAGGCTGAAAACATCCAATGGAAAAAAGATAGCCTTTTCAACAAATGGTGCTGGTTCAACTGGAGGTCAGCATGCAGAAGAATGCGAATTGATCCATCCTTGTCTCCTTGTACTAAGCTCAACTCCAAATGGATCAAGGACCTCCACATAAAGCCAGACACTCTGAAGCTAATAGAAAAGAAACTGGGGAAGACCCTTGAGGACATCGGTACAGGGAGAAAGTTTCTGAACAGAACACCAATAGCGTATGCTCTAAGAGCAAGAATTGACAAATGGGACCTCATAAGGTTACAGAGTTTCTGTAAGGCAAAGGACACCATCAAGAGGACAGATCGGCAACCAACAAATTGGGAAAAGATCTTCACCAATCCTACATCAGATAGAGGGCTAATATCCAATATATATAAAGAACTCAAGAAGTTAGACTCCAGAAAACCGAACAACCCTATTAAAAAATGGGGTACAGAGTTAAACAAAGAATTCTCACCTGAAGAACTTCGGATGGCGGAGAAGCATCTTAAAAAATGCTCAACTTCATTAGTCATTAGGGAAATGCAAATCAAAACAACCCTAAGATTTCATCTTACACCAGTCAGAATGGCTAAGATTAAAAATTCAGGAGACAGCAGGTGTTGGAGAGGGTGCGGAGAAAGAGGAACACTCCTCCACTGCTGGTGGGGTTGCAAATTGGTACAACCACTCTGGAAAGCAGTCTGGCGGTTCCTCCGAAAACTGGGCACCTCACTTCCAGAAGATCCTGCTATACCACTCCTGGGCATATACCCAGAGGATTCCCCACCATGTAATAAGGATACATGCTCTACTATGTTCATAGCAGCCCTATTTATAATTGCCAGATGCTGGAAAGAACCCAGGTATCCCTCAACAGAAGAGTGGATACAAAAAATGTGGTATATCTACACAATGGAGTACTATTCAGCCATTAGAAACAATGAATTCATGAAATTCTTAGGCAAACGGATGGAGCTAGAGAACATCATACTAAGTGAGGTAACCCAGACTCAAAAGGTGAATCATGGTATGCACTCACTAATAAGTGGTTATTAACCTAGAAAACTGGAATACCCAAAACATAATCCACACATCAAATGAGATACAAGAAGAAAGCAGGAGTGGTCCCGGGTTCTGGAAAGACTCAGTGAAACAGTATTTGGCAAAACCAGAATGGGGAACTGGGAAGGGGTGGGACAGGGGAAGAGAAGGGGGCTTACCGGACTTTCGGGGAGTGGGGGGGGCTAGAAAAGGGGAAATCATTTGAAATGTAAATAAATTATATCGAATAAAAAAAAAGAATGAAAAAAAAAACAAATTGGAAAGGAGGAAGTCAAACTATCATTATTTGCAGACGACATGATAGTCTACCTATGTGACCCAACAAACTCCACTAGACAGCTCCTACATCTGATAAATAACTTCAGCAAAGTGGCAGGTTATAAAATCAACTCAAGCCAATCAGTGGCCTTCCTATACTCAAAGGATAAGCAGGCTGAGAAAGAAATTAGGGAAATGACCCCCTTCACAATAGCCACAAACAGTATAAAGTATCTTGGGGTGACTCTTACCAAACATGTGAAAGATCTGTATGACAAGAACTTCAAGACTCTGAAGAAGGAAATGGAAGAAGACCTCAAAAAATGGGAAAACCTCCCATGCTCATGGATCGGAAGAATCAATATAGTTAAAATGGCCATTTTGCCAAAAGCAATATACAGATTCAATGCAATACCCATCAAAATCCCAACTCAATTCTTCACAGAGTTAGAAAGAGCAATTATCAAATTCATCTGGAACAACAAAAAACCCAGGATAGCTAAAACTATTCTCAACAACAAAAGAAAATCTGGGGGAATCAGTATCCCTGACCTCAAGCAATACTACAGAGCAATAGTGTTAAAAACTGCATGGTATTGGTACAGTGACAGGCAGGAGGATCAATGGAACAGGATTGAAGATCCAGAAATGAACCCACACACCTATGGCCACTTGATCCTCGACAAAGAGGCTGAAAACATCCAATGGAAAAAAGATAGCCTTTTCAACAAATGGTGCTGGTTCAACTGGAGGTCAGCATGCAGAAGAATGCGAATTGATTCATCCTTGTCTCCTTGTACTAAGCTCAAATCCAAATGGATCAAGGACCTCCACATAAAGCCAGACACTCTGAAGCTAATAGAAAAGAAACTGAGGAAGACCCTTGAGGACATCGGTACAGGGAGAAAGTTTCTGAACAGAACACCAATAGCGTATGCTCTAAGAGCAAGAATTGACAAATGGGACCTCATAAGGTTACAGAGTTTCTGTAAGGCAAAGGACACCATCAAGAGGACAGATCGGCAACCAACAAATTGGGAAAAGATCTTCACCAATCCTACATCAGATAGAGGGCTAATATCCAATATATATGAAGAACTCAAGAAGTTAGACTCCAGAAAACCGAACAACCCTATTAAAAAATGGGGTACAGAGTTAAACAAAGAATTCTCACCTGAAGAACTTCGGATGGCGGAGAAGCATCTTAAAAAATGCTCAACTTCATTAGTCATTAGGGAAATGCAAATCAAAACAACCCTAAGATTTCATCTTACACCAGTCAGAATGGCTAAGATTAAAAATTCAGGAGACAGCAGGTGTTGGAGAGGGTGTGGAGAAAGAGGAACACTCCTCCACTGCTGGTGGGGTTGCAAATTGGTACAACCACTCTGGAAATCAGTCTGGCGGTTCCTCCGAAAACTGGGCACCTCACTTCCAGAAGATCCTGCTATACCACTCCTGGGCATATACCCAGAGGATTCCCCACCATGTAATAAGGATACATGCTCTACTATGTTCATAGCAGCCCTATTTATAATTGCCAGATGCTGGAAAGAACCCAGGTATCCCTCAACAGAAGAGTGGATGCAAAAAATGTGGTATATCTACACAATGGAGTACTATTCAGCCATTAGAAACAATGAATTCATGAAATTCTTAGGCAAATGGATGGAGCTAGAGAACATCATACTAAGTGAGGTAACCCAGACTCAAAAGGTGAATCATGGTATGCACTCACTAATAAGTGGTTATTAACCTAGAAAACTGGAATACCCAAAACATAATCCACACATCAAATGAGATACAAGAAGAAAGGAGGAGTGGTCCCTGGTTCTGGAAAGACTCAGTGAAACAGTATTCAGCAAAACCAGAACGGGGAACTGGGAAGGGGTGGGAGGGAGGACAGGGGAAGAGAAGGGGGCTTACGGGACTTTCGGAGAGGGGGGCCTAGAAAAGGGGAAATCATTTGAAATGTCAATAAATTATATCGAATAAAAAAATTAAAAAAAAAGATTTAAGAAAAAAAAAAAGAAAAGAAAAGGCTATCTTTTTTTCCACTAGATGTTTTTGGCTCCTTTGTCGAAGATCAAGTGACAATAGGTGTGTGGATTCATTTCTGGATCTTCGATTCTATTCCATTGGTCCACTTGTCTGTCACTGTGTCAATACCATGCAGTTTTTAACACTATTGCTCTGTAGTATTGCTTGAAGTCAGGGATACTGATTCCCCCAGAATTTCTTTTGTTGTTGAGAATAGTTTTAGCTATCCTGGGTTTCTTGTTATTCCAGATGAATTTGAGAATTGCTTTTTCTAACTCTGTGAAGAACTGTGTTGGGATTTTGATGGGGATTGCATTAAATCTGTAGATCACTTTTGGCAAGATGGCCATTTTAACTATATATTTTTTAAAATTCATATTACATCTCAATCACAGCCCTCCTCCTTCCTCTCCCCCAAGTCCTTCCCTTAAAAACCCCTTCACTCATTAAATCCAACCCTTCTCCTCAAAGAAAGGGAAGCCCCTCTTGGACACCACGTCACCGTGGGTCCACTAGACTAAGCGGGACTAAGCATCTCCTCTTCCACCACTTAAATCCAACCAGACAGTCCAAGTATGGGAAAGGCATCCAATGGCTGCCAACAGAGCCAGAGACAGCCTATGCTCCAACTGTTAGTCAGCAGACCTATTTGAAGACCAATCTGCTTATCCGAGGCAATCATTTGAAATCACAAAGCACGTTGCCCAATACATCGTATATGCTCAACAAACTCACTATTAATACCACTTTGAAAATGAGCTGAGAGGCTAATACATTAGTGAAGCAGAATTCTTATTCATTTCTTTACTTTTCTTTTTCTCAGCTTCCCTCTGCCCACCACTCCTCCCTTACTCTCTTGCCTCTGTCCCTCTGTCTTCTTTCTTTCTTTCCTCTTTTTTCTGAACTCTCTCTCTCTCTCTCTCTCTCTCTCTCTCTCTCTCTCTCTCTCTCTCTCTCTCTCTCTCTCTCTCTCTGTGTGTGTGTGTGTGTGTGTTCCTCTCTCTCCCTCTTTTGCTTTGGTTTTCATTAGTACTGGGACAGAGCCCATGGCTTTTCACATACTAGCTGTGTGCTGTATCACTGATTATGTATCTCTTCAGACATTGTGTTTTATGTTTATGATGATCCCTTAAGAAACAGTTGTTTGGGATGAAGAGATGAGTCAGTGATTAATATTGGCAGAGCCAGATTCAATTCTTAGCACTGACATGGTGTCTTACAACACCATCTGTAACTCCAATCTTCTCTTCCAATCTCCATAGGCACCAGGCATGCATATGTGGCAGAGATATAGATGTAGACACAACACTCAAACACATAAAATAAAATAAAAAATTAAAAAAAACCCCGTGGTTAGTAATACTGCCTATTGTTACTAAAAATTTGCAGTTTCTGTGAAGAAAGACATAGAAAACAATGCACAAGTATATATTAAGGTTCACTAAAAAGACTTCTTTAGTTCTCTGTATTAAATATGCTGTATCCTGCTACCTATGTGTTAGATTAGAAAAAGACTTAGGAAGCCATTTGTGAACATATGAGCTGGAAGTGGGGAGAGAAATTTTCTTAGGTCATACCTGTGCTCCTTACATTCATAGTTAAAATTAACTGATTACTTTATATTTATTTAATAATAAATGTAAGTTGTAAATAAGAAATAGTTAAAATATTTTTTGAAAGAGTTTTGAAGATAACTAGCATTTCAGAGTTTTTAGGTAACTGTATATTTCAGGGTGACTGATCCCCTATTTGTTTTTCTCCTCTCTATAAAATATGTGTTGTTATTTTTTTAAATTGGAAATTTAGTGATTAATTGGTATTGAATTCAATGAACATATTCGTTATGATTATTCACTTACCCACCTCCTTGGCAGCTTAATATATTTTGGTGAAAACTTCTAATTCTACGCAGTTTATATCCAGCATAGGATAACATGATGAACTTAAATCTGAATTTTATAATAAAACTATTAATAAGGAAAGTAAGAGAATTCTTCAGATCTTTCTTATGACATTTGAATCTTGATCTTTGGCTTATAGAGTTTGGTGAATCCTCTAAGGCCACCACCAAGGTCCTCCTTCACAGTCAATTTTATTTATGTAAAACCTTTCATCAAAAGATCACAAAGAGCTGTCTAACCAGCCATAAAGCAACATAAATCACAAAAGAAAATGAAATGCTCAAACAATAAAATTATACATTAGAGGCCCATTTAAAGCTGAGTCTGTGAAGATGAGAGACGAGTCTTGGCTGGAGTATACAGAACATCAGTTATAATGGGAAGCTATTTCATAATTTGGTGAAAAATGAAAAAAAAGCCCACTTCTAATCGTGAAGAGCCTATTATTAGGAATGATCACTTGCAAACCAGTGCTGTAACGATGGGGTGAAGTGCATAATAATGTGCAATAGAATTGTCAGAGGGCTGAGGAATGTGCTGTTCCCAAGAAGGAAAAAATTGGAGACCCCCCACCTCAAATGAGCATTGTACCCAAAGTGATGTGCTCTTTAACATTCCTGGTGCCTATTTCTCTCATACCCCTCTCTCATATCTATGCTAGGGTCCCACAGTACGTATATACTATTCATATATTTATGATACTCTCTACCACACAGGGGTCTGGCGGAAGCAACAGGGACCTTTCACTCTTCAATGTCAGCCTTACCTGCTTCCTCAGCACAGATACATTCACTGTCCCCTAAGTCTCTGGATTTCTAATTTATAGTCAGAAAGAAATTCATTTTTCATGTCCCCAAGCATAGAAGAGATACAAGAGTCTTGTAACCATTATTGCCTTAACAAAAGTCAGCAGAAGCCCCCTTTACCTTTACTTCTACAGAGAAGCTGAGGGTTTTGGAGAAACTGGTCTTTTGTTTTATTGCTCTTGAAATAAACATCAAGAAAATGCTTCTTGGAACAAAGTTTATAGCATTCCAGCTAAAGCGTATTTTCTAATATTAAGTTTTCAATTATGTCTAATACTTCAGTCCCCCTTGCTTATGTATTCAAATCTGATTCTTGATAATTCATCTGTGATTTGAGGTGTGTGCCTTCCAACTGATACCAAGAAGCCTTCAGGAAAGTGCGGTGTTTCTATCTCCTTGATAGTTAAAATGCATGTGCAGAGAGCTATGTATGAAGTACATATTAAGATTCGGTTACCACCTAATCATTTAGTAGATAAATATTTTAGTATTTTCTTCCTTTATGACTGAGGATGTGTAGCTTATCATCTGTATACTCAAAATTAAGTATTGTGCTAAGTAAACCAAAGTATGTGCAGTTTTATGTCTTGCCCTGAAATAATTAAGCATTGGCAAGTGATTGGCAAGTGTGTCAGAGATGAATAAAGAAGATGGAGAAGTAGTGTGAAGAGGGAATCACCTGGACTACCTGGGGTGAATTCTCTACACTAGTGATGTTTGTTCCTAAGACCAAAACAAAGAATTGGTGATATGAAAGAGGGAGACTATGTGAGAAAAGAAAAAAATAAAACGTTCGAATGTTAGAGGTACTTTAAAATATGCCAGAACATGCATGCAGTCAACGTGCTGGAGAATCTGGTTAGGATGGCAAAGGACACCATGAAAAGGACAAATCGGCACCAACAAATTGGGAAAAAATCTTCACCAACCCTACATCAGATAGAGGGCTAATATCCAATACATATAAAGAACTCAAGAAGTTAGACTCCAGAAAACCAAATAACCCTATTAAAAAATGGAGTACAGAGTTAAACAAAGAATTTTCACCTGAAGAACTTCGGATGGTGGAGAAGCATCTTAAAAAATGCTCAACTTCATTAGTCATTAGGGAAATGCAAATCAAAACAACCCTGAGATTTCACCTTACACCAGTCAGAATGGCTAAGATTAAAAATTCAGGAGACAGCAGATGTTGGCGAGCAGGTGGAGAAAGGAACACTTCTCCACTGCTGGTGGGGTTGCAAATTGGTACAACCACTCTGGAAATCAGTCTGGTGGTTCCTCAGAAAACTGGGCACCTCACTTCCAGAAGATCCTGCTATACCACTCCTGGGCATATACCCAGAAGATTCCCCAGCATGTAATAAGGGATACATACTTCACTATGATCATAGCAGCCCTATTTATAATTGCCAGAAGCTGGAAAGAACCCAGGTATCCCTCAACAGAAGAGTGGATGCAAAAAATGTGGTATATCTACACAATGGAGTACTATTCAGCCATTAGAAACAATGAATTCATGAAATTCTTAGGCAAATGGATGGAGCTGGAGAACATCATACTAAGTGAGGTAACCCAGACTGAAAAGATGAATCATGGTATGCACTCACTAATAAGTGGATATTAACCTAGAAAACTGGAATACCCAAAACATAATCTACACATCAAATGAGGTACAAGAAGAATGGAGGAGTGGCCCCTTGTTCTGGAAAGACTCAGTGAAGCAGTATAGTGCAAAACCAGAACAGGGAAGTGGGAAGGGTTGGGTGGGAAAACAGGGGGAGGGAAGGGGGCTGATTGGACTTTCAGGGAGTGGGTGTCTAGAAAAGGGGAAATCATTTGAAATGTAAATAAAAATATATCGATTTAAAAAAAAGAAATAAGTTCAAATAATAGAAGATAATGTACAAAAGTCATTAGAGAAAGAATAATCTGAGATAGATTAAATATGACCTGAGTTCATAATGGATTTCTAGATATTCTCAGAAACCCTTTTGTACTTCTAGGTGGCCATTAGAGTTCAGTCTAACTTCAGCTAAATGATGGTTAGAGGCGCCCTTCTCACTACTTCTCTGAATATTTTCCTAAAAGACTAGTTAAGAAGGTGCTAGGATCCATGGAATTTTACAGATGTTTTTCTTTGAGTTTTCCTTGACTGTGTCTGTCACCATAACATAGAATAGCAGCTGATGTGTAGGAGGTTTGATTCGCTGTTATTGATAAAATCAATTTATCTAAAGATAAATTCATGACATTGCAGTCATTTCAGAGTGGCAGAAATGTACATGTGCCCTCTCTGAAAAGTAATTTTTGTTATTCATGTATTTATTTTATAGCCAAAACAAAACAAAAGAACAACAAAAACAGTAGGTAAGCTTTAGACAGCTAGAAAATAATTTCTCTAATAGCATAATGCATTTTTAGTATACTAACTAGCATTAAAACAAAAATAGGTAGGTATAGTTGTTTTGAATTTTTTCTCTTAGACCTCGACTACCTTTAGCTTTGCAACCTTTCAGATGCAGGAACTGAAGAGGACTTCATTGCAACCATCACTTGGACTCTGTAAGACTCAAGCAGGAGCTCAAAGAACAAGACAGGACTGTGTAAAGCACTGAAAGCCACATCAAAAACCTGGTTTGGGTTTCAGCAAAACTTAGATATGAAACTGGACTGATTCTTTCTTCTTTTTTTAAACAAAGGACACAACACTACAAACAAAGCTTTGGCCTTATGAGCACTGGTATGTGAGAAATTGCTATTCTTTTCATTGCATGCCTTTGAAAGCAATTTTGGAGAAGTAGAAATAATTTAAAGTATCTTTTTTCCCCCCTAGAGTCTTAGATTTTCAAATCACTGCAGACGTGATACAAATTTTTAGTGCATGTCTTAAAGGAAAATTCCAGATGAGAAAAGACTGAAACTCACTGCCTGTTTGTCTCCCAAAGCGCACAATAAGGAAATCATTTAGAAGGGAAAAAAAAACTCTCCAATTTTCTCTGACAGTCAGTGGCAGAGTAGTGAAATTCAGGTAGCTATATATTTTAAAAGCAGTGGGTGAATAATCCAGACATATTCTAATGAAGCTTCTAAATGGTTAATAATTCATAAAATAGTCTTTTTACAATGAAAATTAAGAAATTTCCTAAATGTATGACTGAGATAAAAATGAAAGGGAGCCCTTTATCAAGAGCAGCTTTTGTCAGAAAGGAAATCAAATTACAGTGAGATGTGCAGCTCATGTCCTTACATGCACACACGCACATCTGATTCATACAGAAAATTAGCGATGCTTATTTGCCCAACACATCAATTGCCTTTTACAATACTGCTTTTTTAAATAGCCAATTAGTTTTCTACTTTGGAAGAAGAAGGGAGAAGGAGGGCCCTTTAAATATTTGTTAAATGCCTCTTAGACTGGTATGATACTTCTTTGGTGCTTTATATGGCTTGGTGCTTCCTTATTCAATCCTTCTGATGATTTTTCAGATGGCTATTGCTATTTGATAGGTAAGCAAATTAAAGACTTAGAGTAGATAGCAATAGCAATTTTTGCCTATCGACCTGGTAGGTAGATGGCTGGAGTCTCAAAACCAGGTTTGATTAATTCTCCAGTTTCTTTTTGTTGTATGTATATATGTATGTATGTAAGTATGTATATGTGTATGTGTGTGTATGTGTGTATATGTGTATGTGTGTATGTGTGTATATATGTATGTATATATTCACTTTACATTCCAGTATGTCCCTCCTCTCCTGTCAGTTCCTCCCCATACACACCCATTCCCTGTCCCCCTCTTTTTTAGAGACTTCAGGGATAGCTCCCACTCAAGTTGTTGGGGGACACATATGAAGACCAAGCTGTACATCTGCCCTATGTGAAGGGGATGGGGCTAGATCTAGCTACTAGCTCTTTGGTCTGTGGTTCAGTCTCTGGGAGTATCCAAGGACCCAGGTTATTTGACTCTATTGGTCTTCTTTTGGAATCCCTATCCTCTCTGAGTCCTTCAATTCTTTCCCAAACTCTTCCACAAGACTTCCCAAGCTCCATCTAATGTTTGGCTTTGGGACTCTGCATCTCTTTCCATCAGCATCTGGGTTGATCTTCTCAGGGGTCAGTAAAGGTAAGATCCTGTCTGCAAGCATAACAAAGTCTTCAAGAATATTATGAATAGTGTCAGGAACTGGTTCTTGCCCATGGATTGGGTCTCAATTTGGGCAACTCATTGGCTGGCTATTTTCTCTCATTGACTCCCTGGGGCCTTTCCCATTCCCCAGTCTCTTTTAAACTTTGCATGCTCTATCTAATGTATAAGAACATTTAACATTTAGGCATTATTATGTAAAGCATAGTACGTGCTTGAATTCACTCAGACCATATAAAAATTCTATTATTAAATTATTTGTCCTACAAAACTGGCAATGTGAAATTTTCACAGAAAGCAGAAAACTATAAATGATAGAAAAAAGTTATTTTTGATTAATGATGAAATCTATTTTTAGCTGCATTAATATTATTATATAACATTACATTCTGGTATATAAATTATTTTTGTGATCTTTAATACTTTATTTATTCATTTTTCTTTTATTGAAAATAGTTTTGTTTCTTCACATAATATATCCAGAATATTATTTCCTTTACTTATACTCTTCCCAGATCCTCTGCACTTTTTCCTCTCCTGTCAGGATCACTCACTATCTGTTTTTCATTATTAAAAAGACAAGCTTAAAAGGGTGAATAGAATAGAATAGAATAGAATAGAATAGAATAGAATAGAATAGAATAGAATAGAATAGAATAGAATAGAATAGAACAGAATAGAACAGAACAGAAGAGAATAGAATAAAATTAAAACCAAAAACTAATCCAATGAAATAGGACAAGACAAACAAACAGGAGGAAAAGGTCCCAAGAAAAGGCACAAAGATATAGAAAGGACTCAAGAAAAGGCACAAACATACATAGCTGCAGAGAAACATATATAGATGTGGATACTAACTTATTTGCACACTTAGGATTCCCATAAAACACTGAGATAGAAGCTAAAATATATACCCAAAGGAGCTGTAGAGCAAGAAGAAAATAGATAGCAAAGTTTTAAAATAGTCATGACATAATACTCTGAATCGAGCAACCGTTGAAGATGCTATTGAGTTTGCTTTCTCTTGGCCATACACTGCTGGGTATATAGCTTACCCTTATAAGGAGTTTGTTTCTACAGTGAGACACCACTGGAGGAAATTAAGCCATTTCATTTGTAGGTGGTTAGAAATTAGAGATAGCCTCTGGGTTAGAGATGGGGACATGTGTCCACCTGTATCAGCTCTAGGATCTCATGTCATCTGGTGCAACACAGGACATGTGCATCCTTCCTGTCTCTGTATGCTTGTATGTGCATAGGTCCTGCTGTGGTTAGAAGGCCTCATTTCCTTGCTGTTGTCCATCACTTCTTACTCTTACAGTAGTTCAACATTCTCTTCCTTAGGGCTCCCATGATGGTAGGGATTTGATAGAAATAACCCATTTTTGGATGAGTGTTCTAAGGTATCTTACTGTCTCTCTTCCTATTGTATGGCTGTCGTTCTCTGTATTTATTTACATCTGCTACTGAAGAAAGATGGCTGAGTGACTTAGTTAGGGTTTTACTGCTGTGAACAGACATCATGACCAAGGCAACTCTTATAAGGACAACATTTAATTGGGTCTGGCTTACAGGTTCAGAGAGGTTCAGTGCATTTCATCAAGGTGGGAATATGGCAGCATTTAGGCAGACATGGTGCTGGAGGAGCTGAGAGTTCTACATCTTCATCCAAAGGAAGACAGAAGACTGGTCCAGGAAGCTAGGACAATGTTCTTAAAGCCCAAGTCCATAGTGACATACTTCCTCCAATAAGGCTATGCCTACTCCAACAAGGCCACACCTCCAAATAGTGCCCTCCCGGGGTCAAGCATATTTAAGCCATCATACTGAGCAAGGAATTGGTCTGTGAGAATAGCAAAATGTCATTAAAAGTGATTTTCTATTTTTTCTTTTCTTTCTTTTTTTAAATATTTTTATTTTCTATATTCTTTGTTTACGTTCCCAATGATTTCGCCTTTCCCGGATGCCCCCTCCCCATATGTCCCATAAACCTTCTTCTCTCCATCTATTCTCCAATCACCTCCCTCCTTTTTTTTCTCTGTCCTTATGTTCCCCTCCAATGCTTTCCAGGATCAGGACCCTCTCCATACTTCTTCATGGGAGTCATTTGTTATGCGATTTGTGCCTTGGGTATTCAGGGCTTCTGGGCTAATTAATATCCACTTATCAGAGATTGCATTCCATGCGTATTCTTTTGTGATTGGGTTACCTCACTTAGGATGATATTTTCCAGATCAAACCATTTGCCTAAAAATTTTGTGAATTCATTGTTAATAATTGCTGAGTAGTATTCCATTGTGTAAATGTACCACATTTTCTGTATCCATTCCTCCTTTGAGGGGCATCTGGGTTCTTTCCAGCTTCTGGCTATTATAAATAAGGCTGCTATGAACATAATGGAGCATGTGTCTTTATTGCATGCCGGGGAATCCTTTGGGTATATGCCCAGGAGAGGTATAGCAGGGTCCTCTGGAAGTCTCATGTCCAGTTTTCTGAGGAACCTCCAGACTGATTTCCACAGTGGTTGTACCATCTTATAGCCCCACCAGCAGTGGAAGAGTGTTCCTCTTTCTCCACATCCTCGCCAATACCTGCTGTCTCCTGAGTTTTTGACCTTAGTCATTCTGACTGGTGTAAGGTGAAATCTCAGGGTTGTTTTGATCTTCATTTCCCTAATGACTAATGATGTTGAGAACTTCTTAAGGTGCCTCTCGGCCATCCGAATTTCTTCAGGTGAAAATTTTTTGTTAAGATCTGTACCCCATTTTTTAATAGGGTTATTTTGTTCCCTGGGGTCTAACTTCTTGAATTCTTTGTATATGTTGGATATTAGCCCTCTATCAGATGTGGGGTTGGTGAATATCCTTTCCCAATTTGATGGTTGCCGTTTTGTCCTTTTAACAGTGTCCTTTGCCTTACAGAAACTTTGTAATTTTATGAGGTCCCATTTGTCAATTCTTGATCTTAGAGCATAAGCTATTGCTGATCTGTTCAGGAAATTTTTCCCCGTACCCATGTCTTCTAGAGTCTTCCCCAGTTTCTTTTCTATTAGTTTCAGTGTGTCTGGTTTTACACGGAGGTCCTTGATCCACTTGGAGTGAAGTTTAGTACATGGAGATAAGAATGGATCATTTTGAATTCTTCTGCATGTTGACCTCCAATTGAACCAGCACCATTTGTTGAAAAGGCTATCTTCTTTCCACTGGATGTTTTTGGGTCCTTTGTCGAACATCAAGTGACCATAGGTGTGTGGGTTCATTTATGGATCTTCAATTCTATTCCATTGGTCCACTTTTCTGTCACTGTGCCAATACCATGCAGTTTTTAACACTATTGCTCTGTAGTATTGCTTAAAGTCAGGGATACTGATTCCCCCAGAATTTCTTTTGTTGTTGAGAATAGTTTTAGCTATCCTGGGTTTTTTGTTATTCCTGATGAATTTGAGAATTGCTTTTTCTAACTCTGTGAAGAACTGAGTTGGGATTTTGATGGGGTTTGCATTGAATCTGTAGATTGCTTTTGTCAAGATGGTCATTTTAACTATATTAATCCTGCCAATCCATGAGCATGGCAGATTTTTCCATTTTCTGAGGTCTTCTTTGATTTCCTTCTTCAGAGACCTGAAGTTCTTGTCAAAAAGATCTTTCACTTGTTTGGTTAGAGTCACACCAAGATACTTTATATTGTCCGTGGCTATTGTGAAGGGTTTCATTTCCCTAACTTCTTTCTCAGCCTGCTTATCCTTTGAGTATAGGAAGGCAACTGATTTGCTTGAGTTGATTTTTTTTTTTTATTATTATTATTATTATTCGATATAATTTATTTACATTTCAAATGATTTCCCCTTTTCTAGCCCCCCCACTCCCCGAAAGTCCCGCAAGCCCCCTTCTCTTCCCCTGTCCTCCCACCCACCCCTTCCCACTTCCCCGTTCTGGTTTTGCTGAATACTGTTTCACTGAGTCTTTCCAGAACCAGGGGCCACTCCTCCTTTCTTCTTGTACCTCATTTGATGTGTGGATTATGTTTTGGGTATTCCAGTTTTCTAGGTTAATATCCACTTATTAGTGAGTGCATACCATGATTCACCTTTTGAGTCTGGGTTACCTCACTTAGTATGATATTCTCTAGCTTCATCCATTTGCCTAAGAATTTCATGAATTCATTGTTTCTAATGGCTGAATAGTACTCCATTGTGTAGATATACCACATTTTTTGCATCCACTCTTCTGTTGAGGGATACCTGGGTTCTTTCCAGCATCTGGCAATTACAAATAGGGCTGCTATGAACATAGTAGAACATGTATCCTTATTACATGGTGGGGAGTCTTCTGGGTATATGCCCAGGAGTGGTATAGCAGGATCTTCTGGAAGTAAGGTGCCCAGTTTTCGGAGGAACCGCCAGACTGATTTCCAGAGTGGTTGTACCAATTTGCAACCCCACCAGCAGTGGAGGAGTGTTCCTCTTTCTCCACACCCTCTCCAACACCTGCTGTCTCCTGAATTTTTAATCTTAGCCATTCTGACTGGTGTAAGATGAAATCTTAGGGTTGTTTTGATTTGCATTTCCCTAATGACTAATGAAGTTGAGCATTTTTTAAGATGCTTCTCCGCCATCCGAAGTTCTTCAGGTGAGAATTCTTTGTTTAACTCTGTACCCCATTTTTTAATAGGGTTGTTTGGTTTTCTGGAGTCTAACTTCTTGAGTTCTTTATATATATTGGATATTAGCCCTCTATCTGATGTAGGATTGGTGAAGATCTTTTCCCAATTTGTTGGTTGCCGATTTGTCCTCTTGATGGTGTCCTTTGCCTTACAGAAACTTTGTAATTTTATGAGGTCCCATTTGTCAATTCTTGCTCTTAGAGCATACGCTATTGGTGTTCTGTTCAGAAACTTTCTCCCTGTACCGATGTCCTCAAGGGTCTTCCCCAGTTTTTTTTCTATTAGCTTCAGAGTGTCTGGCTTTATGTGGAGGTCCTTGATCCATTTGGATTTGAGCTTAGTACAAGGAGACAAGGATGGATCAATTCGCATTCTTCTGCATGCTGACCTCCAGTTGAACCAGCACCATTTGTTGAAAAGGCTATCTTTTTTCCATTGGATGTTTTCAGCCTCTTTGTCGAGGATCAAGTGGCCATAGGTGTGTGGGTTCATTTCTGGATCTTCAATCCTGTTCCATTGATCCTCCTGTCTGTCACTGTACCAATACCATGCAGTTTTTAACACTATTGCTCTGTAGTATTGCTTGAGGTCAGGGATACTGATTCCCCCAGATTTCCTTTTGTTGCTGAGAATAGTTTTAGCTATCCTGGGTTTTTTGTTGTTCCAGATGAATTTGATAATTGCTCTTTCTAGCTCTGTGAAGAATTGAGTTGGGATTTTGATGGGTATTGCATTGAATCTGTATAGTGCTTTAGGCAAAATGGCCATTTTAACTATATTGATTCTGCCGATCCATGAGCATGGGAGGTTTTCCCATTTTTTGAGGTCTTCTTCCATTTCCTTCTTCAGAGTCTTGAAGTTCTTGTCATACAGATCTTTCACATGTTTGGTAAGAGTCACCCCAAGATACTTTATACTGTTTGTGGCTATTGTGAAGGGGGTCATTTCTCTAATTTCTTTCTCAGCCTGCTTATCCTTTGAGTATAGGAAGGCCACTGATTTGCTTGAGTTGACTTTATAACCTGCCACTTTGCTGAAGTTGTTTATCAGCTGTAGGAGTTCTCTAGAGGAGTTCTTTGGGTCACTTAGGTAGACGATCATGTCGTCTGCAAATAATGATAGTTTGACTTCTTCCTTTCCAATTTGTATCCCTTTGACCTCCTTATGTTGTCGAATTGCCCGAGCTAGTACCTCAAGTACAATATTGAAAAGATAAGGAGAAAGGGGGCAGCCTTGTCTGGTCCCTGATTTCAGTGGGATTGCTTCAAGTTTCTCTCCATTTAGTTTGATGCTGGCTACCGGTTTGCTGTATATTGCTTTTACTATGTTTAGGTATGGGCCTTGAATTCCTGTTCTCTCCAAGACTTTAAGCATGAAGGGATGCTGAATTTTGTCAAATGCTTTTTCAGCATCCAATGAAATGACCATGTGGTTTTGTTCTTTGAGTTTGTTTATGTAGTGGATTGTATTGATGGATTTCCGTATATTGAACCAACCCTGCATTCCTGGGATAAAGCCTACTTGATCATGGTGGATGATCGTTTTGATGTGTTCTTGGATTCGGTTGGCAAGAATTTTATTGAGTATTTTTGCATCGATGTTCATAAGGGAAATTGGTCTGAAGTTCTCTTTCTTTGTTGGATCTTTGTGTGGCTTTGGTATCAGCGTAATTGTGGCTTCGTAGAAGGAATTGGGTAGTGTTCCTTCTGTTTCTATTTTGTGGAATAGTTTGAAGAGTATTGGTGTTAACTCTTCTTTGAAGGTCTGGTAGAATTCTGCACTGAAGCCATCTGGTCCTGTGCTTTTTTTGGTTGGAAGACTTTCTATGACTCCTTCTATTTCTTTAGGCATTATGGGACTGTTTAGATGGTCTAGTTGGTCCTGATTTAATTTTGGTATTTGGTATCTGTCAAGGAAATTGTCCATTTCCTCCAGATTCTCCAGTTGTGTTGAGTATAGGCTCTTGTAGTAGGATCTGATGATTTTTTGGATTTCCTCAGTTTCCGTTGTTATATCTCCCTTTTCATTTCTAAGTTTGTTAATTTGGATACTTTCTCTGTGCCCTTTGGTCATTCTGGCTAAGGGTTTATCTATCTTGTTGATTTTCTCAAAGAACCAGCTCCTGGTATTGTTGATTTTTTGTATGGTTCTCTTTGTTTCTACTTGATTGATTTCGGCCCTGAGTTTGATGATTTCCTGCCTTCTACTCCTCCTGGGCGAAATAGCTTCTTTTTGTTCCAGGGCTTTCAGGTGTGTCATTAAGCTGGTAATGTATGCTCTCTCCATTTTCTTTTTGGAGGCACTCAGGGCTATGAGTTTTCCTCTTAGCACTGCTTTCATTGTGTCCCATAGATTTGGGTATGTTGTGTTTTCATTTTCATTGTGTTCTAAAAAGTCTTTAATTTCTTTCTTTATTTCTTCCTTGACCAAGGTATCATTGAGTAGAGTATTGTTCAGTTTCCACGTGTATGTGGGCTTTCTGTTGTTTCTGTTGCTATTGAAGACCACTTTTACTCCATAGTGATCAGATAGGAGGCATGGGATTAGTTCGATCTTCTTATATTTGTTGAGGTCTGTCTTGTGACCAATTATATGGTCGATTTTGGAGAAGGTACCATGAGGTGCTGAGAAAAAGGTATATTCTTTTGTTTTAGGATAGAATGTTCTATATATATCTGTTAAATCTAATTGGTCCAAAGCTTCAATTAGTTTCATTGTGTCCCTGTTTAGTTTCTGTTTTCCTGATCGGTCCATTGAGGAAAGTGCAGTGTTGAAGTCACCCACAATTATTGTGTTAGGTGCAATGTGTGCTTTTAGTTTTAATAAAGTTTCTTTTACAAAAGAGGGTGCCCTTACATTTGGGGCATAGATGTTCAGGATTGTCAGTTCTTCTTTTTGTATTTTTCCTTTGGCCAGCAAGAAGTGTCCCTCAGGGTCTCTTTTGATGACTTTGGGTTGAAAGTCAATTTTATCTGATATTAAAATGGCTACTCCAGCTTGTTTCCTGAGACCATTTGCTTGTAAAATTGTCTTCCAGCCTTTTACTCTAAGGTAGTGTTTGTCTTTGACCCTGAGGTGTGTTTCCTGTAAGCAGCAAAATGTAGGGTCCTGTTTACGTATCCATTCAGTTAGTCTGTGTCTTTTTATTGGGGCATTAAGTCCATTGATGTTAAGAGATATTAAGGAATAGTGATTGTTACTTCCTATCATTTTTGACGTTATTTTTAAATTTGAATGCTTAACTTCTTTTGGGTTTGATGAAAGGTTACTATCTTGCTTTTTCCAGGGTGAAGTTTCCCTCCTTGTATTGGTGTTGTCCTCCTATTATCCTTTTTAGGGCCGGGTTTGTGGATAGATATTGGGTAAACTTGGTTTTGTCATGAAATATCTTAGTTTCTCCATCTATGGTGATTGAGAGTTTTGCTGGATATAGTAGTTTTGGTTGGCATTTGTGTTCTCTTAGAGTCTGCATGAGATCTGCCCAGGACCTTCTAGCCTTCATAGTCTCAGGTGAAAAGTCTGCTGTGATTCTGATAGGTCTTCCTTTATATGTTACTTGGCCTTTTTCTCTTACTGCCTTTAGTATTCTTTCTTTGTTTAGAACATTTGGTGTTTTGATTATTATGTGACGGGAAGTATTTCTGTTCTGGTCCAGTCTGTTTGGAGTTCTGTAGGCTTCTTGTATATTCATGGGCATCTCTCTCTTTAGGTTAGGGAAGTTTTCTTCCATAATTTTATTGAAGATATTTGCTGGCCCTTTAAGTTGTAAATCTTCACTCTCCTCTATGCCTATAATCCTTAGGTTTGGTCTTCTCATTGTGTCCTGGATTTCCTGGATATTTTGGGTTACAAGCTTTTTGCATTTTGCATTTTCTTTAACTGTTGAGTCCATGGTTTCTATGGAATCTTCAGCATCTGAGATTCTTTCTTCTATCTCTTGTATTCTGTTGTTGATATTTGTATCTCTGTCCCCTGATTTCTTCCCAAGGCTTTCTATCTCCAAAGTTGTCTCCCTTTGAGTTTTCTTAGTTGTTTCTACTTCTGATTTTAGATCCTGGATGGTTTTGCTTAGCTCCTTCACTTGCATGTTTGTGTTTTCCTGTAATGCTTTAAGAGATTTTTGTGTTTTCTCATTCATGAGCTCAGCCTGTTGACCAAAGTTCTCCTGTATTTCTTTAAGAGATTTTTGTGTTTCGTCTTTCATGACCTCAGCCTGTTGAGCAAAGTTCTCCTGTATTTCTTTAAGTGTTTTTTGCATTTCCTCCTTGTTGGCTTTTGTATTCTCCTGGATTTCTTTCAATGATTTTTGTGTTTCCCTTGCAAGGGCTTCTACCTTTTGATCCATTGTCTCCTGAATTTCTTTACGTATGACCTTCATGTGTTCCTGTACCAGCATCATGACCAGTGATTTTAAATCCAAATCTTGTTTTACTGGTGTGATGGGGTATCCAGGACATGTTGGTAGAGGAGAATTGGGTTCAGATGTTGCCATATTGCCTTGATTTCTGTTAGTGACGTTCCTGCGTTTGCCTTTTGCCATCTAGATCTCACTGGTGTTAGTTTATCTTGTCAGTGCTGGACTCACCAGTGCAAGCTGCCCCTTCCCAGTTGGCCTCTGGTGCACAGCTTACCTCCTGCACTGCTTGTAGACAGTGTGCTGCTGCCCAGGCTGTTCAGATCCCAAAGCAGGCACCCGAAGGCTCCCGCTGGGGCCCGCTGGATTCACTGGAGCACACTGACTTCTCCCAGCTGGCCGCCCGGAAGCCCAGCTAGCCACTTGCAGGACTTGGAGATGTAATGCTGCCGCCCAGACTGATCTGGATCCGGAAGCGGAGAGAGTAGAGCTAAGGCCTTCTGCCTGAGGCCTTGCCCCAGATTGTGTCTGTGGAGCAGATGGAGCCCCTGTGCACTCCCAGGGAGTGCCGACGGTGTATGCTACTGTGACCTCCCCTGAGTTCCGCTCACTCCGCTGGGCAGCCGATCTGCCAACCGGGCTATCGCACACAAGGTTAGCCTGGCCGCCCAGTCCCTGAGTCCAGGCAAAAGCCTGGGAGGCCAAGGTCCGAGCAAAGTTCCCCTACGGCTTTGACTGTTAATTGGGTTTGCCAGGTGACTAGGATGGCGGGCGTGTGCGCCCGCGCTCCCTGAAAGCGCCGGGAGAGTCTGCTTTGCTAACAATCACCTGGGCGGGTTGACTCACAGATGGCCCACCAAGCCGCCCAGTTCTTGGGGTCAGTCCTGTGCCTTTTGGGGCCTGGACCCCCGCTTTGTTAGCCTTAGGCTATGCCTGTTACAGGTCTGCCTGCCTGAGCTCTCTGTCGTCCTGCAGGCAAAATGGTGGCGGCGCGCTCGCAGGCCTGGGCAAAAAACCTCCTGGTTGGGTTGGCACCCCGATGGCCCCCCGACCCGCCCAGGGCCTGGGTGCAGGCCAACGCCCGTCGGGCTCAGACCACCGCGGTGTTGGCCTCGGATTATGTTTGTGTACCTCAGTCTGTCCGATTCCTGGAGTACGGAACCAAGATGGATCCTCCTCTCCTGACTGGTGGGAGGCCGAGTTCTGAAGTGGCCTCCGTGCAGGAAAGGCGCCGCACAACTGCAGCTGCTTGCTGTCCGGCTGGTCAGCGAAGGTCAGTGGTCGTGGGCGCAGGGCCTAACTGGTCCCTGTGACGCCTTGGTTCCACTGCTGATGGCCCTTCAGCTGGAGCAGCCACTGCTGCCGCTGCTGCCGCCGCCGCGCCCTTGAGTTGATTTTATAACCAGCCACTTTGCTGAAGTTGTTTATCAGCTGTAGGAGTTCTCAGGTGGAGGTTTTCGGGTCACTTAAGTAGACTGTCATGTCATCTGCAAATAGTGATAATTTGACTTCTTCCTTTCCAATTTGTATCCCCTTGACCTCCTATGTTGTCTAATTGCTCTAGCTAGAACGTCAAGTATTATATTGAAAAGATATGGAGAGAGAGGACAGCCTTGTCTAGTCCCTGATTTTAGTGGGATTGCTTCAAGTTTCTCTCCGTTTAGTTTGATGTTGGCTATCGGTTTGCTGTATATTGCGTTAAAGATGTTTAGGTATGGGCCTTGAATTCCTGTTCTTTCCAAGACTTTTAGCATGAAAGGATGCTGGATTTTGTCAAGTGCTTTTTCTGCATCTAATGAGATGATAATATGGTTTTTTCTTTGTGTTTGTTTATGTAGTGGATAACATTGGTGGATTTCCTTATATTGAACCATCCCTGCATCCCTGGGATGAAGCCTACTTGATCATGGTGGATGATCGTTTTGATGTGTTCTTGGATTCGGTTGGCAAGAATTTTATTAATTATTTTTGCATCAATATTTATAAGAGAAATTGGCCTTGAGTTCTCTTTCTTTGTTGGATCTTTGTGTGGTTTTTGTATCAGCATAATTGTGGCTTCATAGAATGAGTTGGGTAGAGTTCCTTCTGTTTCTATTTTGTGGAATAGTTTTGTGGAATTGGTGTTAGGTCTTCTAAGAAGGTCTGATAGAATTCTGCACTGAAGCCATCTGGTCCCATGCTTTTTTGTTTGGGAGACTTTCTATGACCCTTTTTATTTCTTCAGGTGTTATGGGAATGTTTAGTTGATCTATTTGATCCTGATTTAGTTTTGGTGTCGGATATCTGTCTAGGAAACTGTCCATTTCCTCCAGGTTCTCCAGTTGTGTTGAGTATAGGGTTTTGTAGTAGGGTTTAATGATTTTTTAATTTCCTCAGTTTCTGTTGTTATATTTCCCTTTTCATTTCTAAGTTTGTTAATCTGTATACTGTCTCTGTGCCCTTTAGTTAGTCTGGCTAAGGGTTTATCTATCTTGTTGATTTTCTCAAAGAAGCAGCTCCTGGTTTTGTTGATTTTTTGTATGGTTCTCTTTGTTTCTACTTGATTGATTTCAGCCCTGAGTTTGATGATGTCCTGCCTTCTACTCCTCCTGGGTGAAATAGCTTCTTTTTCTTCTAGGGCTTTCAGGTGTGTCATTAAGGTATTAGTGTATGCTCTCTCTATTTTCTTTTTGGAGGCACTCAGGGCTATGAGTTTTCCTCTTAGCACTGCTTTCATTGTGTCCCATAGATTTGGGTATGTTGTGTCTTCATTTTCATTAAGTTCTAAAAAGTCTTTAATTTCTTTATTTCTTCCTTGACCAAGTTATCATTGAGTAGAATATTGTTCAGTTTCCACATGTATGTGGGTTTTCTATTGTTTTTTTTTTGCTGTTGAAGATCGCTTTTACTCCATAGTGATCTGATAGGAGGCATGGGATTAGTTCAATCTTCTTGTATTTGTTGAGGTCTGTCTTGTGGCCAATTATATGGTCGATTTTGGAGAAGGTACCATGAGGTTCTGAGAAAAAGATCTATTCTTTTGCTTTAGGATTAAATGTTCTATATATATATGTATCAGTTAAATCTAATTGGTCCAAAGTTTCAATTAGTTTCATTGTGTCCCTGTTTAGTTTCTGTTTTCCTGATCGGTCCATTGAGGAAAGTGCAGTGTTGAAGTCACCCACAATTATTGTGTTAGATTCAATGTGTGCTTTGAGCTTTAATAAAGTTTCTTTTATGAATGAGGGTGCCCTTTCATTTGGAGCATAGATGTTCTGGATTGAGAGTTCTTCTTGTTGTATTTTTCCTTTGACCAGCAAGAAGTTTCCCTCAGAGTCTCTTTTGATGACTTTAGGTTGAAAGTCAATTTTATCTGATATTAGAATGGCTACTCCAGCTTGTTTCCTGAGACCATTTGATGTAAAATTGTCTTCCAGCCTTTTACTCTAAGGTAGTGTTTGTCTTTGACCCTGAGGTGTGTTTTCTGTATGCAGCAAAATGTAGGGTCCTGTTTATGTATCTAGTCGGTTAATCTATGTCTTTTCATTGGGGCATTGAGTCCATTGATGTTAAGGGATAGTAAGGAATAGAGATTGTTACTTCCTGTCATTTTTGACGTTATTTTTTAAATTTGATTGGTTAACTTCTTTTGGGTTTGATGAAAGGTTACTATCTTGCTTTTTCCAGGGTGAAGTTTCCCTCCTTGTATTGGTGTTTTCCTCCTATTATCCTTTGTAGGGCTGGGTTTGTGGATAGATATTGGGTAAACTTGGTTTTGACATGTAATATCTTAATTTCTCCATCTATCGTGATTGAGAGTTTTGCTGGATATAGTAGTTTTGGCTGGCATTTGTGTTCTCTTAGAGTCTGCATGAGATCTGCCCAGGATCTTCTAGCTTTCATAGTCTCAGGTGAAAAGTCTGCTGTGATTCTGATAGGTCTTCCTTTATATGTTACTTGGCCTTTTTCTCTTACTGCCTTTAATATTCTTTCTTTGTTTAGTACATTTGGTGTTTTGATTATTATGTGATGGGAGGTATTTCTGTTCTGGTCCAGTCTGTTTGGAGTTCTGTAGGCTTCTTGTATATTCATGGGCATCTCTCTCTTTAGGTTAGGGAAGTTTTCTTCCATAATTTTATTGAAGATATTTGCTGGCCCTTTAAGTTGCAAATCTTCACTCTCATCTATGCCTATAATCCTTAGGTTTGGTCTTCTCATTGTGTCCTGGATTTTCTGGATATTTTGGGCTATAAGCTGTTTGCATTTTGCATTTTCTTTAACTGTTGAGTCCATGGTTTCTATGGTATCTTCAGCATCTGAGATTCTTTCTTCTATCTCTTGTATTCTGTTATTGATATTTGCATCTATGTCCCCTGATTTCTTCCCAAGGTTTCTATCTCCAATGTTGTCTCCCTTTGAGTTTTCGTAGTTGTTTCTACTTCTGATTTTAGATCCTGAATGGTTTTGCTTAGCTCCTTCACTTGCTTGTTTGTGCTTTCCTGTAATTCTTTAAGAGATTTTTGTGTTTCCTCTTTCATGACCTCAGCCTGTTGACCAAAGTTCTCCTGTATTTCTTTAAGTGATTTTTGTGTTTCCTCCTTATTGGCTTTTGTATTCTCCTGAATTTCTTTCAATGATTTTTGTGTTTCCCTTGTAAGGGCTTCTAACTTTTGATCCATTTTCTTCTTAATTTCTTTAAGTATGTCCTTCATGTGTTCCTGTACCAGCATCCTGACCAGTGATTTTAAATCCACATCTTGTTTTACTGGTGTGATGTGGTATCCAAGACATGCTGTTAAAGGAGAATTGCGTTCAGATGCTGCCATATTTCCTTGGTTTCTGTTAGTGACGTTCCTGCGTTTGCCTTTTGCCATCTAGTTCTCACTGGTGTTAGTTGGTCTTGTCAATGCTGGACTCACCAGTACAAGCTGCCTCTTCTCAGGTGGCCTCTGGTGCACAGCTGACCTCCTGCACTGCCTGGAAACAGGGTGCTGTGGCCCAGGCTGTTCAGATCCCGAAGCAGACACCCGACGGCTCTTGCAGGGGCCTGCTGGACTCACCAGAGCACACTGACTTTTCCCAGCCGGCCTCCTGGATGCCCCTCTTGCCTCTTGCAGGACCTGGAGATGTGGCATTATAGCCCAGGCTGTTCTGGATCCCGAAGCAGAGATCTGAAGTCTCCTGCCAGAGGCCTCAGGACTGGAACCTAAGCTCTGTGCTGGAGCAAGCTGTGTGCTCCCAGTCTGCTTCCAGGTGCACACCAGGTCTCTTGCACTTCCTGGAGTCCAAGTGCTGTGGCCCAAGCTGTTCAGATCCTGAAGCAGACACCTGAAGGCTCCTGCAGGGGCCTGCTGGATTCACCAGAGTACACTGACTCCTCCCAGCTGGCCTCCTGGGTGCCCCTCTGGCCTCTTGCAGGACCTGGAGATGTGGAGTTGCAGCCCAGGCTGTACTGGATCCAGAAGTGGAGATCTGAGGGCTCCTACCAGATGCCTCAGGACTCAAAAGTGATTTTCTTCCTATGTTCTTTTTTGTAGATCAGTGTTATTTGGTTTTACATTAGGTCTTTGGGCTATCTGGTCTCAGGTTCTTGGTAACATATAAAGTGTTGAGTGTGGGTTTCATTTTAGGGAGTAGGCTTTAAATCAAATCATTTATTGGTTGGTTATTCCCACAGGCTTTGTACCACTTGTCCTAGTATGTCTTGCAGGCAGGATGCCATTGTAGATCAAAGGTTTTGTAGCTGGGTTGGTGTTTGCATTTCTATTTTGGTATTGTACAGAGTACTTGCCTATACCAAAGATGATAGTACATAAGGGTGAAGGCTATATGTATGTACCAGCTCGACTTCTTCATGTATTCAGCTATGGGGCCTCGCCTTCAGTCTGTGGAGAGAGACTTATAACTTTAACAACATCCTGGGTTGCTCGGGGATTCCCATTGGGCTACTTTGCCAACAATTCATGCAGATGTAACTCATTCCTGGTAGTAGAAGTTTCATATGGGAACAAGAGATGCCCAGTGGCTGTCTTCCCCATTATTTGTTGATTTTACTTAGATTACCTTTATATATGTATATTTTTAGCTTCTACTGTATTAGGTTTCTTTACCACCCCTAAAATAGACCTTGATTTTATCTGTCTCCCCCCACACTCTCTCCTATTCTGCACTTGATCTTTCTTTTTCATTGTGCTACATCTTGCTATAATTACCTATTCTAGTTCCTGAATCTAGAAAGATCTATCATTCTCGCTTTGTTCCTTACTTTATACCTAACCTCTGTAGTTCTAAAAATTGTAGCTTGGTTGTCATTTACTTAATAGCCAATATCTACATATAAGTGTGTGGGACCATGAAAGGCAGTCTGTGGCCTGGTTGAGCAAATCTTACTCTGGAGATCCAGTAGAGAATTCTACAAGGGATGGAACCGTGAGCCATGCTCTCAGACACTAGGCTTCTGACACCCTGAGACGCTCAACTCCACAGTTCGGTGGCTATCAGTAATGTAGGGCCATGCACCAAGCCTCTAGTATTCTGGATGGACTCCACCCCCACAGTTACCTGTCAACAGCCAGGTATGCTGCTTCCCATGGTTACCTGGCAACAACCAGGTAGGCTGGCCCACTATAAAAGGGGCTGTTTGCCCCCTCCCCTCGCTCTTTCTCTATCTCTTGTACTGTCTCTTGTTCCCTTACCCTCCCACTCCCATTCTCTTCCCCCTCTCTCCACATGGCCATGGCCGGCTTCTATTTCAATAATTTCTCCCTTTCTCTACTTCTCTACAATAAGACTAAAACCAAAGGACTGCCTCTTCTCATCTGGATCCACCTTATTGGAACAATTGAATAGGCCTTCCCCTATTCTAATAAGAGCCATGTCTAATCTCCAGCCAGGGAGGCCTCTCTGAGTTCCAACCATGATTCTCACCAAGCCCAGCCACCAGCAGCCACCAGAACAGACCAAGGACTCACCTGTGGGGAAACCGCCCAGCGCTCTTCCCCCACCATTTTCCCTGGGGCTCCCACCGATTCTTAACTCTTTTGCAGTATCCAGCAGCATCCTGTGATGCCTGAGAGCTAGAACCTGTTGTCCCTGGCCTCTGTGAGGTCCAGGGATCCTGGATTGCTCCCTCTCCAACCTCACAGACTGGGGTCTTATGGCTTCTCACAGCCAGATGCCCACCCGGTGGCATGGGGGCACGCAACAGTCTTCTGTGTCTGCCTGTCCAGTGCCAGTGAGCTCTGGTGGGATGCAAGTTCCCCTTCCCCTTTCCCCATGTCCTGTGCCCTACATAAGTGAATATATACCACATTTGTCTTTCTGTGTTTGGGTTAACTCACTCAGAATGATTTAATTTTCTAGTTTTATCTATTTATTGGTGAATTTTATGATGTGTATTTTTTCAATATACTGTTTTTATCAATTCTCTGGGAATTTCACATCATGTATCCTGATTACACTCATTTCCCAGTCATTTTAGGTCTGCCCTCTACTCCTCTGACCCCACAAAATATAAAAAGTAAAAAAATTAAAAAAAAAGAAAAAAATCAAATTCAATTTGTGTTATCTATATACTTACTGGAGCATGGTCACAGTGACCTGCCCTTAAATAGAACTTAGTTGTACCCCTCCTGTATTCCCACCAGAAGCCATCAATTGTGGACAAATAACTTCAGCATTCTTATCATACTTTATAAGAGTTCTCTTTGATGGCTGCCCACTTAGGCTGTTACTTTTGGGGGGCCATAGTTGTTTGGTGTTGGAGTGGAGGTAGGGATGGTCATAAATGAAGCCTATTATGTTCCTTTTTTGCAACTACATGTCTGAAATGATCAATATCACTGCAAAAGTAGCTTCGTTGCTCTTTACAGTCAGTGGGAGCAGGAATCATCAGCCTTGTAACGGGTTCTGGTGATAGTCTAGACCACAAACGTGGCCTGATTGCAATAAAATCATGGACTCAGACAAGATTCTTGGAGACAGCCCAAACCACGAACATCTCCATGTCCTCAGGTGACAATGCAGGCCAGTCACATCCATGTGGCCCCTGGCAGCAGAATGACTCATGGACATCAGTATGCTTTCAGGCTACAGACCAGACCGTGAACATCTTTATGTTCTTTAGTGGTAACATAGGCCATAGACATCAACGGAGATTCTGTCATCAGTAGGACCATGGACCCAGACATGACCCTCAGTAGCAGGATGGGAAAGATATCCCCCAATGGCCTCAGGTGGCAGCACAGGTCACTTGTATCAGCCTGGTCCTTACAGCTGTTACATCTCCACTTCGCCCCTCTCCATAGTGCATTTGCTGCTTCATGTTCGCATCTTTCCCATGCCTCTATCAAACATATTTGTTCATCATAGTGGTACCTACCACTTGCCATGAGATGGACTGGCATAGATGGCTTCCACTGCCTGTGATACATGATATAGTTCTGTTAATAGCTAAGTAACATTCCATTGCACAGATTGACCACATCAACTGTATATGAGTTTCATGATGGAATTTTTAAGGTCATTTGTATATACTATTAAATCAACTGCAAATAATAATCCATTAACTTCTTTCCAGTTCATATCCCCTGAATTTCCTTCAGTTGGTTGCTTTCCTTCTTAGAAAGTTTATAGGGTTCTTTCTGATACCATGAAAGCTAATTCTCAGGGAGGAGGATTCTGATTAGTTTCAGTTCAGAAGCCTCTGGGCCCTGTGTCTGAGGTGAGTTTTGTTTTAGCAATAGGGATGTACTTTTGGTAGTGTACTTTACAACAGGGTGGAATCCTCTTAGTGGGGGCAACCAAGGGCAATAACAATATCCTAAATATTTTAGGCGTTCCTTGGGCAGTCATGACCATCACTTCAAAATAGAGACCCTCATGACTGTTGTTTTAGTTTTGTTAGATTGTGTTTGGCTCTTGGAGGGAGCATTATTATCTCAGATGAGCACATTTTATTTAAGTTCTATATGAATACTTATATAGAGATGTACTTAGATTACATATTTTTTATTTAGTAGATAGTTAATAGCATGGCATGATGTTTTTTTAGATACCCTTAGTAGTATTTAACCGGTCTCTCTTTCCTTGTATATTTATCTCCCCACTCTTTAAGCTACATTTTCCTCATCAAATCACTTGTACCCTGATATTTCTCCCTCTATTGCTCTCCCACTCCTACACTGGGAATGGTACCTTTTTACTTTTCTCGTTTCTGCTGTTATTTCAGGATATATACTCATATCTGAAGAGTGGAGCTAGGGGCCTCCAATGAGAAAGAAAATGCCATGTCTCTATTTTTGGGAGTAGTATAATTCCTAACTACATTTTAAATAATAGGCCTTATTTTTACAGATGAGTGTTTTTTTTTAGTGTAGTTTTTTTTAATTCGATATAATTTTTTATTTACATTTCAAATGATTTCCCCTTTTGTAGCCCCCACTCCCTGAAAGTCCCATAAGCCCCTTTCTCTTCCCCTGTCCTCCCACCCACCCCTTCCCACTTCCCCGTTCTGGTTTTGCCGAAAGACTTCACTGAGTCTTTCCAGAACAAGGGGCCACTCCTCCTTTCTTCTTGTACCTCATTTGATGTGTGGGTTATGTTTTGGGTATTCCAGTTTTCTAGGTTAATATCCACTTATTAGTGAGTGCATACCATGATTCACCTTTTGAGTCTGGGTTACCTCACTTAGTATGATGTTTTCTAGCTCCATCCATTTGCCTAAGAATTTCATGAATTCATTGTTTCTAATGGCTGAATAGTACTCCATTGTGTAGATATACCACATTTTTTGCATCCACTCTTCTGTTGAAGGATACCTGGGTTCTTGTGTTTTTTTTTTTTTTTTTTTTTTTTTTTTTTGTCTCCCAATCAAGGAACCTTATCATTGTGGCAGACATAGATGATTATGGAAAACTACCACCAATCTAAATGCAGAGCTTTGGAGTCCAGTCTCAATGGTTATATCTATAAAACACTACCACACTTAAGGCTCAGGAAACCTTACAGAAGAAGGCATAGAAACATTGTCGGAGCCAGAGCAGCAGTGTGTTTGCTGTGAGACTATATCTTCTAGTAAAGATAAAAGCTACACGCATAAATTCTCACCATCATGGCTGCCTAAACATGAGGTTATAAAGAACAGCAGTAGATATGCTAATGTGGAAGAACTATCACAAGGACTTAAGCCTAGAAATAGAACTCCAGGCAACTAAGGAACACTGAGTGCAGGAGAAATAGTTTTCCTTTGAGAAGAACACATCAATTGATTACTCAATATGAAATGGCTAGTGTGAAAACATTCATACAAATAACAAACATTATACTGACTCAATAGGTTATATTTAGGCATATATATAGGCATTCATACATATGTTTATATTTATGTTTATATATTCATGTAACAATAATTGATAAAAATGGAATAAATTTGAAAGAGAGAATACATTAGATCGCAAAGATCCTCTTAATAGTGCATGGGCCGGTGACTGAGTACTGGCTTTTGATGGCGTTTCCTCTGAAAACTGGGCACCTCACTTCCAGAAGATCCTGCTATACCACTCCTGGGCATATACCCAGAGGATTCCCCACCATGTAATAAGGATACATGCTCTACTATGTTCATAGCAGCCCTATTTATAATTGCCAGATGCTGGAAAGAACCCAGGTATCCCTCAACAGAAGAGTGGATGCAAAAAATGTGGTATATTTACATAATGGAGTACTATTCAGCCATTAGAAACAATGAATTCATGAAATTCTTAGGCAAATGGATGGAGCTAGAGAACATCATACTAAGTGAGGTAACCCAGACTCAAAAGGTGAATCATGGTATGCACTCACTAATAAGTGGATATTAATCTAGAAAACTGGAATACCCAAAACATAATCCACACATCAAATGAGGTACAAGAAGAACGGAGGAGTGGCCCCTTGTTCTGAAAAGACTCAGTGAAGCAGTATTCGGCAAAACCAGAACGGGGAAGTGGGAACGGTTGGGTGGGAAAACAGGGGGAGGGAAGGGGACTGATGGGACTTTCGGGGAGTGGGGGTCCAGAAAAGGGGAAATCATTTGAAATGTAAATAAATATATCAATAAATTAAAAAAAAAAAGAAAATGTGGTTCATAAAAAAAAAAAAGAATAAGAGGCAGGGTTTTCAAGGCCAAGTTCATAAACACCCCTATGTAATCTTTCTTGACCTTGCTTGCTCATTCCATAGTCTGACCAGAGAAAATCTGGTAGTAGTTTAAAGAACCGAATGGCAGAAAGAATCATAAGGCAGAAGGCACTTTCATCACTGAATCACCACAAGGAAAAACTCTATTCTATGTTCATTATGCCCTAATGGATTTAAAGAAAGGAGAAAATGAATGTCTATTATGTTAAACTACTATGACTTCAATGTTTGATGTTGTAGTTCACAGCCTTGGGATGCAATATCAGTAATAGCCAAAATTTTTAGCATGTATACTGCACTTATTTCTAGGTGAGAACTGTACTTTGTTTATAATCTGATCTAGATTGAAAATACATGGGAAAGTACTCTCTACATCAAGAAGAGGCACTGAAAGCATCACTTGCCTGGTATGACACAACTTGAGACAATACAGATAGTATTCAAACAGCAGTGACTAAAAGGAAGGAACTAAGTCTCAAGTTACAGAATATTCCCAGAATGTGGGACAGGAGCAGATGAACTGAATGAACAGTGCCCATTGCTCCCAGTGAGACCACTGAACGTAGGTGGGGAGGAGAAGCTATTGCAATCATGCCTGACCCCTCCCATGACATTTTCTTGCAGAGGAGAGAAAGATAGGATGAGAAGTAGGAATATTTTATTAGTTAATGTCCTAGAAGCTGGGACATTTTTTTCTATGCTCTTAAAAATGTCGAAAGTGCATCAGTGCTGATGAAGGGTGAACAAACTCTTCAATGACCTGAGCATGGTTGCAGGAACCCAAGGGAAAAGAAAATCTGTTCTCTTTCTCTGCCAGGCACATAGGGATGTAAAGAATCCTCCATTAATGGCTCCTTGTCCTAAGATGACAATGAACAGCTGTTGTTGCTAACAAGTGCCTTGGAGGTGCTCCCAAGGGCAATGATCAAGGACTAGAAGTTCTGATTTTCACATTGTTTCTTCAGAAGCATCTGGCTGCAAACCCAAAGGAACAAGCAAAAACCTTGATTGCAGTCTGGGTGTTTCTATACGGGTTATTCAAAAGGCAATTCTTTCCATAAAACTAAAAAGAATCCTAACCCCCAAATTCCTTATTCTAGTGATTCAGAGATAGGCTCTGCAGGCCTGTAGAGGCAATATTTAACTTTCATCCTTTCAATGCATGTGCTCTGGAATACTTTTTCTGTGCTTATTTATTTAAATTTTTCTGAAAACTTAATACTAGAGCACTAACAGTTTAGTAGAACTTGGGTCAATACTGGTTACCACTTGGACTGCTAGGAGAGAGTGGGTACAGTGGTGTGTGTGTCTCTAGAGAATATTAATTTGGCAAAGAAGATACATTCACAACTCATAAAGTGTAGTACATAACAAAATGATAAAAGGGAAGATGATGGGGGTATTCAGGTACTTAACTTTCTGTTTAGCACAAACAAATAGGAAGAGGGGGATCGTGAGGATAGAGTGGAAGATTGACCATTGTGAGTCATCTCCAAACCCTACCTAGCAGTAATACATTTCACCAGTAAATCTATTTACTAGGAATACCGGGTTCCCTTTTGAGAAGTTTCCACATGTAGTTTTGCATCAATCTTTTAACTAAGAAATTTTTACTCTCTTACATTAAGTATGATTGACAGCAAGCTTCTTAGGCAAACATTCTGCTTTGGGAAGGGATACTAGGGAAGAAATATGCTTTTTGGCATTTCAAGGAGGTTTCTCTGTGTGAGTTATTGCTGAGGGCTCCTCAGCTGCTGTGTTTATTTACATCATTCCTGCACTACAGCACTGAATCCATTGTTTGCAAGGCTCTTTGGGATAATTTGTATATGAAAGATTCTATATAAAAATCAGTATTTATTCCTTTTTGTATTATGCTCTTTCTGGCTGACACATAAGGGTGCTTTTATATGCAGTATGCAAGAAGTTAAGCATTAAACTCTTATTAACAGCACTAGGAACTGGATTCCAGTGTTCTATCTGGGGCTATAGAAAAGGACTTGTGAGTATACAGGTCAATTGAAGCAAACACTGGGTGAGACTCTGGTATTTATTTAGCTGTTGAAGGTTTTATGGGTAACAAGGCTATAAAGGATGTTGAGAAATTTTACAGATTGTTGAACTACTCTGGCTTGTTTGTGAGTACTGTTATATACAGATTTGTGTGTGTGTGCACAAATAATAAAATGCCAATTTTCAGCAATTTTGTTACATGGCCATTTCCACTTAAAAAAGCAAAATTGTAATTTATTGATGAAGTGATACTGGTTATATTTACCATATACTTGAAACACTGAACAATCCTGTCACCCTTCAGATTCTAAAGAAAGACAGACATTAAACTGGGGTTTGCTGTTTTTTTTCTTTTTCTTTCTTTTTTTATTCTTAGAGCAGAAATAGTTAAACTAACAGTGGGCTCCCCTCTTATGTATCCTCAGCATATTTTGTTTTCTGACTTGGGTGAGATGGCATTTTGAAACAGTTTTAATTCATCAAAAAATATTTTGAGGAAGGAAGATTATGTATTGCACTCATTATTCAACTATAAGAATCTCCAGGAATAATTTAAAAATAATTGAGAGACTCTAACTTCTAAAGAGGGTGGTGCTAGAAACACATGGAATGAACAGTATCTTCTGGAGCACCAAAATTCCTACATTTTGGGTGCTCAGTTAAAAAAGGGAGCATAATTGTAGAGGGAAATAACCAAATTTAAAGCTAAAGATAGTCTCAGAAAATATGTTCTGTATATTTATTCTTAGAAAAAATTGAGAGCAGTTGAGAGAAGAGAGGGAAAGTAAGAAAGGAGGGAGGAAGGGAGAGAGAGAAGAGAGAGAGAGAGAGAGAGAGAGAGAGAGAGAGAGAGAGAGAGAGAGAGAACAAGCACTAGAGATAGAAGTGAAGACAGTGTCTCAGAAAGTAAGTAGATTTACAGTTTAGTCAGAATGAATCCTCAGTCTCTGTAACATACAGGTGCTGGGAATTCTCTTTGTCAGAATTTGATTCACCAGGGAAGTGCCACAAGTAATTGTGAAAAGACTCCTGCTGAGTTGGCAAATAGGAGAATCCAGAGGCAAACATTACTGTTTGAACCATCTTTTTCTGGGAACCTGGGGAAATATCTGGCAATCTTACCCAGAGCTGGCCTGTAGAATCCAGTTAGCTAGAGGGGAAAATTGTGAGTCAGTACCATGGATAGCTCCACAAGAGTCTATCTAATTAATATAGGCCATGAGTGACTCTCCTGCCCCCCCCCCCATCCTGGTGTTAGGCAGTAATGCTAGCCACTGGCCCCCCACTGGAAGAAAGAAGCATATTTAGCTAAATATGTAGGAGCAAAGAACCACTTTGCCCTACCAGAAGCCTAGATAGAAATTGGTATTTGAGTTAAACCCAACAGCAGACATTTTCCCTTTTGCTCCATCCAGTTGCTAAGGTAGAAAGCAATCTTGAGTACCACCCTACTGCTCAGCTCTGAAAAACTCCTTGTTTTGGACATTTCTATTTTTCTTTCTCCTCCTACAGTATGTTTAGCTAGACTTGTCTTGCCTTCTCTCGTCTTTACTGTTTTCCTTTCAATTTACTTTTCTTTCTTTTATTTTGTCTTCAGTGTTTATAACTAATATTAATCTTTCTTCTTTTACATCATTACACACATTAACCAATATCTTTGTCCTTCATTATTATTGACATTGAGGGAGTGATTGTTTTAAACTTTTCTATTTCTGTATTTTTAATGCAGGCTGATCTATCTATGCAGTTAACTTTGTACTGAGTTTCCTATTCTTAAAGTCATTAAGGATCATGCCTGGTACTTTGAAATTGTGGTTTTAGATTTAGCTACTAAGCAGCTCCCAGTAGTCTAGTGGGGGAGAAAATGTATCTCTAACATAGAATATCTGAATTTTACTTGGATATTGCAAAAACAACTGAAAGAATATGGATAATTTATGAAATACACCAATAGTCTGGTATCAGATGTAAAGGCCCAAAAGAAGAAACAAACAAATAAACAAACAAACATCAGAGGAACATGACTTTTCCTGAATTTAACAATTTTATATAATAGATTACATTGAGAGTCAAGTAGATGAACTTAATGAAATCCCAGGAAGATAATTCATAAAGAAATAAATAATGTTACAGGATATTTGATCATACTGCAAACATCAAGACTGTGTTATTTACTGAAAAAAGAAAAACCTTTCTAGTTGTGGTGTGGGTCAGCTCTTGGTACACAACTTTCATCCCACATAATGAAGGTAAAGTTAGTTTGTAGAAGGAAGCAGCCATGTTTGAATGTAACTTATAATTGAGGGGCAGACAAAGTGATGAATCAGAGAAAGATTTGACAGGATGACTCAGAGATAAGATACACCTAAGTCTTCAAAAGAAGAAAGAAGAATGGGAAGCTACTCAAGAGAACAGAGCAGAGATAGAAGGAAGAAGGCAGTTTTACTGGGACAGTTGTACAGAGACAGGTTACTGAGAGAGAACAAGTTAGACACAGGTGAAGACAGAACAAGCCAGAGAATGAGAATGAGCTACTAGATCAGAAAGTTTGCCAAACTTATTGCCAAAGGTAGTATGAGGCCAAGCAGAGCAATTCAGTAGAAACTGAAAGAAGCCATATTTAATCACTCAGCTTGGAGAGGAGTTTGAGCCATAAAATCTGGATTGATTAGCCTTCCAGGAACCAGAAAGTAATAGGAAGGGATTCGGCAGCAAGTTCCAAAGGCTGAAAATATTCTATGCCTCGATTAGATTGTATTGAGGCTAGAATCTTGCAGGATTAGGCCTAGGTCAGCAAATTGAGTCAGTAAGCCTTGGAGGCAACAATTACTTCAGGAGAATAAGCAGTTACATCTACAAAATGATTTGTAAGAGTATTAAGTGAATTCAAGGAGGACAAAAAGAATCTATGTGAATTCAGAGAGTACCTAATAATTTCAATGAAGTACAAATTCAAAAAAAAGATAAATATACTGAAAGAGTCAATTGAAAATTTGGAAATATAAGACTTTTAAACCTGATGTAAATCCTGTTAAAACAAATGAGATGTTTCAGTGGTTAGGAGCATTTGGGTGTTGTTCTAGGTGTTCAATTCTCAGTACATCCATGCTGGTAAGTGCCATCTCTAACTCCAGCTGGTATTCTCGTCTTTACTCCCCAAACATGAATACATACTTATAGGTAAAACACACATACATATAACAGGCTTTGTAAAATTAAGAAAAAATCCTCTAGGACTTACTTTGTTTCCCATAAGAAACATCTCTGCAGTGATGGAAAATGTAAACTTATAATGAAAGGATGAAAAATGTATTCAAAAATATGCATTGAGAAAGCAACCAAAAGTAGCTATACTAAGATACAAGGTAGAGTTGAAACAAAAGTGAATCAGAAAGGCTAGTTCACATTGATTAAAGGAACAGTATTTTAAGAAGATATAGACATTCTATCATGCACACACAGAACCTTGACAAACCTAATTTCATAAGAACACTGATGGGTACAAAGTCACAAATGCATTTTACCACAGGAGTAGTGAGTGATTTCATTGTCCTACTCTTGCCTGTGAACAGCTCCTTTAGATAAAAACATAAATACAAAAAATGCAAGAGATAAATGATAGGCTAAAGAGGTAAATTGGATGGCTTTCATTACCCAATTGCTGTAGGACACATTCTTCTCAGCAGACAATAGAACCTAATCTAAATAAGCATATTTTAGTGTATAAAGCAATCCTTAAGAAGTAAAAGAAAATTCAATAACTTTTCACATTCACATATTTACGTATTTGTAAATATGTGAAAATTTGCATGTTTGGTCACAAGAAATAGTTGCAATAGAAATTGTTCTAAAACCTCTAGATAGTCCCAGAGACCTGGGATATGAGAGGCTCCTAGGCCTCAATGGGGATGGCCTTAGCTGTAATGCCCAACAGTGGGGAGATGGAACCTGAAGAGACCACTGGAGGTAGATAGACAGGGGCCCCAGTGGAGGGAGGGGGCCACCTACATACATTTAAAATTTTTGACTCAGAATTGTTCCTGTCTAAAAGGAACAAAATGAAATGACAAAAATGGAGCAGAGACTGAAGGGAAGGCTACTTAGTGACTGGCCCAACTTGGGATCTATCCCACAGGCAGGCACCAAAACTTGACTCTGTTACTATGCCACATTGTGCTTGCACACAGAAGACTGGCATGGCTGTCTTCTGAGAGTCTCTACCAGCAGCTGACTGAGACAGATGCAGATACTTACAGTCAACTATCGGAATGGGAACCCCTATAGAAGAGTTAGGGAAAGGATTGAAGAAAGTGAAGGGGGTGGCAACCCCATAGGAAGAACAAGAGTATCAACTGAAACGGATCCCTCAGAGCTCCCAAAGACTAAGCCAGCAACCAAAGAACATACATGGACTGTACCCTGGCACATATGTAGCAGAGGACTATCTTGTCTGGCATCAGTGGCAGAGGATGTACCTTATCTTGTAGAAACTTGGTGACCCAGGAAAGGAGGATGCTGGAGAAAGGGCCTGTGGGATTGCAAGTATTATAAATAAATACAATAATTTAATAAAAAATTAAATAGATCTTAAAATACATAGCTTGGTGATGCATCTTAAGTTCTCAGAAAGACAAGAGCAAACCAAACTCAGAACCACTTGATGGAAAGAAATGATAAAGATCTGGTTAGAAATTAATGAAATGAAAACAAAATAACAGTATATAGAATCAATGAAACATAGAATTGGTTCTTTGAAAGAGTAAACAAGATTGATAAACTTTTAGCCAACTGAGAGAAAAACCAAATGAGTAAGATTAGTGACAAAACTGGAGGTGTTACAACAAATACTAACAAAATTCATAGGATCATTGATCCTCTGGGGGATATTTCAGTAATGTATATTGCAATAAATCAGAAAATCTAGAGACACAGACAATGTTATAAAGACATTTAATCTACTAAAATTAGACCAATGGAATAGAAGCAAGTTAAGCAGATTTATAGGGAATAATGAGATTGAGGCAGTAATAAAATTCTCCTAAGTAAAAGAAACTTTAACCTGGATGGATTTTCTTCTGAATTCAATAAGACTGTCAGAAAGAAGCAAAACCAATGTTCTTCAAACTATTTCATAAACAGAATGGGAAAAATGATACTAAATTGTTTTATGAAGCCAATATTTTGGTGATGCTCAAACCAGATGAGGACACAATAAGAAATGAAAAGTATGGATCCATCTTCTTGATGAAGGTGGGCGTAAAAATACTTAATAAAATATCTTCAAATGAATTCAACAGCACATTGTAAAGCTCAACCACCATGATCAAGTTTGTTTAAATCCTGAGATGCATGCATGGTTTAATATAGGCAAATTATAAGTATTTATACACCACATAAATAACTAAAGGTCAGGAATCACATAGCCATCTCAACAGAAGCAGAAAAAGCCATTGACAGGCCAGCTTACATCACCTAAAGATAAAATGATCTCTGAAGAAACCTGGGTCTTTGGGCTGGAGAGATGGCTCAGAGGTTAAGAGCATCTTCTGAATGTCCTGAGTTCAAATCCCAGCAACCATATGGTGGTATACAACAATCCACAACAAGATTGGATGCCCTCTTCTGGAGTGTCTGAAGACAGTTACAGTGTACTTACATATAATAAATAAATAAATCTTGAAAAAAAAACCAAGGATCAGAAGGAGCAAAGTTCAATACCATAAACACTATGTATGGTTAACCCACAGCCACGATTCTACTAAATGGAGAATAACCAAAAGAATTTCTTTCAAAATCAGGTTAAGGCAAAGGTGTTCCTTCCCTCTACTCTTACTCAGTGTAGTGCTTGAGAACTTAGAGGACTCTTAGCTAGAGCCATTAGATGAAATAAAAAACAATTAGGAAAAAAATACTTGTTTATAATTGACACAGTTCTACAAATACGGGATTCTAAAGACTCCTCTAGAACACACTTCGTCTAATGAACATTTCCAGCAGAGTAGGATACAAAATAGACACAAAAACCAGTAGCCTTCATATACTGACATCATTCTGAGGAAGAGTCAAGGAAAATTCCATTAACATCTGCTTTAAAATCTTGGAATAAACCTAACCATGCAACTGTAAGACTGCTGTGGTGAACTAGATGAATGGAAGACCACCTGTAGTTCATGAAAAGAAAATCAAAACTTTCAAAATGACTGTCCTACCATTTAAATTTATAGATTAATGCAATCTTCATTAAAATTCCAACACCATCCTTCACAGAAATAAAATAAAATAATTTTAAAGTTCATATGAAAGCACAAAAGACATTAGGTAGTCAAAGTACTTCTATGCCAGCATGGTGCTAGAAGCCCAAGTTCACATTATTTTACAAAGACATAGTAATAAAAACAATATTATCCTGGCATAAAAAAGACATACAGCTCAGGAGAACAGAATAGATGACCCAGATATGTGCCCACTCAGCTATAGCCATCTGATTTATTTGACAAATACATCAAAAAGGTAGCCTCTTGGAGAAATGGTAGCCTCTTAAACTAGGCATGGGAAACTGGATGCGCACATGTAGACAAATGAAACTAGATACATCTGATCCTGTACAAAAGTCAGATCAAATGAATGTATCAGACCTTAATGTAACACACACACACACACACACACCACGTGAACTGTTTGAGGAAAGTTTTGGGAGAACTATTCAAAATATGACCATCATCAAAGACTTGTTGAATGGGTCATTTTTCAGTCAGAAAACAATGCTGAAAATTAAGAAATGAGACCTCATATGACTAAAACTTGTTTCAGAGGAAGGAAAATGTTTACATAGTGAAAAGATGGCTTATAGAGTAGGAAAAAAACCTTTGCTAGTTACTAACTTTTACCAATGAAAGTTTAATATCCAAGACACATAAAGATCTCAAAACAAACTAAATAATTAAAATTGAACAATTCAATAATAAATCTGCTGATGAAATGGACAAACAGTTCTCAAAAGATAATGTATATATTGCTGAAAAATGGCTCAGCAATTAAGAACAGCCCCACAAAGTCGTGAATTTGGTTCCCAGACCTATGTGGGGTGCTCACAACCTGTATGTCTAGCTCCAGAGGATCTGGTATCCTTCTCTATACTCTGAGAGTGTTTGTAGTAGCATGTGCAGTCCATATACACACACAGAGAAATGAAATAAAGTAAGTCTTAGAAAGTCGTAACAGTTCTGATACAACTACTCAATAAATTTAATATATTAATAATACCCACCATTCATAACCACCAGGAAATATAATGGCTTAATTATGACAACTACAGCAAATGCTTATAAAGATGCAGTGAAAAAGGAACACTTACACAGTTTTGGCAGGAATGCAAATTAGTTTAGCCACTATGGAAATCATTATGCAGGTTCCTAAAAAGAAACAAAGAACTCCAAATGAACAAAAGCTAAAAATAGATATACCATAGGACCCACCTACACCACTCAGGATACATTGTGGAAGAACTCTAAGTCATCACATTTCAGAGAAACCTGAGAAATTTATCTTTATTGCAGCGGTATAGTGGTAGCCAAGCCATGGGATTAATTGAAGTGTCCCTCAGCCAATAAACAGTGTTTACACATGATGAATATTTATTCATTCACCTGTAATGAATGAAGCATGCCATTTGCTGGACAAGAGCAGGGAAAACCAGGTATCATCACACTAAGTGAAACAAAGAAGACTCAGAGACATTTTGCATCATTTTTCCTCATTTGTTAGTCTCAGATTTAAAACTGTGCACATGATGCCCCTCTTATATAAATGCATTATGATGTTCATAGGAAGGAAGCAGACTAGTGCATGAGTGGGTGGGGACCAGGATGGGGAAAGGAATGGATGAGTACAGTAAAAGGTGTGATATACTTTTTAAAAGTTATGTTTATGAAACCTGTCTTAGGGTTTTACCGCTATGAACAGACACAATGACCAATGCAAGTTTTGTAAGAGACAGCATTTAATTGGGGCTGGCTTCCAGGTTCAGAGTTTTAGTCCACTGTCACTAAGGCAGAAGTATGGCAGCATCCAGGCAGGTATAGTACAGGAGGAGCTGAGGGTTCTACATCTTTATCCAAAGGAAAGCCAGGAATAGACTGAGCATGCTCAGGCATCTAGGAGGAAGATCTCCAAGCCCATCCCCCAGTGATACACCTCCTCCAACAAGACCACACCTTCTACTAGTGCTACTTTCTGGGACGAGCATACACAAATCATCACAAAACCCAACACTATGTATAATAAATATGCAACAATACAAATGATTCTACACTATAATAGCCAAGTGATGACTGGAAACGAGCAATTTGAAATTTACATCTATTGATTCCTTCTATGAAAACCTTTGGGCACATTTCAACCATTGTATTGGCTCCTGAAATGTGCACATGTGTAATTTTTTTCACATTGTGATGAGGTTAAGGTAATAGATTCCTATGTTTCCACGAATGGAGACCCACAGCAATACTATTTGATTTATATGATACCAAGATTCTGTGACCTCATCAATCTGTGAGGTCAAATGAGGTCACTTATTATTGATGCTATAATCACAATAGGTATATGGCTTTGGGAAGTCATTTAACCTTTTAAAACACCTGTTAGCTTATCTGTAAAAAGAAGACTAACATGTTTTCTCTGTATATTAAGGAGATAATTCACAGAAAACTGGTGGCGAGTGTCCATCACTTGAAGAGCAAGAAGATAAACATTACTACTAAAGGTGTCACTATGTTTATTCCTTTGTTTCTTCCTATTTTTAATAAAATAAAACTAAAGATAAAGAATGACTTTATACTAATTTTAGTTGTATCTAAAACATTTTCTCCACAGTTCAGTATATGAAAAGAATACACAAATTTTGTAAGAGCAAGAGTTGTCAATACTTCAAAACCTTAGTTCAATTATATCTTAAATCTCAGTCCATAAAACTGGACTCATTGAATATGCCTTTAAAATTTCAGTCAATTCCTGTCTTTTGAAAGTAGTTTCAGTGCTTTCCTCTGTGCATCTGAGTAAAATGCAGTTTCCATTTTCTATCAGACTGAACTACTATCAGATTTCTGAACACCATTCAGCCTGTGAGAATGCTTTGTTCTGGAAAACTAAATGCTGGCAAGTTCAGCAAGACTGTACAGCTTGTTGCTGTGTAACCAGCAGTGTATGATGGTGTGGACGTGGGATACAATTCTCCTTATCCTACTGGGGTCACTGAACAGAATATAAGCAATGATTAGCTGTAATTATACTCTGTCCAATAGTTATTTTTAAAAGGAAAAGCACATATAACAAATAAAGGAAACATTTAAAAACACATAGAGAGGAAGAAAATGCATTACTTTGAATGAAAGAAGAAAGTATCAAAATATGAGAAGTTCTATGGAAATAGGAGTAGTTTAGTCATGCTTACATTAAAATGTTTGGGAGAATAGAAAGCACTAGTTATGACCGGTGACAGTAACAGAAAACTCAGGCATAAGACATAGTGCAAAAAAGAAGGGAATAGAAGGTTTTTATTATTTTTAACTAAAATTTATGTTTGGGGGCTAGAGAACTGGCTGACAGTCCACACTGGCTATTCAATAAGCCTGAGTTTTATTTCCAGAATTCATGGGACAGCTCAACTGTCACTAATTTTAGCTCCCAGCACATGGCTTCTACCTGCTCTGGCACCGACATGCACAAGCCACACTTCAACATATGCATAACCGGAGCATAAAACATTAACAGTTTTTGTTTAATGAATGAACAAAAGATGAGAGAATGAGAGAGATGAGAGACATGGGAGAGGGAGAGAAGGAGGGAGAGAGAAGGGAGGGAGGAAGGGAGAGAGAGAGGGAGAGGGGGGAGGGGAGGGGAGGGGAGGGGAGAGGGACAAAAAGAAGGAGAGGGAGAGGAAGAGGAAGAGAAAGAGGGAGAGAGAGAGAGAGGGAGAGAGAGAGGAGGGGGAGGGGAGGGGAGGGGAGAGGGACAAAAAAAAGGAGAGGGAGAGGGAGAGAGAGAGGAAGAGGGAGAGAGAGAGGGACAGGGAGAGAGAGAGAGGGAGAGAGAGAGAGAGAGAGAGAGAGGGAGACTTAAAATGGACTGCCATAAAAATCCAACCAAGGTAAATATGAAGTTCAGTGTAAAGGTCCCCTTATGATTTACAAAACTTTACACTACTTGCTTATATCTTCTCTTTAAGAAAAAAAATGAAAGAACTTGTAGGCAACGCTCATATTTGAAAAAATAATAATTGAAAAAAGAGCTATGGCAGTGCCAGCAAAGGGGAAATTAGTCTTCCAGCTTTCTTGGGATGTTGCATAGCTTTGTCAGTATTAGGTGTGACAGCTGTCCCTGGAGACTTATGCTCAGTCTTGGAGAAAAAAGTGTTCAAACTACAGATAGGAGCTAAGGTATGAAGGGCTGGGGAAGGTGGCAGGCATGGGGGTACAATAAAGAGTGTCCATGAGGGAGGTCCAAGGTGGAATAGTGACGAGTGGCTATTTGGTCATGTACACAAAAGTGATGGCAAAGAGTAGAAGAAGGACTGGCTCATCATCTCCAGGGCAAAGGATAATATATAGACTGAATAAGGATGGCGTCTTTCTCACCTTATCTAACATCTAGTTCTCTCATGATTACAACCCTAATCCTATATACATAACAAGTATGTAAAGTCAAGACTTGACAGATCTACAAGATAGACATTTAACATTTCATATTTTCTTGGTTTCTTTGCATTTCCTATAGTTACAAAGAAACAAATATGTTTAATGCAGGATATGATTTGAGTCTGTAGGTGTCAAGAGTTGTTTCTTAAATATTTGCAATTAGCTTTCAAGAGACTTCAAAATTTTACCCACCTGTAAAAAAGGTCTCTCTCGTTAAACTCATATCACTCTTTCTGAGTCCTGGAATCGGAAGCTTGTCCCTAGGGAACCATCTTGTCAATTCTTCAACCTATGTTAATGATCATAATAAGCCAGCAGTCACTACATCCAATAAAACCAACAAGGATTTGTGTCTCTAAGGCAGTGACAGAACTGAGTGTAGATAGCTCTTCTGCCTTATGTCCAGTAGACATTATCCTCTAACTTCTTGGAAGAAGCACCCAACTAACTCAGTATCTCATGTTTTAGAGGGTGTGCTGGGTTCCCAAAGAAGAAAAGAATCCCCACTGCCCTTACCTCCTCTGTTTGCCAAGGCAGAAGAGCCTGCAAAATTAGAGCTTTGGTGCAGATCCTCCAGGTGGATGGTGCTTTTACAATTTGGCAATTTCTTGCAGTGAATCAGATTGCAACAATCTTATCATTTTCAAAAACTCATCATTACTTGTTCTCTCTGTATAGATATTTTTAGTTATAGGAAAACCTCCCTCTGCTTTTAATCTCACGCTGGGGTAGGGTTTCACATTTCACTTTTCAAGCACACTTCCACAAAAGAGAAATAAATAGACATTCCAAATCTCTCAAAACCAGAATGCTATCATAACTATTTATCTGTTACCTCTGTAAACTCAAGAGCATGTAGAGAAGCATTTTTTCCCCTGCTTACACTAAATTGCTGTTAAATGTAATACTGAGTTTGTATTGATCAGGCAAGGATACTACAAAGAGCTTTTGGTTGTTTTTGTCATCAGTTGTTTAAACTAAATAGAGAAATAATATTTTACATCTACAAAAGTGTAAATATGATGTATTTGTAATATTTATACATATACATGTAATATTTATACGTATACATGCAATATTTATACATGTGAATACATGTATCTATCACATATCTATGTTCTCATCATTTACTGCTTCATTTATATCTCAATATATCCTCTTTAATTTGTCTACAATCCATCTATATTTATCTTCCATTTTCTATTAATTATCAACCATCTATCTATCCATCATTTATTCTATTCATCTATCTATTATCTATCTATCTATCTATAGCCTATCATCATCAGCATCTATCAATATATATAATATTTATTAACTTGAACTTTTCCTAAATACAATCCGGATAAAACAGACAGGAGGGACTTCAAATAAAATACTTGACTTTTTATTTGGTATAGCAAAGCCTCAAGTATGTTTGATGCATTCCTTAGCCATCCTATAAGACCTAGAATTTTATGCCTTCACAGCTATTAAGAAATGAAGTGTCACTTCTCATTTACAACTCTGACTCAAGGAGAGCTGTTTGGGAAGGTTAGAGGTACAACAGAACATCTTGAAGTCTGTTGCACATGTTTTAGTGAGCTTTTTGGCACAGCTGAGGAGGAAGTGTTTGCGTGTAATCTAATACACACACCCACCTTTGCCCGGGACCACAGCCCTTGCTACTGGCTTAGCTGTAAGATCAGCTGCGGTCGCCTTCTTCTCCCAACTTGCCTATTTCTCCTTGCTTGGCTACCAGCTACTGCCCCGCCTTTGCCCTTTGATGAAAAAACATCTTCAGACAGCTTTATTATTTTAGAACTTGTCAGAGAACACAATTGCTGGGCGAAGAATCTCGTGCCCTAATCTTATCAGCTAACAGCTAGCTTCTGCCAACCTCCTGAGCCCCTGCCCTTGGCAGAGGCTGCAAGCTCTAGGTGCCATGAGGCTACTTTTTTCTTCCAATGCATGGCTGCAAAAGTCCTTTCCCTTTCCTTGCCTCCCTTTCCATGCCTGGCACCCACAATAAAACAAAACAAAACAAAACAAAACAAAACAAACACACACAAAAAACAAAACAAAACAAAAAAACCTAGAAAACTGTAATTTGGGATCTATGAAAGTAGATTTATTTTCTTTTATTGAGGCCAGGTGTAGCCTTAGATTTTCTAAACCTTATTTAGGGTTCTAGAATGCTTCAAGCCCACTGATGAGAAGCAAGAGGAAAAGAATGCTTTAAGGAAAAGGGGGCTTTGTGGATGTGTTTAGAAGTAATTCTTTGTGGCGATTCCACTCCTTGTTGTTAGGATACCAGCAGTCAGGTCCAATAGGAACCACCAAAGACAAATCAGTAGCAGCGGCTTGATCCAGCAGAAGTTGCAAAGTTCTACCAAATGGACACACACCATCAGAAGCAACAAGGATCAGCCAGATAACAGAATGTTCTTGGGTGCATTTCGCTCTGTGAAGTGTTTCTCTCTAGGAGGCGAAGTGAAGTGTTGTATGGCTAGCGAAGACCAGCAAAGATCAGAGATGCATTGCAAGGTGTAGTAATGCAAGAGTGTCATTTGACAGTGTGGTTCTACTTGCCATCTTTCAAAGAGTCACACAGCATCTCAAGCATCTGCTCTAGCAAAACATCACATTCTCTGTCAAGTGTCTGCTTCAACAAAACATCCTCTCTTTATATGACAGCATCCAGAAAAAAAAATTACATGACACAACTGAGTTTTCAAAGAAATAAATTTCCACTTCCATAGGGTATCTTGTACATTTATATAAAAGGTTGACTTCAACTTGCTATGAAGGAGAAGATGACAAACTCTTAATCTTCTTGGCCTGGCAGTCAATCTTCCTCTATCTCTGCCTCTGTCTCTATCTTTCTTCTCTCTGTCTCTCGCTCTTTGTCTATTTGCCTCTATCTCTATTTCCTTCTTTGCTTCTTGACTGTCCAGATTATTAAAATCTCATAGTTGATATTCACCTTATCCTTTTAATAAGCCTGTATGTCTTTCCTGTTTTTCTGAAACAGACTGTCCCTTTCTTTACTCATATCATAAAGAAAATGGTCAACGTCTTTTTCTTTCTTGAAGTGATTTTTAATTGTCTAGAGTACATGACTCATATTCTTCATGAAGAAGATGTTGTATTTACAAAAGACTCAGAAATAAACTTTTGACTCATAGCATGGTGGCAAATATCAGTCTGGGTTTTGCAAGCAGACAGAAGTTGTTAGGCTGCCTTTCTGTCGGCGCCATTTGAACCTTACTTTTGTAGTCTCTTTCTTCATTCATTGCTTTTCCAGAGAAAATTAATATCCTCCTTGCTGTTTGAATCACGTTTTGGCCAAAATCATTTCTCTAGTGTTTACTTTATAACTTGAAGAAGTATTATTATTTCTTTAGGGTTATTGGTACAACAGGAACCTTGCACTTTCTTTTCTTCAGCTACTATCTCTGGCTTTAGCTATAAAAGATCTGTGAGGATATATTTATTATTTTGATTTTAAATTTTATTTATTAACAGTGTGTGTATTTGATGTATATTTCTTTCTCTCTCATTCTCTGTCTCCCTCTCTTTCTTCATGTGTGTGTGTGTGCTTGTATGAATAAAAGTATGCATGTAATGTGATGTATATTTGAAGTAGAAAACAGATAGAATTCTTAAGTCTGGAGAAATATGTGAATGTGGTTAAAATCTAACAGTATCAAATTGTTTAGAATGGTTTTCAGGTAAGGAAAACCTCATGGAAAGCTTAACATGACTACACAGAAGGAGAGAAACATGATGTCTACGGAGATAGATACACCCACTCTGATGCTTCCAATGAGCTCCAGACACACAGAGGACAATGTTAGCAGTAAGGAAGTAACAGGGATTCCTGATAGAACTGTGACTTGTACAAATCATAAAACCCACATCAAAGTGCTAATAACTTCACATTTTCTTCATGGCTAGTAAAAGAAAAAGCAAGTCAACAAAACCAATTTTTTATTTGAATAGATTTCATAATATTATTCAGAGGAAAGTATTATCACTCATTTTCTTATTTCCACTCAGAGAATAATTTCTTCTGTTTTCTTTCCTTTTTTGTTGGTTTCTTGTTTTTGAGGCAAGGTCTTCCTATTAAGTTCTTTGTGTAATGATATAGCCATTATTTTCCTGAAATAGACTGTGTAGACAAGGCTAGCCTTGAACTCACAGAGATATTCCTGTCTCTGCTTCCCCAGTGCAGGAATCAAGTGTGTATGCCACCGTGTCCTGGGCCCAATTAACTTATGCAAGAGGCATTAATATGACAAATGGGATTAGTGGCATGCAAGAGCAGTGGCTCAAGTTAAGATAGTGGCATATAGAATGTTAACTTATAAATCAGGGTCCACTCAGGGCCTGTATAGTTTGGCTATTTGTTATATGTGGTTTTTTAAAGCCAATGCGTTAGTATAGAAGAATAAACCACACCCTTCACAATAGTCACAAATAATATCACATACTTTGGCGTTACTCTAACCAAGCCAGTGAAAAATCTGTATGACAAGAACTTCAAGTCTCTGAAGAAAGAAATCAAATATTTTAGAAGATGAAAAATCTTCCATGCTCATGGATTGGTAGGATTAATATAGTAAAAATGGACATCTTGCTGAAAGCAATCTATAGACCCAATGCAATTCCCATCAAAATTCCAACTCAATTCTTCATAGAGTTCGAAAGAGCAATCTTGAAATTCATTTGGAATAACAAAAATCCTAGGATAGGGAAACTATTCTCAAAAATAAAAGAACTTTTGAGGGAGTCACCATCCCTGACCTCAAGCCGTATTACAGAGCAATAGTGATAAAACTGTATGGTATTGGTACAGAGATAGGCAGGAAGATCAATGGAATAGAATTGAAGACCCAGAAATGAACCCACACAACTATGGTCACTTGATCTTTGACAAAAGATCTAAAACCATACAGTGGATAAAAGACAGCATTTTTAAAAAATGGGACCTCATAAAATTGCAAAGCTTTTATAAGGCAATGGACACTGTCAATAGGACAAAAAAGCAACCAACAGATTGCAAAAAGATCTTTACCAATCCTACATCTAATAGAGGGCTAATATTTCATATATATAAAGAATTCAAGAAGTTAGACTCCAGAGAATCAAATAACCCTATTAAAAACGTGGCACAGAGCTAAACAAAGAATTTCCATCTGGAGAATATCGAATGGCCTAGAAGCACCTAAAGAAATGCTCAATATCCTTCATCATCAGGGAAACGCAAATCAAAATAACCCTGAAATTCTACCTCATACCAGTCAGAATGGCTAAAATCAAAACCTCATGTGATAGCAGATGCTGGAGAGGATGTGGAGAAAGGGGAATCCTCCTGCATTACAGGTGGGATTGAAAGCTGGTACAACCACTCTGGAAATCAGTTTAGCCTTAGAAAATTGGACATAGTCCTCCCTGAGCTATAATACTACTGGGCATATACTCAGAAGAAACCCCACTATGTTCATAGCAGCTTTATTTATAATATCCAGAAACAGGAAAGAACCCAGATGTCCTTCAACAGAGAAATGGATTCAGAAAATGTGATATATTTATACAATGGAATACTATTCAGCTATTATAAATGATGAATTCATGAAATTCTTAGGCAAATTGATGGAACTAGAAAACACCATCCTGAGTGAGGTAACCCAGTTACAAAAGAACACACATGGTATATACTCACTGATGAGTGGATACTAACCCAAAAGCTAGGAATACTAAGATACAATTCACAGACCACATGAAGTTCAAGAAGGAAAACCAAAGTGTGTGTACTCCTGTTCTGAGAAGGGGAACAAAATACTCACAGGAGCAAATGTAGAGATAAGGTGTGGAGGTGAGTCTGAAGGAAAGGCCATCCAGAGACTGTTCCACCTGGGGATGCATCCCATATATTGTCAGCAAACACTGACACTATTGTGGATGCCAAGAGATACTTGCTGTAAGGAGCCTGATATGGCTGTCTTTTGAGAGCCCCTCCAGAGCCTTACAAATTCAGAGGTGGATGCTTACAGTCAACCATTGGACTGAGCTCAAGGTCTCCAATGAAGGAGTCAGAAAAAGGACTGAAGGAGCAGAAGGGGTTTCCAACCCCATAGGAAGAAAAGCAATATCAACTAACCCCAGGAGCTCCCAGGGACTAAGCTATAATCCAAGGAGTACACATGGCTCCATCTGCATATGTAGCAGAGGATTGCTTTGTCCGGCATCAATGGGAGGAGAGGTCCTTGGTCCTATGAAGGCTTGATAGATGCCCCAGTGTAAGGAACTTGAGGGTGGGGAGGTGGGAGTGGGTGGGTGGAGGAATTCTCTCATAGAAGCAGGCAGAGGGGAAATGGGATAGGGGGTTTCCAGGAGTCGGGGAAACCTGAAATTGGGATAACATTTGAAATATAGAAAAAAAATATCCAACAGAAAACAAACAAAAAGAAAAAAGAAGTATTGTCTTAGTCAGTGTTCTATTGCTATGGGGAGACACTATAACCAAAGCAACTGTTAGGAAAAAAACCATTTGTTTGGGGCTTACTTACAGTTTCAGAGGTTTAGTTCATGATCACCATGGCAAGAAGAATGGGGCACCATGAGGGCTCACAAAGAGCAGCTGCTGAGAAAAAATCCTGATCCGTAGGCAGCAGCGATGAGAGAGCCCCTGGCCCTCCTGTGAGCTTTTCAAAATCTTCAGGCCCACCTTCAGTCGTGCACTTCCTCCAACAAGGCCGCACCTATTCCAAAGAGACCAAATCTCGAGAAATTCTTGTAATCTGTTTGTGGCGATTTGAATAGGAATGGCCCCCATAGACTCATGCGTGTGTGTTTGAATGTTTGTCTCATACAGAATAGCACCATTAGGAGCTCTGGCCTTGTTGAAGGATGTGTGCCACTGTGTGGGTGGGCTTTGAGGTCTCCTATTTTCAAACTTCCCCCAGGGTGAAATGCAATCTCTTCCTGGGTGCCTATGGAACAAGTTATAGAACTCTCAGCTCCTCCTCCAGTGCCAAGTCGGCCTGCACCATACTATGCTTCCTATCATGATGATAATGGATTGAAGCTGTGGAATTGTAAGCCGGTCCCAAATTTTTTTGTTTTATAAGAGTTGTCTTGGTCATGTCATCTCTTCACAATAATAAAACCCTAAGACAGCTTTCAAAAAAAAATTACCCTAATCAGTGAAACAGGAGATCACAACTTTCTTCAGTTTTTCAGTTCAACAATTAACTAATTAGGAAGAGCTCTGGGTCCAGTAAAATTTAGAAGGTACTGCAAGAGTATCCAAAGTTACAAATGATAAGGTGCGGAAGAGCGAAAACCATTGAATTTTATATCTGCCTCATTGTGTCATTGCTCTGAAATTTTGATTATGCTAGCTCTTATCCCTTCAAAGAATTTTCTTCCTATTTTAGAATTCTGAAACAAATATTGTGGTAGTAGGTTAAATCAGTAGTTTTTTTTTCAAGAATATCAAGTGACATTATGTTCTGTCATCAGTTCTAGGAGGTACAGAGGAGGCCAAAGTTTATCATTGTGGAGAGAGTAACACAGACATACACACAGCAGAACTTATGCCAAAAATGTGTATGCGTTTCAGTAGATTAGTAGCATATAAATCTGCTGTCTGCTTGTGCTATAGTATTCTTCATGTATTACAGACAAATAATCCCATAAGAGGAGTGAATTACATTGACCTCATAGATACATTTTTGAAACACTTCACTTTTTTAAAAAGAACTTGTGTGAATTTTGAATCCAATTAAAAATGATCATAGCTGGGAATGGTGGTGTATACCTACAGTTTCTGTACCCTGGAGGTTGGAGTAGGTTATGCGTTTAAGGTTAGTCTGGGATATTGAGTCCTTGACTAAAAAACAATTGTAAGTAATAGTTTCTTATTTTCCATCTTTCAGCTGTTTTGATGACTTATTAGCAGTAATAGAAGTTCTCATACTTTGGTGTTTATCAGACTTGCCAAGGATATTTACCAAAATATGAGTTCCTTGTCTTTGTATCATGCTTTTGCCCCTAGTCTTAATTAGATGAATGTAAGGTAAAATCTGGATAGATATAAACAAAGATATGGATTTTGTTTACATAAAACTAATATGTAGTAAAAACTTTGACTTTAGGTAGCAAGCTCTTAGAAACACCTCTTTAAAAGCAGTAAGATGTTCAGTACATACTGGTTAGATAGATGACTGAAAAGGCTGGCATCTGCAAGTGAGAGAAACCAGAGTTACAGTAGCAACTATTGAATTCTTGCAGTATGATGATCATAGATGTATGCTGTTTTTCATGAAGTGTATTCTTAATTTGGAGAAAAGATAATACAAAAATCATTATAACAGTGATATAACAACAACAATAACAAACACACACACATACACACACACACACATACACGGCATTTGGGTCCGTAAAATACAATATAGAGAAGACCCTAATGTAATCTAGATATTTAGGTTTAGATGGCTCATAAGTATGTATCGCTATTGTTACAAATGTACTAAGGTTAATGCCAGTGTAACGGATTCATAGATGCCAAGAGTTTGAAGTAGTTATGTGGGGCCACGTACATTCTATTGAATATAAACCTGAAAGTTCTCCCACAAAAGCTTATTAAATAAAACGATTAGGTATTTGACAATAAAAAAGAAATTTAATAAGTTAAAATGAGAAGAAATCAATATAATCAACAGAGTTCACCCAATATTTGCCATGCTAGTATCAAAAGTGTCACCATGGTTGAGAACACTTTATGTTTGTTTACACATAGTGCTTTTAAAGAATTATTTGAACTTATTTCTATCATTATTAAACTAAGATCTTCCTATTTAGAAACAGGTGATGAACAACTATTGGTAAGTAAGCATGAATCATATTACAAATATTGCTCAAGAATTTATCTTGTTATAAATTAGAGGGCTGGTCTGTCTCTGTCTCTCTGTCTCTATCTTTGTCTCTGTCTCTGTCTCTCTGTCTCTCTGTCTCTCTGTCTCTCTGTCTCAGTCTCTCTCTCTCTCTCTCTCTCTCTCTCTCTCTCTGTGTGTGTGTGTGTGTGTGTGTGTGTTTGTGTGTGTGATAGAGCTGTAGTGGGATAGAGACTACCAAGGAGATCAAAGAATCCTTTTACTAGAATGAGGAGACATGATACAGCAGCAGCCATTCACGGTTTTACATCAAGAGTGATGAGACAGAAAGAACATACAAGAATGTAGGTTTCTCAGAGTGGGTCTCATGCAAATTCAGCATCTCATTTTATAGGGGAAATATCAATTTTCAATTTGTATAGAGTATAAGAGTCTAAATGACTTAATGTAGAATATTGCATGGTAACCTCCCTCAGAATCATGTAGTCAGCACAACCTGCAAATGTGAATTGTTTTATTTTAATGTTTGCCAGCATTTCCATCCTCTATTTGGTATTACAGAAATGCAGGATCTGCCTCTATTTTGCTGGCAAGCATTCCCATGTACGTTAATATACACATATAAATGTACGTATCAATGTATGTATAAAATTATACATACTTCATCTGCATATTTTACAAATAGGAGAGAGATGATTATATCTAGACAGGGTTTGTGTTTTGCCCCATTTCTTGCTGTTGGTGAGGAGAATACCACTTGTGGTTTTATAAGTGGCCTTTATGTCCATGTACTCTCTGGACAAGGTTCTGGATTAGATGGCTCAGTCTTAATCTTTACATAAGTCTACTTAGTACTAGAGTGTAGGGCAGCGATTTTATGCATTAATATATTAAGCAACCATCTAGGCATCTCGTTAAGATGCATCTTCTGAATTGGTGGGTAAAGTGTAGAGCCTGTGTTCAAGAATTATTTTCAGTTTCCTGGCGGTACACTACAGCAGGTGAACTCAGGTCCTCTCTTCTACTTAGCATATAAGCAATATCCAGTTTTATCTTTTCATTTTTAGTTTTATTTAATATAATGTAATAATTTTATTGATTTTTAAGAATTCTGTACAATATGTTTTGATCATATCCACTCCCTATTCTTCTCCTTAACTCCTCCCAGATTCATGTTCCAACTCTCCAAGCCTTCTCAACTTTTGTCTTTTCATTTTTCTATTTTAAATAACCTACTGAGTTCAGTTTGCATTGTTCACATACTAATGGGTGTGGGACCAACCACTGCATCATAGTCAACCTACCAGGAGTCACACTTTTAAAGAGAATTGATTTTCTCTTTCTCATGAATTGTCAATAATTCTTTAATTATAGGTGGAGGTTTACGAGTCTCCCACCCTTTCATACTGAAATGTTCATCGACTTGATTTTGTGCAGGTGTAGGTAGCCATAGCTGCTGTGAGTTTCTGAGTGAAGTAGCTCTGCACTGTATAGAAGACACTTTTCTTGTAGTCCTTCCTAACCTCTGGCTGTTGGTCTTTTTACCACCTCTGCCATATAGATACTTTAATGTTTTACACTTTGCATAAGCAATTGAATCTCTAGAGATAGGAAAAATTTCTATTGACTATACATGCTGTAAGGACTTACAAGTTATTTCCTTTCTGCCCATCTGCAATCTATGAGATGGGTTAGGCATAATAAGCTTACATGTCACACCTAACAATCACACATGCTGTAGTTTATGGTGACAGTGGTGTCACCATAGAGGCGAAACACTAGCTCTCAGCAGTGTTACCTTCAGAAGCCTGAGGAGTCCCCTTCACCTTTCAGTGAACCTTGATTTAGGCCAAACCAGGACTCATGACTGATGCAAAAAAGGATTTCAGTACTAAACAGTAGGAAGCAGAGTTGGGGGTTATATGGACATTTAAAGATAGCATTTAGGACAGGGGTTAAGAGTAAGTAAGATGCTCCAAAGAAAAGGATGTTTCTCAAAAAAGAGTCACATTTTGTTGTCTGTAATAATCGCATAGAATTGTGGTGCAGTTTGAAGCTGTTTCTTTAAAGGACAGATAGGGATTCTATCTGAAAGAGAATCATCTGAAAAAAATACAACTAATAAGTTCCATGCCTAGGTTCTAGAGAAGCAGCCTCAGGAAGACAGAATTTTTTTTGTTTGTTTGTTTTATGTTTTTTTTCTGTAAACAAAGTTATAAGATCTGCTTGACATTTCCAAGAAACGTCTGGAGAAAGGAATTAATCTCTGCCCATCGTCATATGCATCTTAGTCTCAAGCCTGTGTCACTGCTATTTTAAAATAACAGCTCTATGTGAAAGGGGTATTACCTGTATGTTGGCAGCATTTACAGCAAATGTTAATTGTGTTGGAGTTCCTCAGCTTTAGTCAGACTGCAGAAAAGGGTCTTTCCCCTTCTCATGTCCCCATAGTTTCTTCCATGTTCTACTGTGCATTTGTATGATGTGAGTAAAAGAGATTGCTTACACTCAGGTAATAAATGTAATCATTAGGGAAAAGACTGCTTTCTTTCTTCAGAAAGGATTAAGGGGAACAAAATTGGCACTTGGCTGTTTTAAACAGTGGATAGAGTGCTTTTATGTTCATTTAAAAAATAGTAAGCTGACAATTAAGTGCATTGGTAATTAAGAAAGACAATTTGATGTGTTTAGAGGTGATTCCTTTATTTTCGTAGAAGATTTTTGTTGTCTTCAAATTTTCAGAAAGCTTCATAACTAAGCTTTTTATAGAAAGTGTAGTACACCTTATGTTATTTATTTTGTCTGTAAATACATTTAGCACAAAAAAGATTGAGCTATGAGTTCACTGAAAAAATATGTATATATCACAGATTTTCCTGTTGGATGAACTCTCTGATGTGGCAAAAGCACTTTACAAAAGAGCTGCTCCGGGGAGGGGAAGGGAAGGGGAAGCAGAGAGAATAATGGGAGTAAGAGACAGCATCAACTGAGGAAATTTACTGTGGAGGAAGGAAATGTGTCCAGCTAGCCAACCTTGCAGGTAGCATGTTTGTCTGCCACAGGAGCACATTATTTCTTCTTTCTCCGCTGACAGTGAACTAAAGAATGCATTGTGGGGAAAACCCATCCTGACATATGACACAGTGCAAAGGAGGATCACAGCGTGAGGCAGCATCAAGGAGTTGACGTGGCCTTGATGCACTTAGGCACAGCGAGGGGGCTACGGAGTGGCTCTTCCAACCAAAGCCCTGGTGCAATTTGCACAGTTCTCTGGAGAGCTCCCAGTGAAACCCTGAGCCCCAGTAAACCCGGCCAAAGAGAAGAGCAAAGACCTTGCCCCCTGCCAGGAGACACACAAAAGGAGGCGATTCAAAGGGGGCTTAGTTAAAAGGAGGGGAAAGTATACACAAATATTAGAGGGGAGCTGGCACGGGCTTTAAAGAAGAATGATGGTGTGAATGGGGGCCAAGGGGGTGGGAAGAAAACGGGACATTCTGGGACCCAGATAGCAAACTGAAGATCAGAGAGGTGTGCTTAGCATTCTTCTCTCTGACTCCCTATCCGACCTTCCCTGCTTCCCTCCCTCCCTTCCTTCCTCCCTCCCTCCCTCCCTCCCTCCCTCCCTCCCTCCCTCCCTTCCTCCCTCCTTTCCTTCCTCCCTCTTTTCCTTGTTCCCACCTTCCTTTCTTCCTCCCCTTTAGGAATGCTGTAAGAAAATCTGATTATTTTGAAATTCTTTTTTCCTCCAACTTTCATAAATTTTAAACAAATCTTCGTGTCCAAGTGAAAGTTTACAATTGAGAGAGAGAGAGAGAGGGGGAAGAGAGAGAGAGAGAGAGAGAGAGAGAGAGAGAGAGAGAGAGAGAGAGAGAGAGAGAGAGAGAGAGAGAGGGAGGGAGGGAGGGAGAGAGAGAAGAAAGAAAAAAGAAAGTCTGAGCGAACCCATTGATGTTCTCCTGACAGCTCCACCCATTTTCAGTTGCTGATTATAATATGCCATTTTATCCATGAAGTTTATATTTCCATCTTTCTACATTGTGTGGCTGCACATTAATTATTAATCTTTCTCTTGTCCTTTCTGGAAAAGGATTTAAGCTTTTATTTTACTGTATATCTTAAGGAAAATCAGCATATCTAGTGGGTGTTTTTCTTTCTTGCTCCACAAAGAATTTACACTGTTAGACACCTAGAAAAAATTTTCGTTGATATTTAAAAAGCCTAGATCATGGTTGAGATTGAGGATGACCATTGTTCCCCAGAGCTGACAATACCTCTTAACACAGCTCTGGGTCATTGCAGACAGATTTTACTAAGATTTAAAGGGTTAGAGGATCTATTTGATCCTGATTTAGTTTTGGTGTCGGATATCTGTCTAGGAAACTGTCCATTTCCTCCAGATTCTCCAGTTGTGTTGAGTATAGGCTTTTGTAGTAGGATCTAATGATTTTTTGAATTTCCTCAGTTTCTGTTGTTATATCTCCCTTTCCATTTCTAAGTTTGTTAATCTGGATACTTTCTCTGTGCCCTTTTGTCAGTCTGGTTAAGGGTTTATCTATATTGTTGATTTTCTCAAAGAACCAGCTCCTGATTTTGTTGATTCTTTGTATGGTTCTCTTTGTTTCTACTTGATTGATTTCAGCCCCAAGTTTGATGATTTCCTGCCTTCTACTCCTCCTGGGTGAAAGAGCATCTTTTTGTTCCAGGGCTTTCAGGTGTGTCATTAAGCTGGTAATGTAAGCTCTCTCCATTTTCTTTTTGGAGGCACTCAGGGCTATGAGATTTCCTCTCAGCACTGCTTTCATTGTGTCCCATAGATTTGGGTATGATGTGTCTTCATTTTCATTATGTTCTAAAAAGTCTTTAATTTCTTTCTTTATTTCTTCCTTGACCAAGGTATCATTGAGTAGACTATTGTTCAGTTTCCACATGTATGTGGGTTTTCTGTTATTTTTGTTTCTATTGAAGACCACTTTTACTCCATAGTGATCTGATAGGAGGCATGGGATTAGTTTGATCTTCTTATATATGTTGAGGTCTGTCTTGTGACCAGTTATATGGTTGATTTTGGAGAAGGTACCATGAGATGCTGAGAAAAAGGTATATATTTTTTTGCTTTAAGATAGAATGTTCTATATATATCTGTTAAATCTAATTGGTCCAAATCTAAACAGTCCCATAACACCTGAAGAAATAAAAAGGGTCATAGAAAGTCTCCCAACCAAAAAAAAAAAAAAAAAATCATGGGACTAGATGGCTTCAGTGCAGAATTCTATCAGACCTTCATAGAAGACCTAACACTAATACTCTTCAAACTATTCCACAAAATAGAAACAGAAGGAACTCTACCCAACTTGTTCTATGAAGCTACAATTATGCTGATACCAAAACCACACAATGATCCAACAAAGAAAGAGAACTTCAGGCCAATTTCCCTTATGAATATTGATGCAAAAATACTTAATAAAATTCTTGCCAACCAAATCCAAAAGCACATCAAAACGATCATCCACCATGATCAAGTAGGCTTCATCCCAGGGATGCAGGGATGGTTCAATATAAGGAAATCCATCAATGTTATCCACTACATAAACAAACTCAAAGAAAAAAAAAACATATGATCATCTCATTAGATGCAGAAAAAGCATTTGACAAAATTTAGCATCGTTTCATGCTAAAAGTGTTGGAAAGAACAGGAATTCAAGGCCTATACTTAAACATCGTTAAAGCAATATACAGCAAACCGGTAGCCAACATCAAACTAAATGGAGAGAAACTTGAAGCAATCCCATTAAAATCAGGGACTAGACAAGGCTGTCCTCTCTCTCCATATCTTTTCAATATAGTACTTGAAGTTCTAGCTAGAGCAATTAGACAACTTAAGGATGTCAAGGGGATACAAATTGGAAAGGAAGAAGTCAAACTATCACGATTTGCAGATGACATGATAGTCTACTTTAGTGACCCTAAAACCTCCACCAGAAAACTCCTACAGCTGATAAACAACTTCAGCAAAGTGGCTGGTTATAAAATCAACTCAAACAAATCAGTTGCCTTCCTATACTCAAAGGATATGCAGGCTGAGAAAGAAGTTAGGGAAATGACACCCTTCACAATAGCCACAAACAGCATAAAGTGTCTTGGTGTGACTCTAACCAAACAAGTGAAAGATCTATATGACAAGAACTTCAGGTCTCTGAAGAAGGAAATCGAAGAAGACCTCAAAAAATGGAAAAATCTGCCATGCTCGTGGATCGGCAGGATTAATATAGTTAAAATGGCCATCTTGCCAAAAGCGATCTACAGATTCAATGCAATCCCCATCAAAATCCCAACTCAGTTCTTCACAGAGTTAGAAAAAGCAATTCTCAAATTCATCTGGAATAACAAAAAACCCAGGATAGCTAAAACTATTCTTAACAACAAAAGAAATTCTGGGGGAATCAGTATCCCTGTCTTCAAGCAATACTACAGAGCAATAGTGTTAAAAAACTGCATGGTATTGGCACAGTGACAGACAAGTGGACCAATGGAATAGAATTGAAGATCCAGAAATGAATCCACACACCTATGGTCACTTGATCTTCGAAAAAGGAACCAAAAACATCCAGTGGAAAAAAGATAGCCGTTTTAACAAATGGTGCTGGATCAATTGGAGGTCAGCATGCAGAAGAATGCAAATTGATCCATTCTTATCTCCATGCACTAAACTTCACTCCAAGTGGATCAAGGACCTCCATGTAAAACCAGACACACTGAAACTAATAGAAAAGAAACTGGGGAAGACCCTTGAGGACATGGGCACAGGGGAAAAGTTCCTGAACAGATCACCAATAGCTTATGCTTTAAGATCAAGAATTGACAAATGGGACCTCATAAAATTACAAAGTTTCTGTAAGGCAAAAGACACTGTTAAAAGGACAAAACGGCAACCATCAAATTGGGAAAGGATATTCACCAACCCTCCATCTGATGGAAGGCTAATATCCAATATATACAAAGAACTCAAGAAGTTAGACCCCAGGGAGCCAAAGAACCCTATTAAAAATGAGGTACAGAACTAAACAAAGAATTTTCACCTGAAGAAATTCAGATGGCCTAGAGGCACCTTAAGAAGTGCTCAACATCATTATTTATTAGGGAAATGCAAATCAAAACAACCCTGAGATTTCACCTTACACCAGTCAGAATGGCTAAGTTCAAAAACTCAGGAGACAGCAGGTGTTGGCAAGGATGTGGAGAAAGAGGAACACTCCTCCACTGCTGGTGGGGCTGTAAGATGGTACATCCACTTTGGAAATCAGTCTGGTGGTTCCTCAGAAAACTGGACATGACACTTCTGGAGGACCCTGCTATACCTCTCCTGGGCATATACCCAAAGGATTCCCCAGCATGCAATAAAGACACATGCTCCATTATGTTCATAGCAGCCTTATTTATAATAGCCTGAAGCTGGAACCAACCCAGATGTCCCTCAAAGGAGGAATGGATACAGAAAATGTGGTATATTTACACAATGGAATACTACTCAGCAATTAGAAACAATGAATTCACAAAATTTTTAGGCAAATGGTTTGATCTGGAAAATATCATCCTAAGTGAGGTAACCCAATCACAAAAGAATACACATGGAATGAAATCTCTGATAAGTGGATATTAATTAGCCCAGAAGCTTTGAATACCCGAGGCACAAATCGCATAACAAATGACTCCCATGAAGAAGTATGGAGAGGGTCCTGATCCTGGAAAGGATTGATCTAGCATTGGAGGGGAATATAAGGACAGAGAAAAAGGAAGGAGAAATTGGAGAATGGATGGAGAGAAGAAGGTTTATGGGACATATGGGGAGGGGGGATCTGGGAAAGGGGAAATCATTTGGAATGTAAACAAAGAATATAGAAAATAAAAATATTAAATAGAAAAAGAAAGGGCTAGAGGGCTAGGACAATAGAAACTGTTAACTGATTTTATTTTGATTTAACTCATCTCCTCATTTTGAAAGCCAACCCACACTACTGGACAGTTGTCTTCTAAAGTATTCTGTTGCTGTGAAGAGACATCATGAATAAGAAAACTTATGAAGAAAAGCATTTAATGGAGACTTGCTTACAGTTTCAGAGGTTTACTTCATTATCATGGTAGGGAGCTTGGTGGCACACAGGCACACAGGGAACCAGAAAAGTAGTTGAGAGTTCTATAGCTGGGTCCACAAGAATCAGGAAAGAGAGAGACACTGGGCTTGGAATGGGCTTCCTCAACGCCCACTCTAGTGACACAGCTTTTCAAGAAGACCACACTCCCAATCTGTTCAAATAATGCCAACCTCTGGGGACTAAGTATTCAAATCTATGTGCACATGGGAGCCATTTTTATTTTAATTAACCTACTCCATTGCACATGTAATCAACATAAAGTGTTGAAGCTTTCCATTTAAGTTGCAGTCTCACAGGATTTCTTTATAACTCATGTTTTTTACTTGTTTATTTCTCTAAAATCAGATTACTATTGATAATACCTGTTCTTAGTATTGTAAGGGAGTCATTTATCTATTTAAGAATTTGAAAAAAATATAGACAATGTAAATATGTGAATATTTCCTTATGATTTGAGGGGATATATGAAATTCTAAACAATTAAGCTTGGGTCCTTTAGGGTACTTGGGCTTTAGAACAACAGTTCAAAGGGCCATCAGTGGTGGAAGCAAGGCGACACAGGGTCCAGTTAGGCCCTGCGCCCACGACCACTGACCTTCGCTGACCAGCCGGGCGGCAAGCAGCTGCGGTTCTGCGGAGCCTTTCGCTGCACGGAAGCCACTTCAGAACTCGGCTTCCCGCCAGTCAGGAGAGACTCACCTCCATCTTGATCCCGGGCTCCAGAGATCGGTCAGACTGAGGTACACAAACATAATCCTAGGCCCAACACCACAGGGGTCTGAGCCAGATGGGCGTTGGCCTGCACCCAGGCCCTGGGCTGTTCGAGTGGCCATCGGGGTGCCAACCCAGCCAGGAGTTTTTTTTTTGCCCCGGCCGGCGCACGCGCCGCCATTTTGCCTACAGGAGCCAGAGTGCTCCGGAGGGCAGAGACTGCTAACAAGCGTAGCCTGAGGCTAACAAAAAGGGGGTCTAGGCCCCAAAAGGCACAGGACTGACCCCAAGAACTGGGCGGCTTGGTGGGCCATCTGTGTGTAAACCCGCCCAGGAGGTTATTAGGACAACAGACTCTCCCGGTGCTTTCGGGGAGCGCGGAAGAGAACTTCAGACCAATTTCCCTTATGAACATCGATGCAAAAATACTCAATAAAATTCTTGCCAACCGAATCCAAGAACACATCAAAACGATCATCCACCATGATCAAGTAGGCTTTATCCCGGGAATGCAGGGTTGGTTCAATATACGGAAATCCATCAATACAATCCACTACATAAACAAACTCAAAGAACAAAACCACATGGTCATTTCATTGGATGCTGAAAAAGCATTTGACAAAATTCAGCATCCTTTCATGCTTAAAGTCTTGGAGAGAACAGGAATTCAAGGCCCATACCTAAACATAGTAAAAGCAATATACAGCAAACCGGTAGCCAGCATCAAACTAAATGGAGAGAAACTTGAAGCAATCCCACTGAAATCAGGGACCAGACAAGGCTGCCCCCTTTCTCCTTATCTTTTCAATATTGTACTTGAGGTACTAGCTCAGGCAATTCGACAACATAAGGAGGTCAAAGGGATACAAATTGGAAAGGAGGAAGTCAAACTATCATTATTTGCAGACGACATGATCGTCTATCTAAGTGACCCAAAGAACTCCACTAGAGAGCTCCTACAGCTGATAAACAACTTCAGCAAAGTGGCAGGTTACAAAATCAACTCAAGCAAATCAGTGGCCTTCCTATACTCAAAGGATAAGCAGGCTGAGAAAGAAATTAGGGAAATGACCCCCTTCACAATAGCCACAAACAGTATAAAGTATCTTGGGGTGACTCTTACCAAACATGCGAAAGATCTGTATGACAAGAACTTCAAGACTCTGAAGAAGGAAATGGAAGAAGACCTCAAAAAATGGGAAAACCTCCCATGCTCATGGATCGGTAGAATCAATATAGTTAAAATGGCCATTTTGCCTAAAGCACTATACAGATTCAATGCAATACCCATCAAAATCCCAACTCAATTCTTCACAGAGTTAGAAAGAGCAATTATCAAATTCATCTGGAACAACAAAAAACCCAGGATAGCTAAAACTATTCTCAGCAACAAAAGAAAATCTGGGGGAATCAGTATCCCTGACCTCAAGCAATACTACAGAGCAATAGTGTTAAAAACTGCATGGTATTGGTACAGTGACAGACAGGAGGATCAATGGAACAGGATTGAAGATCCAGAAATGAACCCACACACCTATGGCCACTTGATCCTCGACAAAGAGGCTGAAAACATCCAATGGAAAAAAGATAGCCTTTTCAACAAATGGTGCTGGTTCAACTGGAGGTCAGCATGCAGAAGAATGCGAATTGATCCATCCTTGTCTCCTTGTACTAAGCTCAAATCCAAATGGATCAAGGACCTCCACATAAAGCCAGACACTCTGAAGCTAATAGAAAAGAAACTGGGGAAGACCCTTGAGGACATTGGTACAGGGAGAAAGTTTCTGAACAGAACACCAATAGCGTATGCTCTAAGAGCAAGAATTGACAAATGGGACCTCATAAGGTTACAGAGTTTCTGTAAGGCAAAGGACACCATCAAGAGGACAGATCGGCAACCAACAAATTGGGAAAAGATCTTCACCAATCCTACATCAGATAGAGGGCTAATATCCAATATATATAAAGAACTCAAGAAGTTAGACTCCAGAAAACCGAACAACCCTATTAAAAAATGGGGTACAGAGTTAAACAAAGAATTCTCACCTGAAGAACTTCGGATGGCGGAGAAGCATCTTAAAAAATGCTCAACTTCATTAGTCATTAGGGAAATGCAAATCAAAACAACCCTAAGATTTCATCTTACACCAGTCAGAATGGCTAAGATTAAAAATTCAGGAGACAGCAGGTGTTGGAGAGGGTGCGGAGAAAGAGGAACACTCCTCCACTGCTGGTGGGGTTGCAAATTGGTACAACCACTCTGGAAAGCAGTCTGGCGGTTCCTACGAAAACTGGGCACCTCACTTCCAGAAGATCCTGCTATACCACTCTTGGGCATATACCCAGAGGATTCCCCACCATGTAATAAGGATACATGCTCTACTATGTTCATAGCAGCCCTATTTATAATTGCCAGATGCTGGAAAGAACCCAGGTATCCCTCAACAGAAGAGTGGATACAAAAAATGTGGTATATCTACACAATGGAGTACTATTCAGCCATTAGAAACAATCAATTCATGAAATTCTTAGGCAAATGGATGGAGCTAGAGAACATCATACTAAGTGAGGTAACCCAGACTCAAAAGGTGAATCATGGTATGCACTCACTAATAAGTGTTTATTAACCTAGAAAACTGGAATACCCAAAACATAATCCACACATCAAATGAGATACAAGAAGAAAGCAGGAGTGGTCCCTGGTTCTGGAAAGACTCAGTGAAACAGTATTTGGCAAAACCAGAACGGGGAACTGGGAAGGGGTGGGAGGGAGGACAGGGGAAGAGAAGGGGGCTTACGGGACTTTCGGGGAGTGGGGGGGGCTAGAAAAGGGGAAATCATTTGAAATGTAAATAAATTATATCGAATAAAAAAAAAAAGAACAACAGTTCATAACAATGACTTATTAGTTCCTGGGTCTTATATTCACATGAATCCCAGCTGTAGTCTGCGTTGAGTTTAGTGTCCAAACATAATGTGAGTTACACCCTAAGTTTAATGGCGGTGCAGAAGTCTGCACTGTGTGCTAAGACTTCTTGTTACTACAGCTTAGCCAATTTCAAGCTATATTCTATGTGTATTACTCTTTTTTTCCCCTCTGCCATTAAGCAGAATGTCTGGTGTTGTAAAAACTGTTGAAGATCACAACTTACAAAGTAAGGGAACAAACTTAGCAGGCAGAACAACCCACTAATGTCACTATAAAATAACTATGTTCTTGACCAGGTCACTTCATTTTCTCAGTTCCAGTTTCCAGGGAAAAACCACAGTTATTGATATTAGGCTATGTGCTGGCTACATGCTTAACCTTTAGTCTGCCCAACGTCTCTGAGGAGCAGCTTCTGTCAGCCTGAGTGTATAGTGGAGAAAAATAGGTTCAGTGAGGTGGAGAAAGCTTCAGAAGTGTCCAACTGAAGCTCCCCAGTTTTCTTTCCTACTCACGATTTTTCAAAGCTTACTGTGCTAAATGTGGCATCTGGAATCTGGTACAATTCAAGATTGTATAAGAAGATACTGGGAACTTTCTTGACTGGTAAATTTTCTAGCTCATTTTCTTTTCAACTTTAAAATAGTTTTACTCATGTATAAATGAGATATAACAAATTGAACATTTCAAAAAGGGTATTTGGTTTCACTGTAGATTTTTTTATATATTTGTCTTATCTACAATAAATGAAAGGATAAAGATGAAGCAGAGACTGTAGGAATTGCCAACCAATAACCAGCCCACTTGAGACCCATCCCATGGGCAAGCACCAATACATGACACTATTAATGAAACTCTGTTACGATGGCAGACAGGAGTCTAGCATAACTGTCCTATGAGAGGCTGTACTCTGCAGAGGATGCAACTCAGGGACTCTCTCTCTCTCTCTCTTTCTCTTAAAGAAATTAATTAATTAATTAATTAATTTTTTACTCATTCATTTTCAGAGGGCAACATGCTCCTGCCTGTAAGCATAACAGAATGTCATAAATAGTATTAGGGATTGGTTGGCTATTTCCTCCAACCTCAGTCTTTGCTCCCCTTTCCCAGTGCCTTCATTTTTTTGTAGACAGGATAAATTTTGGGTTGAAAGTTTGGTGGGTAGATTGGTATCTCTATTGCTCCAGGCTCCACTTGGGTTCCTGTCTAGCTACAGGTGGCCTCTTCAGGTTCCATATCCTCAGCGTAGTGAGTCACAGCTAAGGTCATCCCCATTGATTTTGGGTGCCTCCCTTATCCAGGTTTCTGTCTCATCCTGGAGATGCTCCCCTCACCCCCATCTGCTGCAGATTTCCATGTATTTTCATGGCTATGTATCCATCTTTCCTATTCTTCCCCATACCTGATCCTGAATCCCACATTCCCTTCCCCATCCCCCTTCCTCTCAATTACCTTTCTCATTTGCCTCTTATGACTATTTTATTCCTCCTTCTAAGTGAGATTCAAGGTTTCTTGCTTGGGTTTTCCTTATTGTTTAATGTCTTTGGGTCTGTGGAGTGTAACATGGTACCTGTGGGCATTTTCTTGATTGATTATTGAAGTGGGACAGTACACCTCACTGTGGGTGCTACCACCCCACAGCAGATAGTCTTGGGTTGTATGAGATAGCAGGCTGCACATGAGTTGGAAAGAAATCCAGTAACAAACATTCCTTTTGAATGGTCTGTGCCTCACTTCCTGCCTCAAGGTTTCTGCCTTGAATTCTTTCTTTTCGTTCTTTCAGTGAAAGGCTGTAAATTTAGGTGTGATATTTATTACAGCAGCAGAAAGAAAAATAAAGCCATGTAACTATATCTAATTGTATCCATTTTTCTGCAATTAGAGCTATTTTTATGCTGAAAATCTTCCATTGCCTCTATAGAACATTTTCTTTATTCATTCCTCTATTTTATATGTCCAAGTTGGTTTCAAATCTTTGTTTCTGTTACTAGGTATTGCAATAAACATTGATGTGCAAGTATCTCTGTGATATTTTAACTTGGTCTTGTGGGTAAATTCCCAAGAATGGTATAGCTCATGTGGTAGGTCTACTTTTAATTTTTAAGGGAAAATCAATTTGGAGTCTAGAGTGGCTGGATGAATTTACATTTCTACCAGAATGTAATGACTCCATTTTGTTCTCATCTTCATCTTCATTTGTTGTTTCCTAACAGATTGATATTCTGCTAGTGTATTGAGAAGAAACCTCAATGTTGTTTTAATTTATAATTCTTTAATGTATAAAGAAAAACCTCTGATTTCTTCATCAAATGGCTAGAAGTTGGTCCGAGCTTGTGGAGGTCTTGCAAATACTATCATAGTAACTATGAGTTCGTATGTACAACTGCACTGTGAAGTCGGGAAATCATTATTTCCTTGAAGTTACCCAGAACTTCTAGCTCTTACTGAGTTGTTTTTTTTTTTTTTTTCGCGTTCCCTCTTAGAATTCTCAACCTTTGTAGCATAATTTTCCTGTCCAATCACTTTAAATATTAATACAACAAGAAACCTGTGATTGGACAGGGAAAAGGGAGGCAGAATGAAGAGTTTCAGAGCCAAGGGAGAAGGAGAAGGAAGGAAGATGGAGCAGGAGGAAAATGATTCAGATTCTTTGTGGCTGTAAATAGCCAAAGGTAGCAATAAATATAATAAGAGAATAGAATAACTGTCTAATCTAGGTGGACAGCTTGCATCATTATCAATTGGTTCTGAAGTTATTGTGTGGGCAGATGCATACATTGGTAGATTTCCTCCCTAATGTAGTCCTTTTTGATGTCGTTTAAACTTTTTGCTTGAATGATGATATTCCTTCTTGTGCAGAAGTTCATTGAGGGCCTATTCATTAATTGTTGGTGTTAATTGGTGCTATCAACATTTTATTCAGTTGTGAGAGCAGCCAACCCATGTCTAATTTAATGTAAAGCCCATTCCATGAGAAGAAACCCAGACCTAGAGGACCAAAGAATAGATAGACAAAACAGGGTAAAATCAAATATTACTGGCCTAAAATAATGTACCAATTAAATGACTCCTAATGATATTCTGCACATAGATTGGTGCCTTATTCAGAAGCCTCATCATCATAGAGGCTTCTTCTGGCAGAAGATCAAAAAAGATGTAGAGACTCACAGCCAGGCATTACATGCTAAGAGAATCAAAATGTGAGGTCTCCATTAAATTCCTTTCCTTAGATTTCGGGGAATCCTATGAAAGAGTAGACACAACATGAGGGTTATCTGTACTGTGCTGCCCTATTGAAGATATTATATTCTTATTTCTATTTGACCCATGATGTTGGTGAGGCTTTCCTATGGGCTTTTTATTTGAAGCCCCCCCCCCCAAAGCCCAGGGACAGATGGTTTTAACACCAATTTTTATCAGACTTTCACAGAAAAGTTAAGGCCAATACTCTGCAAATTATTCCACAAAATAGAAATAGAAGGAATGTTGCCTAATTAATTTTATAAGACCACCTTTACACTGCTATCTAAACCACATAAAAACTCCACAAAGATTGAGAATTACAAATTTCCCTTATAAACATAAATGCAAAAGGTTTAATAATACTTGCAAACTGAATCCAAGAACACATAAAAAAGATGATCCAATGAAGTCATAGGGATGTGTCAACACACAATACTCAATAAATATAATCTTATATAATAGCTTATATAATAGCTTTAGGTTTAGTGTTTTTTAAAATTTATTTATTTATTTATGTACACTCCAGATTTTATTCCCCTCCCAGCCCACTCTTTGACTGTTCCATATCCCATACCTCCTCCCTGCCCCTGTCTCCAGGATGATGTTCCCATTTCCCACCCCCAAACCACCAGACATCTAACCTCTCTGGGGTCTCCAGTATCTTCAGAGTTAGGTGCATCTTCTCTGATTCAACCCAGACCATGGCAGTCCTCTGCTGTATATATGTTGGGGGCCGTATATCAGCTGGTGTACCTATCAGCTCCTATCTGCCTGGTTGGTGGTCCAGTGTTTGAGAGATCTCGAAGGACAAGGCTAATTGAGAAAGCTGGTCCTCCTATTGGGTTGGCCTCCCCAACAGCTTCTTTCAGCTTTTCCCTAACTCAACCACTGGGATCAAAAGCTTCTGTCCATTGGGTGGGTGTACATTTCTTCATCTGACTCTTTCATCTGCTTGTTGCATCTTTTGTTTTTTAAAATTTTTATTTTCTATATTCTTTGTTTACATTCCAAATGATTTCCCCTTTCCCGGATCCCCCCTCCCCATATGTTCCATAAACCTTCTTCTCTCCATCCCTTCTCCAATCACCACCCTCCTTTTTCTCTGTCTTTATATTCCCTTCTCATGCTAGATGAATCCTTTCCAGGATCAGGACCCTCTCCATACTTCTTCATGGGAGTCATTTGTTATGCAATTTGTGCCTTGGGTATTCAGAGCTTCTGGGCTAATTAATATACACTTATCAGAGATTGCATTCCATGTGTATTCTTTTGTGATTGGGTTACCTCACTTAGGATGATATTTTCCAGATCAAACCATTTGCCTAAAAATTTTGTGAATTCATTGTTTCTAATTGCTGAGTAGTATTCCATTGTGTAAATATACCACATTTTCTGTATCCATTCCTCCTTTGGGGGGCATCTGGGTTCTTTCCAGCTTCTGGCTATTATAAATAAGGGTGCTATAAACATAATGGAGCATGTGTCTTTATTGCATGCCGGGGAATCCTTTGGGTATATGCCCAGGAGAAGTATAGCAGGGTCCTCTGGAAGTCTCATGTCCAGTTTTCTGAGGAACCTACAGACTGATTTCCACAGTGGTTGTACCATCTTACAGCCCCACCAGCAGTGGAGGAGTGTTCCTCTTTCTCCACATCCAACACCTGCTGTCTCCTGAGTTTTTGATTTTAGCTATTCTAACTGGTGTAAGGTGAAATCTCAGGGTTGTTTTGATCTGCATTTCCCTAATGACTAATGATGTTGAGCACTTCTTACGGTGCACCTCGGCCATCCGAATTTCTTTAGGTGAAAATTCTTTAAGATCTGTACCCCATTTTTTAATAGGGTTATTTGGTTCCCTGGGGTCTAACTTCTTGAGTTCTTTGTATATATTGGATATTAGCCCTCTATCAGATGTGGGGTTGGTGAATATCCTTTCCCAATTTGATGGTTGCCGTTTTGTCCTTTTAACAGTGTCCTTTGCCTTACAGAAACTTTGTAATTTTATGAGGTCCCATTTGTCAATTCTTGATCTTAAAGCATAAGCTATTGGTGATCTGTTCAGGAACTTTTCCCCGGTGCCCATGTCCTCAAGAGTCTTCCCCAGTTTCTTTTCTATTAGTTTCAGTGTGTCTGGTTTTACATGGAGGTCCTTGATCCACTTGGAGTGAAGTTTAGTACATGGAGATAAGAATGGATCAATGCGCATTCTTCTGCATGCTGACCTCCAATTGATCCAGCACCATTTGTTGAAAAGGCTATCTTTTTTTCCACTGGATGTTTTTGGCTCCTTTGTCGAAGATCAAGTGATCATAGGTGTGTGGATTCATTTCTGGATCTTCAATTCTATTCCATTGGTCCACTTGTCTGTCACTGTGCCAATACCATGCAGTTTTTAACACTATTGCTCTGTAGTATTGCTTGAAGTCAGGGATAATGATTCCCCCAGAATTTCTTTTGTTATTGAGAATAGATTTAGCTATCCTGGGTTTCTTGTTATTCCAGATGAATTTGAGAATTGCTTTTCCTAACTCTGTGAAGAACTGAGTTGGGATTTTGAAGGGGATTGCATTGAATCTGTAGATCGCTTTTGGCAAGATGGCCATTTTAACTATATTAATCCTGACAATCCAGGAGCATGGCAGATTTTTCCATTTTCTGAGGTCTTCTTCGATTTCCTTCTTCAGAGACCTGAAGCTCTTGTCATATAGATCTTTCACTTATTTGGTTAGAGTCACACCAAGATACTTTATATTGTTTGTGGCTATTTTGAAGGGTGTCGTTTCCCTAACTTCTTTTTCAGCCTGCTTATCCTTTGAGTATAGGAAGGCAACTGATTTGTTTGAGTTGATTTTATAACCAGCCACTTTGCTGAAGTTGTTTATCAGCTGTAGGAGTTCTCTGGTGGAGGTTTTCGGGTCACTTAAGTAGACTATCATGTCATCTGCAAATAGTGATAATTTGACTTTTTCCTTTCCAATTTGTATCCCCTTGATCTCCTTATGTTGTCTAATTGCTCTAGCTAGAACTTCAAGTACTATATTGAAAAGATATGGAGAGAGAGGGCAGCTTTGTGTAGTCCCTGATTTTAGTGGGATTGCTTCAAGTTTCTCTCCATTTAGTTTGATGTTGGCTACCAGTTTGCTGTATATTGCTTTAACGATGTTCAGGTATGGGCCTTGAATTCCTGTTCTTTCCAATACTTTAAGCATGAAAGGATGCTGGATTTTGTCAAATGCTTTTTCTGCATCTAATGAGATGATCATATGGTTTTTTCCTTTGAGTTTGTTTATGTAGTGGATAGAATTTATGGATTTCCATATATTGAACCATCCCTGCAGCCCTGGGATGAAGCCTACTTGATCATGGTGTATGATCGTTTTGATGTGTTCTTGGATTCGGTTGGCAAAAATTTTATTAAGTATTCTTGCATCAATATTCATAAGGGAAATTGGCCTGAAGTTCTCTTTCTTTGTTGGATCTTTGTGTGGTTTTGGTATGAGCGTAATAGTGGCTTCAAAGAAGGAGTTGGGTAGAGTTCCTTCTGTTTCTATTTTGTGGAATAGTTTGAAGAGTATTGGTGTTAGGTCTTCTATGAAGGTCTGATAGAACTCTGCACTGAATCCATCTGGTCCCATGCTTTTTTTGGTTGGGAGACTTTCTATGACCCTTTTTATTTCTTCAGGTGTTATGGGACTGTTAGTTGATCTATTTGATCCTGATTTAGTTTTGGTGTAGGATATCTGTCTAGGAAACTGTCCATTTCCTCCAGATTCTCCAGTTGTGTTGAGTATAGGCTTTTGTAGTAGGATCTAATGATTTTTTGAATTTCCTCAGTTTCTGTTGTTATATCTCCCTTTTCATTTCTAAGTTCGTTAATCTGGATACAGTCTCTCTGCCCTTTGGTTAGTCTGGCTAAGGGTTTATCTATCTTGTTGATTTTCTCAAAGAACCAGCTCCTGGTTTTGTTGATTCTTTGTATGGTTCTCTTTGTTTCTACTTGATTGATTTCGGTCCTGAGTTTGATGATTTCCTGCCTTCTACTCCTCCTGGGTGAAATAGCTTCTTTTTGTTCCAGGCCTTTCAGGTGTGTCATTAAGCTTGTAGTGTATGCTCTCTCCATTTTCTTTTTGGAGGCACTCAGGGCTATGAGTTTTCCTCTTAGTACTGCCACCAATACTCTTCAAACTATTCCACAAAATAGAAACAGAAGTATGTTGTGTCTTCATTTTCATTGTGTTTTAAAAAGTCTTTAATTTCTTTCTTTATTTCTTCCTTGACCAAGGTATCATTGAGTAGAATATTGTTCAGTTTCCACGTGTATGTGGGTTTTCTGTTGTTTTTTGTTGCTATGGGAGACCACTTTTACTCCATAGTGATCTGATAGGTGGCATGGGATTAGTTCGACCTTCTTATATTTGTTGAGGTCTGTCTTGTGATCAATTATATGGTCGATTTTGGAGAAGGTACCATGAGGTGCTGAGAAAAAGCTATATTCTTTTGCTTTAGGATAGAATGTTCTATATATATCTGTTAAATCTAATTGGTCCAGAGCTTCAATTAGTTTCAATGTGTCCCTGTTTAGTTTCTGTTTTCCTGATCAGTCCATTGAGGAAGGTGCGGTGTTGAAGTCACCCACAATTATTTTGTTAGGTGCAATGTGTGCATTGGGCTTTAATAATATTTCTTTTACGAAAGAGGGTGCCCTTGCATTTGGAGCATAGATGTTCAGGATTGAGAGTTCTTCTTGTTGCATTTTTCCTTTGACCAGCAAGAAGTGTCCCTCAGAGTCTCTTTTGATGACTTTGGGTTGAAAGCCAATTTTATCTGATATTTAAATGGCTACTCCAGCTTGTTTCCTGAGACCATTTGCTTGTAAAATTGTCTTCCAGCCTTTTACTCTAAGGTAGTGTTTGTCTTTGACCCTGAGTTGTGTTTCCTGTAAGCAGCAAAATGTAGGGTCCTGTTTACATATCCAGTCGGTTAGTCTATGTCTTTTTATTGGGGCATTGAGTCCACTGATGTTAAGAGATATTAAGGAATAGTGATTGCTACTTCCTGTCATTTTTGAAGTTATTTTTTAAATTTGATTGGTTAACTTCTTTTGGTTTTGATGACAGGTTACTATTTTGCTTTTTCCAGGGTGAAGTTTCCCTCCTTGTATTGGTGTTGTCCTCCTATTATCCTTTGTAGGGCTGGGTTTGTGGATAGATATTGGGTAAACTTGGTTTTGTCATGAAATATCTTAGTTTCTCCATCTATGGCGATTGAGAGTTTTGTTGGATATAGTAGTTTTGGTTGGCATTTGTGTTCTCTTAGAGTCTGCATGAGATCTGCCCACGATCTTCTAGCCTTCATCCTCTCAGGTGAAAAGTCTACTGTGATTCTGATAGGTCTTCCTTTATATGTTACTTGGCCTTTTTCTCTTACTGCCTTCAATATTCTTTCTTTGTTTAGTACATTTGGTGTTTTGATTATTATGTAACAAGAAGTATTTCTGTTCTGGTCTAGTCTGTTTGGAGTTCTGTAGGCTTCTTGTATATTCATGGGCCTCTCTCTCTTTAGGTTAGGGAAGTTTTCTTCCATAATTTTATGAAGATATTTGCTGGCCCTTTAAGTTGCAAATCTTCACTCTCATCTATGCCTATAATCCTTAGGTTTGGTCTTCTCATTGTGTCCTGGATTTCCTGGATATTTTGGGTTACAAGCTTTTTGCATTTTGCATTTTCTTTAACTGTTGAGTCCATGGTTTCTATGGAATCTTCAGCATCTGAGATTCTTTCTTCTATCTCTTGTATTCTGTTGTTGATATTTGCATCTATGTCCCCTGATTTCTTCCCACGGTTTCTATCTCCAAAGTTGTCTCCTTTTGAGTTTTCTTAGTTGTTTGTACTTCTGATTTTAGATCCTGGATGGTTTTGCTTAGCTCCTTCACTTGCTTGTTTGTGCTCTCCTGTAATTCTTTAAGAGATTTCTGTGTTTCCTCTTTCATGACCTCAGCCTGTTGACCAAAGTTCTCCTGTATTTCTTTAAGTGTTGTTTTGTGTTTCCTCATTATTGGCTTTTGTATTCTCCTGGATTTCTTTCAATGGTTTTTGTGTTTCCCTTGCAAGGGCTTCTAACTTTTGATCCATTTTCTCCTGAATTTCTTTAAGTATGTCCTTCATGTGTTCCTGTACCAGCATCATGACCAGTGATTTTAAATCCAAATCTTGTTTTACTGGTGTGATGGGGTATCCAGGACATGCTGGTAGAGGAGAATTGGGTTCAGATGTTGCCCTATTGCCTTGATTTCTGTTAGTGACGTTCCTGCGTTTGCCTTTTGCCATCTAGTTCTCACTGGTGTTAGTTGGTCTTGTCAATGCTGGACTCACCAGTGCAAGCTGCCCCTTCCCAGGTGGCCTCTGGTACACAGCTTACCTCCTGCACTGCCTGGAGTCATGGTGCTGTTGGCAAGGCTGTTCAGATCCCGCAGCAGACACCTGAAGGCTCCTGCTGGTTCCTGCCCGATTCACCAGAGCACACTGACTTCTACCAGCTGGCCGCCCGGAAGCCCCTCTTGCCTCTTGCAGGACCTGGTGATGTGGTGTTGCCGCCCAGGCTGATCTGGATCTGGAAGCAGAGAGATCTGGGGGCTCCTGCCAGAGACCTCAGGACTCGAACCTAAGCTCTGTGCCACCAGAGCAAGCTGTGTGCTCCCAGACTGCCTCTGGGTGCACACCAGGTCTCCCGCACTTCCTGGAGACTGAGTGCTGTGGCCCAGGCTGTTTAGATCCCAAAGCAGACACCTGGAGCTCCTGCTGGGGCCTGCTGGATTCACCAGAGCACACTGACCTCTCCCAGCCTGCCTCCTGGAAGCCCCTCTTGCCTCTTGCAGCTTGTTGCATCTTTTGTAGGGCAATCATGACAGTAACAATTATGGGTCAGAGTTTTGACTGTGGGTTAGTAGCCCCTTCCCTCACTTAACCCTGTCTTTCTGCTTGAGGTAGGCTCTATAATTTCTCTCTCCCTACTCTAGGGCATTTTATCTAAGGTCCCTCCCTTTGAGTCCTCAGAGTCTCTTGACTTGCAGGTCTCTAGTACACTCTGGAGGGTCCCTTCGTAACAAGGGAATGTACCAGAGACCTGCAAGTCAAGGGAACTTCCAACCTTGGAAAGTTGCCTGTTTCCATTCCTTCTGAGGGCCCTAAGGTCTTCAGTTCTTTTCCCTCATCCAATACCAGACCTGGTTCACCTCTTCCACCCTTTGTTCACTTTTCCTCTCAGGCCACTCCCTTCCTCTCCCATTGTGATTGCTTGCTTCTCCCTCCCAAGTGGAACTGAGGCGTTCTCACTTGGGCACTTCAGTTTCTTGATCTTTTTGAGTTCTATGGACTGTATCTTGGGTATTCTGCACTTTTTGGTTTTGTTTTGGTTAATATCCACTTATTAGTGAGTACATACCATGCATGTCCTTTTGGTCTGAGTTACCTTACTCAGGATGATATTTTCTAGTTCCATCCATTTATCAGCAAAACTCAGGATGATCTTGTTCTTAATAGCTGAGTAGTATTCCATTGTGTAAATGAGCCACAGTTTCTGTATCCATGCCCCACTGACCCCAGTAAAATCTATGTGACAAATTACACAGACTGAGGCATTAGATTTCAAAAGAAGTAGGTCTCCTGGAACCAGTGGTGAAACTCTTGGCCAGAATAAATATATTGAGCCATAGTTCTCATGACAACTTTTTTTTTTGTTTTGTTCTCTTTCATTCCTTTTCTTAGTTACATGTTCTTGGTAGCCCAGACCATGGTCTTAAACAAAAATAATGGATATAAAACCATCCCTTGAGATGGGCCACTAACATGACCTTATCTCCAGGGAAACTAACATGTTACTTTTCAGATCATTTACAAAATTATTATGATAGATAAAAACTTTCCCAAGATAAGATTTCATATGACTACATGTGTGTCATTGGAGGTAGGTTTTGTAGAAGGAAACAGTTTGAAAGTGACTTCTTTTTTCCTCTTTTTTAAAAATAAGAATTATTTATTTTATTTTATGTATAGGGCTACACTGTAGCTACCTTCAGAAAGGGTATTCAATCCCATTACAGATGGTTGTGAACCACCATGTGGTTAGTGGGAATTGAACTCAAGACCTCTGGAAGAACAGTCAGTGTTCTTAACCACTGAGCCATCTCTCCAGCCCCGGAGGTGGGTTTTGATATATGCTAAAGAAAGTCTTAATTAGAAAGAATTAAAATAGTTTAAATTTATGCTTTAAAGATTTATAAAAAAAATCAGACATTAGATGTTAAACAATAATTAACCATAGGGGTTAAAAAGTTAGCTCAGTGGTTAAGAACACTGACAATAAAGATTTATTTACCTGTTTTTGGAAATATGCCACTAGCCTATATATTAAATATATCCTTTTTAAATAGTTATATTTTGATGGTGATGTTAGCTGTTCTGTTTATGATTCACTAAACATATAGTTTCAGAGTCATAATGCTCAGATGATTTTTATATTTTACTGTGCCAAATAATTCTTGCTGATATTCCTGATTGTTTTGCTAGATATGGTTTCTAAGAGTTGTTTTGTTTGATTTAATATATAAAAATCTCCTGCTTGAGAACTACAAAATGACTTTTGAGTGCAGAGGTGAGATCTCCACCTTCTCTCTGGAGGGGACCCAGTTAGGAGCACAGAGCCTAAGCTCAGTGAAGCAGCTGGGACAGAAGCCTTCCCACTCGTCACCATTTGTACCCGAGAGCCGGGAGACTTCACAGCCTTCTGTGCTTAGTCCACCAGGAGAGAAAGATCTCCCAGCAGTGCTCTCACATTTGAACTCAGAGGGGTAGGGACACAGGCTTACAGGCCCACAGGAGGAACAAACTCCAGCCAGAGACAACAATACCAACTAGCACCAGATGGCAAAAGGCAAGCACAAGAACTCTACCAACAGAAACTAAGGCCACATGGCAACATCAGAACACAGTTCTCGAACCACAGCAAGCCCCAGATACCCCAACACATGGGAAAAGCGAGAGTTGGATTTAAAATAGTACCTCATGATGCTGATAGACGGCTTCAAGAAAGACTTAAGTAACTCCCTTAAAGAAATACAGGAGACCAAAGGGCACAGAGAAAGTATACAAATTAACAAAATTAGAAATGAAAAGGGAGATATTACAACAGAAACTGAGAAAATTAAAAAAAATCATCAGATCCTACTACAAAAGCTTGTACTCAACACAACTGGAGGAAATGGACAATTTCTTAGACAGATACCAAATACCAAAATTAAATCAGGAACAAATAGATCATCTAAACAGACCCATAACCCCTAAGGAAATAGAAGGGGTCATAGATAGCCTTCTGACCAAAAAAAAAGCACAGGACCAGATGGTTTCAGTGCAGAATTCTATCAGACCTTCAAAGAAGACTTAACACCAATACTCTTCAAACTATTCCACCAAATAGAAACAGAAGGAACACTGCCCAACTCCTTCTACGAAGCCACAATTATGCTGATACCAAAACCACACAAAGATCCAACTAAGAAAGAGAATTTCAGGTCAATTTCCCTTATGAATATGGATGCAAAAATACTTAATAAAATTCTTGCCAACCGAATCCAAGAACACATCAAAACGATCATCCACCAGGATCAAGTAGGCTTCATCCCAGGGCTGCAGGGATGGTTCAATATAAGGAAATCCATCAATGCAATCCACTACATAAACAAACTCAAAGAAAAAAAACACATGACCATTTCGTTAGATGCTGAAAAGGCATTTGACAAAATTCAGCATCCTTTCATGTTAAAAGTCTTGGAAAGGACAGGAATTCAAGGCCCATATCTCAACATAGTAAAAGCAATATACAGTAAACCAGTAGCCAACATCAAACTAAATGGAGAGAAACTTGAAGCAATCCTACTAAAATCAGGGACTAGACAAGGTTGCCCCCTTTCTCCATATCTTTTCAATATAGTTCTTGAAGTCCTAGCTAGAGCAATTAGACAACATAAGGAAGTCAAAGAGATACAAATTGGAAAGGAAGAAGACAAACTATCACTATTTGCAGAAGATATGATCGTATACTTAAGTGACCCAAAAAATTCTACTAGAGAACTCCTACAGCTGATAAACAACTTCAGCAAAGTGGGTGGCTACAAAATCAACTCAAGCAAATCAGTAGCCTTTATATACTCAAAGGATAAGCAGACTGAGAATGAAATTAGGGAAATGACACCCTTCACAATAGCCACAAACAGCATAAAGTATCTTGGTGTGACTCTAACCAAACAAGTGAAAGATCTGTATGACTAGAACTTCAGATCTCTGAAGAAGGAAATCGAAGAAGATCTCAGAAAATGGAAAAATCTTCCATGCTCATGGATTGGCAGGATTAGTATAGTTAAAATGGCCATCTTGCCAAAGGCAATCTACAGATTCAATGCAATTCCCATCAAAATCCCAACCCAGTTCTTCATAGAGCTAGAAAGAGCAATTCTCAAATTCATCTGGAATAACAAAAAACCCAGGATAGCTAAATCTATTCTCAACAGTAAAAGAACTTCAGGGGGATTCAGTATCCCAGACCTCAAACTTTACTACAGAGCAATAGTGATAAAAACTGCATAGTATTGGTACAATGTCAGGCAAGCAGATCAATGGAATAGGATTGAAGACCCAGAAATGAACCCACACACCTATGGCCACTTGATCGTCGACAAAGGAGCTGAATGCATCCAGTGGAAAAAAGTCTTTTCAACAAATGGTACTGGTTCAATTGGAGGTCAGCATGCAGAAGAATACGAATTGATCCATTCTTATCTCGTTGTACTAAGATCAACTCCAAATGGATCAAGGACCTCCACATAAAACCTGACACACTGAAATTAATAGAAAAGAAACTGGGGAAGACCCTTTAGGACATGGGGGGACAGGGGAAAAGTTCCTGAATAGAACACCAATAGCTTATGCTCTAAGATGAAGAATTGAACACCAATATATTATGCTCTAAGATCAAGAATTGACAAATGGGACCTCATAAAACTACAAAGTTTCTGTAAGGCAAAGGACACTGTTAAAAGGATAAAACTTCAACCAACAGATTGGGAAAGGATCTTCACCAACCCTAAATCTGACAGAGGTCTAATATCTAATATATACAAAGAACTCAAGAAGGTAGAACCCAGAGAACCAAATAACCCAATTAAAAAGTGGGGTACCGAGCTAAACAAATAATTTTCACATGAAGAAATTTGGAGGGATGAGAAACACCTCAAGAAGTGGCCCCTTGTTCTGGAAAGACTCAGTGAAGCAGTATTTGGCAAAACCAGAATGGGGAAGTGGGAAGGGGTGGGTGGGAGGACAGGGGGAGAGAAGGGGGCTTATGGGACTTTCGGGGAGTGGGGGGCTAGAAAAAAGGAAATCACTCGAAATGTAAATAAAAATATATCGAATAAAAAAATTAAAAAAAAGAAACGCCTCAAGAAATGTTCAACATCATTAATCATTAGGGAAATGCAAATCAAAACAACCCTGAGATTTTACCTCACACCAGTCAGAATGGCTAAGGTCAAACACTCAGGAGACAGCAGGTGCTTCTGAGGATGTGGAGAAAGAGGAATACTCCTCCACTGCTGGTGAGATTGTAAGATGGTGCATCCACTTTGGAAATCAGTCTGGATGTTCCTCAGAAAACTGGGCATGGCACTTCCTGAAGACCCTGCTATACCACTCCTGGGCATATACCCAGAGGATTCCCCAGCAGGTAATAAGGACACATGCTCCACTATGTTCATAGCAGCTCTATTTGTAGTAGCCAGAAGAACCCAGGTGTCCCTCAATGGAGGAATGGATACAAAAAATGTGATATATATATAATGGAGTGCAATTCAGCCATTAGAAACAATGAATTCATGAAATTCGTAGACAAATGGATGGAGCTGGAGAACATCATACTAAGTGAGGTAACCCAGTCTCAAAAGATGAATCATGGTATGCACTCACTGATAAGTGGATATTAACCTAGAAACTTGGAATACCCAAGAAATAATCCAGATATTAAATGATGTCCAAAAAGAACAGAGGAGTGGCCCCTGGTTCTAGAAAGATTCAATGCAACAGTATAGGGGAATACCAGAACAGGGAAGTGGGAAGGAGTAGCTGGAGAAACAGGGAGAGGGAAGAGGGCTTATGGGACTTGCGGGAAGTGGGGACCCAGAAAAGGGGAAATCATTTGAAATGTAAATAAAGAATACATCGAATAAAAAAAATACATGGAAAAAAAAAAGAAATACTGGAGAGCATTGGTCAACAGGTAAACGCCCTCAAAGAGGAAACATAAAAATCCCTTAAAGAAATACAGGAGATCCTGGCTCAACAGGCAGAAGCCCTTAAAGAAGAAACACATAAATCCCTTAAAGAATTACAGGAAAGCACTAACAATAAAGTGAAAGAACTGAACAAAACCATCCAGGATCTAAAAGTGGAAGTAGAAACAGTAAATAAATCACAAAGTGAGACATCTGTGGAGATAGAAAACCTTGGGAAGAATTCAGGAGTCATAGATGCAAGCATCAACAACAGACTACAAGAGATAGAAGAAAGAACCTCAGGTGTTCAAGATACCACAGAAAACATTGACACAACAGTCAAAGAAAATGCAAAATGCTTAATGCTGGTTACTCAAAACATCCAGAAACCCCAGGACACAATGAGAAGACCAATCCTAAGGATTATAGGTATAGAAGAGAGAAAAGATTTCCAACTTAAATGGCCAGTAAATATCTTCAAGAAAATTATGGAAGAAAACTTCCCTTACATAGAGAAAGAGATGCCCATGAACATCAAGAGGCCTTCAGAACTCTAAACAGATTGAACCAGAATAGAAAATCCTCCTGTCACATAATAATCAAAACACCAAATTCACTAAACAAAGAAAGAATATTAAGGGAAAAAGGGCAAGTAACTTATAAAGGCAGACCTATCAGAATTACACCAGACTTCTCACCAGAGGCGATGAAAGCTACAAGATCCTGGGCAGACCTCATACAGACCCTAAGAGAACACAAATGCCACCACAGGCTACTACACCCAGCAAAACTCTCAATCTTCATAGATGGAGAAAACAAGATATTCCATGATAAAACCAAATTTGCACAACATCTGTCCACAAATCCAGTCCTACAAGGGATACTTGATAAAAAATGTCAACACAAGGAGGAAAACTACACCCTAGATAAAGCAAGAAAGTAATCTTCCAAAAAACCCAAAAGAAGATACCCACACAAACGTAAACATAACATCATAAATAACAGGAAGCAACTATCACTATTCCCTAACATATCTTAACAACAATGGACTCACCTCCCCAATAGCAAGATATAGACTAACAAAATATTTCTCATGTAAATCTTCAGTTTTATCAGAAAATGTTTGCAATTTCCCTTTTAGTTAATTTAGTAATTTCTTTTATATCTACCAATTTATCTGCATTATTTTTCATGATAATCTTCAATTTTAATGTCTTTTTATATACATCCTCTGTTTTACCAGAAATGTTTTCAATGTATATCTTTGATTTTATCACAAATGTTTCTAATCCCATCTTTAGTTAATTTAGAAAGAGTTCTTATATCAACCATTCTTTATGTAAAATTTTCCATGAAATTGTCAATCCTAACGTGTTTGTCTATTTCTTGAATTTTACCAGAAATATTTTCCATGTAAATATTCAATGTTAAATTTGAAACGCTTATAATTCCACCTTCAATCAACTTAGAATTATCTTTTTGCCTATCATTTTATGTATATAATTTCCATGATAATCTTTAACATGTTTTCTATATATTTCTACAATTTTATCAGAAATATTTTCCATGTGAATCTTTAAGTTTATCAGAAAATGTTTATAATTCCACTTTTAATCAACTTAGGAATACTTTTATGCCTACTATTATTATATCTATATAAAATTCTCCATGATAATCTTCAATTCTAACATGCTGTTCTACATTTTCTACAATTTTATCAGAAATATTTTCCATGTAAACCTTCAATTCTATCATAAAATATTTCTTTCACATTATTTCAATTAATTTAGCAATGTTGATTCTCCAAGCTCTTCTTTTTCTGTTAAGAATTGTTTTCACTGTTCTGGGATTTTTGACTTTCCAGGTGAATTTGAGAATTGATCTTTCCATGTCTTTGAAGAATTGTGTTGGAATTTTGAGGGTGATTGCATTGAATCTGTGTATTGCCTTTGGTAGAATGGCAAATTTTACTATATTAATCCTGTCAATTAATGAACATGGGAGATATTTCCATTTTCTGAGATCTTTGTTGATTTCTTTCTTGAGAGACTTGAAGTTATTGTCATATAGGTCTTTCACTTGTTTGGTTAGAGTGACCCCAAGGTATTTTATATTTGTGGCTGTTGTGAAGGGAATTGTTTCCATAATTTCTTTCTAAGTCTGTTTATCATTTGTATAAAGTAGGGCTACTGATTTGAGTTGATTTCATATCTGGCAACTTTGCTGACGTTGTTTATCAGCTGGAAAAGTTCTCTGGTAAAATTTTTGGGGTTACTTTATGTATACTACCTGCAAATAGTGATACCTTTATTTCTTCTTTGCCAATTTGTATCCACTTAATGTCTTTTTTGTTGTCTTATTGTTCTAGCTAGCACTTTGAGTACTATATTGAATAGATATGGGGAGAGTGGGCCTCCTTATCTTGTCCCCAGTTTTAGTGGGGTTGCTTCAAGTATTTCTCCATTTAATTTGATTTAATTTGATATTGGCTGTTGGTGTGCAGTAAATGTCTTTTATTATATTTCTGTATGGTCCTTGATCTCCCTATTTCTTTTAACATAAAGGGCTGTTGTATTTTGTCAAATGTTTTTCCTCCATCTATGGAGAAGACCGTATGATTTTTTTTCATTGAATTTGTTTATATAGTGTATTGCACTAATGAATTTTCATATATTGAAGCAACCTGGCATCCCTAGGATGAATCCTACTTGATCATGGTTAATGATCATCCATGGTTGATCATGGATGTTTTCTTGGATTCAGTTTGCAAGAATTTTATTGAGTATTTTTCCATCCATATTTATAAGCAAGATTGGTCTGAAGTTCTCTCTTTTGGCTGGGTCCTTGTGTGATTTAGGTATCAGGGTAATCGTGGCTTCATAGAATGAATTAGGTAGTATTCCTTCTGTTTCTATTTTATAGAATAGTTTAAGGAATACTGGTATCAGGTTGTCTTTGAAGGTTTAGTAGAATTGTGCACTTAATCCATCTGGCCCTGGGCTCTTTTTGTTTGGAAGGTTTTTAGTGACTTCCTCTATTTCAGTATGGGACATGGGCCTGTTTAGATAGTTTGCCTGCTCTTGATTTAACTTTGGTATGCATTATCTCTCTAGAACACCATCCATTTCACGTAGATTTTCCAGGCTCTGGATAAGCTCTTACCACAATTGACTTCTAACCATTCCCATGAGTTTTTCTTAGACAGTAGATAGGCTTCTCACACATGTTCACAGACAATTATCCACTAGATTACTGTGGGTATCCCCCTGTATATCTTGCATGTTCTGTTTTGATTCAAAGGTTATGGTTACTTTAAAGCTGGATTGGAAAAATGGACATGCTTTTTGAAAATGAAAAGGTAACTGAAGGGTGTTTAGGTGGGAGATTTTTCAGCCCATTTGATGCAGGCCTACAGAACTGTCTAAGAGGAACCCTTCTAGTGATAGTGAAAGACTTACTACTTAAACTGGTTTCTTTGTGTATAAAAGACTTCAAAGACTCATTTTTAGACTAGATGCAAATGCCTGAAGAGATAAAAATCACCATTTAGGAAGAAATTTTGAGATTTTCATATGCATGGAGAGGAAAATAATTATCAAGAATGTGTCATGACTAGGCATGAAAGGCTATAATGGAGACTATAAGGAAAAACAAGGAAGGGACAAATACCAAGAAAAAGAAATGACTAGATTTAGAGATAGAGTTCAGATACATGGTGAAGCCTAGAAAGTTGTGGGTGACTTGAAGGCTTGGAGGAGGCTTGATTGATAGCATGTTGATTCCAGGGCTAGAAATAGATATGCTTGTTTCAGAGTGAAGATGACAAATTTATTTTTAGATTTTGAGTTCTGAAGTGACAATGGTATACTAAAGTAGATATGTATAACTATTGGATGGAAATGAAAAAGATTTCAGGGTTAAGGGCAGAAAATTTGTGCAGGAGTCAGGGGGTTGTCAGGCAGGTCAACTAATAAAGTTTAGGTTCAGTTAATTTACTAAGCTATTAATATCAATAGTTTGTCAGAAGCTGACCTTGGTATTGGATTGCAGGCAAAGAGTTGTGGCTCTTATCCTGAAGGAGTGGGTAAACAAGTGAGACAGTATATCACAGCTGTAGAAATCCCAGAATAGAGTCAGAGTTTCTTGGAAAGCTTCCTGGGGACATATTATCTGAGCAGCATCATAAGACAATGTCATGTGTTAACCAAGAAGAGAAACAGGTAAAGAGTGTTAGAGGCAAAACGAAGAGCAGATGGTAAAGTAGAAGGCAGGAGAAAGCATGGCGTACCCAAAGTCTATTTGGAATGGATCCAAGTAAGCAGACATAAGACAAAGCTGGAGAAAGACACAAAAATAAAAGTAAAGATGATATTGAGGAATGACTTTTTAGGACCTCTGAATGGAGATGCCCCGAGGCTATGGACTGCAGCAATGAAATCAATGCTTTATCACTGGCAACTGAGAAAGACAGTGGCTTTCTCAGTTGAGGGCTAAAGGCTGAACTTGGGGGAACTAGCTATAGTGTTACTTAATCTTTGCAGTCATAATGAAGAGAGCAGGCAAGAAGGCAGGGTTTGCAAGAATGAAGAAAGAGACATTCTCAAAAAGACCAAGGAATTATAATAGACACAATTTTGAGATAGATTAGACATAGGAAACATGAAGTTGGAATTTTTCTAGCATGGAAGTGATATTTGAATAATTTGAAGGAAATACCGTTTTAATGCATGTGATGATTTAAAACAAATAGTGTCTATCTAGGCTGACAATGCATAAACCCAGTTATGAATTTTTTATGATTTGATTGATTCTCTGAGGAAGAAGCTTTAAGACAGATCTGGAAGCAGAATAATGAGATGATATTAGTATTAGCACTTAAATAGTTAGACAGGAGAAATGAATTGTTAGAGGTAAGAAGAAAAAGAAAATAGGATAGAACTCAGAGTCTTGCTAGTTACCAGTGCTCTCAGGTAGAATAATGACCAAAAAGATAGCTCCTTTTAGGTATTAGAAAGGTCCAGATGCTTCAGTAGAATTATGAGGAAGCAAACTAAATAATCCTGAGTAGACTCGGTCTGGAGAAAGTGACTTACACAATGCTGAACCAAATAACCTTAGCTACTCAAATTATAGAAAAATCTCACACTATGAATTTACTTTTAATAGCTATTTATTTATGCATTTTCCAGTTAGTGTATAAAGGAACAGGCTTTCTTACAGCATTTTCAAGCCTGCTTAGTTAGGGTTGGTGCTCTGTCTCCTGGTTGACTATTCTTCTCACCCCTCTCCTTGACTTCTTTCTCTTCCTCTGCTTGTAGCCTTGCGCCCCACTATCTTCCTTTCTAATCTCATGTCACATGTTCTAGTCCCTTTCATTACCCTTCTTTATGACCTCTTTTTAATCCTCTCATTAAATCCTTTCTAACTTCATGATACTTACTTATAATCACTCCCCAAAAAATATGCATGTATAAAAATTAGAAGCCAGGTTAGTTCCATGAGAGAGAACTTGTAGTAGTTGCCATTCTGTACTTGCGTTAACTCACTTCATACAGCATTTTTCATTTGCATCTATTTTCCTATGTATTTTATAACTTTGTGGGTTTTTTTTTGTAGCTGAAGAAAATAATTAAGTTAGGAAATAAGAGCAACCATCAATACTATGGTAGAATAAGAGCATGATGGTGTTTTCTAAAGTATATTCCACAATATTAAACATATTTGTAAAATTATTTAGTGATGAAATTATTTAGTGACGAATCATAACAATGTTAAAATTTCTCAAAGGACCGAAGACAGCTTATCCCAGAACTTGAAGCTCCAGCTTTCTTTTCTGAAGTATGGTTGACCACAACTCCTGCTGCTTCTGATAATAGAGTTTAGCGTTGAATAACACAACATTTCTGAAATTGGGAAAATCTTTGTGATCTTCATCATGTTAATCAATTTCCTGATAATATATCATCATAAATCATGATATTTCTGTGAAAGCAGAAAGTTTTAGAGTCAGAGGCTGGTGAAAAGCAGGTAGGGAGGCTCACTGGGATGTTGTGGCTGTGCTCTATTATACATGAGAAGGGCTGACTGATCTTCCAATGATGCTAGTCCTAATACTGGAAGAGAGCCTCCTCTGCAATCCTTATGTCTAAGGAGATGTCTTAGCCATAATCTCTCCTTTAATTTTATTTCTTTCATTTAGTCTCATACTTGGATATTAACATTAAAGTGTCTTGGCTGGCAATACTGATATTAAAAATCGTTTACAAACATTTTTCAGTTTAATTTTCCCCATATATTTTTATTTTATCTTCAAGAATAATCCTATTAAAAAATCTTCTTTGGGACTGTAACTATGGCTGTCTCTCTGCTTTTGCAAAGGACCTGAATTTGGTTTGTAGCACCCATATGGTGGCTCACATCATTTTAACTTCATTTCCTGAGAACCTATCACCATTTTCTGATCTTCACATAAACCAGGCAGGCATGTGCATCATACACATACCTTCCAGCAAAACACCCTGTACACACAAATAAAACAAATACATCACATTTAGAAATCACATTATAATACATAAGTGGACTATGCATAAGGCAAAAAGAAAAACAAATCATTATTTGTTTTTTATTATGACTACTCAATAATAAGTTTCTGTCTAAAGCACATTGTCTGACTCCAGTCCTGGGCTTACAATGGACAGTGTTGAAGAGCACATTGAATCTGACCAGGAAGCAACAGGTTAACTGTAAGTCTTTACCTGTTCTTCCCTCCATCCAAAACCAACACCCCCAGTCTTGTCTCCATCTCAGTAGCAGACAACGTGCTCTGACCACTCACTTTTCTAAGCCGCCATCTCCAACAGATCATGTAGACTTTCTCTTCCCACTCATTGGTTTATCCTAGTCCCTAAATCCAGCAGGTGTTACCTGACAACCCACAGGCTACTTCTGCCAGGAGAGCAAGGAGACTAACTGCAGATATTTACTTCTTCCTCAGTTCATCCAAATCTGATCCCCTGGCCTTATTTCCAGCTCTGCAGAAGAACACCTGTTACAGCATCCATTCCTTCCTGCCCTTATCTTGAGTAGACCATACAGATCTTTCCCTTCATACTTTCTTTCCACCAATCATCACTTAATCCTACTCCCCAACTCTAGAAAGCATTCTCTGGGGACCTACCAGCCAAGCAGCTCAGAGAAGAAAGTAGGCCAGTGACGTAGGTGGGAAGCTTCGTATCTTTCCTCTATCTCCTTTTACACACCCAATCCCCCAGTGCCATCCCCAGCCCTGTATCAAATGAATTGTAGTAGTCCCTCCTCACTCTCTGTCTCCATCTTCAAGGGACTAAACAGATACTGGGAGAACACCCTGCTTTTGTTCCTGTTGTGGACCCCCTAAGTATCTCCTTCTTACACATCACTATTCCTAAATGTCAGCTCCCAGTACTTAGAAGCACATTTTACCTGCAGTACTTAGTGCCTACTCCTATCAAGATCCCAGCCACCACCTTATTTTATAAACCAGAAAGAGCAACAGAAACCAAGGAACAAAACACTTAACCAACAAAGAAAAGACCTTGCAGTAGGACCTAGAATTGCAATCTTACCAAACTCTGAGGCCTAGATGCCAGTGGAAGAATGCCATCAATAACAGCCAAGACAGATGTCTCCTGTAGAGTCCAATCAACAAAGACCTTGATTATAGCAACATATTTGATGCAAAAACAAAGGACCTTAAAATAGTCTATTAATATGAGAGGTGCTTAAAGAAGAAAGGATAAATTTCTTTAATGAATCCATTAAAGAAATCTATGAACACACACACACACACACACACACACACACACACATACACACAGACACACCCACCCACCCCTAGTGGAACAAAGGAATAAAATAGTTTAAATGGAAATAGAATAGACATATCTCAAACTGAGGGAAATCTGGAAATGAAAACTATAAGAACTCATACAGAAAGCTTAGAGGCACGACTCACCAATGGAATATACAAGAAGAAAAAGAGAATCTCAGGCATTGAAGATACAACAATAGAAATGGATACCTCATCAAAGAAAATTACAATAAGTAATTAAATGTAATGTCCAGGATAGCAATAAACTCTGAAAAGGCCTAGTCTAAGAAAATAGGATTAGAGGAATGAAATAAATTGAGAGGTCAAAGTCATGGAAAACATTTTCAACAGAAGCACAGGAGAAAATTTTCCTAACTGAAAGATGATGGTGCCTATCAAGGTCCTAGAACAGCAAGTAGATTGAACTTGAAAGTCCTTTTGGCTTTCAAAACATCAAGCATACAGGACAAAGAAATAATATTAAAAACTACAAGGCAAAAGACCAAGTAATATAAAAAAGGCAGACCCATGAGATTACCATTTGACTTCTCATTGGAGACTCTAAAAGCCAGAAGAGCCTGAACTGTAGGAGACCACAGATATTTGCCCAAACTATTATATCAAGAAAACCTTTAAATTACTGTAAGTTGAGAAAATAAGACATTTCATGACAAAAAACAAAATTTAAGCAGTGTCTATCTGTATATCTAGCCATAATGAATGCTCTAGAAGGAAAACTCCAATCTTTTATTTATCTATCTATCTATCTATCTATCTATCTATCTATCTATCTATCTATCTATCTATCTATCTATCTATTTATCTATCTATTTATTTATTTATTTTTATTTATATTTTTTATTTACATTGCAAATGATTTCCCCTTTTCTGGGTCCCCACTCCCCGCAAGTCCCATAAGCCCTCTTCCGTTCCCCTATTCTTCCATCTACCCCTTCCCACTTCCCTGTTCTGGAATTCCCCTATACTCTTGCACTGAGTCTTTCCAGAACCAGGGCCCACTCCTCCATTCTTTTTTAACATCATTTAATGTGTGGATTATGTCCTGGGTATTCAAAGTTTCTAGGCTAATATCCACTTATCAATGAGTGCATACCATGATTGATCTTTTGAGACTGGGTTACCTCACTTAGTATGATGTTCTCCAGCTCCATTCATTTGTCTAAGAATTTTATGAATTCATTGTTTCTAATGGCTGAATAGTACTCCATTGTGTAAATATACCACATTTTTTTTGTATCCATTCCTCCGTTGAAGGACTTCTAGGTTCTTTCCAGCTTCTGGCTATTACAAATAGGGCTGCTATGAACATAGTGGAGCATGTGTCCTTATTGCATGCTGAAGAATCCTCTGGATATATGCCCAGTAGTGGTATAACAGGGTCCTCAGGAAGTGACATGCCCAGTTTTCTGAGGAACCACCAGACTGATTTACAAAGTGGTTGCACCATCTTGCAATCCCACCAGCAGTGGAGGAGTGTTCCTCTTTCTCCACATCCTCGCCAACACCTGCTGTCTCCTGAGTTTTTGACCTTAGCCATTCTGACTGGTGTGAGGTGAAATCTCAGGGTTGTTTTGATTTGCATTTCCCTAATGATTAATGATGTTGAACATTTCTTAAGGTGTTTCTCGGCTCTCCGATGTTCTTCATGTGAAAATTCTTTGTTTAGCGCCGTACCCCACTTTTTAATGGTGTTATTTGGATCTCTGGGTTCTACTTTCTCGAGTTCTTTGTATATATTAGATATTAGCCCTCTGTCGGATTTAGGGTTGGTGAAGATTCTTTCCCAGTCTGTTGGTTGACGTTTTGTCCTTTTGACGGTATCCTTTGCCTTACAGAAACTTTGTAGTTTTATGAGGTCCCATTTGTCAATTCTTGATCTTAGAGGTTAACCACACTTTAGAATACACTGGTATAAATAATTTCAGATAAGAAAAGGAATAGAAAAATATAAATAAACACACACATATACACACCCCAACAAGATGGATAGCTACACCTATTCCATGTATCAAATATCTGCAGGAGATATCACCACCTTTATTTTCAAGTTGTACTACAGAGCTACAGTTATAAAAATAGCATAATGTTGGCACAAAACCTGAGTGCTGATCAATAGAATAGAATTGAAGACCCAGACACAACTTATGTATACCTGTTTTTTTGTTTTGTTTTGTTTTTGTTTTGTTAAGCCAGTAATTTACACTGGAAAGTCCACAGAATCTTCAGCATGGTGTTGGGCAAACTTGACAGCTTCATAAAGAAGAGTCAAAGAATAGAAGAAAGAAGAAGAAGAAGAAGAAGAAGAAGAAGAAGAAGAAGAAGAAGAAGAAGAAGAAGAAGAAGAAGAAGACTCCAAATAAATCACTCTGCACAAAGCTCAGCTCCACATGGATCAAAGACTTGAACATAAAACCAAATACATTGAACCTGATAGAAGGAAAATTTGGGAAAAATTGGGAATTCATTGGTACAGGAAAAGAACTTTTGAGCAGAACAATAGTAACATTGGCACTAAGATCAGCAATTAATAAATGGAATCACATGAAATTAAAAAGTTTTGTCACAGCATTTGAACAAAGCAACTGCCTATGGATTTGGAAAAGATTTTTTTTTATAAAGAACACATGTAATAGAGGATTAATATCCAAAATACATAAAAAATAAAAAATAAAAAATAAAAAATAAAAAATAAAAAAATAAAAAAACCGAGAGATCAAACGCAATCCAATTAAAAATGGGGCACATTTCTAAACAAAGAGTTCTCAAAAGAGGAAACTCAGATGGCTGAGAAATACTGAAATGCTCAAAAACCTTTAGACATCAGAGAAATATAATCAAAACTATTTTTGATTCTTGTATGTATACCATCACCACACTCATATTCCAAGGTCTAGCCCTGATAGTGTAACTTGTATATCAGCCTAGGAAGAACAAATGATAGTAACCATTTCAGACTTTCTTAGTCATCACTGAATTGGAATCACCTCCATGTCTCTAACCACACACACACACACACACACACACACAAAAACAACAAAAAAAACCCAAATAAACAACAACAAAAAAATCCAGTATCTGCAAGACCATCCTATTAGCTCTTTATATCTGATCTAAAAATCAACCAAATTTGTTCTAGAGTGAAAAGTAGAACCAAATTGATATTCAACAAATGAAAGCTAGAATCTCATATCAGATATATAATAACAAAAGAAACACACATGGCCAGGACACACTGCAAAACATAGATATAATATGAAAGTCCAAGACACTATTTCCCACCTAAATCAACTAGTTCTATAGAAATGTTCCTTGATGAAACTTACCTAGACAAAGCTCAGGACACAGAATTTAAAGGAACAAACCTTTAATGTGATCAAAGAATTTAAGCAGTTTAAAAGAAGATATTAGCAAACACTTTGGTGAACTTAGAAGAGAAAAAGAAGAAATTTCAGAATGACATCCTATAGTGGGAAATCGCTAAAATATGGCACCACCCCACCAGGCCTCTGCTGCAGGTCTCTCTCTACTGCCCAGCACCCACTCCTTCCAAGTATCTGGCAAAGCATGCCTCCTAAATTTGAGTAGTTAACCAAGCATATTCATGTATATGAAACTCCCAATTACATAATGCCAAATTACAATGATAAAGTTTTATCCCAGTATTTCTAACCTCTCAGCACACAAGAAACACATCTGACACCATCTGGATCTGCATGTTTCCTCCTCCACTCCCTCATGCAACTCCAGGGCGCTCTCTCTCTCTCTCTCTCTCTCTCTCTCTCTCTCTCTCTCTCTCTCTCTCAATCTTTTAGCTCCCCCTCCTCTCTCCCCTCCAATTACAGGCCTCTCACTGACTCAATGTGAATCGATAGGAAATCCATGGTATCAACATCCAAGAAAAATATAATTATATGGTAAAATGAAATGACAAAGACAATTCAGGTTCTAAAACTGAAAATTGAGTTCATTAAAACTATAAAGATACTGAGGAAAACACCAGGAAAATAAAGATGGATTTGAAAATATCAATAATCTAATTAGAAAACTCTGGATTTCATTACCAGTAAAATGAATCAAGTTGAGTCTAGATTATCAGTAACTGATAAAGTAGAAGAATCAAAGAAGTAACGACCCACATGAGTGTGTAAAAACTGTGGGACACCAAAAAAAGACAAAAATCTATGAATTATGTGCATAGAAAAATTCAGTCAATGGTTATAGACCAGTTCTTCAATAGGTACAAACTTTTCACATTGAAAGAAAGACATACCCATATAAGTAAAAAAAAAAAAAAAAAAAAAAAAAAAAAAAAAAAAAAAAAAGGAAAAAGAAAAGAAAAACCAAAAATGAAAACAAAAATCACACACACATGCACAACCACAACCCCCCCCACACACAGAGAGAGAGAGAGGGAGGGAGGAAGAGAGAGAGAAAGAGAGAGAGAGAGAGAGAGAGAGAGAGAGAGAGAGAGAGAGAGAGAGACGGAGACAGAGACAGAGGCAGAGAGAACAAGTATAGGATGAGAATAGAAACTTTTCATGGCATTATTATAGCTAAACTACTAAAGATATAGAAGAAAGAAAGAAAAGATATTGAAAGCTATAAGAGAAAAACTTGAAGTTACATATAAAGGAACATCCACTAGAATATCAATAGAATTCTTCATGGAAACTTCAAAAGTCAGAAAATCCTGGAGCAATGTGCTCCAAGATCAAAACGATCACAGATGTAAACCCATACTACACTATCTATGAATATCATGTCATAGTTGAAGGAGAAAGAAAACTTTTCCATTGTATAAACAAGCTAAAATAATTCATATCTGCCCATTAGTCCAGCTCTACAGATAATAGCAAAAGCAATATTTTTGATTGAGGAGAAAAATAAGCATAATGGAAAGTCTTCATAAAGAAAGCAAAATGAAGCTATAATTACCAAAACCAGAAAATAGGACAAAATGAGACCACAAACAGCAATTACTCAACAAAATGGCAGCAATCAACACATATATTTCAATAATAACTTTAGATATTAATGGTCTCTATTCCCAAACAAACACAACAGGTTACAATAGATTATGAAAAAAATACATATGTTTTATTTACAAGAATTTTATCTTACCTATAAGAATAATCAATACCTTAGGGTAAAAGGATGGGAAAGAATTATTCCAAGAAAATGGGACTGCAAAATGGGCAGGCATCACAATCTTAATATCTAACAAAATATACATGAAAATAAAACTGATCAGAAGAAATAGGTAATAACATCTCATTTTAATTAAGGGACAACAAGCTAAGAGGACATGACAATATACACAGCAAAGTTTTGTGTACAGAATTACATACACACACATACACACAATCAGGCACACACACACACACACACACACACACACACACACACACACACACAAACACCCCCCCCCCCAAAGCATTCTATCGAAATTAAAGGAACCAATTAACTCCAAGTCAGGAATAGAAGACTTTTTCCCCCTCAAAGTGACAAAAAAAATAAACATATACATCATAATTAAGTGACATTATGCATCAAATTTATCTAATGGATAGATACAGAACATTATACCTTAATACCAAAGAATATGTGCATTGCATTCAACAGTTCATGAATGATTTCCTAAAATTGACCACATGCTGGAATATAAAATATTGTTTTTCAAGATTTGAGTAACTGTTAACTAAATACTCTTTAATAAGTCACTTTTATTCATTTTCCATTTCTTACTGCATATTTTAGCTATTTAAAGTTGTACAGTTCCAAATACACTGTTTGGGAATACTGATCTTCTGACCATGCATAGCCCCATCTAAATAGCTTGAAGGAGGACACAAAGACTAAATGCATCCAGGTTGATAATCTGCTTGTAATAAAAATGGAAGTGAGGTAACCCAGTCTCAAAAGATCAATCATGGTATGCACTCACTAATAAGTGGATGTTAGCCTAGAAAACTGGAACACCCAAAACATAATCCACACATCAAATAAGGTACAAGAAGAACGGAGGAGTGGCCCCTTCTTCTGGAAAGACTCAGTGAAGCAGTATAGGGCAAAACCAGAACAGGGAAGTAGGAAGGGGTGGGTGGGAGAACAGAGGGAGGGAAGGGGGCTGATGGGACTTTTGGGGAGTGGGGGTTTAGGAAAGGGAAAATAATTTGAAATGTAAATAAAAAATATATCAAATAAAAAATCCTAACTGTGAAAAAAAAATGGAAGTTGCAAACATCTCTCATCAAAATGTTTTATTTGAGGGGTTTGAAGAAATTATGTAAAATATTCAGAAAATAGCTAAATATATATTCTAATTTTTTATGTTGAAGACAAATTCTCTGATTTCATTTCACTTAAAATGATGCAGTCATTCTCCTCGAATCAATTAGTTATTTTAGCTTCTCTTTGAGACTAGACTGGGAAATGATCAGACTAAAAATAGTTTAAACTTTGAGTTTTACTATTTGAGCACTCTTGTTATTATCTTGTGTTGTAATGGCATAACACCATGAAGATTTGAGTCCCATCACATGGGCAAGCACCAATCCATTAACACTATTAATGATAACCCTGGTATACTTGCAGACAGGAGCATGTTATTCTCTGAGAGGCTCCACCTAATAGCTGCTTCAGAGATGTATAGATAACCATAGCCAAACAATTGATGGAGACTGGGAACTCATAAGGAAGAATAGGAGGAAGGATTGCAGGCCCTGAAGGGGATAGGAACTCCACAGGAAGAGCAACAGAGTCAGCTTACCTGGACCCTTGAGGCTCTCTGAGTCTGAACCACCAATTAAAGAACATACATGGGATGGACCTAGACATTCCTACTTATATTTAGCAGATGTGTAGATTGGTCCTCATGTGGGTCCTGAAAAACTGGAATGGGAGCTATCCCTAAAGCTGTTGACTGTGAGATATGATCTACTAGCTGGGCTTCTTTGTCTCGCCTAGTGTCCCACCTAGCCTGGGAGGGAAAGTGGAAAGGAGGGGGAGTGGAGGGGAGAGGGGAACCTGTTCTGATATTGGGTGAGGGAAAAGGACTGAATCCCTGAGGGCCAGCAGAAAGAATGGAAACAGGCAACCTTGGGAGATGAGAGGCTAGGAAGACCCTCCACAATGCACCAGAGATCTGGGAGGTGAGATGTTGGGAACCAGAGAGCTTGGCTCAATGCCCCCAGCTGAGCTGTTTGCACAGGTTTCTTGAGAGCAAAACATCCCTTGGCTTAGCTTGATTCCTGCCTTCCTGCCCAGTGTGGTACAGACTTCCCAGGTGCCTGACCTATGACTATAACTGATTTTTCCTGTTCCCTTCCTTGGCCTCTAGTAATATATACTGCTGGTCTCTCAGTAAGGTTAAGGGGGGGGGCATTCTCCTTGCAGAATGACCCGTGTCTGTGTTTTTTTGTTAATCCCCCAGGCCTATGCCCAATACTCGGTACCATGGCAGCGCAGGCGCTGTCAGTGAGAGACTCTCAGATCTCAAAGAGAGGGACCTTAGATGAGATGCTCAACAGTAGGGAGAGGGGACTTATAAAACCTACCTCCAGCAGGAAGACAGAGCATCAAATGAGGGAGAGGGAGGGCATCCCACAGTCAGAACTCTGACCCATAATTGTTCCTGTCTGAAAGAATTACAGGGATAGAAATGGAGAGAAGCCTGAAGGACCAGGGACAGGCCTTAAGTGTAATCTAAGTCAAGGATAGGTCCCAAGGCCTGACATTATTACTGAGGCTATGGAGTACTTACAAAAAGGGACCGAGCATGACCACACTTCAGAAGACCAACAAGCAGCTGAAAGAGTCAGATGCATATATTAGCACCCAACTCATGGACAGAAGCAGCAGACCCCTGTTGTTGAGGGAAGGCTGAAAGAAGCTGAGAAGGAGGACTAGCAGTCTCAATTAATCTGGACCCCTGAAATCTCTTAACATGACAACCAAGCGGGCAGTATACACCAGCTGATATGAGGCCCCCAAAACACACACAGTAGAGGACTGCATGGTCTGTGTCATTCAGAGATGATACGCCTGACCCTCATGAGTCTGGAGGACCCAGGGAGGTTAGAGGTCAAGTGGGATGGGGCATGGGGAGGGGGTAAGGGATGGGGAACAGTTGGAGAGTGAATGGGGGTGGGGGAAATAAAATATGGATTGTAGCTCCTTCCCTGCCACCACCCTGTTCCCTCAGATGTGGTAGACCTGTGCCACTTCTGACACAGTGAGGATCCTACTTCTTGATACTCTCTAGAGAATGGGCAGAAGCAGGGCATTCGGCAAGAATCATCCCCCACCCCTAGAGGCCCATAACTGCTCTGGGACCCACTATCCAGCAACCTTCAGATCACCACTCCTTCTTTCCCTTCTACTCCTCCTGCCTCCCTCGCCACTGCCCCATTCCTTTGTTCCCTTGGATGTGGTAGACCTGTACCACTTCTGAGAGGGTGAGAATACTACTTCCTGATACTCTCTAGAGAACTGGGAGGAGTAGGTCATTCCAGAACTGGCACCAGTAGGGCATTCGAACTGGTAGAAGCAGGGCATTCAAGAACCAGCAGGGCATTAGAGATTTTGCAGCAGCAGAACATTTGAGAACTAGCAGCCTGCAGGGCATTCTACCCTTGCTAAGTATGCCATAGGATAGACCCCATCACCTGATACTTCCGTGAGAACCAGTTGTTTGCATGGCATTGAACAGAAAGAAAATCCCAGGAGTACAGAAACACAGGCCTGCAGGACGGAGAAGATAGAGACAGCAAGACCAGCTAACACCAGAGATAATGAGATGGCCAAAGGCAAACACAAGATCATTACCAACAGAAACCATGGCAACATGGCACCATCAGAACCCAGTTCTCCCACAACAGCAAATCCTGGATATTACATCACATCAGAAAAGCAAGAGCTAGAAAACTGGGCACCTCACTTCCAGAAGATCCCGCTATACCACTCCTCGGCATATACCCAGAAGATTCCCCAGCATGTAATAAGGATACATGTTCCACTATGTTCATAGCAGCCCTATTTATAATTGCCAGGATCTGGAAAGAACCCAGGTATCCCTCAACAGAGGAATGGATGCAAAAAAATGTGGTATATATACACAATGGAGTACTATTCAGCCATTAGAAACAATGAATTCATGAAATTCTCAGGCAAATGGATGGAGCTGGAGAACATCATACTAAGTGAGGTAACCCAGACTCAAAAGATGAATCATGGTATGCACTCACTAATAAGTGGATATGAACCTAGAAAACTGGAATACCCAAAACATAATCCACACATCAAATGAGGTACAAGAAGAATGGAGGAGTGGCCCCTTGTTCTGGAAAGACCCAGTGAAGCAGTATAGGGCAAAACCAGAATAGGGAAGTGGGAAGGGGTGGGTGGGAAAGCAGGGGGAGAGAAGGGGGCTGATGGGACTTTTGGGGAGTGGGGGTCTAGAAAAGGGGAAATCATTTGAAATGTAAATAAAAAATATATCGAATTAAAAAAAAGAAAAAAAGAAAAAAACAAAAAAAGATTAACATTCACAATAATCACAAAAAAGGATATACTTAACAAAAAAAAAAGAAAGAAAGAAAGAAAGAAAGAAAGAAAGAAAGAAAATGTCCTGTGATTGAAAGGCACTTTCACCTCAACGTCTGAAGAGATGAACTCAATACCACAAGGCCAGAATATGAATCTGCCACTTCAGTTTTACAATATCTTTCATCTTCATTTGGGACACCTTTTAAAATAAATGGTACTTGTGATTGCTAAAAAAAAAAAAAAAGAAAAGAAAAGAAAAGCAAGAGCTAGATTTAAAATCACATATCATATTGCTGATGGAGGACTTCAAGAAGGACATAAATAACTCCCTTAAAGAAATACAGGAGAACATGGCTAAACAGGTAGAAGGCATTAAAGAGGAAGCACAAAAATCCCTTAAAGAAATACAAGAGAATATGGATCAAAAGGTAGAAGGCCTTAAAGAGGAAACACAAAAGTTCCTTAAAGAAATACCAGAGAACGTGGGTCAACAGGTAGAAACACTTAAGGAGGCAATATAAAAATCCCATAGGGAATTATGGAGAACATGGGTCAACATGCAGAAGCCCTTAAAGAGGCAACACAAAATTCCTTAAAGAATTTCACGAAAAAACAAACAAACAAACAAACAAACAAACAAACAAAGAAACAAACAAGTGAAGAAACTGAACAAAACTGTCCAGGATATAAAAATGGAAATAGAAACAATAAAGAAATCACAAAGTGAGACATCTCTGAAGATAGAAAACCTTGGAAGGAATTCAGGAGTCATAGATGCAAGCATCAACAACAGAATACAAGAGATAGAAGAAAGAATCTCAGATGCTGAAAATTCCATAGAAAACATTGACTCAATGTCAAGGAAAATGCAAAATGCAAAAAGCTTGTAACACAAAACATCCAGGAAATTCAGGACACAATGAGAAGACCAAACCTAAGGAGTATAGGTAGAGAAGAAAGTGAGGATTTACATCATAAAGGCCCAGTAAATATCTTCAACAAAAATATAGATGAAAACTTCCCTAACCTAAAGAAAGAGATGCCCATGAACATACAAGAAGCCTACCGAACTCCAAACAGATTGGACCAGAGCAGAAATTTCTCCTGTCACATAATAATCAAAACACCAAATGCACTAAACAAAGAAAGGATATTAAAAGCAGTGAGAGAAAAAGGTCAAGTAACTTATAAATGCAGACCTATCAGAATTTCACCAGACTTCTCACCAGAGACCATGAAAGCCAGAAGAGCCTGGGCAGATGTCATACAGACCTTAAGAGAACATAAATGTCAGCCTAGACTACTATACCCAGCAAAACTTTCAATTACCATGGATGGAGAAAGCAAGACATTCCACAACAAAAGCAAATTTACACATTATCTTTCCACAATTCCAGCTCTGTAAAGGATAATGGGTGGACAATACAAACACAAGGGAGGAAACCACACTGTAGAAAAATCAATAAGGTAAACTTTCAACAAACCCAATTGAACATAGCTACCCAACCAGAATTTCACCTTTAATAAAGAAGATGACAGTAAGCAACAATCACCTTTCCTTAATATTTCTTAATATCAATGGTCTCAATTCCCCTATAAAAAAGACATAGACTAACAGACTGGATACATGAACAGGATCCAATTTTTTGCTGCATAAAAGAAACCCACCTCAGTGACAAAGACACTCACTATTTAAGAGTCCAAGGTTTGAAAACAATTTTCCAAGCAAATGGTCCCAAGAAACAAGCTGGAGTGGACATTCTTTTATCAGATGAAATTGACTTTCAACCAAAAGTTGTCATAAAAGATAAGGAGGGACACTTCATACAGGTCAAGGAAAAAGTCTGATTTTTACAAAGGCCAGTACCAGGTAGATTCCCAGTAGAATTCTATTAGACTTTCAAAGAACCACAAAGCATAATTATAAAAAAAAACAACTCTGCCCTAAACCTTGCTGGTCCCAAGCTTTTTTTTGTTTGGGATACTATTAATGACTGCTTCTATTTCATTAGGGATTATGGTACTGTTTATATCATTTATCTGATTCTCATTAAAAGTTGGTACCTGTTATCTTTCTAGAAAATTATCCAATTTTTCCAGATTTTCCAGTATTTTTTTTAGTATAGGTTTTTGTAGCAGGATCTTATGCTGTTTTTGATTTCCTTGGTTTCTGTTGTTATGTCTCCCTTTTCTTTTCTGATTTTGCTGATTTGGATACTGTCTCTGTGCTCTCTGGTTAGTTTGGCTAAGGGTTGATCTACTTTGTTGATTTTCTCAAAGAACCTCCTGATTTGGTTGATTCTTTGTATAGTTCTTTTTTGCTTCTACTTGATTAATTCTGCCATCTACTCCTCTTGGCTGCATTTGCTTCTTTTTGTTCTAGAGCTTTAAAATGTGCTGTCAAGCTGCTAGTGTATGCTCTCTCCAGTTTCTTTTTGGAAGCACTCATAGATATGAGTTTTTCTCTTAGCACCGCTTTCATTGTGTTCCTTAAGTCTTAGTATGTTGTAGCTTCATTTACTTTTATTTATTTATTTATTTATTTATTTATTTATTTATTTATTTATTTATTTACATTTACATTGCAAATGATTTCCCCTTTTCTGGGTCCCCACTCCCCGTTGTAGCTTCATTTTCATGGGAATCCATCCCATATAAAGTTACCAAATGCAGACACTATTAGGGATGCCAACAAGTGCTTGCTGACAGGAGCCTGATATAGCTGATTCTTGAGAGGCTCTGCCAGTGCCTGAAAAATCCAAAAGGGGATGCTCTCAGTCAACCACTGGACTGAACACAGGGTCTCTAATGGAGGAGCTAGAGAAAGGAGTGAAGGACCTGAAGGGGTTTGCTGCCTCATAGGAGGAACAATAATATGAACCAACCCTGAGCTCCCAGGAACTAAACCACCAACCAAAGAGTACATGTGAAGGGATCTATGGCTCTGGCTGCATATGTAGCACAGGGTAGCCTTGTTGGACATCAATGAGGGAAGAGGCTCTTGGTCCTGTGAAGGCTTGTTGCCCCAGTGTAGGTAAATGCCAGGACAGGGAAGTGAAAGTTGGTGGGATAGTGAGCAGGGGAGGGGAAATGAGATGGTGTTTTCAGAGGGGAAACAAGGAAAGGGGATAACATTTGAAATATAAATAAAATATCTAATAAAAATAAATTAAGAATAAAACAAACAAGCACTCAGAAAAAAAGAAAGAATGAATGAGAAAAGAAGAAAGATGGAAAAAGATCACTTAGCACTTCCATATTTCTTGTACAAATCCAGTAGACCTCTAATACTCAAACATCTAGCAAGATAAGGACACAACCAAGAAACTAAACCTACAGGCCAACACACCCCCTGGAAATACACACTAGCATGGTGTGGATTGCTGTTTGTTTTTCTGCCCCCTTAAGAAGGGTGCCCATACTCAGGCAAGATTAGGTGAAATCTTAATCAGCAGATAAGGCTAGAGCCTCTGGCTGGGCACTGGAAGGAAAAGAAGAGCTTAAAGTTTTAGAGATGGAGGAGAGAGAGAAACAGAGTGAGATGGAGAGAGAGAGAGAAAGAGAGAGAGAGAGAGAGAGAGAGAGAGAGAGAGAGAGAGAGAGAGAGAGAGAGAGAGAGAGAAAGGGAGAAGGGACACAGAGAGAGACAAGAAGGAACCAGAAGGAGAAGAAGATGGAGATGACTCATGTGGCCTGGAGAAGTTGCAAGTATCTAGGGATTTCATAGAGAGTCAATAAGCAGTGTGGTACATTTGCCCAATCTAGGTATGCACCTTTTATTTATATCAATTAAGTTTTGTGTTCTTCGTGCAGGCATTTTGGGATTGGAGATCTACTGTTATAAATATAACTGGTTGTAACAAATCTCTAGTGTAACCATAAAGTGTTATCACTTTATGGGGCTTAGGGGATCCGAGTGAGCAGCAGCTGGCTTTCTGCAGGCTAGCCACAGGTGGCAGATGGCCTAGGAAGTGTGAGGGGGGTTGGCAGCAAGCTAGCTGTTGGAACCATGGGTGTGGGCGAGACCACTGATGCCAGTGCTTAATTGGTTTAGCGTGGTTTGTTTTTTAAAACTACATGCTACACTAACATTCTCAATAAAATACTTGTAAACTGTATACAGGAATCTGTCTAGATGATCATCATCCTGATCAAGATGGCTTTGTCTTGAATACTCAGGTATGGTTTAACACATATAAAACAACAAAATAAGAAATCATATAAATTGCCTCAAGGACAAATCATAAGAATTATATCAATAGATGTAGAAAAAGCATTTCAGAGTATTCAATATGTCTTCATGAGAAAGTAGGACTATAGGGAATATATCTAAACACAATGAGGCTGTATATGAGAAACACATACCAACATCATCCTGTGTGTAAAACTCCAAAGCAATGCCATTAAAATGAGAAATCATGAGACAGGGGCTCTCTACTATCCCTACTCCTTCTCTTTCATTCTTTTTAAACTTTTAATTGTTCTTTGTGAATTTCACATCATATACCCCAATCCTATTCATCTTTTCCTTCGTTCATACCCACCCTTCTCAAATGACAAATGCTGTATGTTCATTCTTGATTTGTAAATCTTTGATCCTATTCTTTAGATCTGAGTATATAATCTGAAGTAATCACAGAAGCTAGGAAAGTAGAGGGGCTGTGGGGTGGAAGTAGGATGGAAAATGCTACAGAGGAGAAAATGGGAAAAATGATATTAGAGCTTTATCTCTGGAGAGGAGAAGCAGAGAAACATGGAAGGAGAAGACATGGAGACAAATAACCCCGAGCATGCTGGAAAACACGACAAATAAACATTTTTTTCAGCTTTTCTATGTGTGCATGATGCACACAAATGTTGAAGAGGTCATGAATTTGAGAGGGAGTTGGGAAGATGCAAGAAGAGTGGGAAGAAGAAGAGGAAGGACTGGAGATAAGGAAAATACAATTCTCATGTATAGAATTCTCTAAAAATTTAAGGTAGGAGAACTACCTTCCTATAGTCTTCATTAGGATAAGAACCTTTTACAGTTTTAATGCTGTTTAAGAAATAAAACAAAGCAGGGTATTGAGAATGGAGGGACATTTTTCTGACTAATGATACATCTGAAAGTTCAGTAAGTCTTCAGCATGAATTAATTTATTTGCCAAATCAGCATCCTGGTACCTCAAATCACCCTATGCCTCCTGAACAAGTGGCATACGTGGAACTGGTAGCCCAACTAATAGAGTGTGTTCCAAATCCTCAATATCCAAACACATCTTTTTTTTTCCATAGCATTTTCTTCTAATTTCTCTACCCTCATTCAAATTTGAACAAAAATAGTAATACAAACATTAAATATTACACATAGTGAGAATAACAATCAAGTAAAAGTGAATGTGGTTGCTATAAAGTGCAGGTGAAATGTGCTCACAGAAAACCCACTGCACTCCTTGAACATTTCTGGGCACCTTAATCCAGATGACATTTTATCCCAATAATGAAATTTTACAATCAAAGATGCAACCAACCAATGATGGTAACCAGAAAGTAAATAGAATGAAGATCCCTTTAATAAATGTATCACACTTATGGTCTTGGGTGAGGGTCACTTCACAAGAAAAATAAAGACGAGTCAAAGACAGAGTGTGATGGACAAGTTTATAAATGGGTGGGGAGATTCAGGGAAAAGGGAAAAGGAATTGAGAGAGATTGCTTTCTGAGGAAATTGCTGCTCAGTGGCCTTCTATGCATTCTGAGAGTGCATAGAGTCCTAGATTAAGTTCATAATCTCTCCCCCTCATTTTTAAGTGAAAAAATAATTGGCTATTAACTTACATGATATTAGATTTCATTCTTGTATTTTCAGGAACTGTATTGTGTGAGATCTTCCTCCTTCCATCTCTTCTCCTCCACACACTTGATACTGGATATCCTTACTCATCCTTTCTGTTCTTATGTGCATGTGTCTTCTTGCCCTCTGACTTCCTCAACATCTTTATTTCCCATCTTGTGTGGTTTCTGTTCCAGTTTATTAATCTATATTCTCTCTCTCTCTCTCTCTCTCTCTCTCTCTCTCTCTCACACACACACACACACACACACACACACACACACACACACACTACATAAACTTCTTAAAGCAGGGTCCACATATGAGATAGAGCATGTGACTTGTGCCTTTTTGAGTTACTTCACTTAACACACTTTTCTGGACTATCCATTTTCCTGTACATTTCATGCTTTTAGTTTGCTTTACAGTTTACAGCGAAATTCACCCATGTATGTACGCACCACATTTTCATCATTCATTCGTCTGTTCTGTATACTTTCTTGGTATTGTGAACAATGCAGCAGTGAACATTGTTGTACATCCTTTGGCTATGCCCAGGAGAGGTATTTCTGGGCGATTTATAGTCATTCTTGTTTTAGTGTTTTCAGAGACCACCATAATTGACTGCACAAGTGTGCATTTCCTTCCAGAGTGAATAAGGTTTCTCTATCCTCCTCCTTGTTAGCATTTGTTGTTTTCTTTTATGTTGATGGTAACCATTCTGACTGTGGTAGATGGGCTTTTCTCTAAATGGTTTTAATTTACATTTTGCTGATGACTAAGAATAATGAACCCTTTTTAGTTTTTATTGCATTTATTTATTTATTTATTTATTTATTTATTTATTTATTTATTTATTTAGCGTGTGCATGTTTGCATGTGTACATGTGCCACAGTACACACTGAGGTCAGAAAATTGTATGTAGGAGTTGTTTCTTTCCTACTACGATGTTACTACTAGGGATCCAGCTTACATTGTCAGTCTTGGCACCAAATACTTGTACCCTCTGAATCATCTTGCCAGCCCTATTGAATTCTTCTAACAATCCTTTAAAGTAGTAAATTTTTACTGTTTTGTGAGAAAGATGGTAGTAGACAGAAGACAGGGTGCTATAGGAAGGGATTGTGGGGTGATGCCATTGTCAGTGTGACACAGAGGGGATAGAGTATAACCTGTTGTACAGTAGTTTGAAAACAAAACCCATATGAAGTATCCTCACCTGGATTTTTCTCATAGGTATATATATATTTGATTGTAGAGTTGCAATGAATATTTCTGCTGGAAAAAGTAATACATTTTGGTACATCATTTATTTCTGAAAATTCTCTTTGTCTTAGATGTAGCCAAGAAAATAAGGGTCTGTGATTCATTGTATGCCTTTGGAGTTAATTCCTGGCTTTGCCAGTTTACAGGCCTGTTATCTCAGAAAGTTCTTTATCCCCATTCAACTTCAGTTGTTTTGCTTGGAAATGGGCATGACAAAGGAAAAAGCATCAGGTGGATGGAGGCAGTCCTGGTGGGATATATGGTAAGGTCCCTGGCCATTAGACACTCTCAGCGAACAGTCACACTGATGTACTGACAATTCAGGAGAGCTTTCTTTCTTCCGTGTGGTTTCACCCTCTCCTTTACCAAGGATATGTTCTATGACTTTAAAATCAAATGTACTTCTTTGCATAACACTCTGATGTTAATGAAATGATTCTGACAGGTGACAGATGAAAATATTTGGGCAAAGAGGCATTATTTAGAGAGGAATGCTAGTTAAGCTACACAAATGTCACTTTTTGCCTTTATCTCTAAATCTTGACTCCATTGCCTCTGCCTACAGAAAGGTTTTTAATGGTCCAGTGTGCACTGAAATTAAGCTGTACTTAAGCTACTTACATGCTGAAGTAAACGTGTCCTCTTCTTTCTCCCTGTACGATGGCTCATTTCTGTTAATCACATCATTCCCAGGACTCTCCAGGGTACTATAGAGAGCAGGTAGAAGTAATGTTACAACACAGAAGCCTTCATGTTTTACTAGCCTCTCTTATATGCTGCCTGACACTAAAGGTGAGCAAACACTCCAGACCAAACCCAAACAAACAAACAAACAAACAAACAAACACCAAACCCAAAAAACCCACTGATGACCAAAGGCATAAAGTCTGAATTAGATTAGAGTGTTACTCTCCCCCCCTCGCCTGTGCTCATAAGAAAGGAACTAAACCCCCATCTAGAGGCATTTAAGCCCTGTGAAATTCTAACCAGAAATTAATAGAAAGGATTATTCAAGCTTATTAAACTTTCCTTGGGAGCACTGGTCTATTTCACCTAGGGTAATTGGTGGAGTTCAATCCTGTACTTTGATAGGCTGCTGGAAGCTTTGGGGAAGGGATGCAAGTAAATAATAGAGAGCTCCAGAGAATAACCATTTATGCACTGTTTTAGTTAGAATCTTACTGCTGTGAACAGACACCATGACCAAGGCAACTCTTATAAGGACAACATTTCATTGGAGCTGGCTTCCTGCTTCAGAGGTTCAGTCCATTTTTTTTTCAAGGTGGGAACGTGGCAGCATCCAGGCAGGCATGGTGCAGGAGGAACTCAGAGTTCTACATCTTTATCCGAAGGCCGCTAGGAGAATACTGAGTTCCAGGCAGCTAGGATGAGAGTCTTAAAGCTCACCCCATAGTGATACACCTATTCCTACAAGGCCACATCTAGAAAGCTTGCTACTCTCTGGACCAAGCATATTCAAACCACGGCATGTACCCTGATACTTGTGGAGAGCTGTGCAGTACTGCACCTTAAAGATGGTGCCCGTTTCTGCCTTCTCCTGTGCCACAGAGAGTGCTCTCTGTGGTAAACAACTCCTTATTTGGTTGTGTCTGTTGAACTATGGTTGTTTCTGCATATGTGGACCTATCTGCTTGCTCCATGTGGCTCACATGGGTTGGCTGCCTAGGGGGTTCTTAAGTGTTTCACGGGTGTTTCCCGGGGTCAGAAGTCAGAAGTCAGAAGTCAGAACATTGTTCAAGGTTCCTGAAAAACTGCTTAAAGAAGAGTTCGTGTGTTGCGTCTTTCCTCGCTGGTCGAGATAGGCGCGACAGATACTAATTTAAATGAGATCTAAGAAAAGTATAGAAAGACACAGGTAAATTTGTAGATTGGATTGAATTTTTGGTATGCAATTGTTATTGGTTAATGGTCAGAAGAATTTTATTGTTTTGCGTTTATTAATTGGATGATGGACATTATATAGAATGAAAATTGGTTTTTATTAAAGTAGTCTAATCCAACAGGAGAGGATTGTCTTCTCTCTCAGACACAGATAATTTAATTCAACCTATTAGAGCATTTTGTAAGAAACAAAGAAAGTAAAATATATCACTGGTATCCTTTCAATTTAATTACTGCAGTTAAGTGTTATGGTCAAAAGAGCTTAGGTTGTAGGGTGCCTACTAAAAGTGTGCTGCAAAGAACGAACCCTGGGAAGGTGTCAGCAAGAAGCTGTTTGCAGCATAAATAAGGAGGCAAATCTTTAATAGCTTATTCTGAAAATCTGATATTTAAAATAAGAAAAGTCATCAGAGCATTTCAGGTGTATCTGACAGCCACACACCAGTTCATGTCAGCTTTACCAAGCCTGATGTTCATCTGCACAGAACAGTCCACTATGGGTGGATGAGTTCTGATGAAATTGGAAATTAGAGATAGTTGTGGATAACTTGATTCTCAAAGGACCAAAAGATTAATCCACATGAATTTCCTTTGGCCAGAAGCACCCTGACTGTCTGTGAGGATGGGACGGAAGGTAAGGATGAGGAAACTGAAAACAGGTGTGAATAATTGCTGCTGTACTCACCAACACCTGGCAGTAAGACAATCATTACTGCCTCTTGGACCACATTTGTCAAAAGGCAAATGCTTCTCTTGTATTATAAATTCAGTTTTCTGTTCTTTTAATTTTACACAAAGAACTAGTTATATATAGGGAAGAAAAATTCCAGCAGTACATCTCAATTCATTGTTACATCAATTGAGTACTTATGCAAACAGATGGGTTTGTGGACAAGAGATAAAAATGTCAAAGGAAAGCTATCCTTTCATTTTAGAAGAGGAAAAAAGTTCTCACAACAGAAAACTTAGCCAATTCCATTTCTGAGGTATCTTTGCTATTTGCTGCATTTGAGACTGACAAATGAGCCTCACTGCACAGAAGCTGTTTCTCTGGTTGATGTTGGGGTAGACAGAGCTGAAGAGCCCCTCGGACAGCATCTCCTGTACCATTCTGTCATTCTCAATCTCAGCGAGTATGTAGGGACAATGACTTCCCTTTATTACTGCAAGCAGTACTGGAAAGAAGTGAGAAGTCTGGGGAAGCAACGGTATGATGTGCACTTTGAAGAGCGCCAGATCCTTCTGATGCCCCAGGCTACATTGTTGGAAGGTCTGAGCTCCACACCTAGGAGCTTTGACTGTTGTCAGCTGCAATGACACTAGAGTTCTAGAAAGTCTGGGAGTGCGCATGGAAACAGTAGCCTCAAGGTTTATAGGCTTTTGAAAAGTCTTCACTGTCATTTTGTTGACAGCCTCTGGCCCTTAGGTGTGCACAAGACTAACTGGAAACCTGAAGAACATGTGATGAAAACAGGCAACAATACCAACAATAGAAGATATTTGTTTTTTTTTGTTTGTTTGTTTTCTTTTAATTATTTTTTTATTTATTGAAAAGGGAAGGAAAGGGAAGTAAAAACACTTTATGATAAAAATTAAAGATTTACATGAAAAATATTTCAGATAAACACATTAAAATAGACAATTTTCATGGAAAATTAAAGAGTAAAGTGGTAGACATGTAAAACATTGCTAAATTAATTGAAATATGGGATAGAAACATTTTATGATAGAATTGAAGATTTACATGGAAAATATTTCTCATAAAATTGTAGAAAAACATGTTAGATTGAAGATTATCATGGAAAATTTTATATAGATATAATAATGGTAGGTATAAAAGTATTCCTAAGTTGATTAAAAGTTGAATTATAAACATTTTCTGATAAACTTGAAGATTTCCATGGAAAATATTTCTGATAAAATTGAAGAAATATATAGAAAAACATTAAAATTAAAGATTATCAAGGAAATTATATAGGTAAAATGATAGGCATAAAGATAATTTTAAGTTGATTGAAGGTGGAATTATAAACATTTTCAGATAACATTGAAGATTTACATGGAAAATATTTCTGGTAAAATTCAAGAAATAGACAAACATGTTAAAGTTGACTATTTCATGGAAAATTTTACATAAAAGATGGTAGATATAAAAACTCTTTCTAAGCCAGGTGGTGTTGGTGCACGCCTGTAATCCCAGCATTCTGGGAGGTAGAGGTAGGCAGATTTCAGAGTTCAAGGCCACCATGGTCTACAGAGTGAGTTCCAGGACAGCCAGGGCTATACAGAGTAACCCTGTCTCAAAAAAAAAAAATCCAAATAAAACAACAACAACAACAAACTCTTTCTAAATTAATTGAAGGTAGAATTAGATGCAATACCCATCAAAATCCCAACTCAATTCTTCACAGAGTTAGAAAGAGCAATTATCAAATTCATCTGGAACAACAAAAAACCCAGGATAGCTAAAACTATTCTCAGCAACAAAAGAAAATCTGGGGGAATCAGTATCCCTGACCTCAAGCAATACTACAGAGCAATAGTGTTAAAAACTGCATGGTATTGGTACAGTGACAGACAGGAGGATCAATGGAACAGGATTGAAGATCCAGAAATGAACCCACACACCTATGGCCACTTGATCCTCGACAAAGAGGCTGAAAACATCCAATGGAAAAAAGATAGCCTTTTCAACAAATGGTGCTGGTTCAACTGGAGGTCAGCATGCAGAAGAATGCGAATTGATTCATCCTTGTCTCCTTGTACTAAGCTCAAATCCAAATGGATCAAGGACCTCCACATAAAGCCAGACACTCTGAAGCTAATAGAAAAGAAACTGGGGAAGACCCTTGAGGACATCGGTACAGGGAGAAAGTTTCTGAACAGAACACCAATAGCGTATGCTCTAAGAGCAAGAATTGACAAATGGGACCTCATAAGGTTACAGAGTTTCTGTAAGGCAAAGGACACCATCAAGAGGACAGATCGGCAACCAACAAATTGGGAAAAGATCTTCACCAATCCTACATCAGATAGAGGGCTAATATCCAATATATATAGAGAACTCAAGAAGTTAGACTCCAGAAAACCAAACAACCCTATTAAAAAATGGGGTACAGAGTTAAACAAAGAATTCTCACCTGAAGAACTTCGGATGGCGGAGAAGCATCTTAAAAAATGCTCAACTTCATTAGTCATTAGGGAAATGCAAATCAAAACAACACTAAGATTTCATCTTACACCAGTCAGAATGGCTAAGATTAAAAATTCAGGAGACAGCAGGTGTTGGAGAGGGTGTGGAGAAAGATGAACAGTCCTCCACTGCTGGTGGGGTTGCAAATTGGTACAACCACTCTGGAAATCAGTCTGGCGGTTCCTCCGAAAACTGGGCACCTCACTTCCAGAAGATCCTGCTATACCACTCCTGGGCATATACCCAGAAGACTCCCCACCATGTAATAAGGATACATGGTCTACTATGTTCATAGCAGCCCTATTTGTAATTGCCAGATGTTGGAAAGAACCCAGGTATCCCTCAACAGAAGAGTGGATGCAAAAAATGTGGTATATCTACACAATGGAGTACTATTCAGCCATTAGAAACAACGAATTCATGAAATTCTTAGGCAAATGGATGGAGCTAGAGAATATCATACTCAGTGAGGTAACCCAGACTCAAAAGGTGAATCATGGTATGCACTCACTAATAAGTGGATATTAACCTAGAAAACTGGAATACCCAAAACATAATCCACACATCAAACGAGGTACAAGAAGAAAGGAGGAGTGGCCCCTGGTTCTGGAAAGACTCAGTGAAACAGTATTCAGCAAAACCAGAACGGGGAAGTAGGAAGGGGTGGGTGGGAGGACAGGGGAAGAGAAGGGGGCTTACGGGACTTTCGGGGAGTGGGGGGGCTAGAAAAGGGGAAATCATTTGAAATGTAAATAAATTATATCGAATAATAAAAAAAAAAAAAAAAAAAAAAAAAAAAAAAAAAAAAGAAAGACATTAAAATTGAAGATTATCATGAAAATCAATGCATATAAAATGGTAGACATAAAAAATTACTAAATTAATTAAAAGGGGAATTACAAACATTTTCTGATAAAATTAAAGATTTACATGAGAAACTATTTCATTAGTCTATGTCTTTTTATTGGGGAGTTAAGTCCATTGTTGTTAAGAGATATTAGGGAATATTGATTGTTGCTTCCTGTTATTTTTGATGCTATTTTTACATTTGTGTGGGTATCTTCTTTTGGGTTTGTTGGAAGATTACTTTCTTGCTTTTTCTAGGGTGTAGTTGTATTGGCATTTTCCATCAATTATCCTTTGTAGGGCTGGATTTGTAGACAGATATTGTGCAAATTTGGTTTTATCATGGGATTTCTTGGTTTCTCCATCTATGAAGATTGAGAGTTTTGCTGGGTGTAGTAGCCTGGGCTGGCATTTGTGTTCTCTTAGGGTCTGTATGAGGTCTGCCCAGGATCTTCTAGCTTTCATGGTCTCTGGTGAGAAGTCTGGTGTAATTCTGATAGGTCTGCCTTTATAAGTTACTTGCCCCTTTTCCCTTACTGCTTTTAATATTCTTTGTTTAGTGAATTTGGTGTTTTGATTATTATGTTCTGGGAGGATTTTCTGTTCTGGTACAGTCTGTTTGGAGTTCTGAAGGCTTCTTGTATGTTCATGGGCATCTCTTTCTCTAGGTTAGGGAAGTTTTCTTCTACAAGTTTGTTAAAGATATTTACTGGGCCTTTAAGATGTAAATCCTTGCTCTTGTCTATACCTATAATCCTTAGGTTTGGTCTTCTCACTGTGTCCTGGAGTTCCTGGATGTTTTGGGTTACCAGCTTTATGCATTTTGCATTTTCTTTGACTGTTGAGTCAATGTTTTCTGTGGTATCTTCAGCACCTGAGGTTCTTTCTTCTATCTCTTGTATTCTGTTGTTGATGCTTGCATCTGTGACTTCTGAATTCTTTCCAAGGGTTTCCATCTCCAGAGATGTCTCACTTTGTGATTTCTTTATTGTTTCTGCTTCCACTTTTAGATCCTGGATGGTTTTGTTCAGCTCCTTCACTTGATTGTTAGTGTTTTCCTGTAATTCTTTAAGGGATTTTTGTGTTTCTTCTTTAAGGGCTTCTGCCTGTTGACCCATGATCTCCTTCCTGTATTTCTTTAAGTGATTTTTGTATTTCCTCTTTATGGGCTTTTACCTGTTGACCAATGTTCTCCTGTATTTCTTTAAGGGTGTTATTTAAGTCTTTCTTGAAGCCCTCTATCAGCATCATGAGGCACGATTTTAAATCCAACTCTTGCTTTTCCGGTGTGTTGGGGTATCTGGGACTTACTGTGGTGGGTGATCTGGGTTCTGATGTTGCCATGTGGTCTTGGTTTCTGTTGGTAGGATTCTTGTGCTTGCCTTTTGCCATCTGGTGCCAGTTGATATTGTTGTCTCTGGCTGGAGTTTATTCCCCCTGTGGGCCTGTAAGCCTGTGTCCTTACTCCTCTGAGCTCAAAAGTGAACACACTGCTGGGGGATCTCTCTCTCCTGGCAGGCTTTGCACAGAAGACTGTGGAGTCTCCTGGCTCCCTGGTGCCAGAACTTTTGATATACAGTTTTCTAGGGGTATCTTGTTTTGAGACATGTCCTATGCCTACCCTTTCTTTCTAGGCAACATTTAGGTATCTGGGTGTGTGCATAAGAAGTTGTAACAAATGACTTCTGAAGGCCCTGGGACCAGATCTGAGTCTGAGCCCTTTACAGCTTAATGAGTATAATAGATCTGAACCAGGAGAACACATACACATTTTGACAAAGTTAACACTGGAATTTAGAGAGCCTAGGGAGGCAATTCATGCACTTCCTGAATGATATAATAATTATTGTGACCATTGATATATACTCTTTATATTTTTGTTCACAGGCCTGGTGAATGCCCCTTTTCTGGTTATGAAAAGAATACAGAAAAATTTGTTTTTTATTGTTTGATAAGAACATTTTTATGCTAATATAATATTTAAAATATGCATTGCTTTTTTAAAAAAAGTTTGTTACCTGTCTTCTCATGGAGTGAACTATTTTTTTGGCCATTGAAAATTTTAGCTACCTGTATAATTTTGGTTACCAACATTTTTCTGTCTGTGCCATATAAACTTAAAATTTCTTTTTTTTTTCCAAGAGAAGTAGAAACGCTTTTATTAGGAGGGTTTATTTTGCACGTCTGGGTGTAAGTCAGATTAAGTAAATTAAAAGGCAAGGTTAGGGGTTGTAGAGCAGGAAGGGGTTAGGGAAGTATAGATAACATAGGTGAAGCTGGGTGATACTCCATGTTTCCTTGACATGAGATTCCAACAGCTGGATGTGGAACAAGGAGAACAGTTTCTATGAAACTGGCATAGTGCCTTAGATGTATCTCTATAAAACAGAAAGAGGGTTCATGTGCCTCTGCCTGTTATAAAATGCATTAATTATTTTGAGGGCTTTGCCAAATGCTCCAAAGTTCAGTCACCAAGTTTGGTGCATAACACAGGAATTTTTTGTTTGTTTCTTGGTTTTTTTTTACACATATTTCAGGAATTAAATGTCACTTGGTTTTCTCTACTTGTAACTATTATTTTCATCTTCTTGTAGCTGTTCTTTGAAGAATAGTTTAATCTATATGTATGTGTGTAGATATATACATATACGTAAAAATATATTATCATATATTACATATACATCATATACATATACTTAAATATACACATACATATATACAGACACACATCTGGTTTCCTTGCTTGTACTAGTTTATTTATTTGAGGCAGAGTCAAATCGCATGACCTATGTTTGAATACTGTCTCTAATATTTACTGTAGTGTAGTGTTGGACAGGTTAGTGTCTCAATTTCTTTAACTGTAATAGCAGGATGACAGCAGCACTTTCCTTATTATAGATAGTCATAAAGACTTGAGAATATTGACAGGTACAATGAGCATTTAAATTGATAACATTCACAACTGTTTTAGTGGGAGATTAAATATGACAATGAAAACTGCATGTAAAATACATTTTTAATTTCAAAGAAATTTTATAAATATATAGAGTTAAATATCTGGGGAAATAAATGTGGCACAAAATGCTAGAACCAGAGTAGCATAAGGAGAGAAATATATTTCTTGAATTCTATCAGAAATATTTTCTTTGTAGATCTTCAATTTTATCAGAAAATGTTTATAATTCTACTTTCAATCAACTTAGAAATATTTTATACCTACCATTTTATCTGTATAATTTTCCATGTAATAGTCAATTTTAACATGTTTTTAATATATTTCTTGAATTTTATCAAACTTATTTTCCTTGTAGACCTTTAGTTTTATCAGAAAATGTTTATAATTGTACTTTCAATCAACTTAGAAATATTTTTATGCCTACTATTTTATCTGTGTAATTTTCTATGATAAACTTCAATTTTAACATGTTATTCTATATTTTTCTGCAATTTTATCAGAAATATTTTCAATGTAAATCTTCAATTTTATCATAAAATGTTTTTTATTTCCTTTTTCAATAAAAAAGAAAGGAAAAAAAGAGAGAAAAATTAGATAGGTCAGCTTGATATTATCTATAGACTATAATAGTTAAGATCTTTTGGTCTTTTGAACTTTAAAAATCACCAAAGCTACATTTGATTTGAACACATTTGAAAGAAAAACATTCTAGTCTCCCAGGACATCTTGTGTTAGTTTCATTAACCAAAGCTTCAGACACCAGAACATGCCAGTATCATCTGGCAAATGTCATATGTAGAATGAAGGCTAGAGGAGCTGGTGAGACTCCAAGCAACAGGTAGCAATTTGGGGAATACCCAGGATGGCAGAGGCTGATTCAAGATCAAGATGGAGCAATATAAAGAGTAAACAAGGAAGGGGGGGTTGTCGTTAATAGATCTGTAAGTCAAACAGATAGATAAAGAATTCATGGAGCTCTGCATAACCATCATTCCTGAGGCTCTTCTACCCATTGGACATTGTTACATCAGCAACTTGGTCAGACCAAGTTAAGGAATTACTCATGTCCAAAGAATGCTAGCCCAGGATTGCAATCTTTTAATCAATGATATCACTTGAGAAATTATGCCTACCTGTGGTAGGAACAAAACTGGGGGAATACAATTATTATTGCTACCTTTATTACATATAAATTGTTATAAACATAAATTGTTTTTGAGCTGTAGTGACACACTTAGAAATGCATTAATGAACCTGAGACTAGAAACTATTGGAGTCATAGTGCTTTACTTTATGGCTTCCATGTGAATATATTTTTATTTTTATTTTACTTTTCATTTTCTTGCTTCTATTATTTTCATTTTTAATTTTTATACATTTTAAATTAAAATATATCACTTCCCCCCTTTGTTTCCCTCTCCAGCCCTTTCTGAGTCCATTCACTCCAACTTTTTACATTTGACCCACCTCAAATTGCTTTAGCTTTTTCTTTCCCATTACTGTATGTGCGCAAATATAAAATATTACCTTAGGACCGCATTTTCCATTTTAGTTGTTTGTTTGTATATGGTTTCAGGGATGGATTCTTTGTATTAGGCAACCAATTAGGGGCTCATATCTAGCAGAGGTTATCTCTCCTTCTATCAGTTGCCTGTAATTCCTTGTTGATGGGTATGACTGATATATTACCTATTCAGCATTAGCATATCTATTGATATTAGGATGCTTGAGATCATGTTTATTTAGCAATTTCTGTGACAAACTGTTTCACAATTGAGTTCTTGATATTCTGGCGTCTTTCTATTTCCCTCTGCTGAGATATTCCTTGTGCCAAAGATTCACAGGATGTGATTTAGCTGTGTTCATTGTGGCTAGACTCACCCTGAGTCAGCGATCTCTGCATTATGTCCAGTTGTTGCTTCTTGTGATAGTCTTCTGTAAAGAGAAACTTCTTTGAGGAAGAGATAGAGGTGCATTTATCTATGGAGATACAGATGACATTTAAAACGGAGCTAGAATTATGGTGGCCTAACCAATGGGCAGTGGCTGTGGCAGATTCTCTTTTAAGATCCATGACCTTGAGGAACCGCCAGACTGATTTTCAGACTGGTTGTACCAACTTGCAATCCCATTAACAGTGGAGGAGTGTTCCTCTTTCTCTACATCCTCACCAACACCTGTTTTCTCCTGAGTTTTTAATCTTAGCCATTCTAACTGGTGTGAGGTGAAATCTCAGGGTTGTTTTGATTTGCATTTCCCTAATGATTAATGATGTTGAACCTTTCTTAAGGTGTTTCTCAGCCATTCGAAATTCTTCAGGTGAAAATTCTTTGTTTTGCTTTGTACCCCATTTTTAATAGGGTTATTTGGCTATCTAGAGTCTACCTTCTTGAGTTCTTTGTATATATTGGATATTAGCCCTCTGCCAGATGTAGGATTGGTGAAGATCTTTTCCCAATTTGTTGTTGCCATTTTATCCTTTTGACAGCGTCCTTTGCCTTACAGAAACTTTGTAATTTTATGAGGTCCCATTTGTCAATACTTGATCTTAAAGCATAAGCTATTGGTGTTCTATTCAGGAACTTTTCCCCTGTGCCCATGTCCTCAAGGGTCTTCTCCAGTTTCTTTTCTATTAGTTTCAGTGTGTCAGTGTGTCTGGTTTTATGTGGAGGTCCTTGATCCACTTGGAGTTGAGCTTAGTACAAGTAGATAAGAAAGGATCGATTAGCATTCTTCTGCATGCTGACACCCAGTTGAACCAGCACCATTTGTTGAAAAGGCTATCTTTTTTCCGCTGGAAGGTTTTAGCTCCTTTCCCCTGCATGCAATAAGGACACATGCTCCACTATGTTCATAGCAGCCTTTTTTATAATAGCCAGAAGTTGGAAAGAACTCAGATGACCCTCAATGGAGGAATGGATACAGAAAATGTGGTATATTTACACAATGGAATACTACTCAGCAATTAAATTCATGAAATTTTTAGGCAAATGGTTGGAACTGGAAAATATCATCCTACGTGAGGTAACTCAATCACAAAAGAATACACATGGAATGCAGTCACTGATAAGTGGATATTAATTAGCCCAGAAGCTCTGAATATGCAAGACACAATTAACATATCAAATGATTCCCAAGAAGAAGGAAGGAGAGGTCCCTGGTTCTGGAAAGCTTGATCCAGCATTGTAGGGGAGTACCAGGACAGACAAATGGGATGGGGGTGACTCGGGAATGGAAGGAAGGAAGAGGGCTTATGGGACTTATGGGAAAGGGGTATCCAGGAAAGGGGAAAGCATTTGGAATGTAAACAAAGAATATAGAAAATAAAAAAAAATGAAAAAAAAAAGATCCATCACCTTACAAGTCCTGGGTGGTTGGCTAGATTTCCAGAACCAGGCATTTTTCTCCTGTTGATTGGGTCTTAACTCAGGTGGACAGTTGGTTACTGCCAATATGTGAATGTCACCTATTATAGCTTTATGGCATTCTTACTATCTGGTTACTGCTATGGCTTACAAGTGTCACATACAGACAGGAATATTAATTGTTTCTTTCCCTTGGCAGTTTGCGTAGTAGTTTCTGGTATCCTGAAAGCTTGGCAACAAGAAAGATGCTTTCAGGTCAGAGCCAGCTACAACAATCCATGTTCCTTGTCTTAACCTATGTGCTGTGTGTGTATGTCCTATAGATTTTTCACTTGTTTGGTTAGAGTCACACCAATATATTTTGTGTTGTTTGTGGCTATTGTGAAGGGTGTCATTTCCCTAATTTATCTCTCAGTCTGCTTATCCTTTGAGTATAGGAAGGCTACTGATTTGCTTGAGTTGATTTTGTAACCAGCCACTTTGCTAAAGTTGTTTATCAGCTGTAGGAGTTCTCTGGTGGAGCTTTTTGGGTCTCTTAAATATACTATCATATCATCTGCAAATAGTGATAGTTTGACTTCCTCCTTTCCAATTTGTATCCCCTTGACCTCCTTATGTTTTCTAATTGCTCTAGCTAGGACTTCAAGAACTATATTGAAAAGATATGGAGAGAGGGGGCAGCCTTGTCTAATCCCTGATTTTAGTGGGATTGCTTCAAGTTTCTCTCCATTTAGTTTGATGTTGGCTACCAATTTGCTGTATATTGCTTTTACTATGTTTAGGTATTGGCCTTGAATTCCTGTTCTTTACAAGACTTTAAGCATGAAAGGATGCTGAATTTTATCAAATGTGTTTTCAGCACCTAATGAACTGACGATGTGATTTTTTTCTTTGAGTTTGTTTATGTAGTGGATAGCACTGATGGATTTCTGTATATTGAACCATCCCTGCATCCCTGGGATGAAGCCTACTTGATCATGGTGGATGATCGTTTTGATGTGTTCTTGCATTCGGTGGGCAAGAATTTTATTTTGTATTTTTGCATCAATATTCATAAGGGAAATTGGCCTGAAGTTCTCTTTCTTTGTTGGATCTTTGTGTGGTTTTGGTATCAGCGTAATTGTGGTTTCATAGAACAAGTTGGGTAGTGCTCCTTCTGTTTCTATTATGTGGAATAGTTTGAAAAGTATTGGTGTTAAGTCTTCTTTGAAGGTCTGATAGAATTCTGCACTAAAACCATCTGATCCTGTACTTTTTTTTAGTTGGAAGGCTTTCTGTGACCCTTTCTGTTTCTTTAGGGTTTATGAAACTGTTTAGATGATCAATTTGAACCTGATTTAATTTTGGTATTTGGTATCTGTCTAAGAAATTGTCCATTTCCTCCAGATTATCCAGTTTTGTTGAGTATGGGCTTTTGTAGTAGGATCTGATAATTTTTTTGAATTTCCTCATTTTCTGTTGTTATATCTACCTTTTCATTTCTAATTTTGTTAATTTGGATCCTGTCTCTGTGTCCTTTGGTTAGTCTGGCTAAGGGTTTATCTATCTTGTTAATTTTTTCAAAGAACCAGCTCCTGGTTTTGTTGATTCTTTATAGGGTTCTCTTTGTTTCCACATGATTGATTTCAGCCCTGAGTTTGATGATTTCCTCTCTTCTCCTCCTGGGTGAATTAGCTTCTTATTGTTCCAGGACTTTCAGTTGTTCCCTTAGGCTTCTAGTGTATGCTCTCTCCAGTTTCTTTTTGGAGGCACTCAGGGCTATCAGTTTTCCTCTTAGCACTGCTTTCATTATGTCCTATAGATTTGGGTATGTTGTGCCTTCATTTTTGTTAAATTCTAAAAAGTCTTTGATTTCTTTCTTTATTTCTTCCTTGACCAAGGTATCATTGAGTAGAGTATTGTTCAGTTTCCATGTGTATGTGGGCTTTCTGTTGCTATTGAAGACCAGTTTTACTCCATATTGATCTGATAGGAGGCATGGGATTAGTCCGATCTTCTTATATTTGTAGAGGTCTGTCTTGTGACCAATTATATGATTGATTTTTGGAGATCCCATGAGGTACTGAGAAAAAGGCATATTCTTTTGCTTTAGGATGAAATGTTATATATATATATATATATATATATATATATATATCTGTTAAATCCAATTGGTCCAAAGTGTCAGTTAGTTTCACTGTGTCCTTGTTTAGTTTCTGTTTTCCTGATTGGTCCCTTGAGGAGAGTGGGGGGTTGATGTCATCTACAATTATTGTGTTAGGTGCAATGTGTGCATTGAGGTTTAGTAAAGTTTCTTTTATGAATGAGGGTGCCCTTGCATTTGGTGCATTGATGTTCAGAATTGAGAGTTCTTCTTGGTGGATTTTTGCTTTGACCAGCAAGAAGTATCCTTCCTTGTCTCTTTTGATGACTTCAGGTTGAAAGTCAATTTTATCTGATATTAGAATGGCTACTCTGGCTTGTTTCCTAAGGCAATTTGCTTATAAAATTGTCTTCCAGCCTTTTACTTTAAGGTAGTTTTTTCTTTGACACTGAGGTGTGTTTCCTGTATGCAGCAAAATGTAGGGTCCTGTTTCCTTATCCAGTCTTTTAGTCTATGTCTTTTTATTGAGGAATTGAGTCCATTGATGTTAAGAGATATTAAGGAATACTGATTATTGCTTCCTGTCAGTTTTGATGTTAATTTTATATTTGAGTGGTTATCTTCTTTTGGGTTTGATGAAAGAAGTTTACTATCTTGCTTTTTCCAGGGTATAGTTTCCCTCCTTGTATTGGTGTTTACCCCCTATTATCCTTTGTAGGGCTGGGTTTGTGGAATGATATTGTGTAAAGTTGGTTTTGTCATGGAATATCTTGGTTTCTCCATCTAAAGTGATTGACAGTTTTGCTGCGTAAATGTCTTGGCTGACATTTGTGTTCTCTTTGAGTCTGCATGAGCTCTGCCCAGGATCTTCTAGCTTTCATGGTCTCTGGTGAGAAGTCTGGTGTGATTCTGATAGGTCTGCCTTTATAAGTTACTTGCCCCTTTTCCCTTACTGCCTTCAATATTCTTTCTTTGTTTAGTACATTTGGTGTTTTGATTATTATGTGACGGGAAGTATTTCTGTTCTGATACAGTCTGTTTGGAGTTCTGTAGGCTTCTTGTATATCTATGGGCATCTCTCTGTTTAGGTTAGGGAAGTTTGCTTCCATAATTTTGTTGAAGATATTTGCTGATCCTTTAAATTGTAAATCTTCACACTCATCTATGCCTATAATTCTTAGGTTTGGTCTTCTCGATTTGTCCTGGATTTCCTGGATGTTTTGGGTTACAAGCTTTTTGCATTTTGAATTTTCTTTGACTGTTGATCCCATGGTTTTTATGGTATCTTTGGCATCTGGGATTCTTTCTTCTATCTCTTGTATTCTGTTGTTGATATTTATATGTATGGCCCCTGATTTCTTCCCAAGGTTTTCTATCTCCAAAGTTGTCTCCCTTTGTGATTTCTTAGTTGTTTCTACTTCTGTTTTTAGATCCTGGATGGTTTTTCTCAGTTCCTATACTTGCTTGTTTGTGTTTTCCTGTAATTCTTTAAGAGATTTTGTGTTTCTTCTTTCATGACTTCTGACTATTGACCAAAGTTCTCTTGTATTTCTTTAATTGATTTTTGTGTTTCCTCCTTATTGGCTTCTAGCTTTTGACCCATATTCTCCTGAATTTCTTTAAATGATTTTTGTGTTACCCTTGTAAGGGCTTCTAACTTTTGATCCATTTTCTCCTGCATTTTGTTAAGAGATTTATTTATGCCCTTCATGTGTTCCTCTAACAGCATTATGGACAGTGATGTTAAATCCAAATCTTATTTTTCTGGTGCGTTGGGGTATCCAGGACTTGCTGTTGTGGGGGAATTGGGTTCAGATTCTGCCATAATGTGTTGATTTCTCTTAGTAATGTTCCTAAGTTTGCCTTTAGGCATCTAGTTCTCACTGGTGATAGTTGGTCTTGTTGTCACTGGCTGGTGCTTCAAACTCCTGTGGACTTTTAAGGCTATTTCTGCAACACTGGATGACTGGGTTTCCCCTGGCACAGATTGCTGATGTGCTGTCTTCCTCTTGTGTGCTGTTGGAGCCCTGATGTGTCTTGCCCCGAGCAATGTTATACTTGGGTTGTGTCAGTGAATCTGGTGCTCCCTGTCTGCTCTGCCATGGAGCGAAGATGGCAGCAGGGAGTCACTCCAAGTGCTGATCACCAGGTAGGGCACAGGACCCACGACCAGCTGGCACACATAAGCACTACTGATCTGCCCAGGTCCTGGGCATAGGCAGACCCCTGTGGTTTGCACCCCCAGAGTTCTTAAACTCATGATATTTCAGTACCTGGTACTGCCCCTCTGCTCTGTCAGGGAGAGATGATGGCGGTGGGGAGTCACTCCAAATGCTGATCACCAGGTAAGGCACAGGACCCATGACCAGCTGGCACACAGATGAACTGCTGATCTTCCCAAGTCTTGGGTGCAGGCCGACCCCTGGCAGTTTCCGCCCACAGAGATCTTAAACTCAGGATATCTCAGTATCTGGTGATACCCGTCTGCTCTGTCATGGAGTGAAGATGGTGGCGGGGAGTCACTCCACGTGCTGATTACCATGTAGGGCACAGGACCCACAACCATTTGGCACACAGACAAGCCACTGATCTGCCCAGGTCCTGGGCGCAGGCAGAACCCCCGGCAGTTTGCACCCCCAGAGATCTTAATCTCAGGATATTTCAGTACTTGGTGCTGCCCCTCTGCTCTGTCAGGGAGAGAAGATTGAGATGTATTGTTCTCTGACCAACTTTTTAAAAGATTTCTTATACCATATACTAGAAATTTGTTAGTCTATGGATTTACGGTTCATATTATCAACCTAATGATAAAACTTCTTTTTTTATTTTATTTTTTTTATTCGATATAATTTATTTACATTTCAAATGCTTTCCCCTTTTCTAGCCCCCGACTCCCCGAATGATAAAACTTCTTTATTGGAGAATTGAGTCCGTTAATATTAAGAGATATCAAGGAGAAATGATTATTGCTTCCCGTTATTTTGGTTATTAGATGTGAAGTTATATTTGTGTGGTTCTCGTTTTGGTTTGTTAAAAGAAGATTATTTTCTTGCTTTTTTCTAGGGTACAATTTCCCTCCTTTGGTTGGTGTTTTCTATTCATTAAGTACTGGTTGTGGGAAGATATTGTGCAAATTTTTTCTTGTCATGGAATACCTTGGTTTCTCCATCTATGCTAATTGAGAGTTTTGCTGGATATAGTAGCGTGGATTGGCATTTGCATTCCCTTAGGGTCTGTATGACATCTTCCCAGGATCTTCTGGCTTTCTTATTCTCTGGTGAGAAATCTGGTGTAATTCTGATAGGTCTGCCTTTTTATGTTACTTGACTTTTTCCCTTACTGCTTTTAATATTCTTTCTTTGTTTAGTGCATTTGGGGTTTTAATTATTATGTGAAGAGAGGAATTTCTTTTCTGTTCCAATTTATTTGGAGTTCTGTAGGGTTTTTTTTTTTTTTTTTAAGTTCATGGGCATCTCTTTCTTTAGGTTAGGGAAGTTTTCATTTATAATTTTGTTGAAGACATTAATGGTCCTTTAAACAGGAAATCATTGCTCTCTCTACAACTATAATCCTTAGGTTTGGTCTTCTCTTTGTGTTCTGGATTTCCTGGATGTTTTGGGTTAGGGGAGCTTTTTGCATTTTGCATTTTGACTGTTGAGTCAATGTTTTCTATGATATCTTCTGCATCTGAGATTCTTTCTTCCATCTCTTGTATGCTGTTGTTGATGCTTACATCTATGACTCCTGACTTCTTTCCTAGGTTTTCTATCTCCAGAGTTGCTTCCATTTGTGATTTCTTTATTGTTTCTTCTTCCATTGTTTCTTTTTAGCTCTTGGATGGTTGTGTTCAATTCCTTTACCTGTTTGGTTGTGTTTTCTTGTATTTCTTTAAAGGAGTTATTTATGTCCTTCTTAAAGTCCTCTATCAGTATCATGAACTGTGATTTTAAATCCAAATCTTGCTTTTCTGGTGTGTTGGGGTATCTAGGACTTGCTGTTGTGGGAGAATTGGGTTCAGATGGTGCCATGTTGCCTTGGTTTCTTTTGGTAATGTTCTTGTGTTTGCCTTTCACCATCTGGTTATCTCTGGTGTTAGTTGGTCCTGCTGTCTCCAGCTGGAGATTGTTCTTCCTGTGGGCCTGCAAGTCTATCTCAGCATCCCTGGGAGACCAACTCTCCCCTGGCACAGAGGGCTGTAGCTCAGCCCAGCTCCTGGGTCCAGATGGAGCCTGGCAGGATCCTGTCCCAGCTGCTCTGTCACTCCCGTGTTCCCTGTGCTCCTGGCTGTACCCACCTCCACAGTCAATGGAGAACAAATGGGGGTCTCACCTCCAAACTCAGGAGTCAAAGCACTCACTGGAGACCAGTTCTTCCCTGGAAGGACTGGTGCACAGACAGCTGAGGAGCAGCTCCAATGCTACTCTCTCAAGACCCCACCATGGTCCCTTTGTATTTTCCTAGTTTCTGAGTTTATTCTATGTTTTATTCTCACATCAGAAGTTTTTAGTTAGGATATACAGATGAAAGAAAAGAGGTAGTATTTGTCTTTCTGGGTGTGTTTTATTGTACTCAAATTTACCTATTAATTTCATAATTTCCTTTTTCATTACAACTAAATAATATACCATATTGTTATTAACTAGTCATCTATAGAAGTACATTTAGGTTGTTATCACTTCCTAGCTTTATGAATAGTGTAGCAATAAACATAGCTCAGCAAGTAGAATGTCAACTCCTTTGGGAATATGCTAAGGAGTAGTATACCTGGCACACACGTTAGATTTCTTTTTAGTTTGGCGGGGGCGGGGGAGATCCATGTTATTTACTTAGGTGTGTGCACTAGTGTGAATTACACTACTGGTGAACACATTCCTCACAACCTTGCCAGCATTTCTTAGTTATTTTTTGACCTTTGACATTCTGACAAATGAGATGAAATCTCAAAGATTTCTTAATTTTTGTTTCCCCACTTTCTTTGTACATGAGCATTTTTTGAGAAATTTTAAAGACATTTTATTTCTTCTGTTGAGAACTATCTTTTTAGATCTCAGGCCCATTTCCTTTCTCTTCTTTTCTTTTTTAGATTGTTTATTTTATTTATTTAAATTCCAGTTGTTGCCCCTCTTCAGTCCCTCCTCCTACAGTTCCTTATCCAATTCTTCCTCCCCCTTGCCTCCACGATGGTACTTCCCTCACTCTCCCATCACTCTTCCCTGGGGACTCAATTCTTTCCAGGATTAGACACATTGAGGGCAGACCAGACAGTTCTCTGCTATATATGTATCCAAGTTCTTGGACTAGCCTGTGTATGCTGCCTGGTTAGTGACCCAGTCTCTAGGAGCTCCCAGCAGTTCAGGTTATTTGAGACTGCTGGTTTTCCTATAGGGTCTTCATCCACTTCAGCTTCTTCAATCCTTCCTTTAATTCTTCCATAGGGGTTTCTGACTTGTATATTGATTAGGTATAAGTATCTGCATCAGTCTCTGTCAACTGCAAGTATGGCCTATGAGAGAACAGCCATGCTAGCTAGGCTCCTGTCTATAAGCACATCATACCATCAGTAGTAATGTCAGGCTTTAGTGCCCCCCCCCCACTATGATATTGATACTAAGTTTGGCTGTCACTGGACTACCTTTCCTTCAGTCTCTCCATTTTTGTCTCTGCAGTTCTTTTAGACAGGAACACTTGGACTTTTCTTCTTGTTAAACATCTTAATTTCTATGGGCTGTGTCCTAGGTGTTCTGTACTTTTGGGCTAATATCCACTTATCAGTGAGTACATACCATGCATGTCCTTTTGGGTCTGGATTACCTCACTTCGGATGATATTTTTAGTTCCATCCATTTGCCTGCAAATTTTATGTTGTCCTTGTTTTTTAATAGCTGAAAAGTATACCATTGATAAATGAACCACATTTTCTGTATCCATTCTTCAGTTCTGGTGCATCTGGGTTGTTTCCAGTTTCTGACTATTACAAATAAGGCTAATATGAACTTAGTGGGGCATGTGTCCTTGTGGTTTGGTGGAGCATCTTTTGGATATATGTCCAATTTTTTATCTTAGCCATTATAATTGGTATAAGATAGAATCTAATTGGTCTAAGAGTCAATTTGATTTGAATTTACTTGACTTGGGATGTTGACCATTTCATTAGGTGCTTCTCAGCCATTCTAGATTCTTCAGTAAGAATTCACCGTTTAGCTCTGTAGCCCAAGTTTTAATTGTGTTTTTGGTTTTCTGGAGTCTAACTTCTTGAGTTCTTTAATATTTTGGCCATTACTCCTCGATCAGATGTAGGATGTGTGAAGATTTTTTTTTCCAATTTGTAAGTTGCTTATCTGTCCTGTTGATAGTATCCTTTGCTTCACAGGAACCTTTCTGTTTTACAATTTTATGAGGTGTCATTTATCAATTACTGATCTTAGAGCTGGGCCATTGGTGGAAATTCAGGATCCCCCTCCCCCGTTCTGGCTCATTTTTTTAATTTGTGTCTTTTCTTTCCTTTACTGTGCTTTTTGAATTACTTATATATTCCAGATATCTCTCTTCTATCAGATATATAGACAGCAAAGATTCTTTCCCACTTGTGAGTTTCTTCATCACTCAAGATGATGTTTTCTTATCTGGACAGAGAATTCTTAGTTTTATGAGGCTCTACTTATAAATTGTTGGTCTTAATTCTACAAAGTCCTTTCCTATATCTTATCTTGATCTCATAGGTAACTGTCTATGATTTTCTATATTTCTTTTTTATCATTTTAGGCTTTAAATTGAGGTTTGTGATCCAATCTGACCTTTTTTTTTTTTTTTTTTTTTTTTTTAGCTTGTTTTCAGTTTCAGATGGCTTTAGCTAAGAGTTCTTATGTTTTCATATTCAGTTTTTTTCCATTGGTCTACATGTCTGATTTTATGCCTTTGTCTACTGATTTTGTTACTACGCCTTTAGATCCTTAAATTTGGAATGGGTGATCCCTTTAAAATTGTTTTTCCCACAAGATTGCTTTGGATATATGAATTCTTTCAGGTTTTGTATGACTTTAAGGATTTTTTCTATAAATGTAAAGAATGTTGTGGTAGTTTAATTGTGATGAATTGAATCTGTAAGTTGCTTATGGTAGGATGGGTTTCACAATTCTACTGATTCTACTGATCCATGAATATAGGATGTCTCTATATTTTTTAGTTGTATTTCTTGATTTCTTTACTAAGAGATTTGATATAATTTAATCTATATAATTTAATGTTATCTTTAATGCCATTGTAAATAGGAATGTATCCATAGTCTCTTTATTAGTGTGTATTGTTGTTTCTGACAAAAGTTACTGATCTTTGTAAGTTGATTTTGTACTTTGCCAATTTGCAGATATTGTTAATTGTTTCTAGAATTTTCTAGTAGAATTTTTTGAGCTATATATTATCTGGAAATAATGATAATATTATTGTTTCATTTTCTAATTGTGTGCCATCTATTGTCAGCTAACCATTACAGCATTGTAGAGAAATTTTAACCCAGCATCATGGTTGTTCTGGCAAAGGGTCAAATTCAAAGAACTTCTAGCTTGATATGACTGGGCAGGAATTACAGTATGATCTGTCAGAAACACAGACATGCCCTTGGTATTTAGCCTTAATTTCAATCAATATAGATAAGGTTAGTCTCTCAAAGGCAGCAGCCAGGTTTGAATGTGATGTATAATTGAGGAGTGGACAATGTGATGAATAGAGAAAAAGAGTGATGAATTGACAAAAAGAGTCTGAGATAGGATATGCCCAACTCTCAAGAGGACAAGAAGGAAAGGTGACATGTAGGCTTACATTTTTCAAAACTTACTTTTATTAAGGGTACTTAAATGTTTAGCCTCCATTCCAGCCTGCCACCCACTAAAGGTAGTGGAAAGCAAAGGTTAATAAGGCAAAGGTAGATATGGAACTGTTTAGAATAGTTCTTTGGAACAAATCCAATGTGTTTGCTGGTGGTTCTCAGCAAACCATCCTCCCCTGTGTCTGCTTCAGCAAAAACATTCCTTCATAAGACAGTTTCCAGTAAAACATCACGTCTGTCACACAACTGAGTCTCAAAAGAAACCAGAAATTTCCACTTCAATGACTTAAGAGGGCAGCACAGGGCTGGCGAAAGAGCTTCAAAGACATTTTTTGCTTGAACATTTTTACAAAGACAGGTGGCAGAGGGAACAATCTAGACAAAGATGAAGATTAAATGAGCCAAAGAATGAAATGGAACCAGAATATTAAAACATAGTCAGAGTACATTTGAGGACAAGCAGAGCAATTCAGTGAGAAGCTGTGAGAAGCCAAACCCATATTTCTAGAACAAAGTCAACTTTATCACGTGGGTGGTCTTCTTGTCCTCTTGATGTATGTTCCGATTTGCTTTTGTGTTCTCATTGTGGAATTTTGCAATTAAATTCATCAGGCAGCTTGGCCTGCGGTTTTGTTTTCTGAGTCTTTACCTAGTTTCAGTATTAGAGTAGTAGTAGATTCATAGAAATAGTTTGGGAATGATTCTTCAGTTTTTATTAAAAACTTTTATTTTTGAACAATTATGAAGTATTGGCTATGGCTCTTTGAAGAACTGGTAGAATTCTGTTGTGAATATGTATGGTAATTTGTGTTATTTAGTCAGAAGGCATTTTTATCAGTTTCATTCTCCTCATCTGTTAAGGGCCTCTCTAGAATGTTCATCTCTTCTTGGTTTAAATTTGTTAGTTCAGATGAATTAGAAAATTTATTACCTATCCGCCTCCTTTTTTAGATTTTCCATATTCATGAAGTATAGGTTTTTAATATTCTATTATTATGAATTTTCTTGGTGTCTGTTGTAATGTTTCCCTGTTTTTTCAAATTTCGGATTCTATTAATTTGGATCCTCTTTCTCTTCTGATTAGTAAGACCAAAGGGTTTGTAGATATTATTTATCTTCTCGAAGAACCATTTCAAAATAGTCAAGTCTTTGTATTGTCTCTTTTGCATCTGTTTTATTAATTTATGCTTTTAAAATTATTTCTTATCATCTGCTAGATTTTTGTTTTGTTTTGTTTTTGCTTTTCAAAAATTCATGAATTGTATTTTAAGTCAGCTAACTCTGTTCTTTTGAACTTTATTGTAGGCAGTTGGGCTATAAATTTTCCAAGTAAAATCTCTTTTAATGCGTCCCAGAAGTTTTGTTGGGTTTTCAGTTTTAATTAGTTTCCAGGAATATTTTGATTTCTTTTCATTCAGAAATGTGTTTTTAAACCTCCATGAGTTCATACACTTACTAGAATTTTATTTGTTGAAATTTTTATTGCATAAAAGTTCAGAAAGAATCTCTGAGATTAGTTTTATTTTTTTTATTAGTTAAGCTTTGTTTTCTGTTCCAGTGTGTAGTATGTATTTTGTCTTAAAGTTTCTACTGCTGTGAAAAAGACAATGACTAAAATCAATGTGGGGAGGAAAGGGTTTTATTTCAATCTTCTGAAAACAGTCCTTTCTGAAAGGAAATCAGGGCAAGAACCCTGAGGTAGGAATTACTATGGAGACCATGAAGCATTGCTCTTAGTGTCTTGTTCTCTAATGATTACTCAGCATGTGCTCTTTTTTTTTTTTAATTTTATGACCTCACTTGTAGAAAAATGAATCATTCACTGAGGTATATTATAAACTATGCATTATACTGATGACATAATCTTCCTACAGATAAACCTATGTAAGGCAAAAGGACCCCATCATTTGGACAAAGCAATGGCCTACAGAATGGAAAAAGGCTTAGATTAATTTCTCACCCAATGGAAAACTAATATAAAAAAAGAAATAAAGAACTTATGAAGTTAGTGATCAAGAAAACAAATAATTCAATTTAAAAACAGATACAGTTCTTTTTTTTTTTTAGTTTTTTGAGTACACTGTAGCTGCACAGTATAAAAAGTGCACAATATATGAGTACACAATATAAAAAAAGAAATAAAGAACTTATGAAGTTAGTGATCAAGAAAACAAATAATTCAATTTAAAAACAGATACAGTTCTTTTTTTTTTTTAGTTTTTTGAGTACACTGTAGCTGCCTTCAGACACACCAGAAGAGGGCATTGGATATTACAGATGTGATAAGTAGCCACCATGTGGTTGTGGAGAATTGAACTCAGGACCACTGCAAGAGCAGTTAGTGCTCTTTTTTTTTTTTAATTTTTATTGAATATCGTCTTCATTTACATTACCAATGCTAAAACTTTTCCCAATTTCCCCACTCCCCAAAGACCCCCAACACCTTCTCCCTCCCCGTGCCTCTACGTATATGCCCGTCTACCCAGCATACTACCACCTTCCCCTCCTTGGTTTCCCTTTTTAGGGGCCTCTGTTGAGCCTTTAAATGACCAATGACCATTCCTCCCGCTGATGCCCAACAAGGCCTTCTTTTGCCACATTTTTGGCTGGAACCATGTGTGCCTCTTGGTTAATGGTTCAGTCTCTGGGAGTCTTGGGGCTTCTGGGTGGCCGAAATCATTGTTCTTCTTATCATGGGGCTGTAAACCCCTTCACCTCCTCCAGACCACCCTCCGTCTCCTCCATTTGGGACCCCATGCCCAGTCCAATAGTTGGTTTCTAGTATCTGCCTCTATTTGTAAGGCTATGGCAGGGCCCCTCCGGAGACAACCATGGCATGCTCCTTTTGGTATACACTTCTTGTTATCCATAGTAGTGTCAGGGTTTGGTAATTGTTTATAGGATGAATCCCCAGGTAGGGCAATCTCTATGTGACCTTCACTTCAGTCTCTACTGCACACATTGTCTCCCTTATTATTCCTGTGAGGATTTTGTTCCATTTCTTAGAGGAACCAAAGCACCCTCACTTAAGTCCTCCTTCTTGAACTTCCTGTGCTGGGTGAATTGTAACTTGTTTATTTTGAGCTTTTGGGCTAACATCCACTTATTAGTAAGTACATACCATTTGTGTTCTTTTGTGATTGGGTTGCCTTGCTCAGGATGACAGAATCTAGTTCCATCCATTTGCCTAAGAATTTCATGAATTCATTGTTTTTAATAGCTGAATACACTCCATTTTGTATATATACCACAGTTTTTGTATCCATTCCTCTGTTGAGGGATATCTGGGTTCTTTTCAGCTTCTAGCTATTATAAATAAGGCAGCTATAAACATAGTGGAGCATGTGTTCTTATTACATGTAGGAGCATCATCTGGGTATATGCCCAGGAGTGGTATAGCTGGGTCCACAGATAATGTGATGTCTAATTTTCTGAGGAATTGCCAAACTGATTTTCAGAGTGGTTTTACCAGTTGTAATCCTACCAACAATGGAGAAGTATTCCTTTTCCCCCACATCCTTTCCAGCATTTGCTGTGCCCTGAGTTTTTCATCTTAGCCATTCTGACTGGTATAAGGTGAAATCTCAGTGTTCTTTTGATTTGTATTTCCTTGACAACCAAGGATGCTGAACATTTCTTTAGGTGCTTTAGAGCCATTTGGAGTTTCCTAAGTTGAGAATTCCCTGTTTAGCTCTGTACCCCATTTTTCAGTATGGTTATTTGGCTCTCTGGAGACTAACTTCTTGAGTTCTTTGTATACATTAGAAATTAGCCCTCCGTGAAGAATTGAGTTGGGATTTTGATGGATATTGCATTAAATCTGTATATTGCTTTTGGCAAAATGGCCATTTTAACTATATTAATGCTGCCGATCCATGAGCATGGGAGGTTTTTCCATTTTTTGAGGTCTTCTTCCATTTCCTTCTTCAGAGTCTTGAAGTTCTTGTCATATAGATCTTTCACATGTTTGGTAAGAGTCACCCCAAGATACTTTATACTGTTTGTGGCTGTTGTGAAGGGGGTCATTTCCCTAATTTCTTTCTCAGCCTGCTTATCCTTTGAGTATAGGAAGGCTACTGATTTGCTTGAGTTGATTTTATAAGCTGCCACTTTGCTGAAGTTGTTTATCAGCTGTAGGAGTTCTCTAATGGAGTTTTTTGGGTCACTTAGGTAAACTATCATATCATCTGCAAATAATGATAGTTTGACTTCTTTCTTTCCAATTTGTATCCCTTTGACCTCCTTAGGCTAGTCCCTCCCGAGGTACTAGCTCGGGCAGTTGTCGAATTGCCCGAGCTAGTACCTCAAGTACAATATTGAAAAGATAAGGAGAAAGGGGGCAGCCCTGTCTAGTCCCTGATTTTAGTGGGATTGCTTCAAGTTTCTCTCCATTTAGTTTGATGCTGGCTACCGGTTTGCTATATATTGCTTTTACTATGTTTAGGTATGGGCCTTGAATTCCTGTTCTTTCCAAGACTTTAAGCATGAAAGGATGCTGAATTTTGTCAAATGCTTTTTCAGCATCCAATGAAATGACCATGTGGTTTTTTTCTTTGAGTTTGTTTATGTAGTGGATTGCATTGATGGATGTCCTTATATTGAACCAACCCTGCATCCCTGGGATAAAGTCTACTTGATCATGGTGGATGATCGTTTTGATGTGTTCTTGGATTTGGTTGGCAAGAATTTTATTGAGTATTTTTGCATCGATGTTCATAAGGGAAATTGGTCTGAAGTTCTCTTTCTTTGTTGGATCTTTGTGTGATTTTGGTATCAGCGTAATTGTGGCTTCGTAGAAGGAATTGGGTAGTGTTCCTTCTGTTTCTATTTTGTGGAATAATTTGAAGAGCATTGGTGTAAGGTCTCCTTTGAAGGTCTGATAGAATTGTGCACTGAAACCATCTGGTCCTGTGCTTTATTTGGTTGGAAGACTTTCTATGACCCCTTCTAGTTCTTTAGGGGTTATGGGACTGTTTAGATGATCTATTTGGTCCTGATTTAATTTTGGTATTTGGTATGTTTCAAGGAAATTGTCCATTTCTTCCAGATTCTCCAATTGTGTTGAGTATAGGCTTTTGTGGTAGGATCTGATGATTTTTTGGATTTCCTCAGTTTGTGTTGTTATATCCCCCTTTTCATTTCTTTTTTTTTTCATTTGTTTAAATATTTTTATTTTCTATATTCTTTGTTTACATTCCAAATGATTTTCCCTTTCCCAGATCCCTCCTCCCCATATGTCCCCACTTTCTCTGTGCCCTTATCCCTGACCTCAAGCAAAGAGCAATAGTGTTAAAAACTGCATGGTATTGTTAAAGTGACAGGCAGGCAGATCAATGGAACAGGATTGAAGATCCAGAAATGAACCCACACACCTATGGCCACTTGATCCTCAACAAAGTTGCTGAAAGCATCCAATGGAAAAAAAGATAGCCTTTTCAACAAATGGTGCTGGTTCAATTGGAGGTCAGCATGCAGAAGAATGGAAATTGATCCATCCTTGTCTCCTTGTACTAAGTTCAACTCCAAATGGATCAAGGACCTCCACATAAAGCCAGACACTCTGAAGCTAATAGAAAAGAAATTGGGGAAGAACCTTGAAGACATCGGTACAGGGGGAAAGTTTCTGAACAGATCACCAATAGTGTATGCTCTAAGATCAAGAATTGACAAAAGGGACTTCATAAAATTACAAAGTTTCTGTAAGGCAAAGGACACCATCAAAAGGACAAATTGGCAACCAACAAATTGGGAAAAGATCTTCACCAACCCCACATCAGATAGAGGGCTAATATCCAATATATATAAAGAACTCAAGAAGTTAGACTCCAGAAAACCAAATAACCCTATTTAAAAATGGAGTACAGATTTAAGCAAAGAATTTTCACCTGAAGAACTTCGGATGGCGGAGAAGCATCTTAAAAAATGCTCAACTTCATTAGTCATTAGGGAAATGCAAATCAAAACAACCCTGAGATTTTACCTTACACCAGTCAGAATGGCTACGATTAAAAATTCAGGAGACAGCATATGTTGGCGAGGATGTGGAGAAAGATGAACAGTCCTCCACTGCTGGTGGGGTTGCAAATTGGTACAACCACTCTGGAAATCAGTCTGGCAGTTCCTCTGAAAATTGGGCACCTCGCTTCCAGGAGATTCTGTTATACCACTCCTGGGCATATACCCAGAAGATTCCCCAGCATGTAATAAGGATACATGTTCCACTATGTTCATAGCAGCCCTATTTATAATTGCCAGATGCTGGAAAGAACCCAGGTATTCCTCAACAGAAGAGTGGATGCAAAAAATGTGGTATATATACACAATGGAGTACTATTCAGCCATTAGAAACAATGAATTCATGAAATTCTTAGGCAAATGTATAGCGCTGAAGAACACCATACTAAGCGAGGTAACCCAGACTCATAAGATGAATCATGGTATGCACTCACTAATAAGTGGATATTAACTGGAATGCCAAAAACAAAATCCGCACATCAAATGAGGTAAAAGAAGAATGAAGGAGTGGCCCCCTGTTCTGGAAACACTCAGTGAAGTAGTATAGGGCAAAACAAGAACAGGTAAGTAGGAAGGGTTGGGTGGGAAAACAGGGGGAGGGAAAGGGGGGTGATGGGACTTTTGGGGAGTGGGGGTCTAGAAAAGGGGAAATCATTTGAAATGTAAATAAAAAATATATCGAATAAAAAATAAAAGAATTTAGCCCTCTATTGGATGTAGGGTTAGAAAAGATATTTTCCTAATTTGTTGGTTGCAATTTTGTCCTATTGACCATGTACTTTGCCTTACAGAAGCTTTGCAGTTTTATGAGGTCCCATTTGTCGATTCTTGTTCTTAGAGATTCTTGTTCTTAGAAATTGCTCTTTCTAGATCTATGAAGAATTGATTTGGCATTTTGATGGGGATTTCATTGAATCTGTGGATTTCATTGAATCTATGGATTGCTTTCGGCAAGATGGCCATGTTTGTAGATTGATCTTGCTAATCCATGAACATGGGAGATCTTTCCATCTTCTGAGTCTTTTTCAATTTCTTTCTTCAGAGGCTTAAAGTTCTTGTCATATAGATCTTTCACTAACTTCCTTAGGGTCACACCTAGGTATGATATATTATTTGGGACTATTGTGAAGGGTGTCATTTCCCTAATTTCTTTATCCTCTTTCTCCTTTGAGTAGAGGAAGGCTACAAATTTGCTTGAGTTAATTTTATATCCAGCCACTTTGCTGAAGTTGTTTATCAGCTTTAGGAGTTCTCTCTTGAAAGTCTGGGGGTTGCATAAGTGTACTATCATATCACCTGTAAATAGTGATATTTTAACTTCTTCCCTTCCAATTTGACCTCCTTTTGTTGCATGATTGCTCTGGCTAGGACTTCAAGTACTATATTGAATAGATAGGGAGAGAGTGGGCAGCCTTGTCTGGTCCCTGATTTTAGTGGGATTGCTTCAAGTTTCTGTTTAACTTGATGTTGCTACTGGTTTGCAGTATATTGCTTTCACTATGTTTAGGTATGGGCCTTGGATTCCCAATCTTGCCAAGACCTTTATCATGAAGGGCTGCTGGATTTTTCAAAAGCCTTTTCAGCATCTAATGAAATGACCTTGTGGGTTTTTTCTTTAGTTTTTTTATGCAGTGGATTACATTGACAGATTTCCATATATTGAACCATATTTGCATTCCTGGGGTGAAGCCTACCTGATCATGGAGAATTATAGTTTTGATGCATCTTGGACTCGGTTGGCCAAGGTTTTGTTCAGTATTTTTGCATCAGTGTTCATGAGGGAGATTGGTCTGAAGTTCTCCTTCCTTGTTTAGTCTTAGTTTGGTTTATGTATAAGCGTTATTGTGGCTTTATAGAAAGAGTTGGGTAGTGTTCCTTGAGTTTCTATTTCATGGAAAAGTTTGAAGAGTATCAGTATTAAATCTTCTTTGAAGATCTGATAGAATCTCCTGCTAAACTCATCTGGTCCTGGACTTTTTTTTAATGGGAAAATATTAATGACTGCTTCCATTTCCTCAGGACTTATGGGACTATTTATATGATTTATCTGATCCTGTTATAGCATTGGCACCTGGTATGTACCTAGAGAATTGTTCATTTCGTTGTTGTTTTCAAACATTGTTGAGTATAAAGTCTTGTAGTAGGATCTGATAATTTTTTGAATTTTCAGTTTTTGTTGTTATGTCTCCCTTTTCATTTCTGATTTTATTAATTTGGATACTGTCTCTGTGCCCTCTGGTTAGTCTGGCTAAGGGTTTACCTAGCTTGTTGAGTCTTTCAGAGAACCAGATCCTTGTTTTGTTGATTCTTTGTATAGTTCTTTTTGTTTCTCTTTGTTTGATTTTGGCCCTAAATTTGATTATTTCCTGCTGTCTACTCCTCTTCAGGGTATTTGCTTCCTTTTATTCTAGAACCTTCAAGTGTACTGACAAGCTGTTAGTGTAAGCTCTCTACATTCTCTTTTTGGAGGCACTCATAGCTATGAGTTTTCCTCTTAGAACAGCTTTCATTGTGTCACATAAATTTTGGTATAATGTGCCTTAATTTTCATTAAATTCTAAAAAGTCTTTATTTTCTCTCTTTGTTTCTTCCTTGCCCAAGCTGTCATTGAGAAGAGCATTGTTCAAGGTCCATGTGTATGTGTGTTTTCCATTGCTTTTGTTTGAGGTTAAGACCAACCATAGACCTTGGTGATCTGATTATTTGGTGATCTGACCACTTATATGGTCAATTTTGGAAAAGGTAGCATGAGGTGCTGAGAAGAAGGTATATTCTTTTGCTTTAGGGTGGAATGTTCCATAAAAATCTGTTAGATCCATTGGTTCATAACTTCATTTGGTTTCATTGTATCTCTGTTTAGCTTCTGATTCCATGATTTGTCCATTTTTGAGAGTGGGGTGTTGAAGTCTCCCATTATTATTGTATGGGATACAATGTGTGCTTTGGGCTTTATTAAAGTTTCTTTTATGAATATGGGTGCCCTTGTGCTGGGAGAATAGATGTTCAGAATTGAGAGTTCACCTTGTTAGATGTTTCCTTTGATCAGTATGAAGTGTCCCTCCTCATTCTTTTTGAAAACTTTTGGTTGAAAGTCAATTTTATCTAAGAATGGCCACTCCAGCTTGTTTCTTGGGACCGTTTGCTTGGAAAATTGTTTTCCAACCTTTGACTCTTAAATAGTGACTTTCTTTGTCACTGAGGTGGGTTTCTTGTATACAGAAAAATGTTGGGTCCTGTTTACATATCCAGTCTATTAGTCTATATCTTTTTATAGGGGAATTGAGACCATTGATATTAAGAGATATTAAGAAAAAGTGATTGTTGTTTGCTGTTATCTTCTTAGTTAAAGGTGACATTCTTCTATTGAGTTTGCTGAAAATTAGCTTACTGATTTTTTTCTTTTTTATTCAATATATTTTTTATTTACATTTCAAATGATTTTGCCTTTTCTAGCCCCATATTCCCTGAAAGTCCCATAAGCCCCCTTCACTCCCCCTGTTCTCCCACCCAACTCTTCCCACTTCCCTGTTCTGGTTTTGCCCTATACTGCTTCACTGAGTCTTTCCAGAACAAGGGGCCACTCCTCCATTCTTCTTGTACCTCATTTGATGTGTGCATTATGTTTTGGGTATTCCAGTTTTCTAGGTTAATATCCACTTATTAGTGAGTGCATAACATGATTGATCTTTTGAGACTGGGTTACCTGACTTAGTATGATGTTCTCCAGGTCCATCCATTTGCCTAAGAATTTCATGGATTCATTGTTTCTAATGACTAAATAGTACTCCATTGTGTATATATATCACATTTTTTGCATCCACTCTTCTGTTGAGGGATACCTGGGTTCTTTCCAGCTTACTGATTTTTCTACAGTGTGGTTTCTTTCCTTGTGTAGGTATTTTCCACCCATTATCCTTTGCAGAGCTGGATTTGTGGAAAGAAATTGTATAAATATGCTTTTGTCATGGAATGTCTTCTCTGTCTCTGATAATGGAAAGTTTTGCTGGATGTGGTAGTCTAGTGTGTTATCTTAGGGTCTGTATGACTTTTGCCCAGGCTCTTCTGGCTTGCATAGTCTCTGGTGAGGAGCCTGGTGTAATTCTGATATGTCTGCCTTTATATGTTACTTGACCTTTTTCTCTCACTGCTTTTAATATTCTTTCTTTGTTTGGTGCATTTGGTGTTTGATTATTATGTGATGGGAGGAATTTCTGCTCTGGTCCAAACTGTTTTGTGTTCTGAAGGCTTCTTGTATGTTCATGAGCATCTCTTTATTTAGGATAGGGAAGTTTTCATCTACAATTTTGTTAAAGATATTTACTGGGCCTTTAAGATGTGAATCTTCACTCTCATCTATACCTATCATCCTTAGGTTTGGTTTTCTCATTGTGTCCTGAATTTTCTGGATGCTCTGTGTTACAAGCTTCTTGCATTTTGCATTTTCTTTGACTGTTGAGTCAATGTTTTCTACGGAATCTTTAGCATCTGAGATTCTTTATTCTATCTCTTCATTCTGTTGTTGATGCTTGCATCAATGACTCGTGAATTCTTTCCAAGGTTTTCTATGTTCAGAGATGTCTCATTTTGTGATTTCTTTATTGATCCTCTTTCCAGTTTTAGATCCTGGATAGTTTTTTCATATCCTTCACTTGCTTGTTTGTTTGTTTTTCCTGAAATTCTTTAAGAACTTTTTGTGTTTCCTCTTTATGAGCTTCTGCATGTTGACCCATGTTTTCCCAAAATATCCTATGGGATTTTTTTTTTTTTAATGCTTGTGGTTTTTATTTTTTTTATTTTTTTTATTCGATATAATTTATTTACATTTCAAATGATTTCCCCTTTTCTAGCCCCCCACTCCCCGAAAGTCTCGTAAGCCCCCTTCTCTTCCCCTGTCCTCCCACCCACCCCTTCCCACTTCCCCGTTCTGGTTTTATAGAATACTGCTTCACTGAGTCTTTCCAGAACCAGGGGCCACTCCTCCTTTCTTCTTGTATCTCATTTGATGTGTGGATTATGTTTTGGGTATTCCAGTTTTCTAGGTTAATATCCACTTATTAATGAGTGCATACCATGATTCACCTTTTGAGTCTGGGTTACCTCACTTAGTATGATGTTCTCTAGCTCCATCCATTTGCCTAAGAATTTCATGAATTCATTGTTTCTAATGGCTGAATAGTACTCCATTGTGTAGATATACCACAGAAGGCCTTCTGCCTGCTGACCAATGTTCTCCCATATTTCTTTAAGAGATTTTTGTATTTCCTCTTTAATGGCTTCTACCTTTTGATCCATATTCTCTTGTATTTCTTTAAGGGATTTTTGTGCTTCTTTCTGTTGACTCATGTTCTCCTGTATTTCTTTAAGGGAGTTACTTATGTCCTTCTTGAAATCCTCCATCAGTGATGTGAGATGTAATTTTAAATCTAGTTCTTGCTTTTCTGATGTGATGGAATATGCAGGATTTGCTGTTGTGGGAGAACTGGGTTCTGATGGTGCCATGTTGCCTTGGGTTCTGTTGGTAATGATCTTGCATTTGTCTTTGGCCATCTCATTATCTCTGGTGTTAGCTGGTCTTGCTGTCTCTATCTTCTCTGTCCTGCAGACCTGTGCTTCTGTACTACTAGGATTCCCTTTCTCTCTAATGCCCTGCAAACAGCTGGTTCTCCAGGAAGTATCAGGTGATGGGGTCTCTACTGTGGCAGACTTTGCAATGGTCGAATGCCCTGCAATATTTGAGGAATGCTGCTATTCCTCAAATGTTCTGCTTCTGCTGAATCTCAAATGCTCTGTTGATGCTGTTTCTCAAATGCCCTGCTTCTACCAGTTCGAATGCCCTACTAGTTTCAGTTATTGAATGACCTGCTCCTGCCTGTTCTCCAGAGAATATCAGGAAGTAGGCTCATCCCCGTGTCAGAAGGGGTGCAGTTCTACCATATCTGATGGGTAGTACAAGGGAGGGTAGAAGGGAAGGAAGGGGAGTAGTTATCTGGATGTTGCTGGGTAGTGAGTCCCAGAGCAGCTCTGGGCCTCTAGGGGTGGGGGAGGTTCTTACTGAATGTTCTGCTCCTGCCAGTTCTCTAGCAATTATCAGAAAGTAGGATCTTGCTCATGTCAGATGTGGCGCAGGTCAAGTCAATGGGGCAGTGGCAACGGAGGAGACCAGATATAGTTTTAAGCAGTTAATTATCAAACCAGAAGTCTCAAATGGCTGAGAAATGCTTACAGAAATGTTAAACATCATAGCCACAAGGGAATTCCAAATCAAAATTATTTTTGAGATTCCATCTTACATCTGTAAGAATGGCTAAGATAAAAACCACAAATGGCAGTCTTGTTGGTGAGGGTGTGGGTAAAGGTAAAGATATTCATCCTGGTCTACAAAGTTTTACAGCTCCTATGAAACCAATACGGTGGTTCCTGAGAAAACTGGTACTTGATTTACCTCAAGACACAGTTATACCATTCTGGGAATATATCCAAAGAACACTTCATCTTACCACAAGGATATTTGCTCAATCATGATCATTGTTGTTCTATGATAGTCCAAAACTGGAAACAACCTAAATCCCTCTCCAGAAGAATAGATAAAGAAAAGGAGGGACATTTGCACAATGAAGTATTACTTATGTCTTTAAAAAATGACAACATGAAATTCAAAGGAAAATGGATGGAAGCAGAAGAAATAATTTTAAGTGAGGTATCATATATTTAGAAAGATAAATATGGCACATATTCACTTATATGCAGATAACAGCCTTTTAAATAAGTGATAATTAACCTACAGTTTATAGACCTGCAGATGTTAGGTATAGAGGAAGGGACTAGGGGGAACTTATGAATCTCCTGGAAGGAGAGGATAGAGTAGATTTTACAGGTCAAGTAGGGGTAGGAAGGGAGGGGGAGAGCATTGAGGGAATGCAAGGTCAAGTAGGGTTGAGGGAGCAAATGTGGGGAAAGGCAGCTGGAATTGAAGGATATTTGAGAGACAACATGGCAACCTAGTACAATGGAAATTTCCTAAAATATATGAGGTGATCCAAATGAGTTTGCCTAAGAATGGTTGAGACTGAGTCCCAACTGGCCATCTCTTATTACCAAAGGAAGTTTCCAGGAGTGTTATTGGGTTTCATGGCAGTAATTTCTTTGCCAAGGGGGTCCTGGAAATCCACAAACAACCAAGGCTGTGTCAAGGAAAGAATTTTTCAAACTGACAATGGCCAAGGATAATTGCCATACAACTCATTTGAACACGGAGCCTTCACCCCTATGTTCTGGTGTTTTAGGAGTTGCAAGGTACTGTGCTGGCTACCAAAACAACCCACTCATAAAACCTGTGATGTACAATCTATCTTGCCTACAAGACATCCTAGGGCAATGGTGGCACAGAGTTTGCGGCAGTATCTAACCTTAAGTCAAATCACCTATCTGATTTGACTTATAGCCTACTTCACAGAATGGAATCCATACCTGAAAGTGCTTGGGTGATGAAGAATCAAAGACTAAACAGTTCAGAGATTTAGTATAAAACCAAATACTACTGGTCTTAAAAAATGTATCAAAATGACTTTTTTATTAGATATTTGCTTTATTTACATTTTGAATGCTATTCCCTTTCCTCATTACCCCTCTGAAAACCCCCTATACTATCCACATTTCCCCTGCTTACCATTCTCCTCCTACTTTCCTGACCTGGCATTCCCCTACACGGGGGCATTGAACCTTCACCAGAAAAATGGCCTCTCCTCTCATTGATGTCTGAAAAGGCCATCCTCTGCTACATATGTACCTAGAACCATCGGTTCCTCCATGAGTACTCTTTGGTTGGTAGTTTAGTCCCTGGGAGCTCTAGGGGAACTGGTGGGTACATGTTATTCTTCCTCCTATAGGGCTGTAAACCTCTTCAGCTCCATGGGTCATTTCTCTAGCTCCTTTTGGGTATTCCAAGTTTTTGGGCTAATATCAACATATCCGTGAGTGCATACCATGTGTGTTTCTTTCTAATTGGATTACCTCACTCAGGATGATATTTTCTAGTTCCATACATTTGCGTAAGAACTTAATAAATTCATTGTTTTTTAATAGCTGAGTAGTACTCCACTGTATAATTGTACCACATTTTCTGTATTAATTCCTCTGTTGAGGGACATCTGGGTTCTTTCCAGCTTCTGGCTATGATAAATAAGGCTGCTATGAACATAGTGGACTTCGTGTCCTTATTTCATGTTGGAACATCTTCTGGGTATATGCCCAGGTAATATTATGTTGAATTTTCTGAGAAACCACCAAACTGATTTCAATTCTTCATAGAGTTAGAAAGAGCAATTTCCAAATTTAACTGGAATAACTAAAACCCAGGATAGTGAAAACTATTCTCAACAAAAGAACCTCTGGTGGAATCACCATCCCTGGCCTCAATCTATACTATGGAGCTATAGTGATAAAAATTGCATGGTACTGGCACAATGACAGGCAGGTAGATCAATGGAATAGAATTGAAGACCCAGAAATGAACCCACACACCTATGATCACTTGATCTTTGACAAAGGAGCTAAAACCATCTAGTGGAAATAAGACAGCATTTTCAACAAATGATGCTGGTTCAATTGGGAGTCAACATGTAGAAGAATGCAAAGTGATCAATTCTTATCTCTCCATACAAAGCTCAAGTCCAAGTGGAACAAGGACCTCCACCTAAAGCCAGATACACTGAATCTAATAGAAGAGATGTGGGGAACTCATGGGAACAGCGCAAAATTTCCTGAACAGAACACCAATATCTTATGCTCTAAGATGACTAACTCTTAATGATATTCTGTTATACGAGTAGATTAGTGCCTTAGTCAGTCATCATCAGAGAAGCTTTCTCTTGCAGCAGATAGGAACAGATGAAGAGGCCCACAGCCCAATATTATAAGAGAGTACTTGAACACACAGCTTCATTAAATCTTTCCCCTCAGATCTCAGGAAACCTCATGAAAGAGGAGGCAGAAAAAATCAGGCAATGTAGTTAGAAAGAGCCCCTGCTCCTGCTTTAAGATGACCCATCTCACAACTGTTACATATATACAGAGCACTTAGGTCTGTCCCATGCAGGGTCTCTGGCAGTTCAGTCTTTATGAGCCCCTATGGGCTTACATTAATTGATTCTATAGGTTTTCTTGTTGTATCCTTGATCATTCTAGATCCTTCAATCCTTCCCTCCCATCTCCTACAAGATTCTCCAAGCTCCACTGAATGTTTGGCTGTGAGTCTCTACAACAGTTTCCACTAGTTGCTAGGTGAAGCCTCTCATATGGCAGTTATGCTAGGCTTCTGTCTGCAAGTATAGCAGAATATCATTATTAGTGTCAGGAATGGTCTCCCTCTCATGGTATAGGTCTCAATCTGGGCTAGTCATTGTTTGCCGTTTACCTTAAATTCTGCTCCATAGTTTATCCCAGCACATCTTGTAGGTAGGATTAATTGTAAGCCTAAGATTTTGTGGCTGATTTGGTGTTCTAATTCCTTCATGGGATGCTTTGCCTGGGTACCAGAGATGGCCAGTTCGTACTCCATATATCCCTTTACTAGGACTCTTAGCTATGCTCACTCTCATAGATTTCTAGAAGTTTTCATTGTCCTAGGTTTCTAGCTCATTCTAGAGATGTCCACCCCATTCCAGTTGTTCTCTCCCAGTACTCTGTCTCTTCCTCCTCCCCTCACATCATCCCTCCTCCTATCTTCAAATCCTCTCTCAACAAGTTCCCTTCATCTGACCATCCCTGAAGTCTTGTTTTTCCCCTTCTTAGTGAGACTCAAATGTTTCTTCTTGGGCCCTCCTTGTTACTTAGCTTCTTTTGGGTCTCTAGCTTGTAGCTTGGTTATCCTTACTTTATGATCAACATCTACTTGTAACTGAGTTCATATCTTCTTTCCCTTTTTAGTTATAGGTTGCTTCATTCATGATGATCTTTTCTAGTTTCATCCACTTGTCTACAAATCTCATGATGTCCTTGTTAGCTGAGTAATACTATATTGTGTAAATGCACCACATTATCTTTATCCATTCTTCAATTGAGGGATATATGGGTTGTTTCCAATTTCTGGCTATTAAAAATAGAGCTGCTCTGAACATAGTGGATCAGGTGTCCTTGTAGTATGGTGGAGCTTCTTTTGGGTATATGCCTAGGAGTGGTATAGCTGAGTCTTGGGGGTAAAACTATTCCCAATGTTCCAAGAAACCACCAGATAAATTCCCAAAGTGGATGTACACATTTGTACTCCCACCAGAAATGGAAGAGTGTTCCTTGTACTTCACATTTTCTCCAGCATGAGCTGTTCCTTGAGTTTTTGATCTTAGCCATTCTGATGGGTGTAAGGTGAAATTTCAGAATTGTTTTGATTTGCATTTCCTTGATGACTAAGCATGTTGAACATTTCTGTAAGAGCTTCTAAGTCATTAAAAAGTCCTCTGTCAAGAATTTGGCTAAACCTGATATGGGAAGAGACAGGAGAGAAGTCCGGAGGGTCAGGAGAATAAATAGAAATGAATAGCACTGGGTGGAGGGGAACTTGGGGAACCACTAGAAAGTACCAGATACCAGGGATGTAAGAGGCTCCCAGGACCCAATGGGGATGATATTACCTGAAATACCCAACAGCAAGGAGATAGAACCTGAAGACAACACCTGTAGTAGACAGACACAGGCCCCAGTGAAGCAATGGGTGGGTAGGGACACCCACCCATCTAAAAATATTTACCCCGGAATTGTCCCTGTCCAAAGGCAATGTAGGGACAAAAGTGGAGCAGAGACTGAAGAAAAGGCCATCCAGAGACCACCCCACAGTGTGATCCATTCCATATGTAGTCACCAAACTCTGACACTATTGCTGATACCAAGATGTGCTTGCAGACAGGAATCTAGTGCTATCCTCTAAGAGGCTCTGCCAGCACCTGAGTAAGACAGATACAGATACTCACAACCAACAATTGGACTGAACTTAGGGACCTCAATAGAAGAGTTAGGTGAAGGACTGAAGGAGCTGAAGGTGATGGAAAGAACAAAAGTATCAATTAACCAGACACTTCAGTGCTCCCAGGGACTAAACTATCAACCAAAGAGTATACATGGGCTGGTCCATGGCTACTGCTGCATATGTAGCTGAGGACTACCTCACCTGGCATTAGTGGAAGGATAGGCCCTTAGTCCTGGGGAGGTTTGATGCCCCAGAGAAGAGGGATGCTAGAGGTGTGAGGAGTGAGTGGGTGGGTAGGTGTGGGAGCAGCCTCTTAGAGGCAAGGGAGAAGGGGATGGAAGTTCATGGAGGGAAGACCTGGATGGGAGATAGCATTTGAAATGTAAACAAATAAAGCAATTAATAAATAAAAAAAGGGGGAAAGAATTTAGATTAAATCTGCACCCTATTTTTAATTGGATTATTTGGTTTGCTGATGGGTTTCTTTCTTTCTTTCTTTCTTTCTTTCTTTCTTTCTTTCTTTCTTTCTTTCTTTCTTTCTTTCTTTCTTTCTTTCTTTCTTTCTTTCTTTCTTTCTTTCTTTCTCTCTGTTTCTCTTTCTTTATTCATTTTTTTATTTATTGAATATCATCTTCATTTACATTGCCAATGGTAAAACCTTTCCCGATTTCCCCCCTCCCCAAAGACCTCTAACCCCTCCTCCCCCCCCTGCTTCCACGCATATGACCCTCCACTCGACCCGTTCTCACCTCCCATGCCCCCTTGATTTCCCTTTGTTGTGATATCTATTGAGCCTTCACCTGACCAAGGACCACTCCTCCCACTGATGCCCAACAAGAAATTTCTCTGCCACATTTTTGGCTGGAACCATGTGTACTCCTTGGTTTATGGTTAGTCCCTGGGAGTCCTGGGACATCTGGGTGGCCAAAATCATTGTTCTTCCCATGGGGCTGTAAACGAGTTCTTCATATATTTCAGATATTAACCCTATGTTGGATGTGGAGTTGGTAAAAAAAAATTCCCATTCTGTAGGCTGCCGTATTTTTCTTTTAGAAATGTCCTTTGCTTATAGAATGTTTTGGTTTATGAGGTGCAATTTATTAGTTATTGATCTTGGTGCTTGATCTGTTGGTGTTCTGTTCAGAAAGTTGTCTCCCGGGCCAATGCATTCAAATGTTCCCAACTTTTAACATGTTTGATGTTTCTGGTTTTATGTTGAAGTCATTGGTCTACTTGGCTTTGAGTTTTGTGCAGTGATGAATAGTTCTATTTGCATTCTTCTACATGCAGACATCCAGTTAGTCCAGCACCATTTGTTGAAGATGTTTTCCACTTTTCATTGCACAGTTTTCTATTCTTAGTCAAAAACAAACAAACAAACAAACAAACAAACAAAGTCTCTATAGGTGTGTGGTTTTACTTCTGATTCTTAAATTTTTATTTATTGATCAACCTGTCATTTTTATGCCAGTTCAGGTGATTGGGTGCAGTTTAAGGCTGTTGGGTGTGTTCTAAGGGGATGTGGTAGGCCAGGGCATAGTGTAGAGGCAGGGTTTTACTTGAATGTCTCTGGTAAAGATAGGTCTCTGGGAATGCAAACATACTTGTGTCCCTAAGGACAGAGTACAGTTTTTAGCTCTTGGGTCTGCTTTAGAGAGACTTGGATGGCCTTTCCTAAAGTCTCTGCTCCACTTTGAGATTCTTCCATATACTAAACCCAGATAGTATTACAGATACCAAGACACGCTTGCTAGTGGGAGCCTGCTGCAGCTGTCTCTGGAGAGGCTCTGCCAGAGCATGACAAATACAGATGTGGATACTGGCAACCAACCACTGGACTGAGCATAGGGACTCCAGTGGGAAAGAACTGAAGGGTTTGTATGGCTACAGCTACATATGTAGCAGAGGATGGCTTTATCTGGCATCAGTGGGAGGCCCTTTGTCCTGTGAAGACTCAATGCCCCAATGTAGGGGAATGCCAAGGCAATAAGGTGGGAGTAGGTGCATGGGTGGGGGAGCACCCTCATAGAATCAGGAGAAGGGGGATGGGATAGTGGGTTCATGGAGGGAAAACCGGGAAAGGGGATAACATTTAAAATATAAATAAAAGACCCAATTAAGAAAAGAGAGGGAGACTTGGCAGGCAGGTGATTGGGGAAGGATGGGTTTTATCTTGTCCCTGATGACAGTAGGTGTCCAGGAATGCAGACAGAGTTGTGGACCAGAAGATGTAGCACAGGAGATAGAAGGTAATTTGCAGCTGTCAGGTGTTCCCAAAAGGGACTTGATGAGCAATGGGACTTGGGAAGCTTCCTACATGGTGTCCCCAGTACAGGCAAACCTCTGAGAATGCAGGTAGTACTGTGGGCAAGATAACAGAGTACAGTGGTCAGGACACATCACCCATGGGGACATGGCAGGCAGGGTAGGCAGTTCTTATTAGACAATACTTCTGTAAGACTGGTGGCTTTTGTGGAAAACTCACTGCCTTGGGCATTCTTGTTTAGTTCTTGAGATTTGACAAGGGTATGTGGACTTTTTTCTTTGATTTGTGTTCGATATTAGTTTGAGTCAGTGCAGGACCTTTGTGTCTGGGCTAAGTGAAACAGGTAGATGAGATGTTTGGCTAGAGCCTTAGCTCCTAAACTATAGGTCTAGACCCAGGTCTGTGAGTGCAGAGATGGCAGTAGTTAGAGAAGAAAGTAGTTTCTCATCAATCAAAGTTGGCATTTGAACAAAGCAGCTCAAAGTCACTGATGTGGATGTAAGCTTGTGCAGATGACATAGGTAGGGGAGGGAGTGAATCACAATGTGGGTGATGGAGGATAGATGGAAAAGAAAATGAAGGGCTATCCAGCAACGGTGGCTCATAATTAAAGATGGTTCAAGGATCATGGTTTGTGAGTGTACAAATAGTGGGTTTTGTGAGTACATTTTATAAATATGTCTGTCTCTATAATTTCTTTTCTAAGCTCCTATAGGCCAGGAAATGTGTCCCTGATAGCTTGCCAGCCAGTACAGGGCAAACAATGCCAGGGGACTTTCAGAAAGTGTGTCTTGGTGGTGAAGATTATGCGACATTGGTTATGCAAGATTCTTCTCTTTGATTCTCTGTTGGTTAAGCTTTTGTTTTAATTGTCAATGGTGTGCACTGAGACTGAGGTGGGTAGATTAGGTTTTCTCCATAAGTGGTCAGTACCCTCACAGTTGGTTGGTAGTAAGCTCAATGGACTCCCTGAGGATACTGACTGTCAGGTAATCAACATCAGGGATCCAGATCTTATGACAGCACAAGTCCCTAATCATTATGGCCCACAAGCCTGTAGAATTTCCTACCTCAGGGAGATGGTCTGTCATTTCTGTCACTGTCTCAGAGAGGTCAGGGTCTAATGGATGATAAGGAAGCATTGTTCTTTGCTCCCAAGCTGGGTAAGTGGCATGTTGCCAATGAGTTTCTGGACAGTATTGCCTCATTAACTATATCCTCAAGCTTGGATGCTCTGGGAGGGGAGAGGAAACTCAGGCCAAAAGTAAAGTGCTCTTTGCCTGAAAGCTCAGATGGCTTCAGAGGCTAGCATGTCCTTAATTGCTCTGTTTTCATTCTATCTCTTGTCTTACTGGGGTGGTTTGATAAGAATGGCACCCAAAGGCTCCCATATTTGAATGCTTGTTCATCAGGAAGTAGCACTACATTAAGGGGTTGAAGTAAGCGTGACTTGTTGGAGGAAGTGTGTCACTAGCAATGGGCTTTGTGATTTCAAATGCTCAAGCCAGACATAGTGCTATTTTCTCTTCCTGCTGCCTGCTGATCTCGATGTAGAACTCTCAGCTGCCTTTCCTGCGCCGTGCCTAACTGCATGCTGCCATGCTTCCTGCCATGATGATAAGTGACTACACCACTAAAAAATAAGCCATCTCCAATGAAATTCTTTTTAAAGAGTTGCTATGATCATAGTGTCTTTTTACTGCAATAGAATATGGACTAAGACAGTTACCCAGAGGCTTGGTCAAGGCTTGAAAAGAGGGGTTTTCAGAGGCAGTTCAAGACTGGATTCTAGTTTTCTGTTCTTTATTTTTTCGACTTCCTTGCATAATCTGAGTTTTGACTTACATGTTTAGAATATGCATTTTTGTAGTAGACTGCATTTTTATGAGTCCAACAACACCATGAACTTTTTATTTATTCACTTAGTTTTTTCTTTGCCTGAAAAATAGTATTTTGTTCATAGTTCTTAATCAAAAAAGATGTGCTTTAACTAATGAAAAATAATGTTGAATTTTTGACAGAATTAAACATATTCACTTAACTGAAATATTTAAAATATAACAAAAAAAAACTAAAATAGAAAGCATTGTGTCTACTCACAGCCAAGCTGTACATGAATGCAAATGCAGAACATCTGGGAATCTGAAATTGAAAAGACAGAGCTCATAATTTTTATACAATTCCCCAAATATTTTTCCAGGAAATTCCAGTTTATTTTATGGACATATAATATATATATATAGAAAATTTATTGATGCTAAAAGCATACATATTATGCCAATCTAATCATTCAAATTAAGCTCATTATTCACAATTATGAAAGTCATAGTGGGAGTGAACCACAGTAATTGACACTCAATGATCAAAGTTCTTGAGAATTCATAATTTTTGTCTTGACTGGTAATTAGCGTTCTGTGAAATGGAGGATTCCTCACCTTTTGTCCTTTTATAATTTATACTTAAAATTTTTGATTATTTGTTCTTCAGATTTTATTAAGGTCTAGATCTGAAGTGGGTCAGAAGAGGAAAAAGAAAGAAAAGATACTGAACATGATTTTTCTTAGAGACTTCAATGCTAGATAGACACCAGACTGACTGGCCTGACATACAAGCCAATGGTTGTTTAGCCATAAGTAAAGTAGTGGGAGGAAATGAACATCAGATTCAAAATACATGTGAGATGGATAATTTACTTGTGGTGATTGTTTTTTTCTTTCTATTCAGGAAAGTTAGGACAATAATCACTTCTTCAGTCTGAAACCAATGGCATTTGAGTTGGCAGTGCCTGGAAGCAAGACTAACATAAATGCTGTGGCCATACTTTCTGATCAAGACACATGGTCCAACACGTGTTGACAGATGGATGGAATATTTTGGATTACCACTACACTAGAAAAAGTTTTTACAGATGGCATAGGTATGGCACACAGACATGGACATGTAACTTGAGCAGGCTGGAGGAAATGCCATGCCCTTCTTCAAAATGTCATTTCCAGTGTGGAATCTTCCACTATTAGAGCCTTATTTCTGCGTTTTTTTAGAGGAGTTCAGATATTCCAGCTTGTCTTTTGCAAATGGAAGAATTTATGGTATTTAAAATCTTAAACATTTTTCAAACTCTGGCTTGTTTGGAATTCATATCAGAAAGAAAAAGTACAACGAATAAGGAAGCTTTGGGAAAGGAGAGTGTAAGGAGGCAAAAGGAAAGAATCTCATACTGTGCCTAGATATAGTTTCAGCTTACATTGGGGGAAGATATCAGATATATCAGTTTAGTCTGACTGCAACATTCAGTTCTGTCATATAATATAGAAGTGTATGTGTAGTATTGATTGGAGAGTTGAAAAAAAAGTAACAATAGTTTCTTCTTTATTTCCTTGTTTCTTTTCCTCTTCTTTGGTCTCTTCATGCATTTCCATTTATAATATGAGATGTTCTGTCACAATGGGTAGTATAAAATGTCAATATAAAGTTTCTGATTATTTTCATAAGTAATTTTTAAGAAACACAAAAACTTGGCTTTTGAATAAGTGAAGATATTTGTATTTATTTAGGTCATGTATATACTTTCACACACACACACACACACACACACACACACACACAAACCCTCTTACTACCTAAGGACTCAAATTGTTATTTACTAAAACATCAGCTTTTTATTTTTATTAAATTATTATGATTTCTTCTTTTCTTATATAAATTAATACTTAGATAATAGAATGATGATGAATTGTTCTCAGAAGTAGGGCATAATAGTTATCTACCGCACATCAAGAGAAATTTAGAAACAGGACTACCTAAGTTAATGAGGGGCAAGAGGGAATTTGGGAGAGTGGAGAATTTAAGATATAGAAGTAATTATTTTGGATTTTAAATTATTTACTAAGTATAGCAATGTTGAGATGCTTTTGTTAGTCAACTTAGAAATTTTCTTAAAAGAGAATATCAAAATATAGAACAACAGCAGGTATTTTATATTCTGATGCACAAGCCTCCAATCCTGTGAAGCTCTTGAGAAAACCTTAGCCTGCTTTTGGGTGGATACATTAGTGTCTTTTGTTGTTTCTTGGTTCACTGATTATTCAAAGCCGTAAACCATGTGAGCTCGATGATGTGGCGTGTGCTGCTATAGAACTCTTTGCTCAATACTTTGTTTTCTTCACAAAAGAAAAATAATATTTGTGTGCTGTTTACAAAAACTTAAGGGTACTATTGAACATTTCAGCTACTAACACCAACAACCTTGATAATCATAATCTATTTTTTTTAAAATCCCATTTCACTCAGACAAGTAAGCAGTCATCAATTTTAGGCTCTCACGTGAAATACAAATTTAACACCATAGAAATGAAAACGAAAGCAATTTGTACCTTTACTGTTCCAAGGGGAATCATTCTTAGTCTGTTTACTATAAAATATTCCCTCTATCACATCGTCTTCTAAGTTATGTCAATGTCACCAACCATAACCTCAATCATAGTAAGTAGATGATACCCTCGCATGACCAAAACCATGCCATCATTATTAGATAACCTTATTAGCATATGTGGTTAAAAATGCCACCTCCTTTTTATTTATTGACTTATTCAGAATGGCATAGGTTATATGCTGACTGGGAACCTGGTATGCTGTAAGAAAATGGCATAGTGTTTTATTTTATTTTTCAAACTCATATCTACCTATCATGCAGAGACACCCACACTTCTTTAAATATTTCTTTACAAACCACATTTTTGCATCTATGTCTTTTGTCATTATTAGCCTTAGAAAATAAATTAAAAGAAAAAATATAATAGAAATGTTTTCAAAGCACAGTAAACATTAGAAGAAATGTCAAATCAGAAAAGATGCCAAAGAGAGAAGATAGACACACAGTATGTATGTGCTTGTTCACTGTGATTGCTGTCTGCATGTAGACATCAAGAATAAGTTGCATAGATTTGTATTCCTCAAGCAAGTTTCCTGATAATATTCTGCCAAGCTCAGAAACCTTGTTGTCATTTCACCTTTGGCTTAGAAATTCCAATGTGTAAAGGAAAAAACTGTTGTCTTAAGAATGATGCTCATAATCCACACATCAAATGAGATACAAGAAGAAAGCAGGAGTGGTCCCTGGTTCTGGAAAGACTCAGTGAAACAGTATTAGGCAAAACCAGAACGGGGAACTGGGAAGGGGTGGGAGGGAGGACAGGGGAAGAGAAGGGGGCTTACGGGACTTTCGGGGAGTGGGGGGGGCTAGAAAAGGGGAAATCATTTGAAATGTAAATAAATTATATCAAATAAAAAAAATAGGTTAAAGACTCAAAAAAAAAAAAAAGAATGATGCTAGAATTTGTCATTTTGCCAATGTTTCCTCTGCTCAGACTTTACTGGGCATTCAGTCATCACTTCCTAGTACTGTAGTTTTCAACCTCAAATTTTACTAAGTCATGACTTCTGCTCTTCAAGAATGACCAAAATACTAATCTTTCACTTTTGGGAAAACATATTGTCCTATAATAACCACAAACCCAGGTGACTAGAGGCCAGCATAAGAATACAATTAATGACAGCCAGAACAATATGGCACCTCTAGAGCCCAGCTATTGCAATACAGGTAAATTATAAGAAAATGGCCTTAAATCCAGTCTTATGAAGGTGCTTGATAGAGTCCCTGGAAGAGGAAATCAATAAACCCACTAAGTAAATCCAAGAAAATATAAACAAACAGGTGAAGGAAATGAATAAAGCTGTTCAGGACCTAAAAATGAAGATAGAAGCAATAAAGAAAACACAAACTGTGTGAATCTTGGAGATGGAAAATCTAGTTATGCAAACAGGAACTATAGCATCAAAACAGTGTACAAGAGATTGAAGAGAGAATCTCAGGCATAGAAGATATGAAAGAAGAAGTAGATACATAAGTCAAAAATGTTAAATCTAAAGAGTTTCACACTCAAAAAATTCTGTGACACTATGAGAAGACCAAACCTAGGGATAATAGGAATAGAAGAAGGAGAAAATTCCCAGCTCAAAAGCCCAGAAAATATTTTCAACAGAATCATAGAAGATTTTCCTAATCCAAAAAAGGAGATGCCTTATAAGTATACAAGTATACAAGAAGATTAGAGAATTCTAAATAGATTGTACCAGCATAGAAAATCCTCCTGCCACATAATAATCAAAACACTAAATGAACAGAACAACAACAAAAAGGATCCTAAAAACTGCAAGAGAAAAAGGCCAATGCGGGTATAAAGGCAGAGCTATTAGAATTATACATGGATTCTCATCAGATACTCTAAAATCAAGAAAGGCCTGGATAGATGTCTTGCAGACTCTAAGCAATCACAAACCTGAAAGGAACAATACTCAACTTCATATGGAGAAACAAAAAAAAAAACAAACAAACCCAGAATAACTAAAAATAATGATGTACAATAAAAGATATTGTAGAGATATCACAATCCCTGACTTCAAGCTGTACTACAGAGCAATAGTAGTATAAAACACATGGTGTGGGCATAAAAAGTCAAGTTGATCAATAGAATTAAATCAAAGATCAAGAATTAAAACCCCACAGCAATGAACACTTGATTTTTGACAAAGAAGCCAAAATTATACAATAGAAAAAAAGAAAGCAACTTCATCAAATGGTTCTGGTCTAACTGGATAGCTACATGTACATGTAGGATGGAAATAGATCCATGTCTATCAACAGTGCAGAAAAGTCAAGTCCAAATGTATCAAAGACCTCAACATAAAACCATACACTGAGGGGCTGGAGAGATGGCCCAGTGGTTAAGGGCACCGACTGCTCTTCCAAAGGTCATGAGTTCAAATCCCAGCAACCATATGGTGGCTCACAGCCATCTCTAACAAGATCTGAGGCCCTCTTCTGGGGTGTCTGAAGACAGCTACAGTGTACTTACATATAATAAAGAAAATAAAAAAAATTATAAAAAAAACATACACTGAACTTGATAGCCTTGAACACATTGTCACAGGATATAACTTTCTGAACAGAACATTCTGTCTTAAACCTTATCTGTCACAATGAAATAAAAAACACACTAGAGACAGCTCATGGTGGTGAAGATATGGAATAATGAATAGGAACAGTTCTACATTTCTGGTAGAAATTAAAACTTGTACAACCACTTTGGAAATCAATATGGCAGTTTCTCATAAAATTGGGAATTAATCTACCTCAAGAGCCAGCTATACCACTATACCCAAAGGACACTCCATCATACCACAAGGAGGACTTGCTTAACTGTGTTCATAGTACCTTTATTCATAATAGCCAGAAACTAGGAAGAATTTAGATGTGCCTCAATAAAAAAATGGATAAAAGGTAGCACATTTATACAATAGACTATTATTTATCTATTTAAAACAATGAAGTCATAAAATTTAGATGTGAATGAATGGAATCAATCAAAAAATCAACCTGAGTGAGGTAACCCAGACCAAGAAAGACAAACACAGTATGTACTCACTTATCCATACTACAATCCATAGACAGACAGAAGCTAAACAACAAAGCTCAAGGTGTGTGTGTATGTGTGTGTGTGTGTGTTTGTATGCATAAATCTCATTGACAAGAAAAAGTAGAAAAGACATTGACAAGAAAGAGTGAACAGTGGTGGGAGTTGGAGAAGAGGACTGGATAGTGGTTGCAGTTCTGATGGAAATAGGAGGATTATGGAGAATAGAGGAAGTACTGGGAGAGGACAACTGAATTGGGGGGAATATCTGCTATGAGCTATAAATGGAGGATCATGGAATCATCCAGAAATCTATAAGCCATGACACTATCTAAGAGTCTTAGCAATGAAGGATATGGAACCTGAACTGGCCATCTCCTTTAATCAGGCAAGATTTCCAATGGAGGGAACCATCCATAAAATCTGTGACCTACAATTTGTCCTGCCTACAAGATTTGCAAGGATAAAGTTGGAACAGAAATGGAAGGAATGGTCAAACAATAGTCCAGCTCGTGACACATATCATAAGAGAAAGACCATACCTAACACTATTAATGATATTCTGCTATCCTTGAAAACAAGAGCATAGCATAATTATCATCAGAGACTGCATCCAGGAACTGATGGAATCTGATGCACAGACTCAGACAAACATTAGGTGGAGCTTGGGGAATCCTGTAGAAAAGGGGGCTGAGGATTGTAGGAATCAGAGGGATCAAGGGCACCACAAGAACACCTACAGAATCAACTCACCTGGGCCCATAAGGGCTCACAGAGACTAAACTGCCAACCAGAGAGTCTGTATGGGTTTGATCTAGCTCCTCTGCACATCTGTTGCAGTTATATAGCTCAGTCTTCAAAAGTAACTTCTAACAGTGGGAGCAAAGGCAGTCTTTGATTCTGTTGCCTGTATTTGGGACTTTTTGCTCTTTCTGGGATGCCTTATCTACCTTCAATGAAAAAAGATGTGCCTAGACTTTTTGCAACTTGAATATCCCAAGGTTGGTTGATTTTTATAGGAGGCTTCTCCATTTTGAAGAGAAATGGAAGAAAAATGGATGATATTAGGGGAAGGATTGAGAAAAGAGGGCAAAGGGGGCCCATGGTTGGGATGTAAAAAGTAAATAAATTACTTCATAAAAAATATTTTGTATGTGTTGATAATCGACTGCTAGTTTTAAAGTCTGCCCTTAAGAATTGTTTTTATGCCCAGGGAGATTTTGTTGGAGAAAACTAATTATTTTATTTGTCAATGGTTGTCTATTGGAGATAGTTTATAGGTTAGGCATGGGGCTTGTGTTCATTTCTTCTTTTAGCACTGGAATCCGATCTGATCCAGATCTGTGCAGGCCCCAGGAATGCGACAGGTGTGGGTTTAGGTGTGTGAGGAAGGGAGGAGGATCTGCAAGGAGATGGGGGAGATGACCAGAAAATACTGTATAAAAAGAAAATCATTCTTCAATTTTAAAATTGTTTTAGATTTTAAAAATTAAGTTTTGCTTCATCTATCTTCTATCTGGTCTATCTATTTACATATATTTATACATGCATCTTATAGAATCTAATTAGCATTCCTGTGTGCACACAGGCATAGTAAGTTACCAGGGGCCGGTCATTGAGAAGAGCCTGACATATTTTCTCAGCAGATATCAAAATGTCTGTAGCTTCTGAACTATGAGTGTGGGCTTGTGAGGCCCCTCATCTACTTGCTGGAATATTGACTAGATTCATTTTGTACAGGTGGTTTGTTAAAGCTATTGTGAGTTCATGAATTGAACTGCTTGTTGTATCTAGAAGACACAGTTCCTATAATCCTTAACCTCTGGCTCTTAAAACATTTATACCCTCTTTCAATAATGTTGCCAAGCCTTTGTTGGGAGGATCTGTGTTATAGATATCCCATTTAGAAAATAAAAATTCCATGGTCACTTACTCTTTTCAGTTTGATCATTAATATTACATTTGATCATTTTATGCTAACTCTGTTCACTGAAAAAAGATATCACCTCTGATATGATGTCAGTACTGGACTTAATATATGGGAATAAGAATAGGTATTATAAGGCAGTTTAGATACTACATCAGTTTAGCAAAATGATAGTAGTAGGTTCTCCCCTAGAGACTATGATATCTCTAAATGAGGGTTCTTGGCTTAAAGTACCAGGGATGAGTTCTCTCCTGTTGAGTGGATGGTTATCTCCCACAATATTTAAACCACTGTTACATCAATGGACTTATATTGCTGGACTGGTTGCTATTCTAGGACACAGGGTTAACAGGTCTATTGATAATGTTTAGTTGCTGTCTGCTTACTTAGCCCTTTGTAATATTATGAATGGTTTCCATGATGGAAGAAACTGGTTCAGTACTAGCTTGATTTCTCTAGCTTTGTGGATAAAGTGTATGGTGTCTGTAGCCACAGGGTCTTAACCACAAGTCCCAGTGGAATATTGAGTATGATAGCAATAGTCTGTATTGCTTTTGGGATCTCTTGGATTCCCCTGACCAGTAACTGGTAGTATCCCATATCTGGCACTGGACTTTTTATTTGATAGTTGATAGTCTCTGGCCTTGTTATAGTCTCTGTATATTTAGTACAAGATGATTCTTCATATTAATTTTCTGAGTTATTTGATGATCATGGCAGATTAGTGAATGATGATGGCATTGTTGGAGTCTTACCAGAAAACCTAGGGATAAATTGTTAGCTGCTCAAATTATTTGAGACACCATCACACAGTTTACATCTTTTATACAGATCTAAACTATAAGTGACAACAGCAAATAATAGAATGCAAACAAGTAGCATTTTTACAGGTAAGGAGACAGTGTATCCATGTCAATAACTGAATTCATTTTTTAGTTCTATTGAGGTGAACAAAAATACCTCTTACACCATTACTTGCACTACAATAATTAATATATCTTAAATGTTTCATTCATTCTTTCATTCATTCATTCATTCATTCATTCATTCATCTTTTTGTTTTGGAATAGCTTCCATATGAAGGCCAAGGTGACCTTGAACTCCATGTACAGGTTAAGGTGATTTCAAAATTTCTGTCCTTCTGTCCTTTCCTTCCCAAGTTGCTTTTTTTCAGTGTTTTTATCACAACAATAGTAATCCTAACTAGGACACCCTACAACTTCATGTCTTCTTTGTTTTTTTTTTAAATAATCCATATTAAAGTAAGATCTCCCCATGTACATCTGTAGGTGGGTCATTCCCTAAGACTAGCTGATTTACTGGAGGTCATACTCTTAAAAAATGACTTCTATTTTGCAAAAGCTATCACCTGTCAGTAGCTACTAAGTTAGTTGTATAGGTAGTGATCCCCTTCCTTCTCAATACAAGAATGTTCACTGGCTTTTTATTGTGTGGATCTTGTGCAGACAATCACAGATGCTATGAATATATGAGTGCAAAGGTAGTAGTATGTGCAGAGGATACTGTTTCCCTGTGAACTTTCCTGACCCCTGCATCTTCAATTCTTTCTGTGATGGTCCATGAGACTTGGAGTGTGTGAAGAAAATGTTCGCTTTGTGGCCTTTATTATCTGCACTTTGACCAGTTGTGAGTTTCTGTATCACTAACTGTTCACTACACAAGGATGCTTCTCAAATGGCTTCTTAAGCTGTAGTAATCTATAGTTATAGAGATGTATCTTTTGAAGGTAGTTTGATAGTAGTTCTATTTAATAAAATAGAAGTTGTAGGTTTACCCCTTACTCTGCAAGCTCCCCCATCATGAGATCTTGGCCAGATTTACAATACTAGGAATGCACTTCTCCTGTGGAGAAGGCATTAAAGAAATAAAAATTACTTGGTTAACCTCATAGCATTTCTACCTCTATTGCACATATGAACTTACCTTGCCTCCCCAGTCATTGAGTCCACTGGTTTGTGGGTTGTTGTTTTTTTTAATGTTAAAAAACATTTTATAATTCTGTCTCTTGTCATGAACTGATGCCATCTGAGACTTTCTGCTTCTGAAACACATGAGAAGATTATTGTTAATATAATCTCACACTAACCCCAATGTACATGCTATCATTCTAAACTTTTATCAGCATTTCTAAGTAAGAAGGTTTAAATAGAGGAATCAAAAGATGGCCAGCCCATTATGTTTACATGCACAAAAAATTTAGTATTTTAATGCATACTACTTCATTATTATATCATAAATAAAAATGTTCTTTTTTGTACAGAATAGATAGACATAATTTTTCACAGGCACAATGATGAGTGACTTTGTTTCATAATTTTTTTTCTTGTAGTAGATTATTGCAGTAAAGGCCTCTAGAGCCTCAAGACATTCTGTCTGTCATCCTTTGTAATGTGACATTGCTGTTTCTACTTTTGAGGAGTTGAGTTTTTCTCTTTGCTCTGTTGAATCTGGATTGGTCTTTTGATCTGCTTTGAGCAACAGAGTTCAGCAGATGTGATTGGTGTATGACTTTCAGCACTCAAGACACTTCGAAGTTTCTGTCTTCACATTCTTGCCAACTTAAGTCTACCATGCTATGGAAAACACTGAAATCATATGGTAAGAAGGTTTAGATCTATGAGATAACTGCTTATACTAATTTATAGAGAAGACATTAAAGCCTCTTTGGAATTTCCAACTGAAATTTTCAATGAAAAGTAGCTGCCATTTCATTTTAGCTGTCCAAATAAGCCGAGATAAGACAGCAGAAAAGCACACTATAAACACATAGATTGATGGAAAGATATATGACAATGTTTTGATATGAGCTATTAAATTCAGGGTACATATATGACATATATCACATATATATATCAAAGTTATACTAACAAATGGCATTAGTTTTAGTTTATGATGAGAGACATTATTAGAAATTTTTTTGTTTTGATTTTTTATTTCTATTTTATTTTTTATTATATATTTTTATTTTCTATATTCTTTGTTTACATTCCAAATGATTTCCCCTTTCCCAGTCCCCCCCCCCATATGTCCCATAAACCTTCTTCTCGCCACCCATTCTCCAATCACCTCTCTCCTTTTTCTTTATCCTTGTATTCCCCTCCAATACTAGATCAAGCCTTTCCAGGATCAGGATCCTGTCCTTACTTGTTCATGGGAGTCATTTGTTATGCTAATTGTGCCTTGGATATTCAGAGCTTCTGGGCTAATTAATATCCACTTATAAGAGATTGCATTCCATGTGTACTCTTTTGTGTTTGGGTTGCCTCACTTAGGATGATAATTTCCAGATCAAACCATTTGCCTAAAAATTTCATGAATTCATTGTTTTTAATTGCTGAGTAGTATTTCATTGTGTAAATATACCACATTTTCTGTATCCATTCCTCCATTGAGGGACATCTGGGTTCTTTCCAGCTTCTGGCTATTATAAATAAGGCTGCTATGAACATAGTGGAGCATGTGTCTTTATTGGATGCTAGGAATCCTTTGGGTATATGCCCAGGAGAGGTATAACAGGGTCCTCTGGAAGTGTCATGTTTAGTTTTCTGAGGAACTGCCAGACTGATTTCCAAAGTGGTTGTACCATCTTACAACCCCACCAGCAGTGGAGTAGTGTTCCTCTTTCTCCACAGCCTCACCAACACCTACTGTCTCCTGAGTTTTTAACCTTTAGCTATTCTGATTGGTGTGAGGTGAAATCTCAGGGCTGTTTTGATTTGCATTTCCCTAATGACTAATGATGTTGAGCATTCCTTTTTTTTTCTTTTTCTTTTTTTTAATTTTTTATTCGATATATTTTTTATTTACATTTCAAATAATTTCCCCTGTTCTCTCATCTACCCCTTCCCACTTTCCTGTTCTGGTTTTGCCCTATACTGCTACACCGAGTCTTTCCAGAACCAGGCCACTCCTCCGTTCTTCTTGTATATCATTTGATGTGTGGATTATGTTTTGGGTATTCCAAATTTTAGGCTAATATCCACTTATTAGTGAGTGCATACTATGATTAATCTTTTGAGACTGGGTTATCTCACTTAGTATGATGTTCTTCAGCTCCATCCATTTGTCTAAGAATTTCATGAATTCATTGTTTCTAATGGCTGAATAGTACTCCATTGTGTATATATACCACATTTTTTGCATCCATTCTTCCATTAAGAGATAGATACCTTAGGGGGGGCTAGAAAAGGGGAAATCATTCGAAATGTAAATAAATTATATCAAATAAAAAAAAAAGAGATAGATACCTGGGTTCTTTCCAGGTTCTGGCTATTATAAATAGGGCTGCTATGAACATAATGGAGCACGTATCCTTATTACCTGCTAGGGAATCCTCTGGGTATATGCCCAGGAGTGGTGTAGCAGGAACCTCCGGAAGTGACATGCCCTGTTTTGTGAGGAACTACCAGACTGATTTCCAGAGTGGTTGTACCAATTTGCAACCCCACCAGCAGTGGAGGAGTGTTCCTCTTTCTCCACATCCCTGCCAACACCTGCTGTCTCCTGTGTTTTTAATCTTAGCCATTCTGACTATTGTAAGGTGAAATCTCAGGATTGTTTTGATTTGTGTTTCAATATTGACTAATGAAGGCGACAATTTTTTAAGATGCTTCTCAGCCATCCGAAGTTCATCAGGTGAAAATTCTTTGTTTAGCTCTGTACCCCATTTTTTAAATAGGGTTATTTGGCTTTCTGGGGTCTAACCTCTTGTGTTCTTTGTTTATATTGGATATTAGCCCTCTATCTGATGTAGGGTTGGTGAAGATCTTTTCCCAATTTGTTGGTTGCCGATTTGTCCTTTTGATGGTGTCCTTTGCCTTACAGAAACTTTGTAATTTTATGTGGTCCCATTTGTCAGTTCTTGATCTTAGAGGATAAGGTATTGATGTTCTGATCAGGAACTTTACCCCTGTACCGATGTCCTCAAGGGTCTTCCCCAGTTTCTTTTCTATTAGCTTCAGAGTGTCTGACTTTATGTGGAGGTCCTTGATACATTTGGAGTTGAGCTTAATACAAGGAGATAAGGATAGATAAACTCGCATTCTTCTGCATGCTGACCTCCAGTTGAACCAGCACCATTTGTTGAAAAGGCTATCTTTTTTTCCACTGGAGGTTTTCAGCTCCTTTGTCGAGGATCAAGTGGCCACAGGTGTGTGGGTTCAGTTCTGGATCTTCAATCCTATTCCATTGATCTGCCTGCCTGTCACTGTACCAATACCATGCAGTTTTTAACACTATTGCTCTGTAGTATTGCTTGATGTCAGGGATACTGATTCCCCCAGAATTTCTTTTGTTGTTGAGAATAGTTTTAGCTATCCTGGGTTTTTTGTTATTCCAGATGAATTTGAGAATTTCTCTTTTTAACTCTATGAAGAACTGAGTTGGGATTTTGATGGGGATTGCATTGAATCTGTATATTGCTTTTGGCAAATGTTCATTTTAACTATATTAATCCTGCCAATCCATGGGTATGGGAGATTTTTCCATTTTCTGAGGTCTTCTTCCATTTCCTTCTTCAGAGTCTTGAAGTTCTTGTCATACAGATCTTTCACTTGTTTGTTAAGAGTCACCCCAAGGTACTTTATACTGTTTGTGGCTATTGTGAAGGGTGTCATTCCCTAATTGATTTCTCAGCCTGCTTATCCTTTGAGTATAGGAAGGCTCCTGATTTTCTTGAGTTGATTTTATAACCTGCCACTTTGCTGAAGTTGTTTATCAGCTGTAGGAGTTCTCTAGTGGAGTTTTTTGGTCACTTAGGTAGACTATCATATCATCTGCAAATAGTGATAGTTTGACTTCTTCCTTTCCAATTTGTATCACTTTGACCTCCTTATGTTGTCTAATTGCTGGAGATAGTACCTCAAGTACAATATTGAAAAGATAAGGAGAAAGGGGGCAGCCCTGTCTAGTCCCTGATTTTCGTGGGATTGCTTCAAGTTTCTCTCCATTTAGTTTGTTGCTGGCTACCAGTTTGCTGTATATTGCTTTACTATGTTTAGGTATGGGCCTTGAATTCCTGTTCTTTCCAAGACTTTAAGCATGAAAGGATGCTGAATTTTGTCAAATCCTTTTTCAGCATCTAATGAAATGACCATGTGGTTTTTTCTTTGAGTTTGTTAATGTAGTGGATTGCATTGATGGATTTCAGTATATTGAACAATCCCTGCATCCCTGGGATAAAGCCTACTTGATCATGGTGGATTTTTATGTATTATTAGATTCGGTTGGCAAGAATTTTATTGAGTATTTTTGCATAGATGTTCATAAGAGGAATTGGTCTGAAGTTCTCTTTCTTTGTTAGATCTTTGCGTGCTTTTGGTACCAGTATAATTGTGGCTTCATAAAAGGAGTTGGGTAGTGTTCCTTACATTTCTATTTTGTGGAATAGTTTGAAGAGTATTGGTGTTAGGTCTCCTTTGAAGGTCTGATAGAATTCTGCACTGAAACCATCTGGTCTTGTGCTTTTTTTGGTTGGAGGATTTTCTATGACCCCTTCTATTTCTTTAGGGGTTATGGGACTGTTTAGATGATCTATTTGGTCCTGATTTAATTTTGGTATTTGGTATCTGTCTAGGAAATTGTCCATTTACTCCAGATTCTCCAGTTGTGTTGAGTATAGACTTTTGTAGTAGGATCTGATGATTTTTTGAATTTTCTCAGTTTCTGTTGTTATATCACCCTTTTCATTTCTAATTTTGTTAATTTGGATACTTTTTCTGTGCTCTTTGTCAGTCTGTCTAAGGGTTTATCTATCTTGTTGATTTTCTCAAAGAACTAGCTCCTGGATTAATTCATTCTTTGTATGGTTCTCTTTGTTTCCACATGATTTATTTCAGCCCCGAGTTTGATGATTTCCTATCTTCTACTCCTCCAGGCTGAATTAGCTTCTTTTTGTTCCAGTGCTTGCATGTGTGCCATTAAGGTGCTAGTGTATGCTCTCTCCCATTTCTTTTTGGAGTCATTCAGGGCTATGAGTTTTCCTCTTAGTACTGCTTTCATTGGGTCCCAAAGATTTGGGTATGTTGTGCCTTCATTTTCATTAAATTCTAAAAAGTCTCTGATTTCTTTCTTTATTTCTTCTTTGGCAAAGGTGTCATTGAGTAGAGTATTGTTCAGCCTCCATGTGTATGTGGGCTTTCTGTTGTTTTTGTTGCTATTGAAAACCACTCTTACACCATAGTGATCTGATAGGAGGCATGGGATTAGTTTGATCTTCTTATATTTGTTGAGGTCTGTCTTGTGACCAATTATATTGTCGATTTTGACGAAGGTACCATGAGGTGCTGAGAAAAAGGTATATTCTTTTGCTTTAGGGTGAAATGTTCTATAAATATCAAATCCAATTGGTCCAAAGCTTCAATTAGTTTTACTGTGTCCCTGTTTAGTTTCTGTTTTCCTGATCGGTCCATTGAGTATAGTAAAGCCTTGAAGTCACCCACAATTATTGTTTTAGGTGCAATGTGTGCTTTGAACTTTAGTAAAGTTTCTTTTATGAATGAGGGTGCCCTTGCATTTGGTGCGTAGATGTTCAGAATTGAGAGTTATTTGTAGATGTTCAGAATTGAGAGTTATTTTTGGTGGATATTTCCTTTCACTAGCAAGAAGTGTCCTTCCGTGTATCTTTTGATGACCTTAGGTTGAAAGTCAATTCTATCTGATATTTGAATGGCTACTCCTCCTCATTTCCTAAGAACATTGGTTTGTAAAATTGTCTTCCAGCCTTTTACTCTAAGGTAGTTTTTGTCTTTGACACTGAGGTGTGTTTCCCATTTGCAGCAAAATGTAGGGTCATGTTTCCTTATCCTGTCTGTTAGTTTATGTCTTTTTATTGGGGAATTGAGTCCATTGATGTTAAGAGATATTATGGAGTAGTGGTTATTGCTTCCTATCATTTTTGATGTTATTTTTGTATTTGAGTGGTTATCTTCTTTTGGGTTAGATGAAAGAAGGTTACAATCTTTCTTTTTCCAGGGTGTAGTTTCCCTCCTTGTATTTGAATTTTCCTCCTATTATTCTTTGTAGGGCTGGGTTTGTGGAAAGATATTGTGTAAAGTTTGTTTTGTCATGGAATATCTTGGTTTCTCCATCTATGGTGATTGAGAGTTTTGCTGGGTATAGTAATCTTGGCTGACATTTGTAGTCTCTTAGAGTCTGCATGAGATCTGCCCAGGATCTTCTAGCTTTCATGGTCTCTGGTGAGAAGTCTGGTGTGATTCTGATAGATCTTCCTTTATATGTTACTTGACCTTTTTCTCTTACTGCCTTTAATATTCTTTTTTTGTTTAGTACATTTGGGGTTTTGATTATTATGTGATGGGAAGTATTTCTGCTCAGGTCCAATCTGTTTGGAGTTCGGTAGGCTTCTTGTATATTCATGGGCTTCTCTCTCTTTAGGTTAGGGAAGTTTTCTTCCATAATTTTATTGAAGATATTTGCTGGCAATTTAAGTTGTAAATCTTCACTCTCATCTACACCTATAATCCTTAGGTTTGGTCTTCTCATTGTGTCCTGGATTTCCTGGATGTTCTGGGATACAAGCATTTTGCATTTTGAATTTTCTTTGACTGTTGAATCACTGGTTTCTATGGTATCTTTGGCATCTGAGATTCTTTCTTCCATCTTTTTTATTCTGTTTTTGATATTTGTATTTATGGCCCCTGATTTCATCCCAAGGCTTTCTATCTCCAAAGTTGTCTCCCTTTGTGATTTCTTAGTTGTTTCTACTTTTGTTTTTAGATCCAGGATGGTTTTGCTCAGTTCCTTCATTTGTTTGTTTGTGTTTTCCTTTAATTCTTTAAGAAATTTTTGTGTTTCCTCTTTCATGACTTCTGCCTGTTGACTCAAGTTGTCCTTCATTTCTTTAAGTGTTTTTGTGTTTCTTCTTTATTGGCTTCTATCTCTTGAGCCTTATTGTCCTGAATTTCTTTAAGTGATTTTTGTGTTTCCATTATACGGGTTTCTAGCTTATTCATGTTCCCCTATATTTCTTTATGAGTTTCATTTATGTCCTTCTTGTGTTCCTCTAGCAGCATCATGACCAGTGATTTTAAATCCAAATCTTGTGTTTCTGGTTTGTTGGGGTACCCAGGACTAGCTGCTGTTAGAGGGTTTGATTCAGATGCTGCCATATTACCTAGATTTCTGTTGGTAGTGTTCCTATGTTTGCCTTTTTCTATCTTGTTAACTCTGGTGTTAGTTGGTCTGGTCTCTGGCTGGTATTTGAGCCTCTTGTGAGGCTGTAAGGCTATTTCTGCAACACTGGATGGCTGGGTTTCCCCTGTCACCGATTGCTGATGTGCTGCCCTCCTCTTGGGTGCCCTTGCAACCCTACTGTGCTTTGCCCCCAGATTGTCTCTGTGAGCCAGGTGATGCCTGTTTGTTCCTTCAGGGAGTGCTGATGGTCTATGCTGCGGGACCTTTTCCAAGTGCTGATTACTGTGCTGGGCAGCCAATCCCCCAACCGGGTTGGTGCATACAAGGCTAGCCTAGCTGCTCAGGCCCTGAGTCCAGGCAAAAGTCTGACAGGCTTAGGCCTGAGAAATGTTCACCTTGGGCTATGAATGCTAACTGGTTCTGTCAGGTAGCCAAGATGGCGCAGTGAATGCCCTCTGCAAGTCCAGGGACAGTCTGCTGGACTGACAACCTCCTGGCCGGGTTGGTACACAGATGACCCACTGGACAGCCCAGGGTCCGGGTGCAGTCCAATGCCTGTTGGGTTAGACCTCCATGACATTGGCCTTGGGCTATGACTGTTAGCTGGCTTTGCCTGCTAGAACTCTCTGGCATCCTGTAACCAAAATGGCAGCGTGTGCTTCCTTTAAGTACAGGGATAGATTGCCGGGCAAATAACCTCCTGGCCAGGTTGGCACACCGATGGCCCCCCAAACAGCTCAGGGCTTGGGTGCAGGCCAATGCCTGCTGGGATTAGACCCCCGAGATGTTGGCCTCAGGTTAAGTCTGTGTACCTTGGGCTGTCGGTTCTCTCTGGCATCCTAGAGCCAAGATGGTGGAGAGCCTCTTGTAACTGACTGGAAGGAGGCAGAGTTCTGATGTAGCTTCAGTGAGATGAAAAGCACTGTAACTCTGCAGCCACTTGCAACCCCACTGGTCAGCGATGGTCAGTGGTAGCAGGAGTAGGGCTTGCCAGGACCCTGTCCCATTGATTCCACTGATTGTGGCCCTTCTGCTGGACGAGCTGCTGCTGCCCCAATATTTTCTTTATTTACCGATGTTGAGCATTTCTTAAGGTGCTTCTCGGCCATCTGAATTTCTTCAGGTGAAAATTCTTTGTTTAGATCTGTTCTCCATTTTTTAATAGGGTTATTTGGTTCCCTGGGGTCTAACTTCTTGAGTTCTTTGTATATATTGGATATTAGCCCTCTACCAGATGTAGGATTGGAGAAAATCTTTTCCCAAGTTGTTGGTTGCCATTTTGTCCTTTTGAGTGTCCTTTGCCTTACAGAAACTTTGTAATTTTATGAGGTCCCATTTGTGAATTCTTGATCTTAGAGCATAAGCTATTGGTGTTCTGTTGAGGAACTTTTCCCTTGACCCACATCCTCAAGGGTCTTCCCCAGTTTCTTTTCTATTAGCTTCAGAGTGTCTGGCTTTATATGGAGGTCCTTGATCCATTTGGAGTTGAACTTAGTACAAGGAGATAAGGATGGATCAATTCATATTCATCTACATGCTGACCTCCAGTTGAACCAGCACCATTTGTTGAAAAGGCTATCTTTTTTCCACTGGATGGTTGTAGCTCCTTTATCAAAGATCAAGTGACCATAATTCTGTGGGTTAATTTCTGGGTCTTCAATTCTATTCCTTTGATCTACTAGCCTGTCATTGTACCAATACCAAGCAGTTTTTAACACAATTGCTCTGTAGTACTGCTTGAGGTTGGGGATACTGATTCACCCAGAAATTCCTTTACTGTTGAGAATAGTTTTAGCTATCTTAGGTGTTTTGTTATTCCAGGTGGATTTGAGAATTGCTCTTTCTAAGTCTATGAAGAATTGGGTTGGAATTTTGATGGGGATTACATTGAATCTGTGGATTGCTTTTGGCAAGATGGCCATTTTTACTATATTAATCCTTACAATCCAAGAGCATGGAAGATTTTTCCATCTTCTGAGAACTTCTTCAATTTCTTTCTTCAAAGACTTGAAGTTCCTGTCATACAGATCTTTCACTTGTTTGGTTAGAGTCACACCAAGATACTTTATATTGTTTGTGGCTATTGTGAAGGGTTTCATTTCTCTAATTTCTTTTTCAGCCTGTTTATCCTTTGAGTATAGGAAGGCTACTGATTTTCTTGAGTTAATTTTATATCCAGCCACTTTGCTGAAGTTGTTTATCTGCTGTAGGAATTCTCTGGTGTAGGTTTTTGGGTCACTTAAGTATACTACCATATAATCTTCAAATAGTGATAGTTTGACTTCTTCCTTTCCAATTTGTATCCCTTTGACTTCCTTGTGTTGTCTAATTGCTCTGGCTAGAACTTCAAGTACTATATTGAATAAATATGGAGAGAGAGGGCAGCCTTGTCTAGTCCCTGAATTTAGTGCAATTGCTTCAAGTTTCTCTCCGTTTAGTTTGATGTTGGTTACTGGTTTGCTGTATATTGCTTTTATTATGTTAGGTATGGACCTTGAATTCCTGTTCTTTCTAAGAACGTTAACATGAAAGAATGCTGAATTTTGTCAAATGCTATTTCAGCATCTAACAAAATGACCATGTGTTTTTTTATTTGAGTTTTTTTTTTATGTAGTGGATTACATTGATGGATTTCTGTATATTGAACCATCCCTGCATCCCTGGGATGAAGCCTACTTGATCATGGTGAATGATTGTTTTGATGTGTTCTTGGATTCGGTTGGCGAGAGTTTTATTGAGTATTTTTGCATAAGGGAAATTTGTCTAAGGTTCTCTTTTTTTTGTTGGATCTTTGTGTGGTTTTGGTCACAAATCAGCGAAATTGTGGCTTCATAGAATGAGTTGGGTAATGTTCCTTCTGTTTCTGTTTGGTGGAATAGTTTGAAGAATATTGGCATTAGATCTCCTTTGAATGTCTGATAGAATTCTGCACTAAAACCATCTGGTCCTGTGCTTTTTTTGGTTGGGAGACTGTCAATGACCACATCTATTTCTTTAGTGGTTATGGGACCATTCAGATGAACCATTCAGCAGGTCTTATCTGATCCTGCTTAAATTTTGGTAATTGGTATCTGTCTACGAAATTGTCCATTTCATCAAGATTTTCCAGTTTTGTTGGGTATAGGGCTTTGTAGTAGGATATGATAATTTTTTTGGATTTTCTCAATTTCTCTTGTTATTTTACACTTTTCATTTCTGATTTTGTTAATTTGAGTACTGTCTCTGTGGCCTCTGGTTAGTATGGCTAAAGGTTTATCTATCTTGTTGATTTTCTCAAAAAACCTGCTCCTACTTTTGTTGATTCTTTGTATAGTTTTTTTTTTTGTTTCAACTTGGTTGATTTCAGCCCTGAGTTTCATGATTTCCTGCCTTCTACTCCTCTTGGATGTATTCACTTCTTTTTGTTCTAAAGCTTTCACGTGTTCTGTTAAACTGCTAGTGTATGCTCTCTCCAACTTCTTTTTGTAGGCACTGAGAGCTATGAGTTTTCTCTTTGCACTGTTTTCATTGTGTCCCATAAATTTGGGTATGCTGTGCCTTCATTTTCATTAAATCCTAAAAAGCCTTTGATTTCTTTCCTTATTTATTCCTTGACCAAGGTATCATTGAGTAGAGAATTGTTCAGCTTCCATGTGTATGTGTGCATTTTTTTGTTTTCGTTGCTATTGAAGACCACTCTTACTCCATAGTGACCTGATAGGAGGCATGGGATTCCTGAGACATTTTCTAAAGAATAACCTCAACTTTTTTTATATGCTAGCTAAGCCAAAATCATTTGACTTGTGGGAGACATTCAAGAACTTGTAAAGAACCTTTGAAGTCTCAGGTCTATGTATTTTGTTTGTTGGTTTTTGCTGTTGCTGTGGGTTCTTGGCTGCACAATGGTATCTGTTGTGCTTAAGCTCTTTAACATATCTGAGGTAACCAAAATCCACAAAGTAATATACTGGAGTAAGGTTCTCTGCAGGACAAAAACAAAACCAAAGCAAAAATTTAATAGCTCACATCATACTTAGGACTGTAGTGTTTTACTCACCAAAAGGAAATATGAAAGGAAACAGTAGTGAATGAATACCCAATCCAAAATGCACAGAGGAACTAATGGAGTAATTATTATAGCATCTCAGCATTGTAGAGAGCTTCCAACCAGAAACTTGGGGTGTACTGTAATATACTGTACTGAAGGTTTAGCAGGGTGTCACTATTGAAAGGACGAACTACACCTACTCAGTGTCCCTGTTGGCATAAATTACCTGAAGATTTGGGCTTTAATGGTGTAATTGTCTGCAAGCCCTGTTTTGCTTTGCTTATGTAGTATTGTGTAACACTGGCATCACCAAATTGTGGACCTAAGTTACCTGAAGATTTAGGTTTTAATGACATAATTATTTGTCTCCAAGCCTTGTTTTGCTTTGCGTGCATACCACTACACAACACTGTCACCACCAAAGGAGGATGTAGTTCAAAGCAAAGGTGACCAGAAGTAATTTCAAAGTGTACCTAAGACAGAAAAGAAACAATAGTTTCGTGGTGAATTATAAAAGAAAAACTTCACTTAAGAGGGAGTAAGGTGGTTAAAGTCGTGTTGGACATGTGGCTTGCTAGGCATTTGGAGCCATGTAAGACCTGTTTCAAACAAAAAACAAACAGGCAAGCAAGCAAAGTAAAAGAAAGGATGAAGAAAAATAAAAGTTTTTAAAAGACTATTGCCAACTTAAGATACAATTACTCTTTTAAAATGTAATCATGTTAATTATGCTTAAATTGTTATAAACATTTAAATTGCTCCAAACCAAATGTTTTCCAACATAACTTTGTGTATAGGAAGATTCCTATGTATACCAATCCATGAAAGTTGGTTTCTGCTGTAGATCTTGCAGGCATCCTTGTGCCTTTGGAGGGTCTGCATAGAGAGACCTGGATTCCTAATGCTTACTTAACTGCTTAAACAAAGCTACAATTATTTAAAAACATCTATCAGAGTTTTACAATCCACAACAGATATTATTCATATGTGCACATACTATACAAGTGCATTTTTAAAATAACTATTCAAAAGTGTATTAAAAAAGAATACACTTCACATTTATTTTTCTCTTTCTTGCATTGAAGTTAAAACCTGGCTATTGTTTCAGCGTGACTTGATGGTAGCAGCGTGAAGATATCAGCAGAACAATTAAAAAGCTGACGAGTTTACTCACCGAGATGTAATTTAGCCATAGGTAGTAGTTATTTTCCAGGAAATCTCTTTACACCTAACTGTCCTCAGGCATGTATGAGACATGTGAACTGATTCAGTTTTAGTTATATTTGTACATAGCAAATTTCAATTAAAATTTGTACTGTAGATTGTTACAGTTGTCTTATTCTATACTTCTCCAAGCTTCAAATTTTGTTTGGAAAAAAAAACTTAACAGATTCTGAAAACCCCAATTCAGACAATATTTTGGCTAGCTACACTACAGTGATGGGAAATTCCCTGATTTAACTCAGAATACCTGCTGCTTCTGAAACATAAAGACAGGAGCCCACTTGAGAAAGAACTTGTAGAAAACAACAATAAACTTCGCAAGATTTTTGGTAAGGTGTAGTCAGACTCTTCAGGGAGCATTGCACTGGTAATTTAATACCTAATGAGACCTTGCTACCTGCTCACAACTTTTAAGACACACTTCAGAAAGACGAAGGTATGCATAGATGCACAGGAGTTGGAAATCGGTTTCAGCAGCAGCGTCAATCCCAATAGACTGTTAGTGGAGCCCTGGTTGAGATGATCAGCAGGAGAGAGTGGCACAATTCATTAGCGCTGCCTTCCAAGCATGCAGGCGCGAAGGGGGCTGCAGCCATCCTAGCTGGCTCATTAGAACAGGCTTTTAGGACGGCTTTTCAAAGTGAGGCTGGGGATTCGCATCATTTTGTCTTTCTTCTCATCATCAGGAGCCAATTTCTGCTATTTTACCTATAACGCCTAGAATAATTCTTTGAAGATGGAGATAAGTGGCAAACTCTTCTTTGATCACTTCAGACTGTTAAAGTAGAAACAATATCTTTGCCATTGATTTGCTATAAATGCCCCAGGCTCTGAATGTGTATTATATGTAGGGTTATATTAAATCCTTTAATTTCCGGATGTCTGTATTCTTCTGGCAGGGATGTTCAATACAGTTAAGTTCGTAGAAGAAAAAAAAATGTTTACCTAACTATAAGTACTGATCATCACAATTTATATTCTTACTTTCTTATTATATTGTATATATAAAGAAGATTTTTATAATCAGCTATAATTAAGTCATCTTGGAAATTTTCTAACAAGCTAATAATGCTTTCTAATAATGATACATTTGCTTTATTGTTTTCAGCTTAAAAATGATTGACGTTAGTCCTCAGAGAGAAGACTTCCGGCTTGGTTCCAGGTCCATTCTGACAGGGTCTGCATCTAAAGTGTCTTCAGCAAATTCTGGAAGGTGACAAAGAGCAAGGAAACTAGTCTATGCTGTCCTAGGAATCACTTCTGATTCCTGACCAACAATTTGGAAGGGATTTCCCATGCTACGCATAGCTTTTGTTGTTCTCAAATGAATAACTTAAAGTCTCTCTCTCTCTCTCTCTCTCTCTCTCTCTCTCTCTCTCTCTCTCTCTCTCTCTTTCTGTGTGTGTGTGTGTGTGTACATGCAACTCCATTGGGTATGTGTACACTGTGTTCAATATCTCTTCATCAGTGGATGGCATTTAGGCTGTCTTCATTTCTAAGTTATTGTTAATAGGGTAGCAGTGAGCTTGGATAAACATGTATTTGTGGAGCACAGTGTCGCATAGTTTGGGTCTATGTCAGTAGCTAGGGTCACAATGTAGATCTACTTTTACATTTTCCAGTATCCCCCCACACTGATTCTCAGAGTGGCTGCACTGCGTTGCAGTCCCATCAATGGTAACACACTTTTCACTGTGTCTTCGCCATTATTTGCTGTCAGTATTTATGTTTTTTTATTTGTAGACATTGGGACTGGAGTAAGATTAAACATTCAAAGTAATATTAATTGGCATTTCCCTAATTACTAAAAATGTCACTTTTTTGTTTGTTTTTGTTTGTTTGTTTGTTTTTCATTTGTCTTTCAGGACAGATTCTCAGTTTGTGGCCTTGGTTGGCCTGAAGCTAAAAGAAGTACATCTGCCTCAACCTCTCAAGTGCTGCAATTGAAGAACTCCAACATGCCTGGTTTGAACATTTTGACAAGTTTTTTTTTTTGTCTTTGTTTTTTTTTTGTCTTTGTCTTTGTCTTTGTCTTTGTCTTTGTCTTTCTGTTTCTCTTTCTCTTTCTTTTTCTCACTCTCACTCTTTCTCCTTTCTTTCTCCTTTCTCTTTTCTTCTCTATCTGCCTTTCTTCCTCCCTACTTTCCTCTCCCTTTCTTTCTTTCTTTCTTTCTTTCTTTCTTTCTTTCTTTCTTTCTTTCTTTCTTTCTTTCTTTCTTTCTTTCTTTCTTTCTTTCTTTCTTTTCCTCCCTCCCTCCCTCCCTCCCTCTCTCTCTTTCTCTCTTTCTTCCTTCCTTCCTTCCTTCCTTCCTTCCTTCCTTCCTTTCTTTCTTTCTTTCTTTCTTTCTTTCTTTCTTTCTTTCTTTCTTCCCTTTTTTTCTTCTTTAGTTTAATATACTCAGTGGTGAAGGGCACTATTAATCTCTCATAGGTTTCATTCTCACATTCAGTTAGTGATTCATAACCACCTATAACTGCAGTTGCTTGGGAGCTGAAACCATCTTTTGAACTCTATGGGCATCAGACATGCTTACAGTCTGCATGTACAATGTACATGCAGGCAAACATACAGGCAAAATATTCATTCACTTAAAATAAGTAAATTTAAAATATTATAAAAGGTATTTTGTTGCTACTTTTATTTCTTTTTTGAGTTTGACAGTTCAGATCTGTCATTTTTTTTTAAATTGGACTGTTTGTTTTCTGAATTGTTTGTCTTATCTGAATATTAATCTTCTGCTAATGATATAGCTATATTCATTCCGACTTTGTGGGATTCTCTCTACTCCACTGATTCTTACCTTTGCTATGCAGAATCTTTTTGGTTTTGTGGGTTCCCATTTGTCAAGTTTGACTTTCCTGAGCAAATGGGGTCCTGTTTAGAAGGTTCTTGCCTGAAGCTCTGCCTGGTAGGGTACTGCCTGGTAGGGTACTGCCTGGTAGGGTACCACCCATGTTTTCCTCTAGAAGTTTTAGTATTTCAGCTGTCATATCAAAGTCTTTATACCAGTTTGAACTAATTTTAGTGTAGAGTGATAGATAATCGATTTAATTTCATTGTGCGATTTGTGAACATCTATTTTATCCCAAATAATTTGTTGAAGATCCTGCCTTTCTTTCATTGTATATTTTAGAAGGTGTTAAGAAAGCTTCTATGGAAGAAACGCAATCAATAGTTCTACTCAGCTGTAAAACCCATAACTCTCAAGAATGACCTTCCAATAAGGCATCATGAATGACACAATAGAGGTATTTTTATACTAGGAATGACAAACAGCTGACTAGGGTATGGCTCGCTAAATGTTAGGGAATTCATGACTGGTATTGTAAGTCTATCCAAGCACCCATGGCTGAAGAGGTCCTAGACACTAGATGAAGATTTTCTCCTGTCATTTTCCTAACAACATAATTTCTAGTTGTGTTATAAATACTCTTTTCTCTCATCCAAGAAGCTTCCTTTAATGAAGGCTATAAGAGTTATACACAGGACTCACCGCCATCTTGATCCCGGGCTCCAGAGATCGGTCAGACTGAGGTACACAAACATAATCCTAGGCCCAACACCGCAGGGGTCTGAGCCAGACGGGCGTTGGCCTGCACCCAGGCCCTGGGCTGTTCGAGTGGCCATCGGGGCGCCAACCCAGCCAGGAGTTTTTTTTTTGCCCCGGCCGGTGCACGCGCCGCCATTTTGCCTACAGGAGCCAGAGTGCTCGGGAGGGCAGAGACTGCTAACAAGCGTAGCCTGAGGCTAACAAAACGGGGGTCTAGGCCCCAAAAGGCACAGGACTGACCCCAAGAACTGGGCGGCTTGGTGGGCCATCTGTGTGTCAACCAGCCCAGGAGGTTATTAGCACAACAGACTCTCCCGGTGCTTTCGCGGAGCGCGGACGCGCACGCCCGCCATCCGGGTCACCTGGCGGACCCAAATAACAGACATAGCCCTAGGGGAACTTTGCTCGGACCTTGGCCTCCCAGGCGTTTGCCTGGACTCAGGGCCCAGGCGACAAGGCTAACCTAGTGTGCGCCAGCCCGGTTGGGGAAATCGGCTGCCCAGCGGAGTGAGCGGAGCACAGGGGAGGTCACAGCAACATTCACCTTCGGAGCTCCCTGGGGGTGCACACGGGTTCCACCTGGTCCACAGACACAATCTGGGTCAAGGCCTCAGGCAGAAGCCCCCAGCTCAACTCTCTCCGCTTCAGATCAGCCTGGGTGGCCACCACATCTCCAGGTCCCTCAAGAGGCTAGTGGGGGCTTCCGGGCGGCCAGCTGGGAGAAGTCGGTGTGCTCCAATAAATCCTGCGGGCCCCAGCGGGAGCCTTCAGGTGCCTGCTTCGGGATCTGAACAGCCTGGACAACAGCACCCTGTCTATAGGCAGTGCAGAGTGTAAGCTGTGCACCAGAGGCCAACGGGGAAGGGGCAGCTTGCACTGGTGAGTCCAGCACTGACAAGACCAAGTAACACCAGTGAGAGCTAGATGGCAAAAGGCAAACGCAGAAACGTCACTAACAGAAATCAAGGCAATATGGCAACATCTGAACCAAATTCTCCTCTACCAGCAAGTCCTGGATACCCCATCACACCAGTAAAACAAGATTTGGATTTAAAATCACTGGTCATGATGCTGGTACAGGAACACATGAAGGACATTGAGGAGAAAATGGATCAAAAGTTAGAAGCCCTTGCAAGGGAAACACAAAAATCATTGAAAGAAATCCAGGAGAATACAAAAGCCAACAAGGAGGAAATGCAAAAAACACTTAAAGAAATACAGGAGAACTTTGCTCAACAGGCTGAGGTCATGAAAGACGAAACACAAAAATCTCTTAAAGAAATACAGGAGAACTTTGGTCAACAGGCTGAGCTCATGAAAGAGGAAACACAAAAATCTCTTAAAGAATTACAGGAAAACACAAACATGCAAGGGAAGGAGCTAAGCAAAACCATCCAGGATCTAAAATCAGAAGTAGAAACAACTAAGAAAACTCAAAGGGAGACAACTTTGGAGATAGAAAGCCTTGGGAAGAAATCAGGGGACAGAGATGCAAATATCAACAACAGAATACAAGAGATAGAAGAAAGAATCTCAGATGCTGAAGATTCCATAGAAACCATGGACTCAACAGTTAAAGAAAATGCAAAGTGCAAAAAGCTTGTAACCCAAAATATCCAGGAAATCCAGGACACAATGAGAAGACCAAACCTAAGGATTATAGGCATAGATGAGAGTGAAGATTTACAACTTAAAGGGCCAGCAAATATCTTCAATAAAATTATGGAAGAAAACTTCCCTAACCTAAAGAGAGAGATGCCCATGAATATACAAGAAGCCTACAGAACTCCAAACAGACTGGACCAGAACAGAAATACTTCCCGTCACATAATAATCAAAACACCAAATGTTCTAAACAAAGAAAGAATACTAAAGGCAGTAAGAGAAAAAGGCCAAGTAACATATAAAGGAAGACCTATCAGAATCACAGCAGACTTTTCACCTGAGACTATGAAGGCTAGAAGGTCCTGGGCAGATCTCATGCAGACTCTAAGAGAACACAAATGCCAACCAAAACTACTATATCCAGCAAAACTCTCAATCACCATAGATGGAGAAACTAAGATATTTCACGACAAAACCAAGTTCACCCAATATCTATCCACAAACCCAGCCCTAAAAAGGATAATAGGAGGACAACACCAATACAAGGAGGGAAACTCCACCCTGAAAAAAGCAAGATAGTAACCTTTCATCAAACCCAAATAAGTTAAGCAATCAAATTTAAAAAATAACGTCAAAAATGATAGGAAGTAACAATCACTATTCCTTAATATCTCTTAACATCAATGGACTCAATGCCCCAATAAAAAGACACAGACTAACTGACTGGATACGTAAACAGGACCCTACATTTTGCTGCTTACAGGAAACACACCTCAGGGTCAAAGACAAACACTACCTTAGAGTAAAAGGCTGGAAGACAATTTTACAAGCAAATGGTCTCAGGAAACAAGCTGGAATAGCCATTTTAATATCAGATAAAATTGACTTTCAACCCAAAGTCATCAAAAGAGACTCTGAGGGACACTTCTTGCTGGTCAAAGGAAAAATACAACAAGAAGAACTCTCAATCCTGAACATCTATGCTCCAAATGCAAGGGCACCCTCTTTCATAAAAGAAACTTTATTAAAACTCAAAGCACACATTGCACCTAACACAATAATTGTGGGTGACTTCAACACTGCACTTTCCTCAATGGACCGATCAGGAAAACAGAAACTAAACAAGGACACAATGAAACTAATTGAAGCTTTGGACCAATTAGATTTAACTGATATATATAGAACATTCTATCCTAAAACAAAAGAATATACCTTTTTTTCAGCACCTCATGGTACCTTCTCCAAAATCGACCATATAATTGGTCACAAGACAGACCTCAACAAATATAAAAAGATAGAACTAATCCCATGCCTCCTATCTGATCACTATGGAATAAAAGTGGTCTTCAATAGCAACAGAAACAACAGAAAACCCACAAACACGTGGAGATTGAACAATACTCTACTCAATGACACCTTGGTCAAGGAAGAAATAAAGAAAGAAATTAAAGACTTTTTAGAACACAATGAAAATGAAAACACAACATACCCAAATCTATGGGACACAATGAAAGCAGTGCTAAGAGGAAAACTCATAGCCCTGAGTGCCTCCAAAAAGAAAATGGAGAGAGCATACATTACCAACTTAATGACACACCTGAAAGCCCTAGAACAAAAAGAAGCTATTTCACCCAGGAGGAGTAGAAGGCAGGAAATCATCAAACTCAGGGCCGAAATCAATCAAGTAGAAACAAAGAGAACCATACAAAAAATCAACAAAACTAGGAGCTGGTTCTTTGAGAAAATCAACAAGATAGATAAACCCTTAGCCAGACTGACCAAAGGGCACAGAGAAAGTATCCAAATTAACAAACTTAGAAATGAAAAGGGAGACATAACAATGGAAACTGAGGAAATCCAAAAAAATCATCAGATCCTACTACAAGAGCCTGTACTCAACACAACTGGAGAATCTGGAGGAAATGGACAATTTCCTTGACAGATACCAAATACCAAAATTAAATCAGGACCAACTAGACCATCTAAACAGTCCCATAAAGCCTAAAGAAATAGAAGGAGTCATAGAAAGTCTTCCAACCAAAAAAAGCACAGGACCAGATGGTTTCAGTGCAGAATTCTACCAGACCTTCAAAGAAGAGTTAACACCAATACTCTTCAAACTATTCCACAAAATAGAAACAGAAGGAACACTACCCAATTCCTTCTACGAAGCCACAATTACGCTGATACCAAAGCCACACAAAGATCCAACAAAGAAAGAGAACTTCAGACCAATTTCCCTTATGAACATCGATGCAAAAATACTCAACAAAATTCTTGCCAACCGAATCCAAGAACACATCAAAACGATCATCCACCATGATCAAGTAGGCTTTATCCCGGGAATGCAGGGTTGGTTCAATATACGGAAATCCATCAATACAATCCACTACATAAACAAACTCAAAGAACAAAACCACATGGTCATTTCATTGGATGCTGAAAAAGCATTTGACAAAATTCAGCATCCTTTCATGCTTAAAGTCTTGGAGAGAACAGGAATTCAAGGCCCATACCTAAACATAGTAAAAGCAATATACAGCAAACCGGTAGCCAGCATCAAACTAAACGGAGAGAAACTTGAAGCAATCCCACTGAAATCAGGGACCAGACAAGGCTGCCCCCTTTCTCCTTATCTTTTCAATATTGTACTTGAGGTACTAGCTCGGGCAATTCGACAACATAAGGAGGTCAAAGGGATACAAATTGGAAAGGAGGAAGTCAAACTATCATTATTTGCAGACGACATGATCGTCTACCTAAGTGACCCAAAGAACTCCACTAGAGAGCTCCTACAGCTGATAAACAACTTCAGCAAAGTGGCAGGTTACAAAATCAACTCAAGCAAATCAGTGGCCTTCCTATACTCAAAGGATAAGCAGGCTGAGAAAGAAATTAGGGAAATGACCCCCTTCACAATAGCCACAAACAGTATAAAGTATCTTGGGGTGACTCTTACCAAACATGCGAAAGATCTGTATGGCAAGAACTTCAAGACTCTGAAGAAGGAAATGGAAGAAGACCTCAAAAAATGGGAAAACCTCCCATGCTCATGGATCGGTAGAATCAATATAGTTAAAATGGCCATTTTGCCTAAAGCACTATACAGATTCAATGCAATACCCATCAAAATCCCAACTCAATTCTTCACAGAGTTAGAAAGAGCAATTATCAAATTCATCTGGAACAACAAAAAACCCAGGATAGCTAAAACTATTCTCAGCAACAAAAGAAAATCTGGGGGAATCAGTATCCCTGACCTCAAGCAATACTACAGAGCAATAGTGTTAAAAACTGCATGGTATTGGTACAGTGACAGGCAGGAGGATCAATGGAACAGGATTGAAGATCCAGAAATGAACCCACACACCTATGGCCACTTGATCCTCGACAAAGAGGCTGAAAACATCCAATGGAAAAAAGATAGCCTTTTCAACAAATGGTGCTGGTTCAACTGGAGGTCAGCATGCAGAAGAATGCGAATTGATCCATCCTTGTCTCCTTGTACTAAGCTCAAATCCAAATGGATCAAGGACCTCCACATAAAGCCAGACACTCTGAAGCTAATAGAAAAGAAACTGGGGAAGACCCTTGAGGACATCGGTACAGGGAGAAAGTTTCTGAACAGAACACCAATAGCGTATGCTCTAAGAGCAAGAATTGACAAATGGGACCTCATAAGGTTACAGAGTTTCTGTAAGGCAAAGGACACCATCAAGAGGACAGATCGGCAACCAACAAATTGGGAAAAGATCTTCACCAATCCTACATCAGATAGAGGGCTAATATCCAATATATATAAAGAACTCAAGAAGTTAGACTCCAGAAAACCGAACAACCCTATTAAAAAATGGGGTACAGAGTTAAACAAAGAATTCTCACCTGAAGAACTTCGGATGGCGGAGAAGCATCTTAAAAAATGCTCCACTTCATTAGTCATTAGGGAAATGCAAATCAAAACAACCCTAAGATTTCATCTTACACCAGTCAGAATGGCTAAGATTAAAAATTCAGGAGACAGCAGGTGTTGGAGAGGATGCGGAGAAAGAGGAACACTCCTCCACTGCTGGTGGGGTTGCAAATTGGTACAACCACTCTGGAAAGCAGTCTGGCGGTTCCTCCGAAAACTGGGCACCTTACTTCCAGAAGATCCTGCTATACCACTCCTGGGCATATACCCAGAGGATTCCCCACCATGTAATAAGGATACATGCTCTACTATGTTCATAGCAGCCCTATTTATAATTGCCAGATGCTGGAAAGAACCCAGGTATCCCTCAACAGAAGAGTGGATACAAAAAATGTGGTATATCTACACAATGGAGTACTATTCAGCCATTAGAAACAATGAATTCATGAAATTCTTAGGCAAATGGATGGAGCTAGAGAACATCATACTAAGTGAGGTAACCCAGACTCAAAAGGTGAATCATGGTATGCACTCACTAATAAGTGGTTATTAACCTAGAAAACTGGAATACCCAAAACATAATCCACACATCAAATGAGATACAAGAAGAAAGCAGGAGTGGTCCCTGGTTCTGGAAAGACTCAATGAAACAGTATTTGGCAAAACCAGAACGGGGAACTGGGAAGGGGTGGGAGGGAGGACAGGGGAAGAGAAGGGGGCTTACGGGACTTTCGGGGAGTGGGGGGGGGCTAGAAAAGGGGAAATCATTTGAAATGTAAATAAATTATATCAAATAAAAAAAAAAGACAAAAAAAAAAAAGCTAAAAAAAAAAAAAAAGAGTTATACACAATTGGTCATAATGCATAGAATAATTGACTGTGTGTTACTGAACCCCAACCAGTACATATCCAATGTAACTCCTACACCTAAGGCTCAGGAAGCATCCTGAAAGAGAGGCCATGAAAACTAGTAGAGTCCGAAGACCAGAATGTCTTTGATAGAGTGTCTTATAGATATGACAAAGAGGCTACAACCATAAAATTTCAATGATAGGATTATCTGAATAAGACCTATACAATGACAATACTAGTTGACAAGCCAATGTAGTTGAACAAAATATCCCAAGGCCCAGGTCTAGCTGAAGAGTTATATGCAATCAATGCCTTCTGAGAGATGGAGAATAAATTTCCTCCAGTAAGGGACCCTCTGATATATTATCTGACCTAATGTTCCCTATGCATGTGTGACTAATACTAAATGGATTCTGCATAATATGTCTATCTCCATTTTTATCTCTCTGTATACTGCCTCCATATTTTATGTATTATGTGTACATATATATATATACATATATTTTATATATAGTTTTATAAGTAACAATAATAACTAAAGAACAAGAGATCATAAATTTGAGAAGGGGGAATAAAGGAACAGTTGTGGAGGGGAGAAAGAAGAGTGGATATGATATGACTGTATAATAGTCTCAAAAATTTAAATAAAAGAGGAGAAAAGAGGTGAAAGTTAACATTGATAATTATACTTAGGGAGAGAGGAAGAACACTGATCAAGAGTAAGCTCTATACAGAAAGACAGTGGAGCAGGTTTGAGACGGTTTCTGGTGGGAGATCCTTGGCTGTGGCCTTTCCAGCACTACTATGGCTGTCCAGTTCTTGCACCCTTTGTACTGAACATGACTTGGCAGATAGTATTCAATACAGTGAACTCTAGCCCAATATCCCTGGTAATCTAAATCAATTAAAAAATAAATCAGATCTCTCAGTTAGGAGGCCTCATTTCAAGTCTCAGTAGCTACAGATGACTGATGCTGACATTGTAAGGTCTTATCTGACCCTGTGGGGCCTTGTGAAGATACACAACATCTTTTTTTTTTCTGCTGACCTCTAGGAGAGGTACTATTCTAGGGACTGCTCTTTGTGAAATATGGAGGTGGTTCAGTTCCTGCTCTGCCTGTTCTCACATGCACATCACACCACACAGATATAGTTTTCTGCACATTCCTGAGAGTCTACTTCTCCCAAGTGGATTCAGCTTGCAGGTTTGTCTTTTCTTCACTTGATCTACCATATTTGCTTATAGATATTCTCAGGACAACACTTCTAGTCCTCCATTTGTTTCACATCACTGTCTATACCTGATTAACGGGGCTGAGCTAAGGAAGGCAGGGGAGTTTGACAGAAACATTTTAGGGTTCCCATTTTTCTCCCTTCTCAGACTTGATGACAAATTGTCACTTGTTGAATTGAACAGTTTTTTCCTGAATAAAAACCCAAAGTTTTATAGTAATATGATTATACCAATTTTAATTTATAACAGATGCCATTGCAAGCAATTAATAGCTAAGTATACAACATATAAATTGTTGATTAAAGGTTACATGATTGTGACCTCTCTCAAAATATTTTACTGTATTGTTTTCACCCTTTTTCTTGCTTTGTAAGACATAAATCCTATGATGACAAGAAGTAAAGTCAATGGCAAAACCTTTATGAGATCATGGTAGGCTACAGTATAAGTCCTTTAACACCAACACTATTGTACTGTGGCAGTCAGTTTCCTGCCTGCGTACTTGAGTGACTAATTAATACGCATTTAGTTGATATAACATGGATACTTCCTACTAAATTCAAAACCATGGCAGAACACGACTCGACTAGGAGAGAATGTATCATGCTATTCAGCATGGCACCTGACTTAGGGTGACTATGGTTAATAACAATGAGCTCTGTATTTCAAAAAGGTAGAAGAATGTGAAATTTTATTTCCACCATGCCATAAAAAGATAGATTAGTAAATTGATATTATTATTTATACTGACTTGAAACAGAATATCTACATGTGGAGAACTCATAGGGCAGCCCATAAATATGCAATTTTTATGTATCAGTAAAGAAAAATTGGCATTTTTTTCTGTATTTTTTCAGTTAATATATTCAGGTCAAGATTGGATGTTCACCGATCTAGAGGCAGTAGGATCTGGAAGAATGGAGCTGATAAATGAGGCCGACTAAAGTCTTATGCAAAAGCCAACTTTATTTAGAGCATCAGACACTTTATACACTCCAGGTTAATAACGTGTATAATACCAAGGGCAAAGTCCATGAGGCAGCAACCTGCATGTGTGTCAAAAACCTGTTGGTTTTTTTCATGGAGATATATAAGCAAATAACAATAGTCAGTTGTAATGATTAACCTGAAATAAACTCACCTCTGTATGCTACACAGAGAAGGGGCATGAAAGAATGATCCAATAGCAATTTTTTTGTTTTGAAGAAACTGAGGTCACAAGATTCTTGTTTGCTTAGAGTTTTCCCACAAGTAGTCATAGATATCCTTAGATGACTCCAAATGTGAAATGTAAAGCTTGAAATGAAAGGAGATTATTATATTAAAAATATAGGAGTCTTAGTATGCACACACAAACATGCGCACACACACACACACACACACACACACACACACACACCGTTGTATTTATGTGCATAGGTATTTGTGTACCCTTCTGCACATGAGGTGGTTAAAGTACAAATCCTAAGAGTGTCCAACCTTGCTTCTACTATTAGTAACAGGATGTCACTGGTGACTACAGATTTATGCGCCAGGCCAAGAGACCCTAGAACATCTGGAGATTATCCTGTTTGCACTGCCCATCTTGCCCTACATGCACTGGGATTATAGAATGGTGCTATAGCATCCAGCTCTGATTTGGTTCTGGGGATCAGAATTCAGGACCTCATGCCCACCAGTGCTCTACAGCCCTTAAAAGTACATGTTTTAAACCTAATAATGGTCTAGGACATATTGTTGAAAAGTCTCATTCTGAGTATAAAGAATAATATTTTGGGGGAGGGATTGTCTTACACTTCTGAAGAATAATGAAGGCATATAAGTTATTACATTTTCTTTGGGCAGTAAATCTGGGGACATAGTACAGTAAGAGCATCATGATCAGGTCCACGGTAATTATAGCTTAAAATGAACAACTTAACACTAAAATGAGTGAAAGCCAGACTCAGTTCTCCCAAATGGTGTTTGTGTTTGTGTGTGTGTGTGTGTATGTGTGTGTATTTGAGTATGTGGTGAGTGTGTCTGTGTGTGTGTATGGATGTGAACACATCTGTTTATATGTCTGTGTGTGAGTGGGTGAGCATATGTGTGTATGTCTGTGTGTGAGTGTGAGTGTGTGAGCATATATGTGTGTGAGTGTGTGACTGTGTGTGAGCATATATGTGTGTATGTGAGTGTCTGTGTGACTGTGTGTGTGAGCATATATGGGTGTATGTGTGTGTCTGTCTGTGTGTCTGTGTATGTTAGTGCACATTTAAGTTTCTGGTCTTGTTTAACAAAACAAGACCAGAAAGAAAACAAAGACCAAAAGACCAAAAGAAAAACAAGACCAAAAGAAAACAAAAAGATAATGGTAAAATTTGCTAACCACTAGAACAGATTTATACCAGGAAACAATCGCTCATTCACAACACTAAAGAAGAATTTTTAAAAAAATTTTCATCTGCAGTTATTAGTGGAATCATGGTCATTTGTTTTATAACCCACCTCTGTATTTGGAGCATCTTGGGTTCCAGGAGCAGATGCTGTGTAAACAGAGGTCTGACCATGACTGACTGCAGGCTCATGGCCTTTGCTGATTCTGCAGCCCTTGCCTGACATCCCCTTATCTGGAGACTTCTGTGAGGCCCATTCATCAGCGGTGTCCAGGAAGTCAAGGACTGAAAAGATGGTTGACTGACTCAGTGGGTGAAGCTCTGGACATTATATTTCCCTTGGCTTGAAGCATATGGAATCAGTCCTGAGGCTCTCAAAGGGGAGGAGAAAGAACCTTGCACAGCTTGGCATGGACAGCCCGTGTTTGCTGAACCAAAAAACAAATGGCACAAAGACATCTAAATTTACGGCTCAAACTCAAGCACTGAGCAAGGCTAATTCACTGTCCAGCAGGCTGGATTCAAAACACAGTCCATTTTAAAGTTCAGCATTTGCTTATTCCAGGGTGTCAAAAGTTGTGCATTAATTCCATGTGTCTTCATCTATGAATCTATATTTTTATGGCTGTATGCCTATATCTATAAGTGTACCTAAAGTCATTCATTCTTTTCATCTAAGTAAAGCTGTCTCAACAAATTATTTCAAAAGTATAGATATAAATAAGATAATTAACACTGTTTTTAATAGACCCTTTAACATTTAAATGATGCTTATAAATAAAATTTATACTTATTTTATGGCAAGCACTTCACTCATACATGAACATTGAATTTTCAGTACTTAAACTGCCCCTGGAAGTCACTATATCATGTAAATACAAAGTCACATTTCTCCCATACTTACACTTTCTCTCCTTTGTCTTGTAAAATGTTATTTAGAAACAAAAAAAAAAAAGACTTCTGAGAATTTGATAATGAACCTGGATAATTATGAGGAATATTTGAATTTTAAAATTAAATTGCAATGAGTTAGGATAATTAAGTTTAAAAGATTCCACTATTTTTATTTATTGGCAAAGAGTGTCAACCAAAGGACTAAGCCTCAGCACCCCAGTTCCTTCACATATAAGCTCAGGTAATGGTAATGTGTGTCTGGGAGAGTTTCCAATATGGAGGTAATGTGTAAAATCTTTAAAACATCATGGGGAAGGCACCAGTTAATGGGTGGCTATCATAATTACTAGTTCAGGTTAAATATTTAAGTACCCTCATACCAATATAAAAACACTGACATCACTGTAATTCAAGAAATGATATTATCCTTTCTCCTCAGAAAATTTCAAGAACATAGGTTGCTTTCTTAAAAAAAAAAAAAAAAGCACATAAACGATTTCAAAACATTCCTCACCAAAAACAAGCCTATGAAAGTTGTGATTAAATGGATGTATCTATTGATTTAAAATAATGTACTCTTCTCACCTTTTCATTTTTCAAAATAGGCATTATCTTAGATTTGTAAGTAAAATTTTGACAATATTTATTTGAGTTGAATTTTATACTTTATGTAATATTTTAAAAGTGTATAATATTCAGTGTTGTGAAAGGTTAACTATATTTAAATGCCTTTTCCTTTTAAATACACACCTTGTTTTTGACACATTTTTTAAAATGTAACCTTTAGTTTGACACTTGTTATATAACTGCTATTTGTTTATTGTAGAATCTTTGGAAAAATAAAGGTTTTTTTTTTTCTTTAAAAAAAAAAAAAAAACAAATGAAAGCCACCTTAATGTTAGTGCCCAGAGATGACAATCTTCCATTTTCTTTTTTTTTTAATTATTTTTTATTTGATATATTCTTTATTTACATTTCTTTTTTATTCGATATAATTTATTTACATTTCAAATGATTTCCCCTTTTCTAGAACCCCCCACTCCCCGAAAGTCCCATAAGCCCCCTTCTCTTCCCCTGTCCTCCCACCCACCCCTTCCCACTTCCCCGTTCTGATTTTGCTGAATACTGTTTCACTGAGTCTTTCCAGAACCAGGGGCCACTCCTCCTTTCTTTTTGTACCTCATTTGATGTGTGGATTATGTTTTGGGTATTCCAGTTTTCTAGGTTAATATCCACTTATTAGTGAGTGCATACCATGATTCACCTTTTGAGTCTGGGTTACCTCACTTAGTATGATGTTCTCTAGCTCCATCCATTTGCCTAAGAATTTCATGAATTCATTGTTTCTAATGGCTGAATAGTACTCCATTGTGTAGATATACCACATTTTTTGCATCCACTCTTCTGTTGAGGGATACCTGGGTTCTTTCCAGCATCTGGCAATTATAAATAGGGCTGCTATGAACATAGTAGAGCATGTATCCTTATTACATGGTGGGGAATCCTCTGGATATATGCCCAGGAGTGTTATAGCAGGATCTTCTGGAAGTGAGGTGCCCAGTTTTCGGAGGAACCGCCAGACTGATTTCCAGAGTGGTTGTACCAATTTGCAACCCCACCAGCAGTGGAGGAATGTTCCTCTTTCTCCACACCCTCTCCAACACCTGCTGTCTCCTGAATTTTTAATCTTAGCCATTCTGACTGGTGTAAGATGAAATCTTAGGGTTGTTTTGATTTGCATTTCCCTAATGACTAATGAAGTTGAGCATTTTTTAAGATGCTTCTCTGCCATCCGAAGTTCTTCAGGTGAGAATTCTTTATTTAACTCTGTACCCCATTTTTTAATAGGGTTGTTCGGTTTTCTGGAGTCTAACTTCTTGAGTTCTTTATATATATTGGATATTAGCCCTCTATCTGATGTAGGATTGGTGAAGATCTTTTCCCAATTTGTTGGTTGCCGATCTGTCCTCTTGATGGTGTCCTTTGCCTTACAGAAACTCTGTAACCTTATGAGGTCCCATTTGTCAATTCTTGCTCTTAGAGCATACGCTATTGGTGTTCTGTTCAGAAACTTTCTCCCTGTACCGATGTCCTCAAGGGTCTTCCCCAGTTTCTTTTCTATTAGCTTCAGAGTGTCTGGCTTTATGTGGAGGTCCTTGATCCATTTGGATTTGAGCTTAGTACAAGGAGACAAGGATGGATCAATTCCCATTCTTCTGCATGCTGACCTCCAGTTGAACCAGCACCATTTGTTGAAAAGGCTATCTTTTTTCCATTGGATGTTTTCAGCCTCTTTGTCGAGGATCAAGTGGCCATAGGTGTGTGGGTTCATTTCTGGATCTTCAATCCTGTTCCATTGATCCTCCTGCCTGTCACTGTACCAATACCATGCAGTTTTTAACACTATTGCTCTGTAGTATTGCTTGAGGTCAGGGATACTGATTCCCCCAGATTTTCTTTTGTTGCTGAGAATAGTTTTAGCTATCCTGGGTTTTTTGTTGTTCCAGATGAATTTGATGATTTCTCTTTCTAACTCTGTGAAGAATTGAGTTGGGATTTTGATGGGTATTGCATTGAATCTGTATATTGCTTTTGGCAAAATGGCCATTTTAACTATATTGATTCTACTGATCCATGAGCATGGGAGGTTTTCCCATTTTTTGAGGTCTTCTTCCATTTCCTTCTTCAGAATCTTGAAGTTCTTGTCATACAGATCTTTCACATGTTTGGTAAGAGTCACCCCAAGATACTTTATACTGTTTGTGGCTATTGTGAAGGGGGTCATTTCCCTAATTTCTTTCTCAGCCTGCTTATCCTTTGAGTATAGGAAGGCCACTGATTTGCTTGAGTTGATTTTATAACCTGCCACTTTGCTGAAGTTGTTTATCAGCTGTAGGAGCTCTCTAGTGGAGTTTTTTGGGTCACTTAGGTAGACGATCATGTCGTCTGCAAATAACAATCTTCCATTTTCAGTGCTTCTGGCTACCTTGTGCTCTGTTAATATGTGTGAATCAATGTCTGTGTTGCATTGCTGAAACAAATGAGTGTGGTATCATTCTAGCTCCTTCAAGAGGCATTAATACAGGGAGGCAAAGTCACATACTGTGTTCAGATCTTGGTTCTCTAATAATTAATGGTCTGACAAAAGAAATCACTAATCCCCCCCCCCCAGTCTCTCCTCTCTCAGTTGATATAGGAACAATAATACTGGGTGGTGGTAAAGCTCCTTAGTTTCTTCAGTAACACAGTTAAAATAATATTTTGGCAGTATACTATATGCTATTAATTAATGTTTGAAACAGATTTTAAGGGAAGCAGAGAGTTTTTTTTTTAAGAGTATGTTATAAATAATTTAATGAGTTTCAGTTAGTTATCTTTTGACTCTAGTTGACAAAGAAGCCAAATGGCTCTAATAAGGATTCTTAACATACCAAGCCATCCAGAGATGAGCTAGCCCGGCATCTGCACCGTGGCTTCAGGGGTGGTTGAAGTTGCTGCTTCTCTTCCCTTTCCTCAGCATGCAGGCTTTGTGCATGTGGCTTCAGACTATGTTTCCAGTTCCTAGGTGTTGCCTCCTTCTGTGTGTGCATGTGGGAGTGTACATGGTGATGAGAAGCAGCAGAAAATCTCTCACTACTGTAACTGATAAAAATCAAGGGGAACATTGCAGAAGGCTGGCTTGCTTTCATATTTTATTGGCCAGAAAGATTTAAAATGCTCGCATAAAATCACCAATGAAACTAACATTATTCTGCCAGTTTTCTCAAGTCCTGGCTAGCCAGTGGTTTCCAATAAATACCATTGTCAACCAAAGCATCTAAAACATGAAAGAAGGAGTCAATGGCTGTACAAAAGCCTCTAGGAAGTCTGCTCCATTACTATCATATTTCAGTAATTTTTCATTTCTTTGTTTAATTTTACTGTGAATATTCCCATAATCCCATCTCTAAACAAACTTATCTGTGCACATCTTTGTATTCCAAATTCAAGTTTTTAGAAAATTGGTTAGGTAAATGTCTCATTGATTTAAGTCTCTGGATATACATTGTTAAGTTACCTACAAAAATATAGCAATAACCTGTAATCTAATCATAAGTTTGTTGATATATATCTCCAAAGCCCAAAACAAAAACAAAACAGAAACAAACAAAAACAGCTTTTACTTCAAAGCAAATAAGAAATAGTTGACTCGGGAAGCCAAAAATGAGTGACCATGGTCCAGAGAACCAAACATAGATTATGGTAAAATCCATGTTTCAATAATTTCATGGAGTTTTTAGGTAACTGAACAAGGAAAGTCATAAGTTAAAATGCTTTTCAAATGCATTGGTGGAAACAGAAGGTGGGTGGGTTACAGAAGAGAGAATTACTATAGAGATTAGCTGTTATCTAAACTTAGCTGGTGGGTTGGTAGAAATTAGTGGTCTGTAAGTGAATAGTCTTGATGGTTTCACAGGATAATCATAAGGAGATTTAGCAGACCTAGAGGTGGATAGTGGATGGGGTATTAAGGGTTTAAACAAAGCCATGCAACATATCAAACACTCTACATTGACTAAAGCTCTATCTGTCAACCTTTGTAGAAGGTTCAATAGAAAATATGCCACACTCCTTTTCAGGATAAATATTTACTCAAATGTTTATCTATAATCATATATGCCAGCTGACACAGATATATATGTCTTTGTCACGTAAAAATTTGTATTATTTTATTAACCTTCATTAACAATAAACTCCCTTGCTGAACTCTATATTTCTTTTTTAAATTAATTTTTTATTCTTTAATCCTTTTATACTGTCCGGACTGCATCCTACTCCCAGTCTGCCCCATGACTGCTACCCATACCATACCTCCTCCTCCCCTTCCTATCTCCAAGAAAATGCCCTCACCCTCTCACCTGCACCCCACCAGGCCTCCATACTCCCTAGGGCCTCAACCCTCTTGAGGGTTAGGTATATCTTTTCTCACTGAGGCGAGACCAGGCAGTCCTCTGCTGTATATGTGTTGGGGGCCTCAGATCAACTAGTATATGCTGTCTGGTTGGTGACTCAGTGTCTGAGAGATCTCAGGGGTCCAGGTCAGTTGAAACTGCTGGTCTTCCCATGGGACCTCCCTCCTCCTCAGCTTCTTCCAGCTTTTCCCCAATTCAAACAAAGGGGTCCCTGGTTTCTGTCCATTGGTTAGGTGCTAGTATCTGCATATGACTCTTTCAACTGCCTGTTGGACCTCTAAAATGGCAACCATGCTTGGTCCCTGTCTGTAAGCACACTGTAGTATCAGCAAACATGTCAGGCTCTGGGTCTCCTCTTGAACTGGATCCCAATTTGAGCCTACCATGCTCTTCTCAATTTTTGTCCTTGTGGTTCCTTCAGACAGAAACAACTCTAGGTCAGAGCTTTTGATTGTGGGAAAATAGGACTGAAGCTCAGAAGGCCAGCAGAATGTTAACAGAATGGCAACTTTGGGAGGTAAGAGGTGACGGGATCCTCTAGAATATACTGGAGACCTGGGAGGTGAGAGATTCTCAGGAATCAAAGGGAGGGACCTTGGAAGAAGTGCTCTACAGTGGGGAGGTAGAACTTGTAGAGTCCGTCTCAAGTGGAGGTAGAGGGCATCAGTAGAGGGATGGGGTTGCCATCCCACAGTCAAAAGCTCTGAACTCTATATTTCTAATACTCCGGGCACAGATTTCAAGGCTGGTTTCTATGTGGATAACCATACATGTTAACCTTCCACTTTCCATATCCATTCTTTTCTTATTCAGATAATATCCTTGTACATAGTGTGCACTATTTCCAGTATAATGTTGAGAAAAGTGAAAATTGCAGGCATTTTTGTTTCAGTTTTATTCTTTACTTAAGGAGAATGCCTCTAATATTCGATCAATATTTGTATAATGTTTTTATTCTTTTCAGAACTTAATTACAAACAGAATTCTCTTAGTACTGTAGCAATGATTTGTTATGGTTAAAATAAGGGGTTGAAATTGATTAATTGATTATTTACCTCTTTTTCACTTATCTGATGATTGACTGTACTCAATTATATAGTGCAATATGATTATAAGCGATGGCTACCATATTTCTAGCAGAGTTCCTGGCATAATTGCACTTTTCACTATGTTTAATTGCTAGTCTTATACTTCTGGCTACATGTAAGATTCTCTTTGTGGATTCCTTACAGTAACAAGAGGAAACTAAATCATTATTCCTGTAGAGAATAAGGTCAAGCCACAGATGAGAACTCCTGTCTGTTATTAAGGTTATGAATTTACAATTCATTCTTTGTGTAGTTTGAGATGTGGGTTGCAAAGTCAAGAAAAAATAAGGCTATGTTTTTCTTTGTTGTCCTCAATAATATTAATTGCTAACAAACTTGTCTTAATTGCTAGGATTAAGTTAGTGCCACCTGCAGTAAATGTGGCACAAAAGCAATTATTATCTCAATATTGGTAGCAATGCAAACTCTATGGGCTCTAGGGGAACCCTATGATTGTAGACTGATGACCTATGCTTAGAGTTGAAGGGTCATTCCTCTGTCATGTGAGGGCATGCCAATCATAAATCAATGTGGTATAAGTAATGCAATAATGACAAAGTGTCAATTTAATGGTCTCTCTGAAGGGCTAATTGGTAATTATTTCCTGAGATGGCAGGCCAATATTTCTCTATGGTGAAGGATAGTGAGAAGAAAGAGAGGCCTATTTGGATCCTTACAAAAAGATGTTGTTAAGGTAATGAGTACTAACTTGGAATAAAGATCAGGAAGAACTGAGCAACACAATATTTTCCAATAATCTATTATGAACAAGAAATTTTATTTTCTATTTTATCAAAAATTGTCATTGAGAATGTCTTCATAGAGGAGAAAATTGAAGCCAAGGAAGTGAAGCATCGTGCCAAAATTGTGTAGCTGGTAAGGGTTTGAGTTGGACCATAGGTAATCATGTCACCCTCAAAGCCTGGGACATTATTCACTTTACCTACTTAGAGCATGTAAAAGGAACAGTCAAAAGTAAGAAGTTCTTGTAATTAGGAAACATATGCCTAAAAAAAGAGGTCATGACAGAAATTAATTTTTGACATTCTCGGGCATATACCCAGAGGATTCCCAAGCATGTAATAAGGATATATGCTCCACTATGCTCATAGCAGCCATATTTATAATAGCCAGAAGCTGGAAAAAACCCAGATGTCCCTCAATGGAGGAATGGATAGAGAAAATGTGATATATATACACAATAGAATACTATTCAGGCATTAGAATCAATGAATTCATGAAATTCTTAGACAAATAGATGGAACTGGAGAACATCATACTAAGTGAGGTAACCCAGTCTTAAAAGAATACTCATGGTATGTACTCACTTCTAGGATATTATCCTAGAAGCTTAGAATACCCAAGACACAATTCACATATCAAATGATGCCCAAGAAGAAGGAAGTAGTGGCCCCTGGTTCTGGAAAGGCCCAGTGCAGCAATGTAGGGGAATACCAGGACAGAGAATTGGGAAGGGGTGGATTGGGGAACAGGGGTAGGGAAGAGGGCTTATGGGACTTTTGGGGAGGGGGTTCCAGGAAAGGGAAAAATCACCTGAAATGTAAATAAAGAATATATCGAATAGAAAAAAAATTCTATATCTAGAAATTAATTTTAAAGAGACAGTTATGAATATGATGATACACACACATATAAAAGATATTCAGTATGGTATAAATTGGGTACAACTTCAATAATACAAAACAGATCATTAATATTAGTCATGAAATATGAAATCACAGAAAGTAAAGATTACTAGAGAAAAATCTAATTGATATTTACTGTGTTGGCAATGAGGTTTTAGATACAAAACCAAATATATAATTCAGGGAAACAATGTACAATCTTGATCTAAGTAAGATGATATTGAATAAGCAATTGTATTTATTTGTTTAAGAATATATACATTTGGGAATACATAAATGCAACCTGCTCAGTTGTGTTACATTGCTCCTACACACACAAACACATACACATAAATACACATGCACACATACATAGACACATATTTATAAGTGTATTTATAATAACAAGTAAAGAAAACAAGGTCATGAATTTTAAAGAGATTAAGGAGGGTTACATGGCAGCATTTGGTGGGAAGAAAGGGAAAGGAACATTGTGTAAATACTTTATAATTTCAAAAAGGTGGGAGAGATGGTCTTCTCCAGAGAAAAGCAAAACAAATAGTTGTCCACTGCCAAATGATCAGCTCTGAAAACATACATGAAAGTAACATTATATGGACATAGTAAGTTAAATTTTGGTATTTTTGCATATAAACATATACATATATTTATACAATTGCAATTAATTCTTACAAAGACCACAAATTTGAATAATAGGGAGGAAATATGGGTGTGTTTGAGAGATGGAAAGGAAGGGGAGACATACTACCAGATTAGATTACCATACTAATTAGATTACAACCTCAAAAATGCAAAATACAAAAAAAGAAGAATGGAGGGAACATTGTTTGAAACAAACATAAAAAGAAACAAGAAATAAATAATATGCAGCTGAGGAGAATCATGTTGGGTGGATTAAGACAGTCTTGCAAGCATTGCATATTTTCTTTCATTTGTGATTTTACATTTCATATAGACATGCAAAACTATCTATGTGTATATCGCATAGGAGATATGAAAGCAGAAATAAATCTGTTTAAGAGGACAAAGGAGAAAGACAGAATTAGTAGGGAAGAAAAGGGGGTCATAAAACATGAGAGATGTATCCTGATCATGCAATGTATACACAAATAAGAGCTTATAATAAAAATTAAATTATTTCTAAATAAAAAATATTTAAGTGGATTCACTATCTGACAGGGAGAAAATGTTCTCACTAGACATCTGTATGCCATTAAGTAAAGTCTCTAGTGTCAGGAATGAGTTGCTTCTTGCTGAATCATTGGTTAAAGAGGTCCCATTGACATCCCACCACACAGAAACGTTTTATCAAAGCTCCCTTTTGCTCTCTCTCCATAGACTGACAGTAAGGCTCTATTGCTGAAGACACAGCTTACAGTACTGAACATGGAGAAATCAACTTAGTGCCACCTAGAAGCTTCACCCCTACACTTTAAGCTTCTGTTAGACAAACAGATGGTGATCAATAGCACAAAAATGGTAGCCTACAGAATGGAAAAGGATTTTCAGTAAGCCCATATCTGAGAGAATGTTCATATCCAAAATATAGGAAGAACTCAAGAAACTAGGCATCAACAATCAAACTAAATCCAATTAAAAATGAGGTAGAAATATAAACAGAATTATCAACAGAGGAAACTTAAATGGCCTAGAAACACATAAAGGAATGTTCAACATCCTTAATCATCAGGGAAATGCAAATGAAAAATACTTTGAGATTCTAGTTTACAGATGACAGAATAACTAAGATCAAAAATTCAAGTAGTAGCTAAAGCTGATGAGGATGTGGAGCAAGGGGAACACCCCTCCATTGCAGATGGAAGTGGAAATTCATACTGCCACTGTGGAAATCAATATGGAGATTTCTCAGAAATTTGGGAGTCAGTCTACCTCAAAATACAGCTGTTGGGCATATACCCAAAGAACACCCCATCCTACCACAAGGGTACTTGCTCAATTATCTTACCAGCTTTATTCATAACAGGAAGAAACTGTAAACAACCTAGATGTCCTCTAGTATGAGAATATATAAAGAAATTTGTAGTACATTTACACAATAGAGTAATATCCAGCTGTTAAAAACATTGACTGAAATTTGCAGGCAAATAGGTGGAGCTAGAAGAAATCATCCTGAGTGAGGTAACCCAGACCCAGAAAGACACACATGGTATGTACTCACTTATAAGTGGACAGCAGCTATTAAATAAAAGAGACTCATTCTACAATACACAGGTTCAGGAGGTTAAGTAACAAAGGTCTCCACACAGGATGAATGAGAAGGGGAAATAGAATAGATTTTGCTGGAGGACTAGTGGTAGGTGGAGATGGGTACAGGAAGATTGGGGCATATGTCAGATGTGGTGTAAGTGGAGCAAGTAGTGGAAGAGATGGCTGGATTTTGTCCGGTTGTGAGTGTATGTGCGTGTGCGTGTGCGTGTGCGTGTGCGTGTGCGTGTGCGTGTGTGTGTGTGTGTGTGTGTGTGTGTGTGTGTGTGTGTGTTGTGATGATCTTCGTTTGTTCTAACCAGAGACTTCTTGGATGAGGGGTGGTAGCTATACTTATTGTTTAAAGGTTGGTGGTTAGTATAGCCCAAAAGACTATTTTGCTAGCCTGTGATTCCTTCTCAGGGTTGGAGTATTGACCCCTATTGATTGGTGAAGGTACCATTTCCTTAGAACACAGGACTCTAATAACTGATATGGATCTGATGTGAACACTTTCTCTCTCTCTCTCTCTCTCTCTCTCTCTCTCTCTCTCTCTCTCTGTCTCTCTCCTTCTCTCCCTCTCTCTTTCTCCTTCCTTCTCTGTCTTCCTTCTCTACCTCCCTCCCTCCCTCCCCCCTCTCTCCCTCACTTCCTCCCCCCTCCTCTTTATTTCTTTTGATCTAGCTTCCATGGCCCTAGAATATATTATGCAAGCTTCCAAGGGTAGGAAACAGTTAAATAATCTTAACTCCCCTGCAATAACTGTGAAATACAATAGCCTGCATAGCAAGATATTTCTTAAAAGTACAATAAATGGAACACACATGATAGAGGGAACTAATAGATGTCTATTTGTACTTATGGACCATCAACATGAGGGAAATAATGCCTGGTACTGGAAATCTAGCCAGCTTCTCTGGCAAATGAGGTCATAGGTCTTAGAAAAGAACATACTGATGCCATTTTGCTAAGGCATCATAATTCCTTAATATGTTCTTGGTCTTATCCACACACCTTCAGATAACTATACATATCACTGCTCTAATATAACTCCTTTAACTTTTTGGCAGTATTATACTTAAATATGATATAATGTGAGCATATTTACAATGATCAGTAACAGAAGTTACTTCCCTCCTGCTGACTCCCTTTATTTTTCCTGTAGTCCTCCCACTTTTATGGCCTTTTCCTTAGATTCATATCTCAGACAGGTGCTGTGGGGTCTTGATTGTAATGACCCATCACATACTAAGAGATAGAGTTTGGGGTCATATCCAGTCTTCAGTTTTCCCAGCCCCACTTCTGTGAAGTTAAAAACTTTCAAAAAATCAATTACTTATATCATCAACAAACAAAATACCATGTAGATTTTTAAAAGTCTTTGAAAACACTTGTCTAAAGATTAGGATTTATGTTATAGTTGATAATTCAAAGCTCACATTGCTGTCAACATTTTTAGGTATATTTCCTAGGATAGTTCTATTTATCCCCAATGTTTCCTACAAAAGATGCCTTTTAGTTTTACTACACGATGCAGTAAAAAATAGTTTTTACTATATTATATGTATCTACTTTGTAGCTTAAACTTTCCTTGTAACTTACTACTTCATGTTTAATGTCCACAGCTCCTGAATTCCTATTTTCTTCAAGAATTTAATCAATTTTTGAACCTTTTTCTGTTTTATTTTATTTCTATGAGAATCCATCCATTTCCTTGTTATTCCTCTAGAATTGGTCTGAGACTCTATTATAGCATTTTTAATAATCTCCTTTGTGTTATGTCACGTGACTGATGCCTAGATTGTTTTACCTCTATATACCAAAATATCCCGTAAGACATAGCCTATGCTTTTATGTCACCTGCAATACACCAGGTGTAGTTCTTTGCACAATGAATGGGTGCTAAATGGAATTGATTTAAATTATATTGTCATTTGAAAGTGCTAACAAAATACCAAAAACAGTGTCCATGTGAGGTGCTTTAAGTTAAATGTGAGTACAAATAAATTAATGCCAACATGTTCTCAAGTAAACATCACTTGCTAAGCAGTAAAGATTATCAAGCATCAGCTTCCTTGTGTAAGAACTGTGATCAGAATGCCTGATCTGTAAATGAAGGGTAACTGTTCCTCTCTTATTTGCACCAAGAACACAAGACAAAATGATAAGATCAGTGTCACAAGCACTCTAATAGTTATACCATTTAAGATGAAGTGCTTTGAAATCATTTATATGGGAGAGCATGCATTGTTAGCATAACAATATGTTGAGGGAAAAATCAAATAATAGTGCTCTAAAAGTGATTATTTGATCACTGTAATATGGAATAAAATATAAGATATGTTTTGACATTCCTTTAGGAAAGTAACTCATCTTAGTACTTCAAGATTACTTTGTGGATTTATGAAATTTTTTTTGATGCACAAAGCAAGAGGATTTTTATTTATTATCCAGCATGCTCAGGCTGCCCTGCACATGGAGACAGAACAGCACACACTCTGGGCTGTGCGGGCTTTTTATACAGTTCTCAGGGCAGCCCCCATTAGACAAAAAGTGATTGGCAGAACAGTGTTACCTTAAAACTAATTGATTGATAGGGGATGAGGTAGGTGGCCAATGGACTCTGGGCCTTTCCTTGCAGCAGAGACCACCCTGTAGTCTGAGGAATGTAATTTAGCCTCTCCCTTTTGGGAGGGGAAAAACTTGCCCTTCTGGGAGGGGGCAGTGTTCTATGACCTTTTCAAAATTTCTGAGTTAACACTTTCATTCTCCCCTTTTTTTGTGCATGCTTCAATACCGAAGCATTTGCTGGTATTCTGATAGCTCATACTCCTCTTAAAAATGTATGTATGTATGTATGTATGTATGTATGTATGTATGTATGTATGTATAAAGCAATCTATTTATATGTACACCTGCATGGTGGAAGAGAGCATCAGACAGAAGAGGGCATCAGATCTGATTGTGGATCATTTTAACCTCCATGTCCTTGCTAGGATTTGAAGTCAGAACCTCTGGATGACCAGCCAGTATTCTTAAGTGTCTGAGCTGTCTCTCCAAGCTAATAATGACTATTTTTAAAATCCATTAGTAACACAATAAACATCAAATGACATTGTTTATGATGCATTTTGTAGTATCTCCTATTTTTATAGGCCCAAGATAGGTCCATGGTCATTAAGCTTGTATAACATCAGAGCTACAAAGGCCTAGTTAGGAAAAAAATCCAGAAGAGGAATCCTTTCCTATGCAGCATCCTCTCATAATCATTTAATTTTACACTCTATTCAAGAAGAAATATTTTGCTTAATTTCTTATTTGTTCATTTGCATAAAAATTTGGCCTATATAGACTGTAAACCAATGGTCCCTTTTATACTAATTGCTTAATGTCATATATATTTCAACTAGTTTTATATTGCTGAAAAATTAGCTTTGTGTGATAGTAAAACAATAAAAAAATCATTAACCCCTCAAAAGGCCATGATAGCCTAAGTATTGTATGCTCGTGTGTGTGTGTGTGTGTGTGTGTGTGTGTGTGTAAGAGGGTGTATGGAGGGGAAAATGAGGGATGAAAACAGTTATCTTTATGAGTTCAGATAGAGTCCTACTCTGTTATACACAGGGAAATGGTGAATGAAATCTATGCTTTTGCATAAGACACACATGGAAAGCTTTTGTTGGCTTCTTTTAGACAGAAAACTGACTTCTTTAAGGATTCATAGAAAAACCAAAAATATTCCAATCTACAATTACAAGTAATGTGTTGGCTTTTATGATAGTAGTAGTACAATTACATTTTTTTGCTGTTATTCTATTATGAATCATGATAAAAATCATCAGCAAAACAATAACAGCAGAAGAGGTAAAGACAGTGATTTTAAAGGAATTAAGAAGACTGGGGACCTAATTTCTTTCTTTGTGATCTCATATTTAGGCTGAGATTGGATTAGACAGGTGACGGAATGCAGAACACAGTAAAATTTAGAAGCACAATAAGATCAGTGCTAAGTGTACTACTCTTAGTTTGAACTATTTCTATTTATCATCTTGTGTCGCACTGTGTGTATTTTGTATCTGTGCCAATCTAAATTCACAGTGATAGTCTATGATCCTCATTTACTATCAAGATGTAACACTGGCAATTAAATTACAGATGACATACCACATCAATTCTTATTAGGGTTGTACAGGCAGTAAATGTTTATGTTTCACTAGATTTGAGTTGCTTTCTTCCCCATTTCTCATTCTATTAAACTTGACTAAGTTGTACATTTGGCATCTTATTAAGGTTAAGTTTTGATATAATTACATGCTAGTCTTTGCATGTTTATAAATTATAAGCATATTAGAACAATTTGTATATTTTAAAGAATATTATAAAATAAGATGAGACATTATATTTATGCAGCAAATAATTACTTAAAACTTGTTATGTGTTCCCCATTCCTGTGTTTACTGGTGATAAATTTATAGAAAAATCTTCTTTTCTTCAAGAAGCTTATATATTATTGAGAAAGGTAGAAAACCAAAACAAACAACTAAACCAAATGAACGAATTCCCAAAATTAATAGTCTTGATCCCTTAACAGTATATTCTATGTGGGACCATAAAAGGCAGGGTGTTTTCTGGTCAAACTAGTTTTAAATCCCAGAGACTCACCAGATAATTCTGGAAGGGACAGAAGGTCATTCACCATGCTCTCACACACTAGATTCCTGACACAAAGCCCCAGATCATTCTGTGGCCATGCCCCAAGCTCCTGGTATTCTGTCTGAACTCCACCTCCACAGTTACCTGGCAACAGCCAGGTATGATCCTCCCCATGGTTACCTGGCAATAGTCAGGCCTGACCCACTATAAAAAGGGACCGCTTGACCCCTCCTCTCTCTCTTACACTCTTGCCTCTCTTAGTCTTTTCTCTTGCCCTCTTTAACTCCTCTCTCTCCCTATTCCCTTCCCCCCTCTCTCCACGTGGCCATGGCCAGCCTCTACTTTTCACTCATCAGAACTCTCTGCCAACAATAAATGCTTTAAAACCATGGACTGCCTCCTTTCTTCTGGATCCACCATGCTGGAGCAATGGAGCAGGTTTCCCTCTAAAGGGCCTCGTCTAGTCTCACACAGGCAGCATCCCTGCACTTTCAGACATGGCTTCCACCAAGCCAAGCTACCTGACCAAGCAACACTCATCCAAGCAGGACAAGCCAGAGCTCCTTTCCCTCTTTTCCCTTTGGCCTCAGGCTTGATCCAACCCCATGGGGCCTCCACCCTGTTCTCAGCTCTTCCATGATATCCAGTGGTGTCTGCTGTGTCTGTGGTGTCCAAGATTGAGAACCTGCCATACCTGTCCTCTGTCCAGTCAGGGGACCAAGGAGCCCAGCCCTATGGGTTTCCTGAAGACCCCAGACTGCCCTTCCTCACCCCTGGATCACAGTCCTTTGGCTTCTCACAGCCAGGCACCAGTCCTGCATTTCTGTGAAGTGTGCACAGTCCAATTCCCCATGCCTGACTCACCTAGCAGCCCTAGCCCTGGCCAGATGTACGCCACCCTTTTTAAGCCATAATTCTACACAGAAAAAGAGAATAAAAGAGGCTCTATAGAGAGTGTCAAGGGGGGGATAATCAAAAAAGAAATTTGAAAATTAACAAAGTCTTGGTGAGAATCTTATTTTTAGACAAAGAACTAATTCACTTCAGGTCCTTGCATGTGTTTGGGAACAATTTCAGCTATGAAAGACTGCAGCAATATGACAAGAAGAGTAAAGGGCAGAATGAAACAGTAAAGGGGGCACAAAGGGTATATAATAGAGGCTACAGACTTAGAAACATGCATGCTTAGGACTGCTACAACTTTGGCCACTGAAACAGTGAAGCAATGACATTACTACTCTGAGCATCCCATGTGTGTTTGGCTTGGGTTTTCTTTTAGTCTGAACTACAGCACGTAGTGTTACAATTGATGGCTCCTACAAAGGTCTAAGTCCTAAGGTTTTTAATGTGAAATGATGTGGAAATCAGAACTCTCCTTACCGATACAAAAAAAGTGATGTTAATATAAAAAAAAAAAAAACAACACAGTTGAAAAGATATGGAGAGAGGGGGCAGCCTTGCCTAGTCCATGATTTTAGTGGTATTGCTTCAAGTTTCTCTCCATTTAGTTTGACGTTGGCTACCAGTTTGCTGTATATTGCTTTTATTATGTTTAGATACAGGCCTTGAATTCCTGTTCATACCAAGACTTTTAGCATGAAAAAATGCTGAATTTTGTCAAATGCTTTTTCAGCATTTAATGAAATGACCATGTGGTTTTTTTCTTTGAGTTTGTTTATGTAGTGGATTGCTTTGATGGATTTCAATATATTGAACTATCCCTGCATCCCTGCAGTGAAGCCTTCTTGATCATGGTAAATGATTGAATGATCATTTTGATGGGTTCTTGGATTGGGTTGGCAAGAATTTTATTGAATACTTTTGCATAGATATTCATAAGGGAAATTGGTCTGAAGTTCACTTTGTTGAATCTGAACTCCAAATGGATCAAGGACCTCCACATGAAACCAGACACTCTGAAACTAATAGAAAAGAAATGGGGGAAGAAAATAGAGCACATGGGCACAGGGGAAAATTTCCTGAACAGAATACCAATAGCTTATGCTCTAAGTTCAAGAATTGATAAATGGGACCTCAAAAAATTGCAAAGTTTCTGTAAGGCAAAGGACACTGTCAAAGGGACAAAATGGCAACCAACAAATTGGGAAAAGATCTTCACCAACCCTACATCCGACAGAGGGCAGATATCCAATATATACAAAGAACTCATGAAGTTAGACTCCAGAGAGCCAAATAACCCTATTAAAATGGGGTACAGAGCTAAAAAAAAGAATTTTCACCTGAAGAACTTCAAATGACTGAGAAGCACTTTAAGAAATGTTCAACATCATTAGTCATTAGGGAAATGCAAATCAAAACAACCCTGAGATTTCACCTCATACCAGTCAGAATGGCTAAGATTAAAAACTCAGGTGACAGCAGGTATTGGTGAGGATATGGAGAAAGAGGAACACTCCTCCTCTACTGGTGGGAATGCAAATTGGTACAACCACTCTGGAAATCTGGCAGGTCCTCAGAAAACTTCTGACACTTCTAGAGGACCCTGCTATACCACTCCTGGGCATATTCCAGAGGATTCTCTGGCATGCAATAAGGGCACATGCTCTACTATGTTCAAAGCAGTCTTGTTTATAATATCCAGACACTGGAAAGAACCCAGATGTCCCTCAATGGTGGAAAGGATACAGAAAATGTGGTATATTTACACAATGGAATACTACTCAGCAATTAAAAACAATTAATTCATGAAATTCTTAGGCAAATGTTTGGAACTGAAAATGTAACCCATTCATAAAAGAACACACATGGAATACAGTCACTGATAAGTGGATATTAGCCCAGAAGTTCTAAATACTCAAGACACAATTCACTTACCAAATGATTCCCAAGAAGAAAGGAAAGGGCCCTGGTTCTGGAAAGGCTTGATGCATCAATTTAGGGGATTACCAAAACAGAGATTTTGGAGGGGATTGATTGGGGAATGGGCAGAGGGAAGAGGTCTTATGGGACTTATGGGGTTGGGTGAACCGGGAAAGGGGAAATCATTTGGACTGTAAACAAAGAATATAGAAAAAAAACACAGTTGTTTGAGGTCACTGTGATTTGTTCTCCCTTTTAGTGGAGGACAACAGAGCCCTTGATTTTTAACGAAAGTTACAGGTGGTGCATGAGTACAGGAGTCATATAATCAGACTTCTTCATCAAACAAGTTATTCTAGTTTATATGACAAATTAGACCAAGGAGAGTAAGGACAGATACAAGACAATAGATGTGTAGGATGTGATTGCTTTTTCTGACCAAGGAAATTGTGAGTTTGTTGGATACAGGTTATGAAACACAAAGAACTTAGAATTTTGGTTTAAACAACAGAAAGGAGATACTATTTACTAAAATGAGAATGTCTGTGAAATGAGTTTTGAGTGGTCGATTCTGAAGTTTAATTTTCATTGTCTTAGTTTAAAATGTGGGTCATCTGTCTCATGCTGATGTAATGTGGATTAAATAACTCACTGAAAATCTAAAGATGATGAAATTTGTACAAACCAAAGAGTAATTCAAAACATGATATGGTTTCCTAAAATTGACCCATTGCTGCTACAAAGCATATTTAAAGACTTCTAGTTCTTAGACTTGGAACTGTGCCCAAAGTAAAATGACTAAAGAAATCAGGTCACTTCTAGAAAGTTCTCAACTCTTGAAAACTTTCATACCCTGAAATTCTTGCTACTTCAGCAGAGTTCTTCTGTCACCAAACAATTAATGTGTAATTTTATTTAGTTTTCATAGTTACTTGTGATATAAATATAAAGAATCCTATCCATAAGAGGCATTGTTCAAATGTTTAAAGTTATGAGACAGAAATACCACAGGGAATATGTGAAATGAAAAGAGAATTGCGGGCTGCCATCTGCATCATTCTAAATTTGAGTGATATTCAACAACACTAAGAGGAAAAGTATCATGTGGTATTGAACTGTGGCGATGACCATATCTTATCATTTAATAAGATGATTTTCTATTATCCTCTTGGTCGTATTGTCAGTTTTTAAGATTTGTGTTTCCAAAATGTTAACTAACTTGCTAATTTAATTTGGGACATAGTTGTTAAAATTTACTCTAGGATACTAATAATTTCTCCTTTATTTCCACAGAGAACACTTTAAGAAGGTCATTTTATCAGTAATATTTTTGTAGATTAAAGGCAAAATACTTTCAGTATGAGTATTTTGTCAGGTAAAATTTAAATATTAATAAAGTAGTTAATGTTTGGAAACCAGTACATTCCATCTTCAAGAACTATTATAGCTACTGATATAGGAGACAGATTTCAGTAGATTTAAAGGAATTTGATGAAGAAACAATTTTTAAAAAGAAGGTAGGGAAAATACAAATAAAGATAAACTTATCTTTAGATCATTTGCTTTAGAGAGGCAAAGGCGGAGAGCAGGTACCAGAACTGGAAGATACTATCGAGACTAGGTGTCATATACATCTGTGTCTTACTGTGTCTATCCTATGCTTCCAAAATTCATGACTTTCTAAAACTTTTTATTTTTTCATACATACATACATGTAAACATATAACCTACTGAGTCCATTTCATATTACTAGTATGTATTTAACCTGGTCACTTGGCATTGGACAATCTATTTGAGAGTTGATTGCATGTTAGCATGTCCAGCGGTGTTGCCAAGATTTCAAGTGTGTAGCTTCAATATATCTAGAATACATTTTCTTGTAACTGGTGCTTTGGTTTTTCTGCTTCCTAGAATCCTTCTGACCCTTATTTAGTAAGTTTTCTGGAGCTTTAGACATAGGTGTTGAGTTGACTGGCATATGTATTATTTGTGATTGGCCAACCCATAGGCAATTATTATCTGTATTTTTAAAACTTTTGTTCTCTGTAGGAATCTCTGACTTTAAAAAAAAGAAGCCCCCCTTTTTTCCTGAGAGATGAAGCTACACTTATCTGTGGATATAAGGAGTAGAATATAGTTAGATATTGTATTTAGTCAATAAAATGGCAGAACCTGGGTTTCCTCTAGTGTCTATAGCTATTTCAGCCAGAGGTAATTGTATTGTAAAACACAAAATTTCCTCACTTTGACTCGGCCTTAAATGCAATTAGATAGCTTTTGGTCACTCCCATGATAAAAATAGCCACTACTATATCATTTAGGATATGATGTCAGGCCAGTCATTGCTGATCTTAGTAGGCTTTCCATCTCTTGATGATTTTCGCTTCTATCCAGTGGCAGCTTGCATAGCAACTTTTCATATCATGAAGCCAGTCCTCAATAAGGCCTTTTCCAGGTGGCATTCAGATAGATCTTTCCATGTTCTGTGTCTCAAGTATGGGTAGTCGTTAGCAATAAAATATTACTTTCAAGTTATTGGAGACAACCCAGGAGAACAGTAATAATCAATATTTTTTAAGAGCCAAAAGAATGTTTCTCATGACTTATATTTGAATTCTTTTGCCATCTTTATGATTGATTTTTTCCCCCAAATTTTAATTCTGGGGCCCATCTATGTAATTGTTACTGAAGAACATTTATATAACATTTGTATATTTGGGAGAACATACTATCTTGGCATTGCATATTATTTGTGGTTTTGCTCTGTGACTCCTGTGTGTAGAAATTTTTCATTAATTGTGTGTCTGAAATCAGACACTAGAGTATGTCTATTGAGTGGAAATTTGGTCTTGTTTTGGTTATTTGCCAAGGCATGAAGAGTTGTTACTTCATATCTTTCAGATACTCACGATTGACTTCTTTGAAGGATAAAAAGTATTCCAAATCAATACTTCAATATGAATGGGGCATGAAACTTGTCTGTCTGGGCTGGTGTGTGAGCTACTTGTGGTTGGTTTGGAAGTGTGAGAAAGGTCATAGTGAACTAGAACCTGTGGCAATCAAACCTTTAATTAGTACTTAGGTTATGCTGCTAGAGCCTACTAGGTTTGCTGGTTGGAGTGGTATGTGGTCATGTAAAATTCAGGAGAAACTCCTTTACCTTAAATCTTTAGCTTGGGCTTTTTGGTGGGAAGGCAGAAAGTAAGGTTACCTAGTGAATTATTCTTAAAAGTCACCTTAAGATACAACTTTGATCTTTCACAACCTAGCTTATAACTAAAAATTCATTTAATAAAACTCTCTGATAACAAAGCCGGTAATTCTTTACAGATTTTAATTGGACTTAACAATGTACTTTATATTCTTATAATTCGTATACATTTTATTATTTCTCCTTATACTATTCCTCATGATATTAAAATATACCTTGACACATAGCACATATACACAAAAGAGTTTGGAATATACTTCTGAAAATCTAAATACCAGAAAGTTAAATAAAATAGAACGCAAGATACCAACTTACTTAAATCATGTCCTTGGACATAGGGCCTGGGTTCTATGTACTCCTATCTAGAACTTTAAAGGAAAAAAATTTTTTTCACATTTGTTTGAATGCAATATTTTTGCAGAAATCAATTTCAGCTGACCATTTACATGTGATTGATACTGTAATATAATTTTGTAATATATTACAAATCAAAATATAATACAACTATAAATATTGATTAGAAATCTACAATGTTGATGGACTCATATGTTTTGCTAGATATTTTAGTTTAGTGAAATAGCATGATTTCATAATTTATTTTATAAACAATATAAATTTCTGACTTAGAAACCTGCCTGGAATTCTTACAATGTTGGAGGGAGAGAGAGAAACCCCTGACCAAATCCCCATGCCTGCTAGGACTCCACAGATTCCAACAGACATGGGCTCTGTGCATCCCTGTCAGAGCCCCATCTCCCTTCCTATCTGTACCTTCACCTGCAACTGTAATGATTCAGTATGCCTTCCTCATAAATCCACAGTTTTGACTGTCATCTCAGGAGGCACAGGAGACCTACTTGAGCCAGGGACACATATCCACCTGCCTCCTGGAAGGCCTGTTCTAATCCAGGACACCTAGACCAGTTAATACCAGGGACAACCACATGACAAGAGGCAAGTTCAAGAACATAATCAACGGAAGTCACTGTAATATAACACCATCAGAACTCAGGTCTCCTACTGAAGCAAGCCCTAGATATCCTATCACACCTGAAGAGCAGGATTCTGGCTTTAAAACCCATCTCATAATGATGATAGAGGCCTTTGAAGATTATATAAATAATTTCCTTAAAGAAATACAGGAAAACACAGTCAAACAGGGAGAAGCTTTAGAGGAAACAAATAAATCACTTAACCTAGAAAACTGGAATACCCAAAACATAATCCACACATCAAATGAGATACAAGAAGAAAGGAGGAGAGGCCCCTGGTTCTGGAAAGACTCAGTGAAGAAGTATTCGACAAAACCAGAACGGGGAAGTGGGAAGGGGTGGGTGGGAGGACAGGGGAAGAGAAGGGGGCTTATGGGACTTTCGGGGAGTGGGGGGCTAGAAAAGGGGAAATCATTTGAAATGTAAATAAATTATATCGAATAAAAAAAATTAAAAAAAAATAAAAATAACCCCCCCAAAAAAAGAAATACAGGAAAAATGCAATGAAGCAAGTGAATGAAATGAACAAAATGGCCCAAGATCTAAAAATGGAAATAGATGCAATAAAGAAAATACAAATGGAGTCAATACTGGAGATGGAAACTCAGAGAACAGAAACTACAGATGGAAGAATTACCAATAGAATAGAATAGATGGAAGAATCACCAATAGAATACAATAGATGGAAGAGAGAAACTCAGGCATGGAAGATACCATAGAAGAAATTGATACAGTAGTAAAAGAAAATGTTAAGTTTAAAAGTTCCTAACCTGAAACATCCAAGAAATTTGGGACAGAATGTAAAGACCAAATCTAAGAATACTAGGACAGAAAAGGTTGAAGAATCCCAGTTCAAATGGCCAGGAAATATCTTCAACCAAATCATAGATGAAAACTTCCTTAACCAAAAGAAAGAGATGGCCATAAATGTACAAGAAGCCTACAGTACCCTAAATAACAAAGAAAATCCTCTAGCCACATAATAATCAGAAGACTAAATGTACAGAACAAAAAAATATGAAGAGCTACAGGGGAAGAGGCTAAGTAACATATAAAGGCAGACCTATCAGAATTGCACCTGAGTTCTTAACAAACACTCTAAAATTCAGAAGATCCTGGACAGATGTATTGCAACTAGACCACCAATGCCAGTCCAGAGTAGTATAACCCCCCAAAAACCCTCAATTACCATAGATGTAGAAATCAATATATTTCATAACAAAACCAAATTTAAACAATTTCTGCTTATTAATTCAGCTGATCAGAGGATACTAGAAGGAAAACTCCAATACAAAAGGATAGCTACACACAAGAAAACAGAAGAAATTAATTATTTCACAATACATCCAAGATAAGAGAATCACACACACATAGAACAACAACCAACAACAAAATAATAGGAAGTAACAAATTAATATCTTTCAACATTCATGCACTCAATCCCCCAATGAAAAAACACAAGCTAACAGACTGAATACATAAAAAAATGATCCTTCACTCTCTTGCATACATGAAAAACACTTTAACAGCAAAGACAGACACTAACTCACAGTAAAGTGCTGCAAAAGTTTTTCTAAGGATACCAGTCCCAAGAAAGAAGACGGAGTAGTCATTCAAATATCTAATAAAGTAGATTTTCAACCAAAAATAACCAAAAAGAGATGGGAAAGGGGGCCTTCAAACTCATACAAAGAAAAATACACCAAGAAGAAGTCTCAATTCTGAACATCTATGACCCAAATTAAAGGGCCTCTACATTCATGAATGAAACTTTACTAAAAGCTCAAAACACTCACTGAACCACACTCAATAATAGTGGTAGACTTCAATATCCCATTTTCATTAATAGAGAGCTCATCAAACAGAAGCTAAACAGAGACAAAATGAATCCAAGAGAAGTTATGAATTAAATGGATTTAACAGATATCTACACAACATTTCACCTTATGGTACCTTTCTGAAAATTGACCTTATAAGCACAAAAAAAAAGCTTCAACATACACAAGATCGATATGATCCCATACATTCTATCAGATGACCATGGACTAAGACTGGACTTCAATAACAACAAGAACAACAGAAAGCCCACATATTCATGGAAATTTAATAATTCTCCACTCAATGATAGCTTGATCAAAGAAAAATAAGAAAGAAAGACTTTCTAGAATTCAACGTAAAAGAAGGCATAAAGCCGGGCGGTGGTGGTGCATGCTTTTAATTCCAGCACTTGGGAGGCAGTGGCTGGCGGATTTCTGAGTTTGAGGCCAGCCTGATCTACAGAGTGAGTTCCAGAACAGCCAGGGATATACAGAGAAACCCTGTCTCCAAAAAAACAAAAACAAAAACAAAAACAAAAACAAAAACAAAACAAAAACAAAAACAAAACAAAACAAAACAAAACAAAACAAAACAAAACAAAAATCACACAAAGAAAAGAAAAAGGCGTAATGTACTCAAACCTATGGGATACAATGAAAGCAGTGCTAAGAAGAAAACTCAGCACTAAGTTCCTTCATAAGAAATTGGAAAGTTCTCACATTAGGAACGTAACAGCACTCTTAAAAGCTCTAGTACAGTAAGAAACAAAAATACACAAGACAAGTAGATGATCAAACCCAGGGCTAAAAGGAGCCAATAAAAAACAGAATAATTCAAAGAATCAACAAAACCAAAAGCTGATTCTTTGAGAAAACTAGCAAGATAAACAAACTCTTAGCCATACTAACTAAAAGACACAAAGACACACAATTTCCAAATTAATAAAATCAGAAATGAAACAGTATTCATAACAATACAACCCTAGGAAATTTAAAGAATGATCAGGTTATTACTTTAATAGTATATTCTCAAGAACACTGGAAAATCGAAACAAAATGGATAATTTTCTGGACAGGTTCCACATATCACAGTTAAGTCAAAATTAGGTAAACTATATCAACAGTCCCATAACCTCTAAGAAATAGAAGCAGTCATTAAAAACCTCCCAACCAAGAAAAGCCCAGAGCCAGATAGATGGTTTTAGAGCAGAATTCTACCAAACATTCAAAAGAACTAATACCATTACTCCTCAAACTATTCCACAAAATAGAAACAGACAACACTATCTAATTCATTCTATAAGGGTGCAGTTACTCTGATACCTAATCCACATAGTTACTCTGATGCCTAATCCACACAAAGACCCAACAAAGAAAAAGAATTTCAGACCAATTTCACATATGAACACTGATGCCAAAATACTCATTAACATTATTAAAAATGGAATCCAAGAACATATCAAAAATATCTTTCACCATGAACAAGTAGGCTTCATCCCAGGTACAAACAATGGTTCAAATTATGAAGATCAATCAACATAATCCACTATATAAAATGACAAAAAGAAAAAGTGATATGATTATATCATTAGATGGTAAAAAAGTCTCTGACAAAAATCCAACACCTCTTTATGTTAAGTCTTGGAGAGATCAGGAATTCAAGGTAATACCTAAGTATAATAAAAGCCATATACAGAAAGCTAGTAGCTAAGATCAAATTAAGTGGAGAGAGAGACTTAAAACAATCCCACTAAAATAAGGGACAAGACAAGGCTGCCCAATCTTTCCCTGTCTATTCGATATAGTACTTAAACTTCTAGCTAGAGCAATAAGACAAGAAATGGAGGCCAATAGGATACAAACTGCAAAGGAAACATGAAGGATTCACTGTTTATGGATGATATGATGATAATTTATGTGACTTCCAAAATTCTATCAGAGAATTCCTACAGTTGTTAAATAACTTCAGCAAAGTGGATGGATATAAAATTTACTAAAAAAAATCAGTAGTCTTTCTTTATGTAAATAATAAATAGGCTAAAGAAGAACTTAGGGAAACAACACACTTTACAATATCCACAAATAATATAAAATATCTTGTTGTAACTCTAAATAAAGAAGTGAAAGACCTGTATGTGAAGAACTTCAAGTACCTGAAGAAAAATATCTAGGAAGACCTCAGAAGTTGCAAAGATCTTCCATGCTTATGGTTCAACAGGATTAACATAGTGAAACTGCCATCTTACCAAAAGTAATCTACAGATTATATGCAATTTCTATAAAAATTCCAACAGAATTTTTTTACAGAATTGGAAAGAACAATTATCAATTTCATATGGAAAAACAATTATTTGAAGACATCTAAAACCATCCTAAACAATAAAAGAATGTCAGGGGGAAATTACCATCTCTGACCTCAAACTGTACACAGAGCAATAGTGATAAAAAATTGCATGGTAGTAGTTGGAAAAAAGACAGGTGTATCAATGGAATCATATCAAAGACCCAGAAATAAACCAACACACTTAAGGACACTTGATTTTTGACAATAAAGCCAAAACCATACAGTGGAAAAAAGAAAGCACCTTCAACAAATGGTGCTGGTCTAACTGGCAGTCTATATGTAGAATAACGTAAATTGATCAGTATTTATCACCCTACACAAAACTCAAGTCCAACTGGGTCAAGGACCTCAACATAAATCTGTAAACACAGAATCTAGTAGAAGACAAAGTGGGAAATACCTTTGAGCACATTGGCATAGGAGAAAATTTTCTAAAAAGAATACTAATGGCTTAAACTCTAAGATGAACATGGGACCTCTTGGAATTGAAAACCTTTTATAAGGCAAAGAACACTGTCAATAGGCCAGCATGGCAGCTTACAGATTGGGAAAAGATCTTCATTTGCCCTACATTCTACAGAGGACTAATATCCAAATATATAAAGAATTCAAGAAGTTAGATTCCAAAACACCAAGTAATGCAATTAAAATTGGAGTATAGAGCTAAACAAAGAATTCTCAGCAGAGGATTTTGAATGGCTGAAAACACTTATGTTCATCATTCTTAGTCATCATGGAAATGCAAATCAAAACAACCCTGAGACTCCCCCTCACACCAATGAGCATGGCAATGATCAAAATTTAAGGGTCAATAGTTGCTGTTGAGGATGTTGAAAAAGAGGAACACTCCTCCATTGCTGTTGGGATTACAAACTTGAACAACCTCTCTGGAAATCAATCTATTGGGTACTCAGAAAACTAGAAATAGTTCTACCTTAAGACCCAGCTATACCACTTCTGAGCATATACCCAAAAGATGCTCCATCATACCACAATGACATGTGCTCCAGTGTATTCATTGTAGCATTATTTGTAATAGCCAAGAAGTGGAATAAACTCAGGTGTTCCTCATCACAAGAATGGAAACAGAAAATGTGGTTCATTTACTCAATGGAATACTATTGAGGTATTAAAAAACAAGGACACCATGAAATTTGCAGGCAAATAGATGGAACTAGAAAATATCCTGAATGAGGTAACCCAGTCCCACAAAGACATGGATAATATGTACTTACTGATGAGTGGATATTAGCTAAAGAGTACAAAATATCCACAATACAACTCACAGACTCAAAGAAGTTGAACAAGAAGGAAGGCCAAAGTGAGGATGCTTGAATCTCACTTAGAAGGAGAAACAAAACAGACATTGGAGGCAGAGGGAGGGAGGAACCTGGGTAGGAGAAGGGAGGGAGAGGGGAGCATAATGGAGAGTAGGTAGGGGGAGAGACAAGAAAGAGGCTAAGAAGGCCAGAGAATGAATGGAAATATATAGATGCTGGGGGGGGGGGTGTAGGAGGGTTGGGTTTAAGAGTGGATGGCATTTATAGCAAGTCCCAGAGACTTGGGACTGGGGAAGCTCTCAGGGCTCAATGCAGATTACCTTAGCAGAAATGCCCAATAGTGGTCAAATAGAACCTGAAGATACCAACTCCAGGACCCGCAGAGGAGGCATGGGGAAACTAGCTTACCTACAGAAATTTTGACCAAAAATTGCTCCAATCTAAAAGAAATGCAGGAACAAAGATGGATCAGAGACTGAACAAATGGCTGATGAACAAATGGACCAACTTGGGATCCATCCCTAGGGCAGGCACCAATACTGACACTATTACTGATGTTCTGTTGTGCTTGAAGAGCCTAACATGGCTGTCCTCTGAGAGGATCTACCTAGAAGCTGACTGAGACTGATACAAGTGTCCATGGTCAAGCACCAGCTGAAGAGTTAGGAGAAGGAAATGAAGGGATGGCAACCTCACAGAAAGACCAACAGTGTCAGCTAACCTGGACAACTGAGAACTCCCAGTGACCAAGCCACCTTCCAGAAAACCTAAAGGGGCTGGGCTGAGGCCTGAGGCACTTCTATAGCAGAGGGTTGTTTAGTTTAGACTAGTGGAGAGGATGTGCCTAATACTATAGAGACTTGATGCCCCAGGGTGGGGGATGCCCAGTAGGGTCACCCTCTCAGAGGTGAAGAGGTGGCATGGATGGGGGAAGAACTCTGAGAGGAGAGGCTGGATGAGGGCCAGCATTTGGGATGTAAATATATAAAATAATTTACAGAACAGAAAAAGAAAAAAAGGGGGGAATTCAGTTGTATCTTTTGAATTATGTGAACACTGTTTAATTAACATAAAGTCTAGCTGGATCTGGCATTAACAGATTTGATGTTTGGTGGATTGACATTGGAAAGTCATTGAACATTGTATTTAAAATGTTCAGGCATGTTTAAGGCACATGTCAGTGAAAAGGAACTGAAGTACAAATTCACATTAAATAAATATAACAAAAATACTATTAAAATATTTAACGGCTTTTTATGCTTCCAGATGCCTAATGAAGTCCATACTTTTGAAATCTAGATGTTGCTCTTTGTAGTCTTAATGCACGGTGTTTTAATTTTTTATTATCCAAAATGTAGTTGTTTCACTTTCATGTAAAATAATCACGTGGAGTATATTTTAAGAGAAAAACTCCTTAACTCACAAACAATCCTTTTCTTCCCTATGTTGAGCTGTCAGCAAGAAAGAAAGATTTGGTAAACTGCATGTCACTATAGGCCATTGATAACCAGTGATTTGTTCAGAATCCAAAGGCTAAACCAAACCTCATGCTGCTGTATGTCAGATACAATTGGTCCACAGTCAAAGTTTTACAGCTCAGACAGGGCACACTTTATCCTTCAGGCTGCTACTTAAGATAGCCATGACCCTGAGGAGAACCAGTCAACAAAACCGACAGACAAGAGGATGTGATTTGTATGCATTCCTGAGCCAGCTCACTATCACCCCTGACCTATTGGTCAGGCTGCAAATGACAGCAGGGTGCATACACCTGATCAGACAGAATATTCTCATTATACATCCTGAGAAGAGCGAGAGAACCTCTGTGTTTATTCAGTATTCAGAAGCCATCAACTTAAGAAACGAAAAAATGTTAACCCAATGAGGAAAATGACCGACATTAAAGTAGTTCATAAAATTTTAAACCAAGTCTTTATCCTGATAAATTCAGATGAACATCAAAAGATTACACAAAGGAAAGCTTATCAAAAAAGAATCAGTTTCTTTAATCAAAATCCTTTCCAAATAACAGTAACGCGAAATGAATAATCTTTGCAAACCTGTATTAGAGGTGCAATTCTAGATGCATTATTTCAGAAAATTTGCTGGAGAATGAGCCCAAAATGGGGTGAAACCTTACAAATATTTTTGTTTCTGAGTTTTAGAAGTAGCGAGAACTTTCACATTTTACGAATAATATGTGTTTATAAAATTTTCTGTACTGATATGAAAATGACTGTGCAGTACATAGGCCAGATTACTTAGATTGTTTGCTTTTCGAAATAGAGGAGAGGATTTCTGACTTATATTATCAGAAAGAGCTTTGCCTGAGGCTAGAAGAAAACAGAAATAACGTCTTTAAGTCTCCTTGAGAGTTTTGATTCCTAATGCCTAAGCGTGACAAAGATTCATCACACAAAATTCCCTATGGAATCATACAAAATACACGTGGATTGTCTTACTGTAGAAATTGTAATGATTATATTTTTAAAAGTTCATCATCACTACAGATGGTCTGTAAATGGGTATTCACCATTCTTTGCAGTACTTGAGTAATTTTGAGTAATTAGTATGCACATGTTTGCATATTTATTATGTATTACACATACATGTATAAATGCATTCTATAGAATGCATATATTTATATCCTCTGTGTGTATATTATAAAGGCATGCATATATATATGATGCATATACATAAAACTACATGTTTAGTGTATGTATGTATGTATATATACATATGTATGTATATATGTATGTATATATCTATATACATACATACATATAGATGCATACCTTTAACTCTGTCCCTATCTATGTAACAAGGAGATTAGTAAAATCACAGAGACAAGATCTTTAGGGAACTTAAATGTAACACTAGTTAACACTGTAAAGTTTATATCTCATTAGCAACATTTAGTGGAAGTGCTGAGTAATTCAAGTTTTTGCTTTTGGTTTTGTTTTTTCAAATCTCAGCATCTTCCTCTTAGGCAGCATGTTTGCAGTTGGACAGTGTCTTAGATGCTTTCACACATTAAGCATGTAGTTTTATGTTGGTTGCCTCTGAAAAAGTCCTAAAGTTGAACGTAAGTGATCAACAAATATGCCTTGGCTCTATTATGTATTTTTTTAGGCATTGTAAGTAGAAATTGTGCTCTTCATTTTAAAAATTAGGTTGAGAGCTGGGTAGAAGGCTCAGCACCTAAGCTCAGCAACCACAATGGCAGGAATTCCAAATCTAACACCCACTTAACAAGACAGATGTCCTATGAGTGTTTTAACTACAGCTTCAAAGATGCAGTGCCTTCTTCTGAGCACACACAGATACACACTACACACATATATGTATGTGCAATCACTCTCTCGCACACAAACCTTAAGAACAGTAAAGTAAAATAGCATTCAGTTTCGCTCCTTAAGTTTCTGCTTGGTTAAATTCACCCTTTGTGTTTTTATTAAGATTCCATTTTGGTGACTGAGAAACTAAGCTGAAGGAAGTTTATGAAGATCAAGTAAGGAATACTTAAGTGAGAATACGACTTAACATTTAAAATTACTTAATTGTCGTGCACTATTTTATAAAATTACAAGTATAACATTAATTAGGCACATCTCATATAATTGATATACATCTTAAAACACTATTTGGGAAATTATTTGTAAATTTAAAATTCTAAATGAGAATTATCTTATTTTTAAAAATTAACTTGGTAATATAAAATGTTCCACACTAATAAAACCTGTTATATGATCTATATGACATAGTATAATGTTAAATAACAAATAGAATAAGGAAAATAATACCATGTCCTCAGACACAGAATTGGTAAATTTAGGGTATAAAATATAGATACATAGCTTAATATTAATCTCATATGAGCAATACATTTTAGTATAAAAAAACCTTTTATAATATTAAATATTAACTGGCTGTCCTGTAGGTTTACCTGCCAGCTGTTATTCAGAATATTAGTAAACACTCTAAATATTAATTTTCTTTTCAAGTTTATTCCTTCTGAAGTTCCCACTTTCAACTCTCCTGTTGTTATGCTATCTTAATTTTTGATTATACAGGCATTTCAATAATCAATATCAAAATCCCTAATAAAAATTGAAATTATATAACTAAAATAAATATCTTTTATCAACATCAAACCATCCCTTTCTTCTAACCAATCATTTAGTTAATAAATATCACAGAAAAAATTGGTGACAGGAGTCTCTGGGAAGGCTGTAGGTGATGAGGCGAGATTGCAGGAGGCTCTGAGAGTCAAAAGCAGCAGCACTGCTGTTTGAGTTTCTGGGTTATGTGTTCTGTAACAGCAGTGTAATTAAAGCAGCGTCAGAGGTGATGGCTGAGCCTCAACATAATGCCTCAGCAAGTGTGAAATTAAGCCAGGCACCTTCGCTATCTTTGCAATGTCTTAAATTTTAGTTAAACATTCTCATGTTCCTCTTTAGTGTCTATTTTCTTTGACTCTTATTTCTAAATAATTAAATTCTAAATAATTAATCTAATCAACTAGTTTGTTTTCCTGCTATTTACAATTGGAGTTGTTTCTGTTTTCTTGCCTCGACATTTGTCTACATTCAGTTATTAATGGAAAGATCTAATAATACCAATGTCCAGATTGATTTCCAGAGTGGTTGTACCAGTTTTCCATCTCACCTTTTTTGTTTGTTTGTTTGTTTTTGTTTTTGTGTTTTTTTCTCGAGATGGGGTTTCTCTGTGTAGTCCTGGCTGTCCTGGAACTCACTCTGTAGACCAGGCTGGCCTCAAACTCAGAAATCCACCTGCCTCTGCCTCCCAGAGTGCTGGGATTACAGGCGTGCACCACCACCGCCCGGCTTCCATCTTACCTTATAAATTTGAAATCTGTAAAAAATCAAATAACCAGAAAAACTTCAAGAAGAAGAAGAAGAAGAGGAGGAGGAGGAGGAGGAAGAGGAAGATGATGATAGTGTTCATTCCTGCAAAGACATTCATCTGAATGATGTAATGTCTGGTTCAGGGCCATGTGCATTATAGGCAATTAGCATTAATTATAAATGGGAAACTTAGCATTTACAACTAAAGAATAGTAATAATTGTACCTTTCAACACAATGGATAATTTAAACATAAATAGCGACAATTAATTTAAAATTTGATAGTGTCAAAGACATAATAATGAAGACACATTAGAGGGAGAAAACAAAAAATTTCTATGACAATAGAAGTGTGGAGCAAAGACTGAAGGAGAGACCATCCAGAGACTGCCCCATGTAGCTTTCTATCTTAACAAACAATATACTACATACTTTGTATCATAAAAAAATTACAAGGGAGTCAGATAAGACTCCCAAGCTCTTAAATTTTGTATGTGTATGTGTACATGTACGAGAGTGCTACATATAGTGTATATATATATATTACATAATATATATCACTTATGATATATATTATATGTTAAATATAATTAACTAATATATAATAACAATATAATAACAAATTATGTATGTTAGTGTTTATATCAGGTATTCACTAGAATAAATATAAAGAAGGTAAATTATTAAATATATTAAATTAAAAATAGAAAATATATTCAAGTACATTTTTTGTGAAATTTTTATTAGATATTTTCTCTATTTACATTTCAAATGTTATCCCCTTTCCTAGTTTCCCCTCAGAAAACACCCTATTCCATGCCCTCTCCACCTGCTTCTATGAGGGTGTTCCCCCACCCACTCCTGACATTCCCCTAAACTGGGGCATCAAGCCTTCACAGGACCAAGGGTCTTTCCTCCCTTTGATATTCAAGAAGGCCATCCTCTGCTACGTATCGGCTGGAGCCATGGGTCTCTTCATGTATATTCTTTGGTTGGTGATTTAGTCCCTGAGAGCTCTGGGTGGGGGGGTCTGGTTGGTTGATATTGTTGTTCCTTTTATGGGGTTGCAAACCCCTTCACTTCCCTTCAGTCCATTCTTTAACTCCTCCAATGGGGAACTTGTGCTCAGTCCAAAGGTTGGCTGCCAGCATTCACCTCTGTATTTGTCAAGCTTTAGCAGAGCCTGTGAGGAGAAAGTTATATCAGGCTCCTCTCAGCAAGCACTTGTTGGCATCCACAAAAGTGTATGGATTTGGTAACTGTATATGGGAGGGTTCCCCAGGTGGGGCAGTCTCTGGATGGTCTTTCCTTCAGTCTTTGCTCCACACTTTGTCTCTGTATCTCCTCCCGTGAGTATTTTGTTCCCCTTTATAAGATGGACCTAAGCATTCACACTTTGCTCTTGAGGTTCATGTGGTCTGTGAATTGTATTTTGGGTATTCTGAGCTTCTGGGCTAATATCCACTTATCAGTGAATACATACTATGTGTGTTCTTTTGTGATTGAGTTACCTCACTCAGGGTGATATTTCCATTTGCCTAAGAATTTCCTGAAGCCATTTTTCTTTTTTTTTATTCAATATATTCTTTATTTACATTTCAAATGATTTCCCCTTTACTGGATGTGCACTCCGCAAGAGTCCCATATGCCTGCCCTCTTCCCTCCCTCTGTTCCCCAATCAACCACTTCTCAGTTCCCTGTCCTGGTATCCCCTACACTGCTGCATTGAGCTTTTCCAGGACCAGGAGCTTCTCCCTCCTTCTTCTTGGGCATTATTTGATATGTGAATTGTTTCTTGGGTATTCTAAGCTTCTGGGCTAATATCCGCTTATCAGTGAGTACATACCATGTGTGTTGTTTTGTGACTGGGTTACCTCACTCAGGATGGCATTCTCCAGTTCCACCCACTTACCTAAGAATTTCATAAATTCATTGTTTTTTATAGCTGAGTAGTATTCCATTGTGTAAATATAACACATTTTCTGTATCCATTCCTCCATTGAGGGACATCCGGGTTCTTTCCAGCTTCTGGCTATTATAAATAGGGCTGCTATGAACATAGTGGAGCATGTGTCCTTATTACATGCTGGGGGATCCTCTGGGTATATGCCCAGGAGTGGTATAATGGGGTCCTCCCGTTGTATGATGCCCAGTTTTCTGAGGAACCACCAGACTGATTTTCAGAGTGGTTGTACCAGCTTTCAACCCCACCAGCAGTGGAAAAGTGTTCCTCTTTCTCCTCATCCTTGCCAACACCTGCTGTCTCCTGAGTTTTTGATATTAGCCATTCTGACTGGTATAAGGTGAAATCTCAGGGTTGTTGTGATTTGCATTTCCCTGATGACTAAGGATGTTGAACATTTCTTTAGGTGCTTCTCAGCCATTTGATATTCCTCAGGTGAAAATTCTTTGTTTAGCTCTGTATCCCATTTTTTAATAAAGTTATTTGTCTCTCTGGAGTCTAACTTCTTGAGTTCTTTGTATATCTTGGATATTAGCCCTCTATTGGATGTAGGGTTGATAAAGCTCTTTTCCCAATTTGTTGGTTGCCATTTTGTCCTTTTGACAGTGTCCTTTGCCTTACAAAAACTTTGTAATTTTATGAAGTCCCATTTGTCAATTCGTGATCTTAGAGCATTAGCTATTGGAGCTTTGTTCAGGAAAATTTCCCCTGTGCCCATGTCCTCAAGGGTCTTCCCCAGTGTCTTTTCTATTAGTTTCAGTTTATCTGGTTTTATGTGGAGGTCCTTGATCCACTTGGACGTCAGCTTAGTATAAGGAGATAAGAATGGATCGATTTGCATTCTCCTGCATGCTGACCTCCAGTTGAACCAAAACCATTTGTTGAAAAGGATATCTTTTTTTCCACTGGATGGTTGTAGCTCCTTTATCAAAGATCAAGTGACTATAGGTGTGTGGGTTCATTTTTGGGTTTTCAATTCTATAACATTGATATACCTGCCAGTCACTGTACAAATACCATGCAGTTTTTAATGCTATTGCTTTGTAGTACTGCTTGAGGGATGCTGATTCCCCCAGAAGTTCTTTTACTGTTGAAAATAGTTTAAGCTATCCTGGGTTTTTTGTTATTCCAGATGAATTTGAGAATTGTTCTGCCTAACTCTATGAAGAATTGACTTGGGATTTTGATAGAGATTGCATTGAATCTATATATTGCTTTTGTCAAGATGACCATTTTTGAGGTAGTGCTTTTTTTTGAGATGCATTTCCTGTATGCAGCAAAATGTTGGGTCTTGTTTGCCTATCAAGTCTGTTAGTCTATGTCTTTTTATTGTGGAATTGAGTCCATTGTTGTTAAGAGATATTAGGGAATAGTGATTGTGGCTTCCTGATATTATGTTTGTGTGGTTATCTTCTTTTGGGTTTATTGAAAGAAGATTAATTTCTTGCTTTTTCTAGTGTGTAGTTTCTCTTGTTTTGTTGGAGTTTTCAATTCATTATCCATTGAAGGGCTGGATTTGTGAAAAGATACTGTGCATGTATATTTTTTGTCATGAAATACCTTGGTTTCTCCATCTATGGCAATTGAGAGATTTTCTGGTTATAGCAGTCTGGGTTGGCATTTGCATTCCATTAGGGTCTGTATGACATGTGCCCTGGCTCTTCCGACTTTTATAGTCTCTGGTGAGAAGTCTAGTATAATTCTGATAGGTCTACCTGTATATGTTACTTGACCCATTTCCCTTACTGCTTTTAATATTATTTCATTGTTTAGCACATTTGATGTTTTAATTATTAGGTGACAGGAGGAATTTTTTTCTGGTCAAATCTATTTGGAGTTCTGAAGGCTTCTTGTATGTTCATGGGCATCTCTTTCTTTAGATTAAGGAAGTTTTCTTCTATAATTTTGTTGAAGACATTTACTGGCCCTTTAAATTGGAAATCTTCACTCTTTTTATACCTTTACTCCTTAGGTTTATTCTTCTCATTTTTTCCTGGATTTCCTGGATGTTTTGGGTCAGGAGCTTTTTGCGTTTTGCATTTTGCATTTTCTTTGACTGTTGTGTCAATGCTTTCTATGTTATCTTCTTCATCTGAGATTCTCTCTTCTTTCTCTTGTATTCTGTTATTGATGCTTGCATCCATGACTCCTGACTTCTTTTCTAGGTTTTCTATGTCCAGAGTTGTTTCCCTTTGTGATTTTTTATTGTATCTACCTCCAGTTTTATATCCTGCATGGTTTTGTTCAACTCCTTCACCTGTTTTGTTGTGTTTTCCTGTAGTTCTTTAAGGGAGTTATTTATGTCCTTCTTGAAGCCCTCCATAAGCATCATGAGCTGTGATTTTAAATCCAAATCTTGCTTTTCTGGTGTGTTGGGGTATCTTGCTGTTGTGGGAGAATTGGGTTCGGATAGTGCCATGTTTCCTTGATTTCTGTTAACAATGTCCCTAACTTTGCCTTTTGCCATCTGGTTATCTCTGGTGTTAGTTTGTCCTCCTGTCACTGGCTGGTGCTTGCCCCTCCTGTTTGCTTGCAAGCCTATTTCAGTAACCCTGGTGACCTGCTTTTCCCTGGCACAAATTGCTGTGGTGTTGGCGAGCTCCTGGGTACAGGTAGAGTCCTGGCAGGGAGTGTTCCAAGAGATCCTCTACTCTGATAATTCCTGCCTTCCAGTCTGCCCCTCCACACATTCATAGGAGCAAAGATGGCTGGTGACATCTCACCTGTAAGCATGGGACTCCTGAAGCCATTGTTTTTAATAGCTGAGTGGCTCCATTGTGTGAATGTACCACATTTTCTATATCCATTTCTCTGTTGCGGGACATCTGGGTTCATTCCAGCTTCTGGCTATTATAAATAAGGCTTCTTTGAACATAGTGGAGTATGGGTCTTTGTTATATGTTGGACAAATATCCCCATTTATGCTGGCATGCCAACTGTTTTTTTTTCCATTTCAGGTCTTATTTAGGCAACTATAATTGTAAAGATTTTTTTTGGTGAGTGTGGCTTCCCTGTCATTTTCAGAAGATACAATTTATAGCAGATGTCCTGGTCCTTTGACTCTTAAGATTTTCCCATTGTCTTTACAATGGTTCCTGAATCTTAGCTATAGGGATGGTATTATAGAGTAACATTTATGGAGAGGATATTCCAAGAGGCCTGCTGTCAACTCCATGCCCATCAATCCCCCAAATGCACTCCCAATAGCACTAAACTAAATCTAATTTCCTGGTACTACATTTTCTGTCCTACAACTCTGCCTGTATTACTAGAGGCCCGCCAATACCAGAGATGGCTAAAGGCTAGCTTAAGAACCTCAACAGAAAAAGGTAGAAAAATGTGGCACCACTAGAACTTATCTATCTAGGATAGTTAAATAGCCAGAGAAACCCCCAGATAGCCTAATACAATTGAAACACAAGAAAATGGCCTTAAATTTGATCTTATGGACATGATAGATGCTTTTAAAGAGGAAATGAATAGATTCCCTTAAAGAAATACAAGAAAACATAAACAAACAGGTGAAGGAAATGAATAAAACTGTTTAAGACCTGAAAATTCAAATAGAATCAATAAATAAATCACAAACTAAGGGAGTCCAGGAGATAGAAAACCTAGGTAAGAAACTAGGAAGAACAGATGCAAGCATAAGTAACAAAATGCACGAGATGGAAGAAGAATCTCAGGCATCGAAGATACAATAGAACAAATTGTTACACCAGCCAAGAAAATGTTAAATCTACACACTTCCTGGCACAAACTATCCAGGAAATATGGAACACCATGAAAAGACCAAACCTAAGACCAATAAGGAATACAAGAAGGAGAATATTCCCAGCTCAAAGGCACAGAAAATACTTTGAACAAAATCAAAGAAGTAAATTTCTCTAACCTAAGGAAAGAGATAAATGTACAAGAAGCTTATAAAATACCAAATGGATTGGACTAAAAAAGAAAATCCTCCTGCTACATAATAATCAAAATAGTAAATATACAGAACAATGAAATAATTTTGAAAGCTACAGTGTAAAAGGATGAGGAAGTTGGTAGTTATGGGAGGTCTTCTCTTTTCAGAAGATAAGGGAAGGGGAATGACAGCGGAGGGGGTGTGTCAGGGTGGGAGGGAAAAAGGAAGGTGGCCTGTGATATGGATGTAAAATGAATAAAAAAAATTAAGGGAAAAACAATTATGAAGAGATGCCACGTGGTTACCTGTATTTTTTTAATTTGGCTTTTTTTAATTCGATATATTTTTTATTTACATTTCAAATGATTTCCCCTTTTCTAGACCCCCACTCCCATCAGCCCCCTTCCCTCCCCGTTTTCCCACCCAACCCTTCCCACTTCCCTGTTCTGGTTTTGCTCTATACTGCTTCACGGAGTCTTTCCAGAACAAGGGGCCTCTCCTCCGTTCTTCTTGTACCTCATTTGATGTGTGGATTATGTTTTGGGTGTTCCAGATTTCTAGGTTAATATCAACTTATTAGTGAGTGCATATCATGATTTGTCTTTTGAGTCTGGGTTACCTCACTTAGTATGATGTTCTCCAGCTCCATCCATTTGCCTAAGAATTTCATGAATTCGTTGTTTCTAATGGCTGAATAGTACTCCATTGTGTATATATACCACATTTTTTTGCATCCACTCTTTTGTTGAGGGATACCTGGGTTCTTTCCAGCTTCTGGCAATTATAAATAGGGCTGCTATGAACATAGTAGAACATGTATCCTTATTACATGCTGGGGAATCTTCTGGGTATATGCCCAGGAATGGTATAGCAGGATCTTCTGGAAGTGAGACGGCCAGTTTTCGGAGGAACCGCCAGACTGTTTTCCAGAGTGGTTTTACCAATTTGCAACTCCACCAGCAGTGGAGGAGTGTTCCTCTTTCTCCACATCCTCGCCAACACCTGCTGTCTCCTGAATTTTTAATCTTAGCCATTCTGACTGGTGTAAGGTAAAATCTCAGGGTTGTTTTGATTTGCATTTCCCTAATGACTAATGAAGTTGAGCATTTTTTAAGATGCTTCTCTGTCATCCAACGGGCACCATCTGGTTCACAGACTCAATCTGGGGCAAAGCACACTAGGGCTGCAAGGGCACCCAAGAGGAGGACAGCACATCAGCAATCTACTACAGGGGAAACCCAGCCATCCAGTGTTACCTGTATTTTTAACAGTTACATATTTCTGTAATAATGTCTACCTGATACAAAAAAGGGTCTCTGATGATAGGTGTAAGTCACATTTATCTGTTGCTATTAGAATAAATACTTAGAATGAAGTTGAAAACCATAATTGGGAAAGTGGCAGTAGTGACCTCTCCTGTAGGGTTTATTCTGTGGCCTCACCAGCCATGGGTAATAGGCTAGGTTTATTATTGCAGGCACTAACTCCTTTCTATTAAGTGAACTTTAAGTCCAATTAGAGAGCTGTTGGTTATGCACAGTATACAAATGTCTTTTGGGATATCTTGCCATTCTGGTTGTTTTAGGATTTCCTAGGCTTTGCCAATGGGAAAGACTATAGGATTTCTTTTCTCCCTTTTTCTTTTTTGCAGGGATACTTCTGGCATGATAAGAGTTCAGGCTTCTCATTCAATTCTAACTTGATTCCTCCCAGTCAGCAGTTCTCAGCCTGCTTTGGGGGTTGCATATCAAATGTTCTGTATATCAGATATTACATTACAATTCATAAGAGTAGATAAATTGCAGTTATGAAGGAGCAGTGAAATAATTTTATGGTTGGGGTCACCATAATATGAGGTACTACATTAGTGAGTATCACATTAGGAAAGTTGAGAACCACTGCTCTAAGTCCTGGGTTTGAAATATGAAGCTTCTTCAGCAAAAGACTTTTACCTTCCATTTCTAGAAGGTGACCAGGAGCAATGGTAGAAGCCTATTTTCTTTTGGAACTCAAAAGGAGCTTTCCTATGTCTGGTACTATGCTTTTTGTTAGATGATCTATGGCTTACAGGTAAAGCATTTTCCCTTTAATTGGTGAAAAGTTCTTTATAACATTTGATGTCAATTGTTTTCTCAATCTTAATTAAGTCTAACTTGGGTAAGGTAAAATCTCAAACTAATTTTAATTGCATTTCTCTGATTGCTAAAGATGTTGAACACATTTGATGATATTTCTTAGCCATTTCATCTCTGAGAGTGTTCCATTCAGATTTTAAAAACCGACTCCCCTCTTTTCCTGAGTTCTTTGTTTATATTGAATTCTCATCCTTTATCAGATTGCACTAGTTATATTTCTGTGCTGTTATAAAACAGCCTGAGCATGGCAGCTTAAAAAGAAATGGTTCATTGGAGTATATTGTTTTGGAGGATTAGAATCCAGGATGACATGTCTGCATGTAGCAGCAGACGTGGTGGCTAGCACAGCATACTGAGAAGGTGGGGCATCCTCATTCAAACCATGGTACAGATACATAGTTGACAAACACCTATGACATCCTCCACATTACATTGACAGTTTTCTATTTGTACAGACACTTTATGAGGTTCTACTTGGTAATTGTTATCCTTAGTTCCTGGACACAGGGATCCCTATCCCAGAAGCCCTTTGCTGTACTCATGTCTTATGGGATATTGCCAATGTTTTCTACTAGAAGCTTTGTTTTAGGTTCCACATTGAGGTATTTGATCCATTCGGAGGGGTTTTGCTTTGTTTATTTGTTTTTGTTTCTTTTGTGTTGCTTTGGGTGTGTGTGCCAGGAGATAGATATGGTTGACTTCCATTCTTCTACATGTGGGCATTGAGTTTTCACAGCATGATTTGGTGAAGTTACTATCTTTCCCCTAGAATGCATGTTTTGGCATCTTTGTCAAATGTGAGACGGTGGTAGAAGTTATGTCCATTTGTGTTCAGGTCTTCTGTTTTGCTTCATTGGTCCACATATCTGTTTTTCTGGCAATTCTATATTACTTTCATTGCAACAGTTCTACCTTATATTTTCAAAGCCAGTGTGGTAAGGACTGATCTTTTTCCTTAGGATTGCTTTGTCTTTCTGGGATCCTTTGGGATTCCATACAAATTTTAGGATCTTCTATCTATTTCTGTGGAAACTGTTGTATGTATTTTCATCAGAAATATATTAAATATGTAAATTGATTTTGGTAGAATGGTCATTTCCCTAATATTAATTTCACTAATCCCTGAGTATAGGTCTTTCTACGTTCTAGTGTCTTCTTAAATTTTCTGTAGTGATTTACATCTAATTTTCTTGATAACATGACTTTTGACTTTAAGTCTATTTATACTATTTATTACATTTGTTAATTTATGTACATGGACTTTCCTTGCATCTCTTGCATAAGGCCAATCTGGTCGTGATAAGTGATTTTTCTTATAATGTTAGTTTTATATCTATGTTCATGAGGGGTTTTATCCTGTAGTGGGCATTTTTGTTGTTTTGTTTATGCATGCCTATTTCTGTTTGTCTTATTTTGGGTTTTTTTTTGGTTGTTCTTATTATAGTCATAATGGCCTCATAGAAGGAAGTTTTCTTTCCCATACTATTTCTCCTTTCTTTTACTTTGAGGGGGACTGGAGGTTAAGAAATAACATTGAAATTCCAGTAGAAATCACTTGATCTTGATCTGAACTTTTCTTTTTTTTCTTTTTTCTTTACTTTTCCTTTTGAGAAAGAAGTCTTTTACTACTATTTTTACCTCCTTACTTGCTATGAATATTTTTAAATTTTAGTCTCTCCTTGCTCTACTTTTGGTGGTCTGGAAGAATGAGGAAGCTGAACCATTTCTTTTAGTGTTTCTGTTTTAATGGAGAACAGGTTTTAAAATATTTCATTATTGCATTCTGAATTTCTTTAGTACTTGGTATGATGTTTGCTTCTTCAGTCCTAATTTTGTTAATTTGAATTTGTTCTTTATTTTTATTAATTAGTCTGATCTTCTGATCTTGCTTATCTTCTTCAAGAGCCACTTTTGTTGCTTGTTTGCTTGTTTGAGACAGGGTTTCTCTGTGTAGCCCTGGCTACCCTGAAACTTACTCTCTAGACCAGGCTGGCCTTGAACTCAGAAATCCTCCTGCCTCTGCCTCCCAAGTGCTGGGATTAAAAGAAAGCCACTTCTTAATTTGTTTTGTGTTACTTTTTTTGTTTCTATTAAGTCATTTGTGCTCAGTTTTCTATTATTTTTGTTCTCTAATGGACTTTTAGTTGTTGTTGTATGTGTATTTGATTTGTTTTTTATATTAGGACTACCAATTTCCTTCTTTGCTTAGGTAGGCTAATTCCTCCACTTTATCTTTACCTCCTATTGTTCTAGTTTCTACATGATCCTCTCCAATGAAAAGACCTCCCTTGGTGCTTTCTGCTTAGGTTTTTGAGTTTCTCTTTCTTTTTTTCAATTATGTTTCATTTCTTCCTGAGTTCTTTTTAATATCTCTGTTCCTACTTAATTCAATATTTAAATCTTAAATCTTCATCATCTCATTCATCTCTCTGTGTTTTTTCTTTTGAATGTCATTCAGGCATTTTCATTGATTGAGCTGCTCCTCTTCTATGCCTTTTGAATTCTTTACTTTTCTTTCTTTTTTTTTTTTTTTTTTTTTTTTTTTTGGTTTTTTGAGACAGGGGTTTTCTGTATAGCCCTGGCTGTCCTGGAACTCACTCTGTAGACAAGGCTGGTCTCGAACTCAGAAATCTGTCTGCCTCTGCCTCCCAAGTGCTGGGATTAAAGGTGTGAGCCACTACTGCCTGGCTAACTCCTTGAATTCTTGATAAAATTTATGATTGTCCTTTTAAATTCTATGTGCTGAGAGGTTCATCTAAGTAATTCTTATTGAAGAACATTTCTGTAGGACTAGTAGATTTGGGAGGAGGGGCACAGTGTGTTAGTTTTTTCATATTGTTTGTGTTTTGTGAGGCAACCATTCTGTCTTTGGATATGTGTAGGATTTGAAATTGTAGCCTGCCTCAGGTTGAGGTGTTTTAAGAGCCACGTGACTGAGATTGGGACAGTGATGATAGTTGGTGTAGAGAAGGTGTTCAGATGGAGCAAAGGCTGCAGGTATGGAATAGTGCCATTTTGGGAGAGGTTTGGGGGAGCTCAAAGCTATTGTAGACATTATTCCTATAAACTAGGTATGTACACATAGATTTTACCAGAACTGAAGAAATTTGAGGGAATTCAAAAGGTAAAGATAGTGTATTAGCTGTATATCACACATTAAGCCTGTAAGAAAAGACATGGTATAGGCGGCAGGATAACCAACTAAGCCATGAAATCAGAATAAATAACAACTCCAGCAATTATGATAGTTACTTTATCTTCTAGAAATATTATAAAGAACAAATCAAGTACAACATTTATAATGTTAAAATAACAAGTTGAGTGACAGTAACTAGGACTTCATAACAGATCTGCACACAGTACAACTTTGTAGTATATTTTCAGGAAATAATAGAAAAAAATATGAGTTGACACAGATGCTAATTTCTAGGCAGTTCTTCAAGTTGTGTTAAATGGGCTAATCTTTGATGGTAATTCAAATCCCTTGTAGCATCTTGTGGGAAGGATTGTGAGACCAAAACAAGAACAATAACAATATACCCTGATAGTTATGGTAGGCCAATGCATTGAAAATATACATTGCAAGTTAAGAGTTCTGTTTGCTTCATATGTAGCAGAGGACAGTGGTGTCAGACATCAATGGGAGAAGAGGTCCGTGGTCCTATGAAGGTTTGATAGATGTCCGAGTGTAGGGGAAATCAAGGGTGGGGAGGTGGGAATGGGTGGAAGAGTGGATGACCACCCTCATAGAAGCAGGGGGAGAGGGGATAAGAGAGGGGTTTTCTAGGAGAGAGGCAACCAGGTAAGGGGATAACACTTGAAATGTAAATAAAATAAAACATAAAATAATTTTTAAAAAGTACAAAAAAAGAGAGTTCTGTTTGCAGTTAAGAATAGGGTCTTGCTCGTCTGGCTCATCTGCACAAGATATGTTTGATCACACTGGGCAGTAAGTGCATGAGTAGAGAATACATCAGAATATGTATTTGCCCCCAATGGAATGTAGGCAGGAGGTATGTAGATCAGAAATATGTCAGGATGTATGCTTGTGCCTGACTGGACCCAGTGGGAAATACAGTGAATTGTAGGTTTTGCCTTTTCCTTTTGATCATTTTATTTATTTACATTACAAATATTGTCCCCCTTCCTGTTCTCTCCTCTGCAAAATCCCCCATCCCATCTCCCTCCCCTGGGCTTCTAACAGGGTGCTGCCTCACCCACCCACCCACTCTGGCTTCAGACTTTTTGAATCCTTGTTGGCTGGGAAAACAAACCTCCACAGGACCCAGTTCCTCCCCTCCCATTGATGCCACATAAGGCAATCCTCTTGGTTATGCATGTAGCTAAGAGCCATGGACTGACTCATATATACTCTTGGGTTGGTCATTTAGTCCCTGGGAGTTCTGGGTGGTCAGGTTAGTTGATATTGTTGTTCTTCCTATGGGATTGCAGTCCCCTTCAGCTGCTTTAATCCTCCCATTGTGGTCCCCAGGCTCAGTCTGATGGTTAACTGTAAGTATCTGCATCTGTTTTTGTCAAGTACTGACAGAGCCTCTCAGATGACAGCCATACTATGCTCCTGTCTGTAAGCATGTCTTAACATCAGCAATAGTGTTAGGGTTTGGTATCTGTGGACGGGGTGGATCTCAAGGTGGGATGGTCTATGGATGGCCTTTCCTTCAGTCTCTGCTCCATTTCTTGTCCTTGCATTTCCTTCAGAGAGGAAGAATTCTGGGTTAAAAATTTGGACATAGGTGAGTGGTCTCTTCCCTTAATTGGGGGCTATGCTTATCTGCTGGAGGTGATCTCTTCTGGTTCTATCTCCTCTCTGTTGGGTATTCAGCTTATGTCATCCCCACTGGGTCCTGGGAGCCTGAGTATGGGCCTGGCCAGATTTAGTCTACCTGGCCAGTATTTAATTAAAGCTTGATTCAAATTTTGCCAAAAATTGTGATAGTAAATCTCTCTTTACTGGTTGGATTAACAGAGTTTATATTAGATGTGTTTCGGCTTTGCTCTAATCATGTTGTTCTATTAAACTCTTGTTAGAGTAGTCACTCTAATGTTTATTTGCTAATGCAATATGCAAAATGTGAGTAAAATTTTGTCTGAAAGATTCCACTAATTTACAGGTTGAATTCTAATAAATTTCCAGTTTTAAATGTGAGAAGCATCAGACTATAAAAAGTGTTATGTCTAATTTTAGCACAAGTTTTAAAAACTGGATATAATATATTTTGCATAGTTGTACAACACAAAGAAGTTAACTTAATTTTTCAAAAGTTAGGTGCATCTTTTACAATTTTTTTTTAAGTTTCCATTAGGAGATCCCCTTTTTCAGTCCTCATGAAGTAAAGCAGGAAAGCATAAGTATAGTTTCTGAATCTGGGACTAGCAGTGACTTGGACTACATATACACCATTCTCTGAACAAAACAATTAACAAGGTATTGACAACTTAAAATACATTCCTAGTTCAAGATACAAGTACATCTGCTTTAAAAAATGCAAACAAATTAGTCCACTTTGTAACCATTTGATAGAGCCTGATTCTACTCAAGTGCATCCTGTAATATATCTAGAAATTAACAATGAGATAATCCAGTATCAAATGGCTTTGGGTACATGCTTAACAAGGTTGAAAATGCATTATTAAATGATAATCCCCTATTTATAATCATTTGCCTATGCAAAATATTGGATGTGTATATGATGAAAACCAGATGAATTATTGTAAAGGCCATGCACAGTGAAGAGGTGCTTATATAATCAAACCATGGTAGTTCATACAGAGAACCACTCAAATAACCGTCCTCAGTCAGGAACCCCTTAAATTCTGAGGCAGTAACTTGAAACCCTTGAGGACACTTACTCACCTGGCAGGCTGACAATCCTGACAGTGTGTTTTTCTTCTGCTTTGCTAAAAATGAAGTTTTCTTAGTACTTTGTAGTTTCTAAGAGTCTTGATTTTATTCTTGAGTCAGAGGCCCCAAATCTGGAAATACCTGATCCAAATTCTGATCCCTATTACAATAATAATAACAAAACATTTTAATGCAGTTTTAGGTAACATTAAAATTGCCTCTTTGAAAATTTCTCTTATATTTAATGAATTGTCTTGAAAAATCAGACTTTATTAAAATCATATGTGGCCATTGACTAATGTTCTATCTTAGAGTCATGTTTTTTACTCTTTGATAGTAATATCTTATTATATAGATATATAGATTGTCAAGCTCACAGTTCTGTCTGCATTCCTACAAGCATGCTGGTATCAGAGACTTATAGCTCTGCTTGCATTCCCAGAGACCTACCAGCACTAGACACAACCATGCCTGCCAACATCTGGGACAATCAGGCTCACAACTCTAATTGTATCCCTCATAACCAATGAGCACAAGGGACAACAAGATGGCTAAAGGCCAGCTTAAGAACAAAAATCAATAAAAGCCAGAGCAATATGGCACTACCATAGCACAATAATCCTACTATAACAAGCCCTGGATATCCTAACATAGCCAATGCTTAAGAAAATGACTTTAAATTCAATCTTATGAGGATGATACTGGCATTATAAAAGAAATGAAAAAAATCCCTTAAAGTATTACAAGAAAATACAATCAAACAAGTGAATGAACAAAACTGTTTAAGTTCTGAAAAGGGAAGTAAAACCAATAAAGAAAACACAAAGTGAGGGAATCCAGGAGATGGAAATCCTAGAGCAGAGAACAGGAAATCTAGACACAGGTACCACCAATACAATATAAGAGAAAGAAGACAGATTCTCAGGCATAGAAGACACTATAGAAGAAATTGACACATCAGTTAAAGAAATTGATAATCTAAAAAGGTTATAGCACAAAATATCTAAGAAATCTGGAACACTATGAAAAGATCAAATCTAAGAATAATAGAAATAGAAGAAGAATATGAATCCCAGCTCAAAGGCTCAGAAAATATTTTCAACAAAATCATAGAAGAAAAAAAACCCCAACCTAAAGAAAAGAGATACCTATGGCCATAAAAGAAACTTATAGAACAAAAGATCGATTAGAAAAGAAAAAATATTTTCCTCTACTTACTGTACTGTATAAAGAAAGAATATTAAAAGCTGCAAGGAATAATGGCTAAGTAACATGTAAGGACAAACCTATCAGAATTACACTTGACTTCTTAACAGAGATTTTGAAACCCAGCAGGGCCTAAGCAGATGTCTTGCAATCTTTAAAAGACCAGTGATGCTAGCCCAAACTACTATACCCAGCAAAACTTTCATTCACCATAGATGGAAAAATCAAGATAGTCCAAGACAAAACCAAATTTAAACAATATCCATACATCAATCCCTTTAGAAGACACTAGAAGACAAACTCCAACCCAGAGTTTATTTTTGAATTTAAGTTAGAAGTTAACTACACCCAGAAATACACAGAAAATAAATAATTTCACACCAGCAAAACCAAAAAAGGTAATTAAGGAAGTGTGTATGTGTGTGTGTGTGTCCATGCATTTGTGCATACACACATGCACACACACACACACACACACTACAGCCACTGATATCAAAGTAATAGGAATTAAAAATCATTGGTCACTAATATCTCTCAATATCAATGGATTCAATAAAAAGATTCAGGCCAACAGAATGGATGCAAAGATAGGATTCATCATTCTGTGGCTTAGAAGGAATATACCTCAGTGATAAAAACAGACATTGCCTTAGAGTAAAGGCCTGAAAAAAAGTTTTCCAAATAAATAGACTCAAGAAGCAAACTGGAGTAGCCATTCTAATATCTACTAAAATATACATTCAAACAAAAGTAATCAAAAGAGATGGAGAAGGACACATCATACTCATCAAAGGAAAACTCCACTAAGACACTTTTTCAATTCTGCACATCTATGTCCCAAATGCAAAGGCACCAATATTTGTAAAAGTAACATTACTAAAGTATAAGCCATAGCTCAAACCCAACACATTAATGGTGGGGAACCTCAACACCCCACTCTCACCAATTGTCAGAGGTCATCAAAACAGAAACTAAACAGAGCAATAACGAAACTAACACCTTATAAACCAAATAGACTTAGCAGATATCTGCAGAACTTTTCACCCAAACACAAAAGAGCCTACTTTCTTCAGAGCACCTCATGGAATGCTCTCCAAAATTGATATCCTTGGTCACAAAGCAGGCTCAACAGATAGAAGATTGGAATAACACCTGGCACCTTATCAGATCACTATAGATTAAAGATAGACCAAACAACAACAGAAACAGCAGAAAGCCTACAATTTTATGCAAACTCTTCCACAAAAAAGAAGCAGAAACAACACTGCCAAAATCATTCCATGGTGCCACAGTTATTCTGATACCTAAACCATACAAAGAGTCAAAAAGAGAATTTCAGACCAATTCCTCTCATGAACATCGATCCCAAAATACTCCATAAACCTTAAATACTTGCTAAACCTACAAACAATGACCACTGGGTCAAAGAAGAAAAAATGAAAGAAATAAAAATTTTCTAGAAAAGAAAATAAGCGGATATTAACCTAGAAGTTTGGAATACCCAAGACACAATCCACATATCTAATGATGTTCAAGAAGAAGGAAGGAGTGGCCCCTGGTTCTGGAAAAGCTCAGTGCAGCAGTGTAGGGGAATACCAGAACAGGGAAGTGGGAAGGGGTAGATGGCGGAACAGGGGGAGGGAAGAGGGCTTATACTTCACAAATAGGAAAATCTAAATGAAATGATTGATTTTCTAGAGAGATGCAATTTGCCAAAGTTAAATCGAGATCAGGTAAATGATTTAAAGAGTCCTATTTAAAACTCTCCCAACAATGACAAGAACAGCAGCAGCAGTAGCAACAACAACAACAACAACAATCCAGGAGCATATGGTTTTAGTGTGAAATCATGTGAGATTTTCAAAGAAGAGTTAACATCAATACTCCTCAAACTCTTCCACAAAATAGAAGCAGAAACAACACTGCCAAAATCATTCCATGGTGCCACAGCTATTCTGATACCTAAACCACACAAAGAGTCAACAAAGAGAATTTCAGACCAATTCCTCGCATGAACATTGGTCCCAAAATACTCAATAAAATACTTGCTAAATGACGAGTTCCTCTAAAATCACAGACAAGACAAAGCTTCTCACTCTCTCCCTAAAACAGATCAAGGAGATACAAGTTGGAAAGGAAGAAGTCAAAGGATTACTATTAGCAGATGGTATGATAGTATATATAAGTGACCCCCAAAATTCGATCAGACAATTCCTACAGCTAATAAACACCTTCAGCAAAGTATCTGGATACAAAATTAACTCAAAGAAAATAGTACCTATCCTTCATATAAAAGATAAATGGGCAGAAAAAGAAATTAGAAAAACAACTCACTTCACAAAAGCTGTATATAATATAAAATGCAAAATATAAACAAACTATGCAAGTGAAAGTCCTATATGATAATACCTTCAAGTTCAGCAAAAAGAAACTGAAGAAGATACCAGAAGATGGAAAGATCTTTCACACTCAAGGATCTGTAGGACTAATATAGTAAAAACAGCCATTTTGCCTAAAGCAATCTACAGATTCAAATCCATTCTTATCAAATTTCCAACACAGTATTTGTAGACCTTGAAAGCACATTTCTGAACTTATATGGAAACAAACAAACAAACAAACAAAGAAGACACAAGATAGCTACAACAACCCTGAAAAATAAACAAAATTCTGGAAGTAACACATTCCCTGATCTAAAGCTGTACTACTGAGCAATCATTAAAAAAAAAAAAAAAAAAAAAAAAAAGCAAAAAACTGCATGTTATTGGTATAAAAACAGAGAGGTGAGACAGGTCACTCTCAATGGAATTGAATCACAGACCAAGAAATAAACCCATGCATTTATGGACACTTGATTTTTGAAAAAGAAGCCAAAACCATACAAACAAAAGGAGAAAGCAATTTCAAGAAATGTTGCTGGTCTACCTGGATGTCTGCATGTAGAAAAATACAAATGGAGCCATATTTACCATACTGCATAAACAGTACATACATGTGGATTAAAGAGCCCTCAACATAAAACCCAATATATTCAATCTAACAGAAGAGAGAGTAGGAAGTGGTAGCAGAAAATATTAAAAATGACCTGTCTAGCCTCTGCCATGCCAGATCATGCTCCCCCTCACTCCTGCTGGCTCACCAGCTGGAGCACAGAGCTCCCACTTGACCATCTTTCCAGGTCCCTCCTGCTGGCCCACTCTCTGGCCCTGCAGAACTACAGGGTCTCTCTTGGTCATCTCACTTGGGGGCTCTTTGCTAGACATCTCTCGGGCACCACACATACCCCTGAGTTCATCTAGCTACCACAAAATGCCCCACATACCACAAGACCTGCCATCTCACCACCTAATTAACTGGTAGAATCTCAATGCTTAATTAGACAATCAGACTTATGTGTGAATAATATCACAATTTACATTGATGTCAATACAATAATTTTAGAACCAACTGATAATGATAAAAGCTGTATCCCAACATTTCTAACCTTGTAAAATCATACTTAATTGTGGCTAGTAAAGGCCACAGCGGTCCAAGTCAGAAGTCATCTAGATTCCCCCCACACTCCCTTTTCTTCTCCTGCAACCTCTGTGTCTACCCAGTTCCTAGTCCCGCCTCCCTTTTCCTGCCCAATCACAGGCCCTCCACTGCCCTAATATGATTGGACAGGGAAAATCCTGCAAAAGAATTGTCTTGAACACAAAGGCAAGGGACACAAGTTCCTGAACAGAATACCAGAAGCTTAGGCACTAAGGTCAACAATTAATAAATGAGACTTCCTTTGTGAAACTGTTACGTTTCTGTAGGGCAAAGGGCACTGTCAACACAGCACAATAGCAACCTACAGATTAAGAAAAGATCCTCACTAACCTTACCTCTAACAGAAGGATAATATCCAAAGTATATAAAGAACTCAAGAAGTTTGACACCGACAAACCAAATAACCCAATTTAAAACGTGGGGTAGAGAGCAAAATGACACTTCTCAACAGAGGAATCTCAAATGACGGAGAATCACTTAAAGAAATGTTCAACATCCTTAGGCAACAGGGAAATGCAATTGAAATGACCCTGAGCTTCCATCTTATACACATCAGAATTGTTAAGATCAAAAACTAAAGGGACAGCACATGTTGGTGAGCAGCAAGGGGAATACTGCTCCATTACTGGTAAGAGAGTAATCTTGTAAATCACTCTAGAAATTGAATTTGGTAATTTCTCAGAAAATTGGAAATAGTTCTACATCAAGACTCAGCTCTACCATTCCTGGCCATATACTCAAAAGATGCTCTGCTATACCACTAGAACACAAGCTCCACTATATTCGCAATAACTATTTACAACACCAAAAACTGGAAACAACCCAAATGCCCCTCAGCCAGAGAACAGATACAGAAAATGTGGTTCATTTACACAATATAATTCAATTCAGCTATCAAAAACTAGGATTTCATAAATTTTGTGGGTAAATGGATGAAACTAGAAAATATTATCTTGAGTGAGACAACTATACCCAAAAGGACATGTATGGTATAGACTCACCTAAAGTGGATATTAGCAAAAAGTACAAGATCCCCACATTATACTTCACAGACCCACATAAGGTAGAGAAGAAGGAAAATGCAAGGAAGGATGCTTAAATTTCACTTAGAAGGTGGAATAAATTGCTATAGGAGACAGAGGGTGGGAGTTGGGTGGGAGAGTGAGTGTGGAGGGAACTGTGGGGTGGGGAGGATCAGGTGTAGGGAGAGTCAGGAAAGAGGTAAAGAGGGACAGGAGAATGAATGGAAATTGGCAACTTGTGGGGTTGTGGTTTTGTGGGCATCTCTAGCATGTGCCAGAGACTTGGGACTGGGGAGGTTCCCACTCTAGAAATGGGTGACTTTAGCTGATACTCTGAGTCTAGGTGGTGTCTTTAGCTGATACTCTGAGCAGTGGGGAATATATAGAACCTGAAGAAGTCACCTCCTGTAGCCAGGCAAGATCCTCAATGGATGATAAGGATACCAACTCACCCACAAAGTTTTGGACCCCAAATTTTTCCTGTCTGCAAGCAATGCAGGGACAAAGATGAATCAGAGACTGAGGGAATGGCCAATCAGTAGCTAGCCCATTATACCCATCCCATAAGCCAACACCAATCCCTGACACTTTTAATGATACTGTTAGGCTTACAGATAGTAGCCTAGCTAACTGGCCTCTGAGAACTAAACCAGAAGCTGACTGAAACAGATGCACAGACCCACAGCTAAATGTAGGATGGAACTCAGGTACTCTTATGGAAGAGTTGAGGGAAGGATTGAGGACCTCAAAGGGCGTAAGAACTCCACAGGAAGACCAACAGAGTCAACTAACCAAGACCTTAGTGGGCTCTCAGAGACTGAACAACCAACCAAATATAGCTATGAGGTACATATCTAAACATTGAATTCTCAACAAAGGAATCTCAGAGAGCCAAGAAGCACTTAAAAGATGTTCAACACAATTATCATGGAAATGCAAATCTGTGACTCTGAGATTCCATCTTCCACTTGTCACAGTAGCTAAGATCAAAACCTCAAGTTACAGTCCATTCTGGCAAGTGGTAAAGGGAACACTTCTTGATGAAAGTGCAAACTTGTATAACAACTTTGGAAGTAAATTTGGATGTTTCTAAGAAAAATGGGAATAATTCTATTCCTACACAAAGTTAGTACTACTCCTTGGAATATACTCAAAGATATTCTACCATAGCAATGGACATTTATTCAACTATTTTCATTGCAACTTTACTCATAATAGGCAGAAACTGGAACCAATCTAGATGTCCCTCAACAGAAGAATTGGTAAGTAAAATGTGGTATATCTACACAGGTATAGCTACACAATGGAATATTACTTAGCTATTAAAAATAACACAATTTGCAGGCAAATAGATGGAACTAGAAAAGATAATCCTGAGTTAGGTAATACAGACTCAGACAGACACACATTTTACATTCTCAGTTATATGTGGATTGTTTTTTACCACAAAGTATATGATATTTATGCTACAATCCACAGACTCGCAAAAGTTAAGTAGCAGGGAAAACTTAGGGGAAAATGCCAAGTCTCACTGAGAATTGAAATAAAATAAACATTGTGGGTGCATATAGGGAGAGAACTGCATGAGAAAGGATGTGGGGAGGGGTGCGGGAGGGACCAAGTGTGGGGATGACAGAGGGAAAGTGAACTGGGAAGGAGAACTAAGATTGGTGAGGCAGGGATGCATCTCTGGGGTAAGCTAAAAACCTAAAACAAGAAAAACTCACAGGAACTTATGGGGATGATCCTAGCTAAGACTCCTAGCAAATAAGTTATATGGAACTTAAAGCTGCTACCTCCTGTAACCAGGCAAGATGGAGAGACCCACCCACAAAACCTACTCTAGATTTGTCACACCTACACAATATGCAGAGATAAAGATGGAGCAGAGAATGGCCAACCATTGACTGTCCCAACTAGAGACCCATGCCATGAGATAGACCTGACATTATTAATGAGATTTTCCTATACTTGAAGACAGGACTTCAGCATAATTATCCTCAGAGAGGGTTCACCCAGCAGGTGATGGAAACAGATGCTGAGATCACAGCCAAATATTAGGTGGGGCTTGGAAAATATTGTGGAAGAGGGTGAGAAGGACTGAAGAGGCTAGAGGAGTCAAAGACACTACAAGAGTCAACTAACCTGAGCCCAGAGGAGGGGGAGGGAGTGGGATTGGCATGTAAAGTAAATAAATAAATTAATAACTAAAAATAATACAAATTTCATATATAAATGTATTGAGATCATTGGTATGTGGCTCAATAATTCTTTTTTGGGGGGGACCATTTCATTTCTTTTTTGGGGACCATCAGTATCTTCCTTGTCTGAGAGCCTAGCCTCAGATAGCTCCCTCTTTTCTTTCCCTTGTCTCGCTACAGAAAACCTACATAGAATCAAACTTGACTCTTTAAAAGATGCGGCAACTATATTAATCCTCCTGATCTATGAGCATAGCAGATTTTTCCATTTTCTGAGGTCTTCTTGGATTTCCTTCTTCAGAGACCTGAAGTTCTTGTTGTATAGATCTTTCACTTGTTTGATTAGAGTCACACCAAGATACTTTATATTGTTTGTGGCTATTGTGAAGGGTATCATTTCCCTAACTTCTTTCTCAGCCTGCTTATCTTTTGAGTATAGGAAGGCAACTGATTTGCTTGAGTTGATTTTATAACCAGCCACTTTGCTGAAGTTATTTATTAGCTGTAGGAGTTCTCTGGTGGAGGTTTTCGGGTCATTTAAGTAGACTATCATGCCATCTGCAAATAGTGATGATTTGACTTCTTCCTTTCCAATTTGTATACCCTTGATCTCCTTATATTGTCTAATTGCTCTAGCTAGAACTTCAAGTACTATATTGAAAAGATATGGAAAGAAAGGACAGCCTTGTCTAGTCCCTGATTTTAGTGGGATTGCTTCAAGTTTCTCTCCATTTAGTTTGATGTTGGCTACCAGTTTGCTGTATATTGCTTTAATGATGTTTAGGTATGGGCCTTGAATTCCTGTTCTTTCCAAGACTTTTAGCATGAAAGGATGCTAAATTTTGTGAAATGCTTTTTCTGCATCTAATGAGATGATCATATGTTTTTTTCTTTGAGTTTGTTTATGTAGTGGATAGCATTGATGGATTTCCTTATATTGAACCATCCTGCATCCCTGGGATGAAGCCTACTTGATCGTTAAAATGGCCATCTTGCCAAAAGTGATCTACAGATTCAGTGCAATCCCCATCAAAATCCCAACTCAGTTCTTCACAGAGTTAGAAAAAGCCATTCTCAAATTCATTTGGAATAGCAAAAAACCCAGGATAGCTAAAACTATTCTCAACAACAAAAGAAATTGTGGGGGAATCAGTATCCCTGACTTCAAGCAATACTACAGAGCAATAGTGTTAAAAACTGCATGGTATTGGCACAGTGACAGACAAGTGGACCAATGGAATAGAATTAAAGATCCAGAAATGAATCCACACACCTATGGTCACTTGATCTTCGACAAAGGAGCCAAAAACATCCAGTGTAAAAAACATAGCCTTTTCAACAAATGGTGCTGGACTAACTGGAGGTCAGCATGCAGAAGAATTCGAATTGATCCATTCTTATCTCTTTGTACTAAACTTCACTCCAAGTGGATCAAGGACCTCCATGTAAAGCCAGACACACTGAAACTAATAGAAAAGAAACTGGGGAAGACCCTTGAGGACATGGGCACAGGGGAAAAGTTCCTGAACAGATCACCAATAGCTTATGCTTTAAGATTAAGAATTGACAAATGGAGAGGAACACTCCTCCACTGCTGGTGGGGTTGCAAATTGGTACAACCACTCTGGAAATCAGTCTGGCGGTTCCTCCGAAAACTGGGCACCTCACTTCCAGAAGATCCTGCTATACCACTCCTGGGCATATATCCAGAAGACTCCCCACCATGTAATAAGGATACATGTTCTACTATGTTCATAGCAGCCCTATTTATAATTGCCAGATGCTGGAAAGAACCCAGGTATCCCTCAACAGAAGAGTGGATGCAAAAAATGTGGTATATCTACACAATGGAGTACTATTCAGCCATTAGAAACAATGAATTCATGAAATTCTTAGGCAAATGGATGGAGCTAGAGAATATCATACTCAGTGAGGTAACCCAGACTCAAAAGGTGAATCATGGTATGCACTCACTAATAAGTGGATATTAACCTAGAAAACTGGAATACCCAAAACATAATCCACACATCAAATGAGGTACAAGAAGAAAGGAAGAGTGGCCCCTGGTTCTGGAAAGACTCAGTGAAACAGTATTCAGCAAAACCAGAACGGGGAAGTGGGAAGGGGTGGGTGGGAGGACAGGGGAAGAGAAGGGGGCTTACGGGACTTTCGGGGAGTGGGGGGGGCTAGAAAAGGGGAAATCATTTGAAATGTAAATAAATTATATCAAATAAAAAAAATTAAAAAAAAAAAGAATTGACAAATGGGACCTCATAAAATTACAAAGTTTCTGTAAGGCAAAGGACACTGTTAAAAGGACAAAACGGCAACCATCAAATTGGGAAAGGATATTCACCAACCCTACATCTGACAGAAGGCTAATATCCAATATATACAAAGAACTCAAGACGTTAGACCCCAGAAAACCAAATAACCCTATTAAAAATTGGGGTACAGATCTAAACAAAAATTTTCACCTGAAGAAATTCAGATGGTCGAGAGGCACCTCAAGAAGTGCTCAACATTATTAGTCATTAGGGAAATGCAAATCAAAACAACCCTGAGATTTCACCTTACACCAGTCAGAATGGCTAAGTTCAAAAACTCAGGAGACAGCAGGTGCTGGTGAGGATGCGGAGAAAGAGGAACACTCCTCCACTGCTGGTGGGGCTGTAAGATGGTACAACCACTTTGGAAATCAGTCTGGCGGTTCCTCAGAAAACTGGACATGACAGTTCCGGAGGACCCTGCTATACCTCTCCTGGGCATATACCCAAAGGATTCCCCGGCATGCAATAAAGACACATGCTCCATTATGTTCATACCAGCCTATTTATAATAGCCAGAAGCTGGAAAGAACCCAGATGCCCCTCAAAGGAGGAATGGATTCAGAAAATGTGGTATATTTACACAATGGAATACTCAGCAACTAGAAACAATGAATTCACAAAATTTTTAGGCAAATGGTTTGATCTGGAAAATATCATCATAAGTGAGGTAACCCAATCACAAAAGAATACACATGGAATGCAATCTCTGATAAGTGGATATTAATTATCCCAGAAGCCCTGAATACCCAAGGCACAAATTGCATAACAAATAACTCCCATGAAGAAATATGGAGAGGTTCCTGATCCTGGAAAGGATTGATCTAGCATTGGAAGGGAAATATAAGGACAGAGAAAAAGGAGGGAGGTGATTGGAGAAGGGATGGAGAGGAGAAGGTTTATGGGACATATGGGGAGGGGGAATCCGGGAAAGGGGAAATCATTTGGAATGTAAACAAAGAATATAGAAAATAAAAATATTTTTTAAAAAAAGATGCTGAAAACCCTTTGAATTTGAGCTGGAGATTTGAGGAGTATGGTCATTAAGACAATTGCAAGCAATTAAAACAAATAAAAGCAACCCTGGAGTCTCTCTCTGGCACAAAGGCAGCTACAGGAATGGTTTGTAGTCTTTGTAAAACTGTGTTTTAGGGTTTAAGGTTTCCTCATCTTCTTTCATTCTTCTGAAATGAGTGAATACATATGTAAATAAAACATCTACCAGAATCCTTGTGTAAATAAAAATATAGCATCGAGAGAAAGGAAAGAGCAGTTGATAAAGGAGAGCCAGGGCTGTGGGGCTTTGTGAACAAGGGAGGGAAGGATTTCTTTGTGCCACAACAAAACATAACCCTGCTGGTTGAAGAAAGGAGGCAGAAGGCTAGAGTTTGCTGGTAGCTGGGCTGCTTGTAACTGGCCCGCTTGAGGAGACCCTGGTTCTATCTCCACTGCTAGTTAGCTGTACAAACTGGATCCCAGGTGACTATTCAGGGTACCTGAGTCTGCTTTACTGCTGAAAAAAGTCTCCGATTAGAAAACAGTACCAACCGGAAGAACTCCCTTTGTATTTGAATTCCTTTTCACTGAGTTCTGTTATTATTTATAAGAGAAGAGAAGGAGATAAAGAAATGGAGCCTTTAATGAGTTCTTGGTCTTTGTTCCAGTGCTCTGCTTGCTAGGCAGAGGAGCTGCATGCTCTTCCCGACTGTCCTCTCTGATTAGTGGATTAGTTCTTTAAGTGCATACATGCAATATTCCCCAAAGAGACAGACATTTTAGAGAGTGAACAAAATCAGGGCCACTTGAGCAAAAAATGTATTAAGCTCCTTCTGGATATGTCAGCCTCTCACCAAAATGTTTTAATGGTGCATTACCTTACCTAGGACAAGCCACACCCACATTAAACCCTGATCACTTACATATAGGGAGTTGGAGTCTATTAATTATGCACAAGAATAAAGACAGTAATAGCAAGCCATGCATGTTAATGGCTTACTAGGGGGCCACAGTAGTATAGCTAATCACCATCTTCTCTATTTTATATAAAATCTCAATCTGAATAAAAAAAGCATAGGCATATTACTTCCTTAATAAATTTCTACTTTGTAACTTGGTGCACAACAGTTGTTAGACTTCAGATATCTGAAATGACAGGCTTCTGTCAGAATTGTCAGCTACTTGGTTTAAAACACAAGCCATATGTTTAAGACTGACTCTTCTCTTTCCAGTAATATAAGATACTCATGACAAAAAAAGGCAAACAAATTTGCAGAATTATTTTAATATTTTAAACTCAGAAACATTAACCTTATAGAATGAGATCTTCATAATAATTATTTTGCAACTTGAGTGGCTCCCCTCCCACCCCAGGAGTTAGGAACAAGAGAACATGGAACTTTTTATATGACTTGAGAGTTAAGAAAACCGACAACCGTTTGGCACAAAAAAAAAAGCTGTCATTCATCGCAAATAAATTAATTAAAAATATTAGCAAAAACTAGCAGCTAAAAAGAGTTGTTTTCCACAAAGTAGAAACAATAGAATAAAACCAATCCCACCAAGGGCCATTACACTCAGAAGCAAGTTAGAGCCGGCTATTACTCCGCTCACACAAAAGATGCGAATATTTCAAAGTGCTCTTGACACCTGCTTTGCCTCCAGTGTAATTGCTGCCCTTGCTTTTTGAGGTGGGGGAAAATCCTATAGTAACGTTTAGTATGAATCCCTAGTCTTGCTGTAACTCAGTTAGAAAAGGCATCCTGCTTTCTAAACAACACACCTGCAGTCCGATGCTCCTGGGAATCGCTCAATTCATTGGTAAACACTGCTACATACATCAAAAGTTTCCACTTTCCTCAGTTCTTTTTTAACACCATGGTCCCTCCCCTCTCCCCAGGCTCCTTGCAGCTATCTAGGGAATCTTTCACTTTTTGTCCTTTCCCGACCCTTCTGGACCACATTTTCTCTTCTTATTCAGGCCATCTGCTCTCAAGGAAGGTAAAACTTCTGTTAGGAAAACAATCAGTGTCCGTAGCAATTAATTGCTTTTGTGAAACACCCTTTCAGCCACTGCCTAGGAAGACAGACATGGTGCTACCAAGATTCAAAGTATGATAGTAGTTTAAAAATAGTTTGCAATTGATACATTTCTGGCCAGAGCCTCCCCCATTCGCTGTGCTAGTGGTACAATCTTCTTGTTCCCAACAGAAGTCTTTCTAAATGCCTGCTCAAGCCTCACCGAGCAGCTGTGAGTTAGGTCATTTTCCCAGGAGTTTTACATGTGGAAAACTGGGCCTTAGTAAGGCCTCAAAAAGGACACCATCTGGCCCTAGTGAAAAAAGGGATCATGACACTTCCTGTGGTACCAACAGACCCTGATGAACCAGAAAGGAATTCAGCCTCGGACTGTGATCCAATAGAGCCCGGCCCCACAATCACCTCCGTGACAGCCAGCTCCATTCATCTTACCAGTTATCTCATAGCACAATGGACTTTTGTGCCATGCTGTTTACTGAAGGCGGAGTAAAATCCATTTTGATTTTTGTGTTTAGTCTCAGCGCCCGTCCTCTTTCCTGGAACACACACCATACCAGGAGTGAGGGGGGTTGCACAAAGAATGCTTCTTTCAGCTCCCATTCAAACTTGTTGTGTCCCTCCCAGCGTACATGGGACACAAAAATAAAATGCTAGACTCTTCAGAGGCACCCACAAAGACGTTTTCCTGACATGAATAGCTGTCGTTGGTTCTTACTTTCGACACACACACACACACACACACACACACACACACACACGTAGGAAAAATAACATTTAAATTGATAAGGAAAGCTTTCATGGATTTCCTCTAGGTTCCTAACTCTATCAGTGTGTTTAAAGGTTCTGCTAAAAAACACAGAAAAGTTTAATTATCCCAGAATTACATAACAAAAGCCACAGAGAAATTGATGCTGTCGAATCTCATATTGTTTTTGTAGGTCTCTCTCTCTCTCTCTCTCTCTCTCTCTCTCTCTCTCTCTCTCTCTCTCTCTCTCCTCCCTCCATCCATTCCCACAGTTTTTCTGTTTCTTATATCAGAATATGAAAATTGGAAAATCTTATTCAAAAACAATCTTTAATTCTTATTTGTAATCTTTTCTTATTCAAACAAACAATATACACTCAAGTAATATGTGATTTGTTTGTGTGTGTGTGCTTTGTACATATAAAATATCATTTATGGTAGATGACTGAAACCCGACACTAGATAGCTTGAGCCATTGTCACTGGGGATAAACAGGGGGTCTAGGAGGCCTCTCTGCCTTTTGCAGGTATTAGGTATGACTGAAGGTGCAGAAGGAGACCTCAGAGCTTCTGTCAGTTCTAAGTACATTCATCTTCTTCATTATCCCTTCTCCATCTTCTTTTATTTCACTCATTAATTTTTGTATACTTTAACTTGCTAAACCTCATCTTGCCTGCCAATGGAGACATCATCTGTTCACAGCTGCGAACCCTTCCTCTCTCTTGGAACCACCAACAGAGAGCCATATCACTACACAAAGGGACTCTAGGGTTAAAAAGATGATTAAGCCCTATTGTTTCCCCCCATTCTAGAATAGAGCTTACAGGGGTAGAGGGAGGCTACTCTTATCATATACAAATCTCCTGCCTTTATTTTGAAGAAATTAAAAGGCTAAGACAGGTTAAGCAGTGTGCACAGGGTGAGTAGAATTTAATGAAAGAAAATATTTCTTTGAATCTTGACTCTGACAGGAATGAGCAAGTTCTATTGTGGGAAGACATCGCTGTTTTTCATTTCTGAACAAGTGTGTCTAAGACCTAATTATACATGTCTTCTTACCATGTAGAATTGTCACTATTGGTGTGAGTCACAAAGAACTTGTTGAGAAAAGATAAAGGTAAAGTTATAGTGTATAAGGCTGCCATGAAAATTCCTGGGAGGAGTGGATAAATTATGCTGGGGGGGGGGCAGGAAAGGAGTGAAGAAGGAAGAGATTGATTTTTGATTTGAAAAGCCTGAACACAGGACATGATATAGCTGTTACTTTGTTGCTGAGACGTTTGCATACTTATAGACTGAGTTCTTCCTATCCTTGGTTATGCATGTTCAAGGGATACTTATAATAGCTTACCTAAGAAAGTTGTTGGACCTTTTAAACCAAGGACCAGTTTTAAGAGACAGAGACACCAGGGTCTGATGCTGGCTCTAGAGAGCAGAAAGCCTGAAGGAGAGGCTCAGGGAGGGCACAGGGTGCAGGGAACATGGAAGATCCATTTGAGGGGGTAGAGGTCACTCCCAAGAAGGGGAAAGTGGAGACACAAGATGAGGAGTGACTCAGAACTGGGAGGAGGAGGTACAGTCACCTCAGAGATGAATATAAGCTCACTCATTAGTGAAATTAGGCCGAGAGTTCCAGACTGTATCACATAGAAGTGTTTCACAATACGGGACACAAATTCATTCTTTACTAATCCTCTGTGTGAGGGTCTTAGAAAATTTTATTTTTTTCCTTTTTATACAAAAGAAGAATTGCAAACCTTGTGGGTCATAAGATAATTAATTTTACCTATTATGTCTTCTGATGCATTTCTTAGCATCAATATTGCAGCATTAACATATATGAGCAGTATTAAATGATTTTTTTTAAAGGATTCAAATTTTATTTAAAAAATAAGAGTGACATCTTAGTTTCGGAGAAAGCTATGGAGTATTGTTTTAATTGGTGGCGTATGCATCTTGTGGTCCACTATATCCCAAGACAAGTTCTGTTTTGGGGTGACAGTTCCCTAAGAAGAAAAAGACCATTTCCTCCTTTATGCACTGGAGAATACTTATGTTGAAACCTCACAAACGTGGTGTTATATCCTTGAATATTCTAAAAATCATTGTTAATAGGATAATATTTTGTGTATCATTCAACTAGATCATTCATGGACTTTAAGAACTACATTTCAGTACAAGGACAGGGGAGTTATTGGGGGTGGGGAATGGGGTGGTAAGAAAACCCTGCAAATTCCATGTGATCAGCTCAGCTGCAATAATCTCTTTTCTCCTCCTTGACGAAGCCACACATGAGAGCACTCTAGTGTCTTTCATCATTATTTGTCACCCTTTTGTGTGTAGCAACTTATATCCACAGCCATAGAAGCAATTAAAATGAAAAAGAATAAAACAGTATTCTTAGTGAATACACAGAAGCCAGAGCCACTGAGCACCAACCATCTATTGACTGTGGGCATCTAATGTCATTAGTGCTCTGTAACCATTTGTGTGTGTAGGGGGGGAGAAGCAAATACATTGTTCTATGCAAAATGCCGGGATGGTTTAAAAGATAAAATCACTTACCGCTGGCTGTGGTAGTGGTCAGGGTGCCTGCAACAGCATCTTCCCTCATAAAATTGCAGAGCAGAGCAAAGGACAAGATTCATATTCAGTTGAAAAGATCAAGATCACTGAAATTTGGGAGACAGTCAAAAAGGAACATGAGAAGAACTCAGTTTTGTTTCTGTTGAAAAGCTTCCTGAAAAATGCAGATTATTATCTGATTATTTAGACATATTTTCCAAACCTCCCTCAGTGTGTCACTATAGTTTCAGAGCATGCACATTTAAATTCCTGCCCCTTACAAAAAGCAAACTGAAGGAAAGTAATGATAAACCAGATTGTTTAAGAACACCCAGGCAGAGATTCAGGACTCAGCTACTCATGGGCTGGATGTGACTGTTGTGTTGGCTAAGGGTCATGAACTATAGAAAATAAGAACCCCAAAGTAGCTCCCCCTTTTCTGTGTGGAAAATAGTTCTATTTGATTTCTTTCAGAAGTTTTTAAAGTCACTATGAGATTGACAGTTTTGAATATGTGCATTTGTTTCTCCACCCAGAAAGTAGGTTTTAGAAAATATCCCCAATAAATTTGATTGAGACATCAAGGGTGTACTCTGCACTCATGGGTATGCAAACTATGTGTGTGTGTGTGTGTGTGTGTAAAATTTATATTTCAAGAGGAAGTTGATATATAAAGTAGCAGGTTGTTAACATTCTAAGGAGATAATGATTTGATTAATAATTTGATAAAAAAGAAAGTTCTAAAAAGAGACACAATATCTAAAGGAAGAAAGTAAGGTTCTGGGAGATCAGAGGATTTGAGGTATATTTGAGATGACAAGAGCTATGGAAAAGTAGTAGCAACATCACACAGTGTATTCACATATGTGGAACAACATCTAGAACATTCTTCATGCTCCCATTGAAAATTTAATGCTCAATAAATATTGGCTGCATCCTATCCTGGGATGAAGCCATGATCTCTGAGTAGACTTTACTTTTATGTACTAAAGATGCTGAGGAATTTTCCGTAGTTTAGGACGATCTTTGGCTTACTTGCCAGGCCATAGTCATGTGTCTAAGGTCAGAGAAGAACATATAGGGTCCTTCTTATGTTACAGAGACAAAGATGATTAGCCCTCTCACCAGAGAGAAAATTTCTAGGAAAAGCTGTTCTCCCAAGATCCTCATTAATGCCTTAGGAGACCCTAGAAGACAGTATGTGGCTACAACCTGGATAACAGGGCCTGGCTCACTGTTGGCCAGAAAATGACTTTCAGAATTCCTTGTGATTGAGCAATACAGTAGAGAAATAATATTTCTTCCTTTATATAAGCTAGGATTTAGTAGCAATTTCTTTTAACCCCTCAAGAATGGAAAACACTGAGAAATGGAACCAGAATGGAACTGGACAATCTGCAACTCCTATATATCACTTTCCACTACAATCTCATAAATCAAGCTATATAGATATTCACTGTAGCTTTCCCAAATCTCCTTAAAATAAATATACAATGTTTTAGAGAAAAAGCAAGAATTTCAAATGTAGCACTATTAAGGTTCTCCAAAAATGTTTTTGTTTGCAGCAGCAGCAACAGCAACAACAACAACAAAAAACCCCAAGAACAACAACAGAATACTTTGAATAACTCAAAGAGTTGGCCTGGGTTGATCCAGGTAGTTTTGTTGCTAAACAATGACTGAGACTGTTTCTTTAAAGTGACCATGTTTACTTGGTATAAATTTTGGGAAACAGTGACTCAGATGATTGGTAGGGTGTGACTGGTTATTTGGCTTTAAATTTTGTAAACATTTTTGAATGTCCTCTTGTTTATTAAGATGTCAACTGCAAAATTAGTAGAACTGGGTGGGGGTGAGCCATGAATGCACACTGGCCCTATGTTTATTTTCAGTGTGAAAGGAACTGGCCTGAGAGTGTTGCAAACACTACACTGTGCCTTCTGAATTACAATGAAATGAGCTGCATAATACTATACCCATGGCTTTCTGGGTTTTCCCTTTTAAGGAATCATATCCAGACCAACTGACAATAAAGTAAAAAACAAGAAATGACAAATTTTATGCTATGTTCAACATTCTGAAATTTTGATTTGGTAAATAATAAGACTGAAAACTACATAGATTTTTTTTAAAACAACTAAAACCCTACAAATACCTTTACATCAAAAGCATAGTGCCTGGTGATGGCCCACAGGTCAAATGTGTAAAAGCCACAGTGCCTGGTAGCTGCATCATAGTGTCATTTGATTTACCTTGGACTTATAGGAGAGAAAACATTGCTATGACGTTGAGATGTATGTTCAAAGTTGAGTTCCTTGTTTGATTCTCCTGAAACTTCTGAAAATGTTGCTGTATCTTTTCTCTCAGCAAATCTATTTTTGAACCCAGCACATATTATTTTATGGACAAATAAAATTGATCAAAATTATGTAACATTGTAGAAACAAATATACTAGCCTGTGTCCTGCCCAGGGAGCTGTGGAAGGAGAGAAGCCCCGCGGCCATATTTGCTGCCTGCCGGGACAGAAAAGGATCACTAGGTACTGTATCACCCTGAGCTTTAGATTTCTGGTGGTGCAAACCACCAGGGGTCTGCCTGCACTCAGGAACTGAGCACATAGGCGGTTCATCTGCAAGCCAGTCCATCATAGGACCTGTGTCCTAGGTGAGAATCAACAGAGGGAGTGACCCCCACCACAATATCTTCACTCCATAATAGAGCAGACAGAGAACACCTGGTTGACCTTGACAACCTAAGTATAACATTGCTTGAGGCAAGACTGAGAAGGGCTCCAAAGGTACAAAAGAGGAAGGCAGCATATCAGTAATCTGTGCCAGAAGAAACCCAGTCATCCAGCGTTGCAGAGATAACCTTAAAGATCCACAGTAGGTTGAAGCACCAGCCAGTGACAATAAGACCATCTAACACCTGGGAGAACCAGATGGCTAAAGGCAAACGTAGGAACGTTACTAACAGAAACCAAGGCATTGTGCCAGCATCTTAACCCAATTCTCCAACATTAGCAAGTCCTGGATACCCCAACACACCAGAAAAACAAGATTTGGATTTAAAATCACTGGTCATGATGCTGGTACAGGAATACATGAAGGACATACTTAAAGAAATTCAGGAGAAAATGGATCAAAAATTAGAAGCCCTTACAAGGGAAACACAAAAATCATTGAAAGAAATTCAGGAGAATACAAAAGCCAATAAGGAGGAAAGGTAAAAATCACTTAAAGAAATACAGGAGAACCTTGATCAACAGGCAGAAGTCATGAAAGAGGAAACACAAAAATCTCTTAAAGAATTAGAGGAAAACACAAACAAGCAAATGACAGAACTGAGCAAAAACTTCCAGGATCTACAAACAGAAGTAGAAACAACTAAGAAAGCACAAAGGGGACTGGGAGCGCACAGCTTGCTCTGGTGGCACAGAGCTTAGGTTCCAGTCCTGAGGCCTCTGGTGGGAGCCCTCAGATCTTTCCGCTTCCGGATCCAGATCAGCCTGGGAAGCAACGCCGCATCTCCAGGTCCTGCAAGAGGCAAGAGGGGCTTCCAGGAGGCTGGCTGGGAGGAGTCAGTGTGCTCTGGTAAATCCAGCAGGTCCCAGCAGGAGCCTTCAGGTGTCTGCTTCCGGATCTGAACAGCCTGGGCAACAGCACCCTGTCTCCAGGCAGTGCAGGAGGTAAGCTGTGCACCAGAGGCCACCTGGGAAGAGGCAGCTTGCACTGGTGAGTCCAGCATTGACAAGACCAACTAACACCAGTGAGAACTAGATGGCAAAAGGCAAACGCAGGAACGTCACTAACAGAAATCAAGGCAATATGGAAGCATCTGAACCCAATTCTCCTTTAACAGCAAATCCTGGATAGCCCATGACACCAGAAAAACAAGATTTGGATTTAAAATCACTGGTCATGATGCTGGTACAGGAACACATGAAGGACATACTTAAAGAAATTCAGGAGAAAATGGATCAAAAGTTAGAAGCCCTTGCAAGGGAAACACAAAAATCATTGAAAGAAATCAGGAGAATACAAAAGCCAATAAGGAGGAACCACAAAAAACACTTAAAGAAATACAGGAGAACTTTGGTCAACATGCTGAGGTCATGAAAGAGGAAACACAAAAATCTCTTAAAGAATTACAGGAAAGCACAAACAAGCAAGTGAGGGAGCTAAGTAAAACCATCCAGGATCTAAAATCAGAAGTAGAAACAACTAAGAAAACTCAAAGGGAGACAACTTTGGAGATAAAAAGCCTTGGGAAGAAATCAGGGGACATAGATGCAAATATCAGCAACAGAGTACAAGAGATAGAAGAAAGAATCTCAGATGCTGAAGATACCATAGAAACCATGGACTCAACAGTTAAAGAAAATGCAAAATGCAAAAAGCTTTTAACCCAAAATATCCAGGAAATCTAGGACACAATGAGAAGACCAAACCTAAGGATTATAGGCATAGATGAGAGTGAAGATTTGCAACTTAAAGGGCCAGTAAATATCTTCAATAAAATTATGGAAGAAAACTTCCCTAACCTAAAGAGAGAGATGCCCATGAATATACAAGAAGCCTACAGAACTCCAAACAGACTGGACCAGAACAGAAATACTTCCCGTCACATAATAATCAAAACACCAAATGTACTAAACAAAGAAAGAATGTTAAAGGCACTAAGAGAAAAAGGCCAAGTAACATATAAAGGAAGACTTATCACAATCATAGCAGACTTTTCACCTGAGACTATGAAGGTTAGAAGATCCTGGGCAGATCTCATGCAGACTCTAAGAGAACACAAATGCCAGCCAAAACTACTATACACAGTAAAACTCTCAAGCACCATAGATGGAGAAACTAAGATATTCCATGACAAAACCAAGTTTACCTAATATCTATCCACAAACCCAGCCCTACAAAGGATAATAGGAGGAAAACACCCATACAAGGAGGGAAACTTCACCCTGGAAAAAGCAAGATAGTAACCTTTCATCAAACCCAAAAGAAGAAAAGAAACAGAAAACCCACATACACGTGGAAACTGAACAATAGTCTACTCAATGATACCTTGGTCAAGGAAAAAATAAAGAAAGAAATTAAAGACTTTTTAGAACTTAATGAAAATGAAGACACAACATACCCAAATCTATGGGACACAATGAAAGCAGTGCTAAGAGGAAAACTCATAGCCTTGAGTGCCTCCAAAAAGAAAATGGAGAGAGCATACACTACCAGCTTAATGACACACCTGAAAGTCCTGGAACAAAAAGAAGCTATTTCACCCAGGAGGAGTAGAAGGCAAGAAATCATCAAACTCAGGGCCTAAATCAATCAAGTAGAAACAAAGAGAACCATACAAAGAATCAAGAAAACCAGGAGCTTGTTCTTTGAGAAAATCAACAAGATAGATAAACCCTTAGCCAGACTAACCAAAGGACACAGAGACAGTATCCAGATTAACAAACTTAGAAATGAAAAGGGAGATATAACAACAGAAACTGAGGAAATTCAAAAAATCATTAGATCCTACTACAAAAGCCTATACTCAACACAACTGGATAATCTGGTGGAAACAGACAGTTTCCTAGACAGATATCCGACACCAAAACTAAATCAGGATGAAATAGATCAACTAAACAGTCCCATAACACCTGAAGCAATAAAAAGGGTCATAGAAAGTCTCCCAACCAAAATAAAGCACGGGACCAGATGGCTTCAGTGCAGAGTTCTATCAGACCTTCCTAGAAGACTTAACACCAATACTCTTCAAACTATTCCACAAAATAGAAACAGAAGGAACTCTACCCAACTTGTTCTATGAAGCCACAATTACGCTGATACCAAAACCCTACAAAGATTCAACAAAGAAAGAGAACTTCAGGCCAATTTCTCTTATGAATATTGATGCAAAAATACTTAATAAAATTCTTGCCCACCGAATCCAAGAACACATCAAAACGATCATCCACCATGATCAAGTAGGCTTTATCCCAGGGATGCAGGGATTTTTCAATATAAGGAAATATATCAATGCTATCCACTACATAAACAAACTCAAAGAAAAAAACCATAGGGTCATCTCATTAGATGCAGAAAAATCATTTGACAAAATCCAGCATCCTTTCATGCTAAAAGTATTGGAAAGTACAGGAAGTCAAGGCCCATACCTTATCATTGTTAAAGCAATATACAGCAAACTGGTAGCCAAACATCAAACTAAATGGAGAGAAACTTGAAGCAATCCCACTAAAATCAAGGACTAGACAAGGCTGTCCTCTCTTTCCATATCTTTTCAATATAATGTTTGATGTTCTAGCTAGAGAAATTAGACAACATAAGGAGGTCAAGGGAATACAAATTGGAATAGAAGAAGTCAAATTTTCACTATTTGCAGATGACATGATAGTCTACTTAAGTGACCTGAAAACCTCCACCAGAGAACTCCTACAGCTAATAAACAACTTCAGCAAAGTGGCTGGATATAAAATCAACTCTAGCAAATCAGTTGCCTTCCTATACTCAAAGAATAAGCAGGATGAGAATGAAGTTAGGGAAATGACACCCTTCAAAATAGCCACAAACAATATAAAGTATCTTGGTGTGACTCTAACCAAAACAAGTGAAAGATCTATATGACAAGAACTTCAGGACTCTGAAGAAGGAAATCGAGGAAGATCTCAGAAAATGGAAAAATCTGCCATGCTCCTGGATTGGCAGGATTAATATAGTTAAAATGGCCATCTTGCCAAAAGCAATCTACAGATTCAATGCAATCCCCATCAAAATCCCAACTCAGTTCTTCACAGAGTTAGAAAAAGCATTTCTCAAGTTCATCTGGAATAACAAGAAACACAGGATAGCTAAAACTATTCTCAAAAACAAAAGAAATTATGGGGGAATCAGTATCCCTGACTTCAAGCAATACTACAGCGCAATAGTGTTAAAAACTGCATGGTATTGGCACAGTGACAGACAAGTGGAACAATGGAATAGAATTAAAGATCCAGAAATGAATCCACACACCTATGGTCACTTAATCTTCGACAAAGGAGCCAAAAACATCCAGTGGAAAAAAGATAGCCTTTTCAACAAATGGTGCTGGATCAATTGGAGGTCAGCATGCAGAAGAATGCGAATTGATCCATTCTTATCTCCATGTACTAAACTTCACTCCAAGTGGATCAAGGACCTCCATGTAAAACCAGACACACTGAAACTAATAGTAAAGAAACTGGGGAAGACCCTTGAGGACATGGGCACAGGGGAAAAGTTCCTGAACAGATCACCAATAGCTTATGCTCTAAGATCAAGAATTGACAAATGGGACCTCGTAAAATTACAAAGTTTCTGTAAGGCAAAGGACACTGTTAAAAGGATAAAATGGCAACCGTCAAATTGGGAAAGGATATTCACCAACCCCACATCTGATAGAGGGCTAATATCTAATATATACAAAGAACTCAAGAAGTTAGACCCCAGGGAACAAAATAACCCTATTAAAATGGGTTATAGATCTAAACAAAGAATTTTCACCTGAAGACATTAGGATGGCCGAGAGGCACCTTAAGAAGTGCTCAACATCATTAGTAATTAGGGAAATGCAGATCAAAACCCTGAGATTTCACCTTACACCAGTCAGAATGGCTAAGGTCAAAAACTCAGGAGACAGCAGGTGTTGTTGAGGACGTGGAGAAAGAGGAACACTCCTCCACTGCTGGTGGATCTGTAAGATGTTACAACCACTTTGGAAATCATCCTTAGAAAACTGGACATGAGACTTCCAGAGGACCCTGCTATACCCCTCCTGGGCATATACCCAAAGGATTCCCCGGCATGCAATAAAGGCACATGCTCCATTATGTTCACAGAAGCCTTATTTATAATAGCCAGAAGCTGGAAAGAACCCAGATGCCCCTCAAAGGAGGAATGGATACAGAAAATGTGGTATATTTACACAATGGTATACTACTCAGCAATTAGAAACAATGAATTCACAAAATTTTTAGGCAAATGGTTTGATCTGGAAAATATCATCCTACGTGAGGTAACCCAATCACAAAAGAATACACATGGAATGCAATCTCTGATAAGTGGATATTAATTAGCCCAGAAGCTCTGAATACCCAAGGCACAAATTGCATAACAAATGACTCCCATGAAGAAGTATGGAGAAGGTCCTGATCCTGGAAAGTATTGATCTAGCATGGTAAGGGATTATAAGGACAGAGAAAAAGGAGGGAGGTGATTAGAGAAGGGATGGAGATAAGAAGGTTTAAGGGACATATGGGGAGGGGGGATCTGGGATAGGGGAAATCATTTGGAATGTAAACAAAGAATATAGAAAATAAAAATATTTTAAAAAAAAGAAAAAGAAGGTGAGAATGGAGCTGGACTTAAAAAAAAAAAAAGCACAAAGGGAGACAACTTTGGAGATTGAAAACCTTGGGAAGAAATCAGGGACCAGAGACAAAAATATCAACAACAGAATACAAGAGATAGAAGAAAGAATCTCAGATGCCGAAGATACCATAGAAACCATGGACTCAACAGTTAAAGAATATGGAAAATGTAAAAAGCTTGTAACCCAAAATATCCAGGAAATCCAGGACACAATGAGAAAGACAAATCTAAGGATTATAGGCATTGATGAGAGTGAAGATTTACAGCTTAAAGGGCCAGCAAATATATTCAACAAAATTATGGAAGAAAACTTCCCTAACCTAAATAGAGAGATGCCCATGAATATACAAGAAGCCTACAGAACTGCAAACAGACTGGACCAGAACAGAAATACTTCCCGTCACATAATAATCAAAACCCCAAATGTACTAAACAAAGAAAAAATATTTAGGTTAGTAAGAGAAAAAGGGCAAGTAATATATAAAGGAAGACCTATCAGAATTATAGCAGATTTCTCACCAGAGACCATGAAAGCTAGAAGATCCTGGGCGGAGCTCATGCAGACTCTAAGAGAACACAAATGCCAGCTGAGACTACTATACCCAGCGAAACTCTCAATTACTATAGATGGAGAAACCAAGATATTCCATGACAAAACCAAATTTACACAATATCTTTCTACAAACCCAGCCCTACAAAGGATAATTCGGGGAAAACACCATTACAATGAGGGAAACTATACCCTAGAAAGAGCAGGATATTAAGCTTCTTTCATCAAACCCAAAGAAGATAACCACACACGTATAAAATTAAAATAAAAAATGATACGAAGCAATAACCACTACTCCTTGATATCTCTTAACATCAATGGACTCAATTCCCCAATAAAAAGACATAGACTAACAGACTGGTTACATAAACAGGACCCTACATTTTGCTGCATACAGGAAACACACCACAGTGTCAAAGACAAAAACTACCTTAGAGTAAAAGGCTGGAAGACAGTTCTATAAGCAAATGGTCCCAGGAAACAAGCTAGAGTTGCCATTCTAATTTCAGATAAAATTGATTTTGAACCTAATGTCATCAAAAGAGACATGGAGGTCACTACTTCCTGGTCAAAGGAAAAATCCAACAAGAAGAAGTCTCAATCCTGAACATCTATGCCCCAAATACAAGGGCACCCTCATTCATAAAAGAAACTTTACTAAAGCTCAAAGTACACATTGCACCTAACACAATAATTGTGGGTGACTTCAACACTCCACTCTCACCAATGGACCGATCAGGAAAACAGAAACTAAACAGAGAGACAATGAAACTACCCAACTCCTTCTTCGAAGCCACTATTATGCTGACACCAAAACCACACATAGATCCAACTAAGAAAGAGAATTTCAGGCCAATTTCCCTTATAAATATCGGTGCAAAAACACTAAATAAAATTCTTGCCACCAAATCCAAGAACACATCAAAATGATCATCCACCACGATCAAGTAGGCTTCATCCCAGGGATGCAGGGATGGTTCAATATAAGGAAATCCATAATTGCTATCCACTACATAAACAAACTCAAGGAAAAAAAACACATGATCATTTTATTAGATGCTGAAAAAGCATTTGACAAAATTCAGCATCCTTTCATGCTAAAAGTCTTGGAAAGGACAGGAATTCAAGGCCAATATCTAAACATAGTAAAAGCAATATACAGCAAACTGGTAGCCAACATCAAACTAAATGGAGAGAAACTTGAAGCAATCCCACTAAAATCAGGGACTAAACAAGGCTGACCCTCTCTCCATATCTTTTCAATATAGTTCTTGAAGTCCTAGCTAGAGCAATTAGACAACATAAGGAAGTCAAAGGGATACAAATTGGAAAGGAAGAAGTCAAACTATCACTATTTGCAGATGATATGATAGTATACTTAAGTGACCCTAAAAACTCTACTAGAGAATTCCTACAGCTGATAAACAACTTCAGCAAAGTGGCTGGGTACAAAATCAACGCAAGCAAATCAGTAGCCTTTATATATTCAAAGGATAAGCAGACTGAGAAAGAAATTAGGGAAATGACACCCTTCACAATAGCTACAAACAGCATAAAGTATCTTGGGGTGACTCTAACCAAACAAGTGAAAGACCTATATGACAAGAACTTCAGATTTCTGAAGAAGGAAATCGAAGAAGATCTCAGAAAATGGAAAAATCTTCCATGTTCGTGGATTGGCAGGATTAATGTAGTTAAAATGGCCATCTTGCCAAAGGCAATCCACACATTCAATGCTATCCCCATAAAAATCCCAACCCAGTTCTTCATAGAGCTAGAAAGAGCAATTCTCAAATTCATCTGGAATAACAAAAAAACCCAGGATAGCTAAAACTATTCTCAACAGTAAAAGAACTTCAGGTGGATTCAGTATCCCAGACTTTAAACTTTACAACGGAGAAATAGTGATAAAAACTGCATGGTATTGGTACAATATCAGGCAAGTGGATCAATGGAATAGGATTGAACACCCAGAAATGAACCCACACACCTATGATCACTTTATCTTCGACAAAGGAGCTGAAAGCATCCAGTGGAAAAAAGATAGTCTTTCAACAAATGGTGCTGGTTCAATTGGAGGTCAGCATGCAGAAGAATGTGCATCAATCCATTCTTATCTCCTTGTACCAAGCTCAACTCCAAATGGATCAAGGACCTCCACATAAAACCTGACACACTGAAACTAATTGAAAAGAAACTGGGGAAGACCTTGGAGGACATGGGCACAGGGGAAAAGTTCCTGAATAGAACACCAATAGCTTATGCTCTAAGATCAAGAATTGACAAATGGGACCTCATAAAACTACAAAGTTTCTGTAAGGTAAAGGATGACGTCAAAAGGACAAAACGTCAACCAACAGACTGGGAAAGGATCTTCACCAACCCTAAATCTGACAGAGGGCTAATATCTAATATATACAAAGAACTCAAGAAAGTAGAACCCAGAGAAACAAATAACCCAATTAAAAAGTGGGGTACGGAGCTAAACAAAAATTTTCACATGAAGAACTTCAGAGAGCTGAGAAACACCTTAAGAAATGTTCAACATCATTAATCATTAGGGAAATGCAAATCAAAACAACCCTGAGATTTCACCTCACACCAGTCAGAATGGTTAAGGTCAAAAACTCAGGAGACAGCAGGTGTTGGTGAGGATGTGGAGAAAGAGGAACACTCTTCCACTGCTGGTGGGATTGCAAGATGGTGCAACCACTTTGGAAATCAGTCTGGTGGTTCCTCAGAAAACTGGGCATGTTACTTCGTGAGGACCCTGTTATACCACTCCTGGGCTGGAAAGAACCTAGGTATCCCTTCAATGGAGGAATGGATACAAAAAATGTGGTATATTTACACAATGGAGTACTATTCAGCCATTAGAAACAATGAATTCATGAAATTCTTAGACAAATGGATGGAGCTGGAGAACATCATACTAAGTGAGGTATCCCAGTCTCAAAAGATCAATCATGGTATGCACTCACTGATAAGTGGATATTATCTATTTGGTCCTGATTTAATTTTGGTATTTGTTATCTGTCAAGGAAATTGTCCATTTCCTCCAGATTCTCCAGTTGTGTTGAGTATAGGCTCTTGTAGTAGGATCTGATGATTTTTTTGATTTTTTCAGTTTCTGTTGTTATACCCCCCTTTTCATTTCTAAGTTTGTTAATTTGGATACTTTCTCTGTGCCCTTTGGTCAGTCTGGCTAAGGGTTTATCTATCTTGTTGATTTTATCAAAGAACCAGCTCCTGGATTCATTGATTCTTTGTACGGTTCTCTTTGTTTCCAATTGATTGATTTCAGCCCTGAGTTTGATGATTTCCTGTCTTCTCCTCCTCCTGGGTGAATTGGCTTCTTTTTGTTCCAGGACTTGCAGGTGTGTCGTTAAGCTGCTAGTGTATGCTCTCTCCATTTTCTTTTTGGAGGCACTCAGGGCTATGAGTTTTCCTCTTAGCACTGCTTTCCTTGTGTCCCAAAGATTTGGGTATGTTGTGCCTTCATTTTCATTAAATTCTAAAAAGTCTCTGATTTCTTTCTTTATTTCTTCTTTGGCCAAAGTGTCATTGAGTAGAGTATTATTCAGCCTCCATGTGAATGTTGGATTTCTGGTTTTTTTTGTTGTTGTTGTTGTTGTTGTTGTTGCTATTGAAAACCACTCTTACACCATAGTGATCTGATAGGAGGCATGGGATTAGTTCGATCTTCTTATATTTGTTGAGGTCTGTCTTGTGACCAATTATATGGTCAATTTTGAAGAAGGTACCATGAGGTGCTGAGAAAAAGGTATATTCTTTTGCTTTAGGGTGAAATGTTCTATAAATATCAGTCAAATCCAATTGCTCCAAACTTCAATTAGTTTTACTGTGTCCCTGTTTAATTTCTGTTTTCCTGATCTGTCCATTGAGGAGAGTGGAGTGTTGAAGTCCCCCACAATTATTGTGTTAGGTGTAATGTGTGCTTTGAGTTTCAATAAAGTTTCTTTTATGAATGAGGGTGCCCTTGCATTTGGCGCATAGATGTTCAGAATTGAAAGTTCTTCTTGGTGGATTTTTCCTTTGACCAGCAAGAAGTGTCCTTCTGTGTCTCTTTTGATGACTTTAGGTCGAAAGTCAATTTTACCTGATATTAGAATGGCTTCTCCAGCTCATTTCCAGAGACCGTTGGCTTGTAAAATTTTCTTCCAGCCTTTTACTCTAAGGTAGTTTTTGTCTTTGTCACTGAGGTGTGTCTCCTCTATGCAGCAAAATGTAGGCTCCTGTTTCCTTATCCAGTCTGTTAGTCTATGTCTTCTTATTGGGGATTGAGTCCATTGATGTTAAGAGATATTAAGGAATAGTGATCATTTCTTCCTGTTATTTTTGGTGTTATTTTTATATTTGAGTGTTTATCTTCTTTTGGGTTTGATGAAGGAAGGTAACTATCTTGCCTTTCCAGTGTGTGGTTTCCCTTCTTGTATTGGAGTTTTCCTCCTATTATTCTTTGCAGAGCTGGATTTGTGGAAAGATATTGTGTAAATTTGGTTTTATCATGGAATATCTTGCTTTCTCCATCTATGGTGATTGAATGTTTTGCTGGGTATAGTAGCCTTGGCTGACATTTGTGTTCTCTTAGAGTCTGCATGAGATCTTCCCAGGATCTTCTAGCTTCCATGGTCTCTGGTGAGAAGTCTGGTGTGATTCTGATAGGTCTTCCTTTATATGTTACTTGGCCTTTCTCTCTTACTGCCTTTAATATTCTTTCTTTGTTCAGTGCATTTGGGATTTTGATTATTATGTAATGGGAGGTATTTCTGCTCAGGTCCAGTCTGTTTGGAGTTCTGTAGGCTTCTTGTATATTCATAGGCATCTCTCTCTTTAAGTTGGGAAAGTTTTCTTCCATATTTTTGTTGAAGATATTTGCTGGCCCTTTCAGTTATAAATCTTCACTCTCATCTATACTTATAATCCTTAGGTTTGGTCTTCTCATTGTATCCTGGATTTCCTGGATGTTCTGGGATACAAGCTTTTTGTATTTTGCATTTTCTTTGACTGTTGAGTCAATGGTTTCTATGGCATCTTCGGCATCTGAGATTCTTTCTTCCATCTCTTGCATTCTGTTGTTTATATTTGCATCTATGCCCCCTGATTTCTTCCTAAGGTTTTCTATCTCCAAAGTTGTCTCCCTTTGTGATTTCTTAGTTGTTTCTACTTCTGTTTTTAGATCCTGGATGGTTTTGCTCAGTTCCATCATTTGTTTGTGTTTTCCTTTATTTCTTTAAGACATTTTTGTGTTTCTTCTTTCATGACTTCTGCCTGTTGACTCAAGTTCTCCTGCATTTCTTTAAATTTTTTTTTGTGTTTCTTCTTTATTGGCTTCTATCTCTTGAGCCTTATTCTCCTGCATTTCTTTAAGTAATTTTTGTGTTTCCATTATACGAGTTTCTAACTTATTCATGTTCCCTTGTATTTCTTTTAGAGATTCATTTATATCCTTTTTGTGTTCTTCTAGCAGCATCATGACCACTGATTTTAAATCCAAATCTTGTTTTTATGGTGTGTTGGCATAACTAGGACTTGCTGATGTTGGAGAGTTTGGTTCAGATGCTGCCATATTGCCTAGATTTCTGTTAGTAGCGTTCCTGCGTTTGCCCTTTGCCATCTTGTTCTCTGGAGTTAGTTGGTCTTGTCTCTGGCTGGTGTTTGAGCCTCCTGAGAGGCTCTGGGGCTATTTCTGCAACACTGGATGGCTGGGTTTCCCCTGTTGCAGATTGCTGATGTCCTGTCCTCCTCTTGGGTGCCCTTGCAGCCCTAGTGTGCTTTGCCCCAGGTTGTGTCTGTGAACCAGATGGTGCCCATTTGCTCCTTCAGTTAGTGCTGATGGTCTATGCTGCAGGGAACTTTTCTGCGTGCTGACCAGTCTGCTGGGCAGTGGAGCTCCTAACTGGGTTGGTGCACACAAGGCTAGCCTAGCAGCTCAGGCCCTGAGTCTAGGCAAAAGCCTGGCAGGCCAAGGTCTGAGCAAAGACCTTGGTTCTGTTAGGTGGCCAGGATGGTGGGCATGCACACACTCCCTAAAAGTGCAGGGAGAGTCTGCTGGGCTAACAACCTTCTGGCCGAGTTGGCACACAGATGGCCCACCGAGCAGCCCAGGTTTTGGGGGCAGTCCAGGGCCTATCGGGGCCTAGATCCTGCTATGTTAGCCTAAGGGTATGCCTGTTAGCCAGCTTTGCCTGCTAGAACTCTCTGGTGTCCTGTAGGCAAAATGACAGTGCATGCTCTGGGCCTGGGCAAAAAACTCCTGGCTTGGTTGGCACCCTGATGGCCGCCGAACAGCCCAGGGCATGGGTGCAGGACAATGCCTCAGCTTAGACCCCAGCAATGTTGACCTCGGGTTATGTTTGCGCACCTCAGTCTGTCTGATCTCTTTGGAGTCCGAGAACCCAAGATGGAGGCAAGTCTCTCGTAACTGACTGGCAGGAGGCAGAGTTCTGAAGTGGCTTCTGTGTGGTGAAAGGCACCGTAAATCTGCCGCTGCTTGCAGCCCGGCTGGCCAGCGATGGCCAGGGGTCATGGGCTCAGGGCCTTCCTGGACCCTATAACTTTGGTTCTACTGCTGATGGCCCTTCAGCTGGACCAGCCGCTGCTGCTGCCACTGCAGTTTATCTATTTCTACTTCCTAAATTAGCTACCCAGTTTCTACACACTAATTTTAGAGAATATAATTTTTATTTTAAATTTATTGGTGACCATAGTCTCAAGGCCTCCAGGAGCTTTGCTGTATGCAGGGAAATTGGTAAAGGACCTTTCCTAACAGTCACACCCCAGGACCCCAGTGGTCTCTGGACCCATGACTTCCAAACCTCCATCCCGCATTCCCTAAATTCTACTCCCATTCTGGCCAGTGCCTTTTGCTGGGGCAGATCACCAGCTTGTCTGCTCCTCTGAAGACACCACAGTCTCAAGGCCTCCAGGAGGTTCACTGCATGCAGGTTACCTGTTCTGCTGTACACAGGGAAACAGACCGCATAGTCTGAAGGCCTCATAGGAGAACAGCTATACACAGGTTAACAGCTTGACTGCCCCTCTGAAGACCCAACAGTCTGAAGGCCTCCCAGGAGATCTGCTGCAACCAGGGTCACAGGATACCAGGAGACCTGAAGCAACCCTGGGACACAGGAGGCAGGCACCAGACAGAGACTCCCAGACTAGCTAACACCAGGGATAAACAGATGTCAAGAGGTGAGCACAGGACAATAAGAAACAGAAGCCAATAAACTTTGGCATCATCAGAACCCAGTTCCCCAGCCACAGCAAGCCCTGAATATACCAACACACCTGAAAATCAGAAAGCTGACCTAAAATCCTATTTTATGAAGAAAATAGAGTCCTTTAAAGAGGATATAAATAACTCACTGAAAGAAATACAGGAAAGCACTGATAAAAAGGTAGAATCCCTTAAAGAGGAAACAAATAAAACCTTTAAGGAAATACAGGAAAACACAATCAAACATCTGAAGGAATTGAACAAAGTGGTCCAAGACCTAAAAGTGGAAATAGAACACTCCATTTTTGGTGGAATTGCAAGCATACAACTACTCTGGAAATCAGTCTGGCAATTCCTCTGAAAATTGGACATAGTATTACCTGAGGACCCAGCTCATTTACCCAAATATGCTCCAACATGTAATAAGGACACATGGTTCACTATGTTCATAGCAGCCTTATTCATAATATCCAGAAGTTGGAAAGAACCCAGATGTCCCTCAATGGAGTAATGGATAGAGAAAATGTGGTACATTTACACAATGGAGTACTACTCAGCTACTAAAAGCAATGGCTTCATGAAATTCTTAGTCAAATTGATGGAACTAGAAAATATCATCCTGAGTGAGGTTACCCAATTAGAGAAGAACACACATGGTATGTGCTCAATGATAGGTGAATATTAACCCAAAAGTTCAGAATACCTAAGATACAATTCACAGACAACACGTTGCTCAAGAAGAAGGAAGACAAGAGTGTGGTTGCACCAATCCTTCTTAGAAAGGGGAACAAAACACTCATGGGAGCAAATATGGAGACAAAGTGTGGAGGAGACTGAAGGAAAGGTCATTCAGGAACTGCCCCATCTGGGGAACCATCCCATATACAGTCACTTGTAATACACAACCAGTCTTATCTTACCAGACCCCCTGAGTGAACCACGAGGAAACAGAAATTGATGCAAAATGCACAAGGAATGTTTATTAACAAAACTAGTGTGCTAGGGCCACTCTGCAAAAGAAAAGAGAGTGACCCACACTCCAGGCTGCACAGGTCTTTTATACAGTTCTTGGGGCAGCCACCATTAGGCACAATGTGATCGACAGAACAGTATTACCTTTAAATTAATTGGCTGATAGGGGATGAGGTAGGTGGCCAACGTGGTCAGTCCTTCAAAATGTGTCCTCACCCTTAGGTCGGTCTACCATTCCCCTTTGTGGTCTTAGCCACTGATATTAGCCTCTGTCCTTTCTAAAGTTCCTGAGTTAACTGTTTCAACTAAACCCAGGCAATATTATGGATTCTAAGAAGTGCATGCTGACCGCGGCCTGATATAGCTGTGTCCTGAAGGGCTCTACAAGAGCCTGACAAATACAGAGGCATATGCTGGCAGCCAACATTTGGACTAAGCATCAGGTCCCCAATGGAGGAAATAGAGAAAGGAATGAAGGAGATAAAGGTGTTTGCAATTCCACAGGAAGAACAACATCAAACAAACAGATCCCACTAGTAAGACCCCACTCCAGAGCTTCCAGGAACTAAACTACTAACCAAGGAGTACACATGAAGGGACCCATGGCTCCAGCTGCATATATTGCAGAGGATGGCCTTGTCAGGCAACAATGGGAGGAGAGGCCCTTGTTCCTATAAAGGCTTAATGACACAATGTAGGGGAATTTGAGGGTGGGGATGCAGGAGTGGGTGGGTGGAGGAACTTCCTTATAGAAGCAGGGGGAGGGGGAATGCAATAGGGGGACTTTCAAGGGGGAAACTGGGAAAGTGGATAACATTTGAAATGCAAATAAAGAAAATATCTAATTAAAAGAAAGGGAGACATAACAGAAATCAAGAAAATTCAAAAATCATCAGATACTACTATAAAAGCCTATACTCAAAAAACCTGAAGAATCTACATGAAATGATTTTTTAGACAGATACCATGTACCAAATTTAAATTAAGAGCAGGTAAACTATCTAAACAGTCCAATATTTCCTAAGGCAATAGAAGTCAATAAAAATATCCCAAAGGAAAAAAGCCAAGGACCAGATGGCTTTGGTGTAGAATTCTACCAGATCATCAAAGATGAGCTAATTCCAATATTCCTCAAACTATTCCATAAAATAGAAACAGAAGGAACATTACCTAGTTCTTTCTATAAAGCCACAATTACTCTGATACCTAAACCACACAGACTCAACAAGATGCAGAACTTCAGATGCATTTTACTTGTTAATATGGATGCAAAATTACTTTAAAAAATTCTCTCAAACCGAATTAAAGAACACATCAAAACCATCATCTACCACAATCAAGAAGGCTTCATTTTGGGATGCAAGGTTTGGTCAATGAAAGAAATCCATTAAGGTAATACACCATATAAACAAACTCAAAAATAAAAATAATTTCATATCATGCTGAAATGATTTTCATGATAATTTCATTACATGCTGAAAAAACATTTGACAAAATACAACACCCATTCATGTTAAAAGTATTGGAGAGATCAGGAATTCGAGGGCAATCTCTAAACATAATAAAAGCAATATACAGTAAACCAACAGCCAGTATCTAATTAAATGGAGAGAAACTTGAAGCAAACCCACTGAAATCAGGGACAAGACAAGGATACCCACTCTCCCTCCTCCCCATATCTATTTAATATAGTACCTTAAGTGCTAGCTAGAACAATAAGACAACAAAAGTACTTCAAGGGGCTACAAATAGGCAATGAAGAATTAAAGGTATTGCTATTTGCAGATGATATGATAGTATACACAAGCAACCCCCAAAATTCTATCAGAGAACTTCTACAGCTGATAAACAAGCAAATTGGCTGGATATAACATTTATTCAAATAAATCACTATCTTTCCTTTATACAAATGATATACATGCTGAGAAAGAAATTAGAGAAATAACATAATAGTTGCAAATAATATAAAATGTCTTAGGGTAACTCTAATCAAAGAAGTGAAAGATCTGTATGACAAGAACTTCAAGTTTCTCAAGAAAGAAATCAAAGACCTCAGAGAATGGAGATATATCACGAGCTCATGGATTGGTAGAATTAACATACTAAAAATGGCCAAGCTAACAAAATAAATATACAAATTCAATGCAATCCCCATCAAAATCCTCACACAATTCTTCAAAGATATTGAAAGAGACATTGTCAAATTCATCTGGAGAAATAAATAACCCACAATAGCGAAAACAATTCTCAACAATAAAAGAACTTCTGCGGAAATCACCATGCCTAACCTCTAGGTATACTACAAAGCAATAGTGATAAGCACAGCATGGTCTTGGTACAGAGACATTCCGGTTGATGGATGGAATAGAATTAAAGACCCTGAAATAAAACCATATACTTAGGGACACTTGATCTTTGACAAAGAAGCCAAAAAATATACTATGGAAAATGAAAGCATCTTCAATAAATGGTGCTGGTCTAACTGGCATTCCGTTTGTAGAAAAATGAAAATAGACATATATTTGCCACCTTGCATAAAGCTCAAGTCCAAGTGGATAACGTACCTCAAGATAAAACCAGATATCCTGAATCTAATAGAAGAGAAAGTGGGAAAGAGCCTCAAATTCATTCTCACAAGGGAAAATTTCCTAAACAGAACTCTAATGGCTCATGTTCTAAGATCAAGAATTGATAAATGAAATCTCATGAAAGTAGGAAGCTTCTGTAAGACTATGGACATAGTCGATAGGACAAACAGGCAACCTTCAGGTTGGGAAAATATCTTCATTATTCCCACATCCGATAGCAGACTAATATCTAAAACGTATAAAAATCTCAAGAAGGTAACCACCCCAAAAAACCAAAAACCCAACTTTAAAATGAGGTATAGAACTAAACAGAAAATTTACAACATAGGAATCTCAAAGGGCTGAAAAGCACTTAAAAGAAATGTTCAAAGTCCTTAGTGATCAGGAAAATGCAAATTAAAATGACCCTGAAAGTCTACATTAAACCAATCAGAATGGCTGAGATAAAACAACAACAACAACAAAAAGAAAACAAAACTCAAGTGACAGCACATGATATTGAGGATATGGAGAAGAAGGAACACTCCTCCCTTGCTGATAGGATTGCAAATTGGTACAACCACTCTGGAAATCAATCTGGAGTTTCCTCAGAAAATTAGAAATAGATGTACCTGAAGACCCAGCTATACCACTCTGAAAGAACTGCAGGGACAAAAATGGAGAAGAGCATGAGATAAAGGAGGTTTAGTGACAGGCCTTGAGATTGTTACTGATACTGTTGTCTGCCTGCAGACAGAAGCCTAGCATGGCTGCTTTCTGAGAGGCCTAACAAGCACCTG